>NC_136737.1:26200433-27400433 GCF_936440315.1 Barbus barbus | reverse complement strand
GCCTCGTAGATGTCCTTCTGTATTAAAGTTTCCCAACATCGTTTTATAGCTTTGACCTGAGGTTAGATGTCTCCAAGTTTCTAAATTATTTGTGGAGAAAGAGCTGGTTTAGATTTAGACAATTGCGATTAATATGTAATGGAGGTCCAAATTTGGCCGCTCGGTTTCCCATTTCCACAGGAACCAATACTGGTGCCATCTCGATTTTTGTTATCGAACGTAGCTAAAGAGAGTGATTCATGAAATGGAAAAATGGACGCTGCTGATGCTTTAAGTAAAAATATGATTGCACTCCACCCAACTTCAACATCTCTACCCAAAATTCACTTCGACTGGATCTAGCGCTGATGTTGGACAGTCACATACAACGATACAACGCTGACATTTAGCACCAAACGGAAAGAATCAATCACATTCAAAATCTGGTCAACTGACTTAATGTTTAATAGGCAGGAACCATCTAAAACTCAAATGGAAACTCATAAGTGATTGAATGGGAACGCGCTACAGAGGCAGCAGATTTCTTAGAAGTAACTCACACACATCAAACAAACACTGGTAATATATCTACTATAATATAATGAAATTAGTGCAATTCATATGTTTAAATGTGCTCAGTGTGTTGTGACTACATTTGAATAGTCATCAATGGGGATAGATGCTAACCATGCTAACTAACCAGTCCCTGGTCTTTTGTTTTAGTGTTAGCATGTTGACTAGCTAATGACATTATACTCTAATAAGCATTAAATATACACACAAGTATGAGTTTTTATGCAGTTCTCATTTTGGTGGAAACAAATGAAAAAAAAAACTTTAAAAAAAAACAAATATCCTTTAGCGTAGCTTGAAACCAAGTTATGTTTCACTTTTCTAGTACTCATATGTCAGACGTGCTTGTATCTGAATTTCTACATGCTGCATTGTTGCCCATTAGTACAGAGTGTGCCCGTATGATTCACTCTGCAGCTGCGTGTCAAGTTCAGCTGAAACAGGTACATGGAAAAGAGCTGACAGAAAACAGAAGCTCAGCCCCAAACAATCTGAGGGGTTGCTGTGACTTTGATCAGCTAAATGGTGACCGCTGAAGTGAACAAGGAAAAAGACGTCTTGGAGCCAAAAATCCATTTAAAAAAAAAAGTTTGCATATTTGCATAAAAGATGCATAATGCACCCATGAGAATTGTATTGCTATTATTTTTAACATCAATATTTTTTTTATGAATGTATCAAGGAAACTGTGCAACACAATTTTATTACAATTTGTAAGTAATTTATGTTTTTGTGCATTGGTGACTGACAGTGCGGGGGGTTATACATTAACGTAACGTGAGTTGCATTATCAGATTACTTTTTCCAAGTAACTAGTAAAGTAACACATTAAACACTTTTAAATTTACAGCGAAATATCAAGTTTTGTTGTTGTTGTTTAAAAAACATAATATAAAAATATAAATAAACCAGCCCAGGTGACAAAAAGTAACATAAAAAGTAACTCAAAGTAAGGCAATTAGTTACTTTTTATGGAATATTGGAATGCCTTACTTTTAAAAGTAACTTTCCCCAACACTGGCAGCTAATTTATGTGAATTTGTACGATCGCACTCAAACCTTTTCATACAGTTTGCTTACGACTGTCACGGTTTAGTTTCCTTTCAGTTCTGTTTTGACCTTATTTGGTAGTTCCTGTTCTGGTTTAGTTAATTAGTAATCATCGTTTAGTCCTGTCACCTGTTTTGTGTTAATTATCTCGTTTGCTCTTTTGTTTCCTGGTCTTTATAAGTCTTGAGTTCCCTGGTCTAGTTTGTCGTGTCTTAAAGTTACGTTAACGTTGTTAGAAGATTGGTTCCTTGTACTCTGAAATCCTTATGTTATTAAAGATCTGTTTTTCTATTTACCCGCTGGTTCCTGAAGTCCTTCGTGGAGCGAACCGTAACAACGACCCACTGACGTTTTTTTTTCTAAAAATCGTTTCCATACAAATCAAATTGTAATCATTCAAATAAAATTGCTCATTCATAAATTAGTTACATTTTCTCACAATTCGGGTTGGTGCCGTGTCTGTTTGTGATTGTTTTAATCACTTTTTTTTCTTCACTTGTTAGTTTCAAATGATACTGTGCCAAATGAATTGCACAAATTATATGAGGTGTAACGTTTTGTTCATAACTTTAAGAGAACGTCGGCAGTTCTTGGCTAAATTGAACTGCAGTGTGGACCAGACTTTATACCGATAGTCAAGTCAAGTTGCCACATATGCGCCACACTAATGCAAATAATCTTGGACACAAATGGAAAGGATTAATAGACAATTAAATCCTAGTAACTCTGTACAACAAACCACTAGGAAGGAAGTATCCCTTTATGACTGTTCAAACCCTCTGCCGAGATCCAGACGTATATTTACGCTAGAACCCACAAGACCTAAATTGGCACATCTGGTAAAATACAAGAGTTTGTTTTGATGCGCTTTGTACTTTTGCACTGATTTTCCAGACTATTTCCTAAATCTAAACAAAGCTAAATTTCAAATGCCAAACCTCTTGTGAAAAATATGTTTGCTTAATAGTATTGAATCTGCACTTTAGTGTATACTAAACTATATTTTTCAGGTAAAAAGGTAATGTTAATAAAATAAAGGCCACTTAATGTACCTAAAGGGAGACAATTTCGCGACTATGTTTCTTAACACACTTAAGTGCTCTTTTAAAAAGTGCACTTTGAAACAATGTGCTTTTAAAGAAGTACACTTATTTTGATGTGTTGACTAACACTAAAGCATGTCAAGTATTTGATTATAATTTTAACTGTAGCATTTTATTCAATATTACATTTAAATTTAATATTTTTATAAATGTAATTTTAAATTTAATTAGAAATAACAAATTTAAAAACATGACCTGCATTTTTAAAGGTTACTATAATTTTACCATAATTACCACTTTAACAATATTTCAAAGACAATAGAATTATGGCATTATGCATAAAGTACATTAAGTAAAAGTGTATATTGTAAACATTTTATTTTAAAGAAATGTACTTCTTTTTTCACAAGAGGTCACTTTAGGAAAAGACGGCATAACCGTACATAAATATATAGATTTTCTCATGCAGATCAAATATAGCTTGTAGTTTTTGTCACTAAGATACTGATTATTGACACATCAATATAACTTATAAATTTACCCCTTCTTCTTTGATGGTTTTCCATTTGGATTAAGTTAATGTACCGGTATTATATTATATATTTTGGTTATTATAAATTATATTTTTATGTGTGTTCCAGTCATCAATGTTTAAAGGGAATTTTCCTCTCATTAAAACGCATTATTTAGTTTCCAGCCTGTACTTACATGACATTGTAAATTGACCGCACATGATGAAGCTGCGATACCCACTTAAGATTTGAAACCGCTGATCAAGTAATGAAAACAAGATAAGGCAAAACCCGTTCGGTGGTTTATTTGATTTCTAAACAAAACCCACATCGATGACAAAGTGATTTAGTAATTAAATTGTTGTGATTGTGTTAGATGAGAGAAAACCCAGAGGCATGTTGGCATCAAAGACACAAAATACAAAAAAAGGAAAGATGGAATATATATATATATATATATATATCGCTGATTAAAAAGATTAAAACAAGGAAGCATTGTGAGAAAGCGGGACTCTTGGCAGTGCTGAAGCCTCAGCGTTTGCACAGTCATCACAACAACGAGGCGAGAGAGATGGCCCTCGGGAAAGTCAATCAGGAGCTGTAGAAGATCTGGCAGGACGCAACATGGGGAAGAAAGACTGCGGCAAATATCCAAGAAAACTTTGGTGAACAGCTCGCGCTCACACAGCAGCAGTCCTGTTTTACACTGCAAATAAACTTTCCTGTAGCTCAAATAGTAGAGCATGGCGCTAGCAACGCTAAGGTCATGGGTTCGATTCCCAGGGAAAGCAAGAGCTGATAAAATGTAAAAACTGTAAGTTGAATGCAATGTAAGTTGCTTTGGATAAAAGCGTCTGCTAAAAGCATAAAATGCAAATACATTTATATTCACATAGAGCTTTTGAATAAGAAGGATATCTGTTTGTCTGTCTATCTATCTATCTGTCTGTCTATCAAACATCTGAGGTAAATCATGTTCTGTGAAAGTACTTTTACAAAAATTAACGAAATGATTGACATTAAAGTTTATTAACTGTCAAAAACACACCCAAAAACATTTTGCATTTCCAAATGAGCCTCTGGTTAAAAAAAAAAAAACACATTTTTACGTAACATCTCCTCCTGTTTTTTCTTTCTTTCTTTTTCTTTCTTCCTGTCTCTCTCGCTCTCTCTTTTTTAATTTTGCTGTGCCTTCATTTCCAGTTAGTGGTTATAGTTCTTTATCTTATTTGACTTAAACTTGTTTCAGTATTTCTATTCAAATTATTTCAAATTTTAACTTTACTTATTCTTAACTTTACTTAAGTGTTTATCTAATATATATATTGTTATAATATATTTTTTGCTTCGACTTGTGTTTATTGCAGTTCAAATTATTATTAACTTAACATATATTTACCATATTTACCATATTTTATCATTGCTTCTTTTCGTTTATGTTATTTAATATTTAGATTTTATTTTGTTTCAGGTTCATTTTAGTGCTTTAACTTCAACATATTCCCTTTAGGTTAAACTAAAGCCTTTTAATCTAATATTTATATTTTATTTTAGCTTTATTTCTATTAATTTTACTGCTGCAGTTTGATAACGCAAAGCTAATGTTTGGTGACACTTCAGTGTATGGAGCAATTCTCACTACACTGTAAATAAAAGAGTTGAGCCAAATTAAAAGTTTAAGGCAGTTTTCTCAACTTATTTTTCAGGAAATTTTTTTTCAACTCTTTGTTGTATAAACTTAAAGCAAGAAGTTGAGAAAACTCAAAAATCAGCTGAAGCTGGTTGCCTTAAACTTTTTTTTTTTTTCAATATGCGTGTATTAACAGCATATTGGCTGTTTATTAGTACTTATAAATCACATATTAATGCCTTATTCTACATGACCATATACATCCCTTATTCCTACTTAACAACTACCTTACTAACTATTAATAGCAGCTAATTACCCATTTATTGAGTCAAACGTCATAGTTCATAGTTATTAGTGACAACTGGTCCCCAAACTGTGACCTAATATTTATATTTTATTGTTATTATTGAATTATTTCAGCTTTATTTAGATTTTTTTTTTAAGTTTCGTATTTCACTACAAACGTTTCGATTCTTCTGAGCTTGACCCGATACCTTTATGTTTTCATTATACAGTTTGACAGTGTGACCTCAACCACGCACATCCACTTATCGTGTGATTGTTTGCATATCGCCAGCCAGCGTTTTCTCAAGTGCTCTTGTACAAGGAAGTACAGTAGGGCGTTTTTTTTGTTTTTTTTTTCTGTGAGGTAAGGGGGTCTATATATAGCACAAAGTGACCACCACGCGTGTTTAAAAGACTGAAGTTTTTAGGTTTCTGAGTGTCAACTGGATTGGATTCTGATTGTGGCAGTGCTGTTTTAAAAGCTCAGCTTCCCAGGATCGGAGCCAGCCGCTAATGTGATGACAAATTATGGTAATAATTTTGAAAAAAATCTCCTCGTAGAGAGATGGTGGTCCCAAGTCTTATAAAGCCGAGACCGTTTGGTTTATAACCGCCCGCTTTCCTGGTCACTGCAAGGGCTCCCTTCCGCTCCTCAATAGACTTTACTGGCAAAACACATAAAACACCAACCCCGCTTTTCCTTTTTTTCTTTCTCAAATTTGAGCTATTGTCAGACACAGTGCATGACTCATGGAATATATGAATCTAAAAACGTCAAAAAAAAAAAAAATTCATCAGACCGCATGAAGTCAACCGAGATTGTTTCTGCAGCCCATTAATGAGGAATACATATTTTTTAAATGAACAGAATGAAGCTAAACATATTAAGTAACAGAAATAACAGTAGTGAGTTATACAATACTGATATTTTACATGCCTGTGAAGCTTGAAAAAATATCCCAGTGAATAAAAACTTTAAGAGTGTGTAATGTCTAATTTATGAAATAACACACACACACAAATAAAAAATCAAATCTGGCATGCAAACCGTAGAACCAAAAAAGAAGACGCTTTGAAGAGTGTTGATGCTGTTCTTTTCCATACAACAAAATTTGATTCCCACTGACTTTCATTGGATGGAAATGAGTTTGAACAGTCTTTAAAATGTCTTCTTTTGTGTTCTACCAAAAAAGTAAAGTCGGTAACACTTTACTCAAAGCAGTTATGCATAATGCATTAAAAAAGTAGTTCAGTAGCATTAATTATGCTTTGTAATGCTCCTGCGTTGCACAACCTCATGAATAATTGTAATCACAGTTAATACATTATAACACTTATCTATTAATTTTAAATTTGGTTATAATTATTTACCACAAGATATAATGTTTTACAACACACATTATCTATAATGCATTATAACCTTTAATAATCCTTTATAATGCATTATACATAAAGGCTTTATATGAAGTGTTATGTATAAAGTCGTATGGTTTGGAAAGATATGAAAGTTTTTTTTTTTCATATCTTTGAAGACAAATTGAGATTTGAGGTGATTTCTCATTCTAAGCAGTATATGATTTATTAATAACCTGCATTGTTTTGTGGAATGGCTAATTATAATTTTGTACATTTGAAGGAAGCACTGAAATGAAAAGACGGTCTCATTTTAAAAATTACTGAATGATGACAGAATCGGTTTCAAAAATGGGCTTCTAGCCTCAAAAGCCAAGCTGTAAATCGATTTTAATAATAAGGGGGAAGTGGTGTGTGGTGACCCATACTTGGAATTTGTGCTCTGCATTTAACCCATCCAAGTGTACACACAGTAGTGAACATACACCCGGAGCAGTGGGCAGCCAATGCTGCGGCACCCGGGGAGCAGTTGGGGGTTCGGTGCCTTGCTCAAGGGTCTCACCTCAGTCATGGTATTGAGGGTGGAGAGAGTGTTGGTTATTCACTCCCCGCCACCTACAATCCCTGCCAGACCTGAGACTCGAACCCATGACCTTCCAGTTACAAGTCCGACTCTCTATCCAACTCTCTATCCATAAAAATGCATAGCAGACATTTTTGCGGCCTTGATGAGGTTTTAGAGAAAATGAAAACATGCTTAACTATATTTCAGGTGTTTGAGCGGCTTTCAAAAGGCTGTCAGCTGCTTTATCGATCGCAACCGATTGATTTAATGCTCATAAAACCAAAAACAAGGCTGTAGCAAACAATGCTCCCAGGCAAGATGTGCAGAAAGCCATTTAACTTGTAATAGTGACATAACAGTCAAACCCAAACTAATTAAACAAGAATATGAAGTATAATGGTTTGGCTTGTAAATTCATTCATTTGATGTGGAAATGCTGCCTTTTACGTCTTCCACTTTTATGTAAATAAATGTTGTTTATGAGATACTTGAGCAATAATGTGATGTTTTTCCCGTTTCCATGCATGATGCATTACATTACATTTTATAGGAAACATCAATTTAATGATGAATAGAGATAGTTGTAAAAAAAAATTCCTTATAAAGAGTCCCAAGATTCCAGAAAACCAAATAAGGGCAAAACAGAACTAAACGGGAACACACGTGACAGATCGCCCCCCTCCCGGTAGGCGCGTCCCGTGCCGTAACAGTTCTACCGGGGGGTGAGCTCCCTGGAGGCCGGTGCAGGGCACGATACTGGAGAGGCCTCCAGGGTGCAACAGGAAACTCGAGGGACCATGGCGGGTCAGGGGTCTCTGTGGCCTTGGCCCTTGGCCCGGCCCCACAGGCCATGGCTATATTGCCCCCCTCCCCCAAAATTTTCTTGGGGAAATCACAGTCTTGGGGGCACTCTGGAAGCGCAGACTCTTGGGGGCACTCTGGAAGTGCGGGCACTGAAGGAACGGGCCCTGGAGAGGCGGGCACTGGAGGAGCAAGCCCTAGAGAGGCGAGCACTAGAGGACGCTTGCGAGGAGTGGGCTCTGGAGGGCGCTGTCGAGGAGCGGGCACTGGAGGGCGCTGTCGAAGAGCGGGCTCTGGAGCTGGGCTGGACACTCTCCAGACACCGGAGGATCCCTTCCCTCCAGCTCAGTCCTGTGGTGTCTGGGAGGTCCACGGGGCGATGGTAATTGGCCCCGATCCAGAACAGAGAGTTCATGGTGGCGTCGTCGAAAGCCGTATTCTCGGCAAGCCCGCGCTGTGGTTTCCATAGCCGCGGGGGAAAAACAAACAGGAAAAAACAAAAGGTTATACAAAAACGGGAAAAACAAATGGGGAAAAGGAGCGCCGCTTACTCTTCTTAAGGTCTGCTGTTCTGTCAGGTTTACGCGGGGGACGAAAGAGCGAGGAGACGGGGAGTTCTTCAGAATACAAATATTTTAATCATACAATCAACACAGAAAGATATTTAACAGCAGACCAAGACTAAGGGAGAACACAGGACTTATAAAAAGAAGGAGCAAATGAGATTAATACAAAACAGGTGATAAGAATAAACGATGATTAACTAATGACAGGAAAAACCAAATAAGGGCAAAACGGAACTAAACAGGAACACACACGTGACATCGGCATCAGCTATCAGCCAAAATGAGTTTAAAATTATTGGCATATCGGATATCGGCAAAATCCAATATCGTGCATCCCTAATTATATGTATTTTTAATTCTATACTGTCATATACACGCACATACGTACTACATGTTTGCATATTGTGTTTCTTTACTATCGCCATCTACTGGCCTGGAACTCATAATGCAGCATTTTAAGTCATGTTTGCAAATCCATGTGAACAGGGATTGTTTTGACTATGTTATTGTCTATATGAAAAAAAAATAAAACACAAAGGAAAAACATTTACATTTTTAGCACTTTGCTATCACATAAACTACCATTAAAGAACACAGATGCAGCCAAAATCTACCAAGAGCAGCGCAAAATAATGTAGGGTCAATGATAATCAGTTGCATGTAAACTACTAACAGAACTTTTAACAGAACCAAACCTTTATTTATTTATTTTTATTTTAAATGGATTTGGAGAAGAACTCAGTTCCCAACCCAACTAATAATGGAGGGGAAAAAAATCATGCTCTGGTGCATGATGTCCCAAAATAGATATAAATGCATTACAAGACGCAAAGTATCCGCAGCAATCAGCTTTGGGGTGAACACAAATTTGACATCAAGCAAAAACTGCTTCTTGAATGTAGCATCCTGAACAGCCGAGTCTGAGTTTACCACAAGGTTTGACAATGGATTTAACATGATCCATTGCGATCCATGACCCTGCTTTTCTTGGAAAAAAAAAAACAGTTCATGTTGAGTTCTTATTTGTTGAACTCCAACATGGCAACACAACCATCATCTTCAGGAGAGAACTGATGGAAACTTGTTCATCACTATTGCCATAGCCACTTTAACTGCTTTTCCATGCAATCGCGCCGGTACCCATGCTGCAGAAAAGGAGCCAAGAGATGCTGGGTTTGAACCGCGGCCCAGGCCCGCCACCATTTAACTGGTGATCCCAGCATAGTGGTTAACCTCCAGATGTTTCAGTCCTTCCTACTGTAAAATTGGGGTTTAGGCAACAGGCACAACCCTACTCCCATCCTTATGGATGCCATGCCAGTGCCACTTTCATCCTGCAACCTCCAGGCTCATGATTCTCAAGAAAATAATAGATTATACACACAAGCTGCTGTAGTTTTGAAAAAATTACAGTTTTTTCATAAATCTTGTAATTTTGCTTTCGATTGCTAAGTTAATTAGTTCTTATGGAACAGAAATAGTTTTAACTTTCCTTGAAGCTTTTGAAAATTACTATTTTTGGTACTATTTACTATTTTCTCACACTTCAAAATAATAAAACACTTTTTTTTCATCAAGTTCCACTTGACAGTTTTGAAAATGCCAATTTTTTTTGTCTACCACTTTCTTTTTTTTCCAAAATAATACAAAATTATCGGAAAATATTTATTTGTCAAGATTCACTTGAAACTTTTGATAATTACTACTTTTAGTTTACATTGAGTTCAATTTATTTAATGCATCCTTTGTAAATAAAATTAACTATTTCTTTCAACAAAAAAAAACATGTATTCACCCTCAGGCTATCTAATATGTAGATTAGTTAGTTTTAGATTAGTTTGAACAGATTTGGGGAAATGAAGCATTATACCACCTGCTCACCGATGGATCCTCTGCAGTGAATGGGTACCGTCAAAATGCTGAGTATTGTTTCCTCCAGTGAAAAATTAATCTAATCTGAATCAGGAGAGAAATCTACACAGTTCAATTGCCGTTTACAAGCCAAAATAGTTCTAAACATACATGTAGGTGGATTTTTATGTGAGGAACAACAGGAGATGGACTGAGCATTATTATGGATTTTAGACTCAATTTTAGCGAAGAATCCATCAAAAACAAAACATCTTAATAATGCATTTGTTTCTCACAAACATGCAGATTTGGGTTTTTCAAAACACTAACTGATGGATTGGAGTGGTGTGCATTATTGTGGTGTTTTTATCAGCTGTTTGGACTCTCATTCTGACGGCACCCATTCACATCCATTGGTGAGCAAGTGATGTAATGCTACATTTCTCCAAATCTGATGAAGAAATAAACTCATCTACATCTCGGATGGCCTGAGAATGAGTAAATTGTCAGTGAATTTTCATTTTCCTTTAAAAGAATAATTCACATAAAAATTCCGTCATCATGTCACGTCTCAAAATTGGTCAAATATTTACTCTCACTAAATGGCGTTGTATGAGCTCCATAATTGTGTGTAGGCTCTGTGTGGGACTATATGTGGATTTCAGACTGCACACATGGCTGTGTGAACATGACTTGAATTAGAAACAGAAGTTTCAGAAGCCGGACTGAAGCCTCATTTACTGAAGCAAACACAACTTTCTGTTATTGATATCAATTGGTTGTTGTTTCAGTGGGTGGTTCTTGGTCAGAATATGCAACGATTTGCACCAGACTTTATGGCAATTGTCAAATGGTCCTGTTTTTGAAACTAACTGGTTAAATAGATCCCTTGATCAGCTACATCAGCTACTAAAGTGAATGTTTTTCCTAGCGCTGGTGTTATAACATGTAGATGAGGCCGCAGCACCATGTGGAATTATTTGAATGTGAGAAAGCAAGGCCCTGTCCCTCTAAAAAGGGACTTTTATATCACCATGAAACACATTATTGCATTCCTTCACTTGCAATGACATACAAACTCGAAAATGTTCCATTTGCATTTAGTTTTACAACAACATGTCTCACCCAAACCTCGAAAATATGGATTGTTTGATGGGCGTTTGGGAACATGAAATGCTCTATGGTAATGCGTCAAGGTTTTTTTGTTGTTGGTTGTTTGCTGTCAATATATATATCTTGTTGTAATGCGAAAATATCATAGGTCAAAGCTGTTTTAGTTGTGGTCTAAACATACAGCTTTTAAAGAAAGAAGGGTAAATGATGATGTGGTGAAACTGGCTGTGACTTCTGATTTAAAACTGAAGCCTTGATGGCACTTCCCAAGTGTACTTCATGACTGCGCTTCCATTAAAACAGCCATGTTAGCTGTAACAGATGCTTTTACAGTTATTGCAAACGGCTAAACACAAACCACACTAATATTAAAACCAGGCAGCTCTTCTTATGATGCAGCAGGCAAACTAATATTTGCCTTGGAATAGCTGGTGACCTAAGCGTACCAAGTGTCATACCTCACTTTTTCATCATGTGGTGACTTTACTCAAGTTCGGTTGACAAATCAATGAAACACCTCATTAAACTGCGAGCTGAACACTGACAGAAGTAGGTATTTGTTCATAACACAAAGTTTAATGACTTCAACAATGTCCAAAGTCTAATTTTCTAATTCCATATAAAATATATTAAAATGTTCAAAGATTTGACTTTTTTAAGTCCAGTGTTTAAAGTAACGCTGACTAAACCGTACAATATTAACATATTGACAGTATCTAAAATGTCAAACTCTATTGTTATTGTAATTAGTGTGATTTGTTGTATTGAATGTACACTTAAAGTGTACATATGTTAAAAAACAAAATACTGACATAAAAGGGTACTTAAGTGAGTACACTTTAAGTACACTTTTAAAAAGTGAACTGTGCAATAATGTCAAAATGAAATGTTTTACAATATTTTAAACAATTATGTTTTAATAATTTTAACTATAGTGTTTTTTTCTGTATTGTATTTAAAGTTAAAATATTTTAAATGTACTAACTTGCAACTTCATTATTTTGAATGTGTAATTACAAATATATTTAAAAACATGACATAAAATTTCAATAAAAATTTCATATTTTATTGACTTTAAAATATGGCTAAAGTGTAACGGCTAAAGCATTTATGCTATAGCCGTTACACTTTAGCCATATTTTAAAGTCAATAGAATTATGATATTAAATATATAAATGTACTTAAATCCTGTTTAATTGGGTCTAAGTTCAGCTAATTGTATGTATTACCAATTTAAACTATAATACATTTCAGTTTAATTGAAAATGACTTGCAATTAAGTTCATTAAACATCAAACATTGCTGTAAGTACTCTTTTTAAAAATATAATAATATAATAAAATGAATTTCTTTTTCAAGGGTTACGAATCATTTGAGGTTAAAAGAGTATTAAATTCTTGAGTTGATTGTATTGTATTAAAACATTTCAATTTATAGTAGTTTTATTCTGTTTTAAGTGATTTATGTAATACAAAGTGCAATTTATAAAAGTACAAACATCAACAGACTTTACTGAATAAACACTATGTCCTCCAGACCAGGTGGCGGCAGTAGAGAGGCGAGAGATGTTGTCATATTATCTGTTAGAAACACATAAAACATTTACATTTACATTTAGCTGACGCTTTTATCCAAAGCGACTTACAATTGCTATATAGAGGTCGCACGCCTCTGGAGCAACTAGGGGTTAAGTGTCTTGCTCAGGGACACATTGGTGTCTCACAGTGGATTCGAACCCGGGTCTCTCACACCAACGGCATGTGTCTTATCCACTGCGCCATCACCACCCAAAGGGTGAACAGAGCTTATTACACAAACTTTACTGAAACAATTTGGCATCGTAGGCAGCGCGCCGGCATACAGCACCAACGGGCGTCTCGAGTTCGAATCCCTTCCACTTCGCTTCCTGTCAGATCTAAACTGTCCTATCATAACTTTTAATGAAACAAACTCATAAGCTTCTGTTTACTTTGTGACCTAATTCTACCCGCAACTTTATGTTACAGACATGGATGACATCTCAAATTGTAACTTACTGTGGAAAGGTTGGTTATTACTTTTCTAAGAACGTTTGATTTGGGACCTTCTCCATTTATCCACAAACAACAAACACATCTTATACGTTCTTCAGATTTGATTTTGATTGCTTGCATTTTCTTCCAAGCCACTGGTACAGAAATGCAATAAGGCACAACATAACTGGCTGTTTTGGAGAAAAACAAGCTTTTCTCATTTACCGATCTCCCACTTGTCGACTATGTTTAGAAATGTTCAAGTTCTGCTACTTCCATCTTCCATATTAGCCGGAGAAAGCTCCAGAAGCTGCATTATATGATTTTAGAGCAAGTCACTGATGGCCGTTGGATGCAGGAAGGACTTCATCCGTTACCTTTACTTTGTGATAGTGATGTGGATAGCAGTATCCATGTGCTTTGTATCACATTATGAAAATGTCCTCAGCGCTGGTACAGCACAACCGCCGCATTGACCCCTTACATCACTGAACACAGAACCAACGCTGAACAATCCCATATGTGCAATCCTTCAGAGAGACACTTTGCAAAAAGCATTCAGAAAGAGGCATAATAAAACCGTTATTTATAGGACTCTAACAGACATGTAGTTTGTCTTGAACCGGCCCCAAACGGCGGGTCGTTGCTGAAACACTTAGCGAGGAGCTCGACGCACACAGCGCTCTGCCCGCTGCTCCTCCACGCTCACCGATCTAAACTTCTCTGCTTTTTCCGCCACATGAAAGCTTGAAAGTATATTAAAAATTATGCATATAACATTTTGTGGTCGAAGTCAAAAAAAAAAAGATGCAGAAAAATGTTCTTGGATATTTTTTATGATGTCAATGGGAAAAATCTACAACATCATTAAATGTATGAGAATATGAGGAGTATAATTTATTAGGCTAAACTCTCAGCATGGCAAAGAAAAGTGTCTCCGACTCATTAAAAAAGACTGGAATATTGTAACATACTAGCAGCCACTCAACATGAAAATAGAAATGTATTACAAGAAATGTATTACATTTGTCCACCAACAATGTGAAAGAGTTTGCATGTACTGTATATACATCAAAGAACAATTTTGTCCCTTTTATTGTTTATTTTTTATGAAAGTAATACAAATTTGTACCACACCGTCGCTCTATCATGGTCCATAGTATAGATTGTTTAAATGGACAGTTCACTCAAAAATGAGAATTCTGTCATTAATTACTCACCCTCATGTCGTTCCAAACCTTGGTTCATCTTCAGAACACAAATCTTAGAGCTTTCTGTCCCTCCATGGACAGCAAGGGAACAACCACGATCAAGGCACAGAAATGTAGTAAGGACATTGTTAAAAGAATCCATGTGACATCAGGGGTTCAACTGTAATTTTATAAAGCTATGACGAGCTACGAGAATACAAATTCATACAAAATTGCTGCTTCGTAAAATAGCTGCATTTTTCCATTAGATCGGATACATTTTGGCAGGATTTCATGTCATCAGTCATGTGCAGTGTTGGGAAAAGTTACTTTTAAAAGTAATGCACTACAATATGGTGCAACTCCCTTAAAGGAACACTCCACTTTTTTGGAAATAGGCTCATTTTAAAACTCCCCTAGAGATAAACAGTTGAGTTTTACCGTTTTTGAATCCAATCCAATCCACGCTTTTAGCTTAGCTTAGCATAGATCATTGAATCGGATTAGACCATTAGCATTTGGTCATCAAAAATGACTAAAGAGTTTCGATAATTTTCCTATTTAAAGCTTTAGTCTTCTGTAGTTACATCGTGCACTAAGACCGACGGAAAATGAAAAGTTGCGATTTTCTAGGCCGATATGGCTAGGAACTAAACTCTCATTCCGGCGTAATAATCAAGGAAATTTTCTGTCGTACCATGGGTGCAGCAGGCGCTGTGATATTACGCAGTGCCTGAAAGTAGTCCCCAGCTAGGTAACTAGTTATGATATGATATTATGGTATAGATTTGTGATGTATGAAGTACAGGTCACAAGTCTATGTTTGTCAACACAATAATATTGTATGGCCATTACGAAATTAGCGTTGGTAAATCGTTTGTTCTTGCGTGAAATTCACAATTGTGTAGAATCCTATTAAACTTACTCTGTTGTCTGCGAATATCGGAGAACTATGCAGCTAGCATTTGGTGTATTGTAAGTACAAAAACATACATATTGCCCTTTGCATTTTTACATAACTTTATTAAATTAATCTCATGAAAAATCATCAACATTTTTAATTTTGGTTGAAATGATGGCAAAGCAATATAGTAATGTGTGTGTATGTGTGTGTATATGTATATATATTAGTGCTGTCAATCGATTAAAAAAATTAATCGCGTTAATCACAGTCATGGACTGTGATTAATCACGATAAATCGCCAATTTAAAATACTAGGATTTACCTGTAAATATGTTGAAAAATAAATGCATGACGCATTGACAGCAAGAAGTTGTTGTCAAATTTTATCAAATTATTAATTTGCGTTAAAAAATATTAACGCGTTAAATTTTTTTGATTAATCACATGCGTTAACGCGCTAACGTTGACAGCCCTAATATATATATATATATATATATATGTGTGTGTGTGTGTGTGTGTGTGTATGTGTATATAAATATATATATATATATGTGTGTGTGTGTGTGTGTGTGTGTGTATGTGTATGTGTATATATATACACACAGTGGGGCAAATAAGTATTTGATACACTGCCGGTTTTTCAAGTTTTCTCACTTAAAAAGGATGGAGAGATCTGTAATTTTCATCATAGGTACACCTCAACTGTGAGAGACAGAATATTTTTTAAAAATCCAGTATATCACATTGTATGATTTTTGAATAATACAGGACAATAGGCAAACAGCTTGGTGAGAAGGCAACAATTGTTGGCGCAATTATAAGAAAATGGAAGAAATTCAAGATGACTGTCAATTTCCCTTGGACTGGGGGTCCATGCAAGATCTCACCTCGTGGACTATCATCCTGAGAAAGGTGAGGGATCAGCCTAGAACTACACGGGAGGACCTGGTCAATGACCTGAAGAGAGCTGGGACCACAGTCTCAACGGTTACCATTAGGTCCCCCTGCTCAAGCCAGCGCATGTCCAGGCCCGTCTGAAGGTTGCCAAAGACCATCTGGATGATCCAGAGGAGGCATGGGAGAAGGTCATGTGGTCAGATGAGACCAAAATAGAAAATATTTTGGTATGAACTCCACTCGCCGTGTTTGGAGGAAGAAGGATGAGTACAATCCCAAGAACACCATCCCAACCGTGAAGCATGGGGGTGCTTTTCTGTAATTGTAAACAAAGTTTTCTCTACCAAATATTAAGTTCTATATCAAATACTTATTTCATGCAATGAAATGGAAATTAATTATTAAAAAATCATACAATGTGATTTTCTGGATTTGTTTTTATATTCTGTCTTTCACAGTTGAGGTGTACCTACGATGAAAATTACAGATCTCTCCATTCTTTGTAAGTGGGAAAACTTGAAAAATCGGCAGTGTATCAAATACTTATTTGCCCCACTGTATATGTGTGTGTGTGTGTGTGTGTGTGTGTGTGTGTCACTTATGTCACTTCTATAATTTAGAAACAGTTTTCACACAATACATATTGAAATGGTTTACATCTACATTAACTTTTTGTTTACCTTTTTCATAGTTAACATGATTCAGATGAAAAATCTGGGTCTTAGAAAGTGTAAAACAACAGAAACCATTGACTCTTGCAGATTTGAACCTCCAAGCTTTTAGTAAAAAGACAATATCTTTAAGCGCTGCACCACACCATCATAACTGATGTACTGAATTAATATTTCTTTGCTTACTCTTTAAATGTCACCTACCTTAATTTGCAATATGAATGGCCAAGATACTTCTAACTCATCAACCATTCTGCTGTCAAAAAGCATCTTTCTCCATTGACCACCATTCAAAAGCATCTCTGTATTTTATGAATTAAAAACGTACCAAGCAACATATAAATCATAAATATGTTGTTATAACATAGTAGATGTTTAGCCAGCATGAAATGGATAGGTTTCCCCGATGTCATGGCTCAGGCCACCCACTAGTCAATGACTTGTGACTGTGCAGATTCCTGCGGCGCCATCAGCCAATCAGCATCCGCATGACATCATTTCCCTCTGCGTTTATGGCCAGGCCACTGAGTGGGAATGCTAATGGATGGCTTTCTCCAGGTATTACAGACCTCCTGGATCTCTCCGAAGGGCCATTCAAGAAAATTCTGCAGATGGCCAACGGACTTGACCACAATGCTCTGAAAAAGCTACATAAGCAAGAGTAATGGCCACAATCTTCTGAGTGCAAGTCGTGTCCTTGAAGACATTTACATCTACTGATGCTTTTATCCAAAGCGGCTCACAAAATCGGTTCGTCTTGAGCAGGAAATTGTATTAGAAGTGCAATGCCAAGTTTTAAAGTTGGCAACAAAAAAAAAATTATGCGCAAATACATATATATGGGGTTTTAATATAGTTAAAACTGAAACCATAAAAAAAAAAATGTTCTTGTAAAATATGAATGTCGACTAAAATAAAATAAAATATTAAAAATAAAACTTGCTACCAAGGAACATTTCTCATTTTCATTTAGTTTTTCTTAAAATACTTACATTAAAATAAATAAATAAATAAAAAATAATCATTATTATTATTTATTTTTATTAAAAAAATTATATTTTTTAAATGGCAAAATCACATTACAAAGTTACCAAACCTAAAATTAAAATGAAAACTAAAAATAGAAAAATAATAAAAACTAATTCAAACTATTACTTAAAACTATGATTTCAATTTTACTAAAATAACACTGATTATGACAAAAATCAGGTTTCTTCAATATGAACATTTTATGTGTATATGGTTTGCGTCATGAGCAAAAACTGTAAATAATGCCAAAAAAATGTATTTAATGATAATGCATACTATTTTTATTAATTACATTTTTGTATATATTTCATTACATTTTATACTCTAAATTTAATGTCATTAAGGTGTAATTATCATCACGAGGAAAATGTGAGCAATCATGCTTAATAGGATTTCTACAGAATTAAAGATGTTTTTTTCCACATTGTGACAGTTAAACATAAAATCTGTGATCCGTATGATATCCTTTTGTTAAATACGACCACCAAATATCTTGTGATTCCATTTTAAGACTGCAGAAATCGTTTATACTGCCTTTACTTCTGGGAAATTGTCTTACGGACAAGGCAGCGGCTTTTTGAAAGGTCAGAAATTTTAGTGGACTTAGTCGTATGTATTTTATGAAAGGAAACAGCATGTCCTTAAACGTTTTATTTTGTTCCTTTTCCATTTTTATAACAACTGCTATTATAAAATGGATAGTTGCTATCGTCGATTCTGATCGGTCAATATTGTCAAAAAAAAAGTAGTAACAGATTTGACACACATTTAAAAATGATATGAAACAATGTGATGTACAATATGATGAGCTGTTTCGCTACAGACAACCAATCATAAACACTTCTGTGCCTGCCTCATTAAATACTCATGAGTTATCCATTTAGATCTGTAAACTGCAGATGTGTCTATTCAAGATTGACCATCCAGTGAGTTTATTTCTTCACCAAAATTGGAGAAATGTAGCATTACATCACTTGCTCACCAATGGATGTGTGCCGTCAGAATAAGAGTCCAAACAGCTGTTAAAAACATCACAATAATCCACACCACTCCAGTCCATCAGTTAATGTCTTGAGAAGACAAACGCTGCTGTCATTAAGACATTTAAGTTCATAATCCATAATATTGCTCTCTCCAGTGAAAAGTCATCTGGTCTGAATCAAGAGAGAAATCTGCACAGATCAAACACCGTTTACAATCCAAAACAGTCCTAAATGATGGATTGAAATCAATGCATGAATTTAATACTTAGAATGTTGACAATTTCTGAAAGTTTTCTTGCTGCAAAAAAGTATTAAGTTCAAATAAAAAGTAAATTATTAATAAATATTGCCCAGGTTTGCTTGCTAACCAAAAACATGTGCTTGTTTGCATTATATGTGCATTGTTTATTTATTTATGCATTTGTTTGTTTGAAAATTTAAACAATTCAGGGGAGGAAACGCAAGAAAAACATCAAAAATCTTTTTTTTTTTTTTACGGGGGCAGTGTGACTACTTCTCCCACCCTCAAGAACACATTATAGTATGTCTGAATGTATGTCAGTGCATTAATGTTTTAACGCGCAGAAAATAAACATTCGTTCACAGCACCACACCTACAGCAAGAGTATGATTATAGACTTTAAAATCCTTCTCAGTAAATCATTATCCAGTCTCTGACACTGAAATCTGATGGACTTGTTCAGCTGGCTGCTGAAACCATTTCAATCAGCATATACTGCCACACAGTGTTGCAAACCAGAAAGTGTTCAAGATTCTCACTCCGGCTCAAACTGATGCTCTATTCTGCCTTTGACCTTTGCTCACATGCATTCAGTATTTTATAGCTGAATGTGTTTTATTTTTGCCTGAAGCTGACCTCCAAGATCAGATACAAAAAACAGATGTGTAATGTAATTTTACTATATTTATTTATTGTATTATAATTATTTTCACGACGTGTTTACATGAAATGTTTCCATGTCAATATGCAATACTATATATATAGCCTATATACATATTTTACTTCTGTTTCAACTGTGTGGTTTTGCTTATGACTGTTCTTTTCCCACCTATGCTTAAAGTGACTGCACTAAACATCCAGCACGAATATCCTCAGATCAGGTATTGGACATATTGGATATAATCAACAATAACCTATTACGCAGCTAAGGTGAAGCGCGCAAGGAGGGGGGGGGGGGGGGGGGGGGGGGTTGACGTCACACCGCCTATAAAACCCTGAGCCGAGATTGAAGAGTAAGAGCTCGACACCTCTGGGAGTAAATGAAGGATCGTGATCGGCACATTTAGACAGGAAGAAGCATCACGATGATCATCTCGCATTTGGTGGCTTGTGGACTTATTCTGACTCTCCTCTCAGTCAGCACTGAGACAAAACCACTAACAGAGGAACAGAGGGTGAGTGTGATCTTTATACAGGAGTCTGGCTTGCTATATAAAACTTGATGTTACTTGGGTAGCCTAAAAGATGCGCTAAAGCTTGGATATGCAGTTACGCGCAATATATAGCCTATACACAAAACTACGAGTTTTAAAAAAATAAATAAACAAACATCATCACAAGTTCAAAATAGACTATTATCTTTTAATGTCATCTTCAAGTCCTTCTCTTCTTCGTCTTCATCCAAAAGCGACTTGAGCATCATTAGATCGCAGACTCCGACACTTGTCCGGACGCAAGGCTTCTTGAGCAAAACTTTAGGTTCATTCATTTTTGTGGCTTATAGCCTGTATATCAACAGGTTCTCGTGCGTGAAAAGCGCTGCGTGTATCTTTGATGAAGTCGTTTTTACACTTAGACATCAATGAGATTCACTTCGGAGCAAACGGAAACGTTTTTGTTCTCATCTCGGAGAGTTTCCAGAGAAAAACGCAAACGGGGCTCGGATTTGCCAAGATGCTCGCAAGATAAAACATTTCATCAAAATCATTCAAGAGCAAATGACCTGAGGCTGTTGATTCATCCGCCGCGTTTTGTTTCGTCTTTATTTCAGGAGACAATAACATGAAACAAATATATAAATAGCTAATCTAGTTGAGTATGTTTCCGAACCTGTTCCTCCACTCCAAGACCTGAGTTACGCGTTACACTTTAACATTTAAAAACCGTTTATTCATACTAATACATTCATTTACAAGCTGAAGAACAATTATATTCTGAAATAAATATATATATATATATATATATATATATGTATAAAGCTCCAGTTCAAGGAACTGGATTTAGTCAGATAACCTAAGAATGTTTAAACTCGTTTATTCAAGCCAGAAATCTGATGTGATTGAATAAACCTTCAATTGATAAAATTGGTGGAAATATCTCTTTTAGGTAAGTTTAAGAGTGTAAAGAACTTGTGAGCATTAAGAGTGTATTTTGAGCTAAGTATTGAGAGTTTTTCTGCATGTGTGTCTCCTGCAGTCCCTGCGGATGCTGTTGGGCGAGGAGCTGTCTGAGCTCCTGGCGTCCGATGAGAGTCAGAGGAGGATGGAGAACAGGGCTCGTCTGCTGCGGGACCTGCGTGTGGACACTCGGGCCAAGGGCCCCTGGGCTCGGATCATGAACGATCAGCCCAGCTCACGCAGACCCAAAGCTGGATCTAAGAAAGGAGGAACGACGGCCAGGAGCGGATGCTTCGGACACAAGATGGACAGGATAGGAACCATGAGCGGGATGGGCTGCCAGCCGTCTCATTACCCGTCTGCAAATAATCTCTCATGGTGAGAATCTGAAGAGATCTCAGTCTCAGATGTTTGTAGATTCACAGCTTTTAGAAATTCCATGTACTTGTTTGAACAAATATTAATTAAATTAAATTTGTGTGTGTGTGTATATATATATATATATATATATATATATAATCTATTTATTTATTAAGTATCTGTAGATCTAAATCCTAAATATTTGCATGAATGAATGAATAAATAAATAAATATTTAGTTAGTTATTTATTTATTTGTAACTGTAGAGATCTACATCTTAAATATTTGTAGGTGTAATCTTTATATAAAATGTGTTCATTTATTCACTGAGTATCTGTAGAGATCTAAATCATGCATTTTTATTATTATTATTCTGTAATATATTACAATTAGTTTGTAAAAATAAAAAAGCAAAATAGTTTTAACTTATGTTAATATAAAAGGAGTATATAATCTAAATATATGTAAATTTAATTTATCTGGTATCTTAATTCTAAGTATTTGTAGATATTTATTTTTGCAGATAATTAATTTCATTAATTTAATATATATATATATATATATATATATATATATATATATATATATATATATATATATATATATATATATATATATATATAATCTTGGTAGATATACTCTTTTGGGGAATTTCATGTTAATTTATTAATATAATATTTATTTATTTATTTATCAGTCTAAATCTTTTTTTAAATGTAAAATTATTCCATTTATTTATTTTTAATATGTATAAAATTATATATAAATGTATGTTTGCATATCACCTTTTTTTGCCCCTATGTATAATATATTTATTTATCAATCACTAAATTCCTGAATACAGTTTCTTGATGCAAAATGCTTTACCTGACACTATAACAGGTGCTGTATGATTTCAGGAAGCTATTCAGTGTCAAACTTCATGTTTATTTCTGTAATAGTGGGTTTAATAGATTTGGAGTGTGTAGTTGTACCGGTAAACTAACTAGATAGATTTTGTCATGAGCCAAACTGACGAGAACAGCATCTGACTGCGTGATGCAGGATTGCTGTCAGAGATCTGACGTCAGTCGTATGCACACGCACGCGTTAGAGACACACGTCTACATCCATCCATCTGACTCAATCTCCTCTTTCTTCCAGAACCAACCACAGACGTCATCGATTTGGGACAGAACGGACTTAGTTGCCCCTCTGAGGAAAAACCTAAAGAATCGGACTAATGGTATGAAGCCACTACGAGAACCATTTGTGGGGACAATGAAACGTACAACTAAAATAAAAGAATTAGATTAAAAATATGTACAAAATAAAAGAAACCCATGGCAGATGATGTGGATAAAAGCTGTATATTGTTGCTGCTGCTGTACATTCATGTATTTCATTCTCGCATAAATGTATTTATGTTTAAAAACTATTTATATGTTTATAAAAGAGATATTTATAAATATGAGTTTTATTTATGTAACATTTTGAAATGAATGCAAACTGCAGGTCAATTCTGTTTGTAACTATTTTGTCTCTAATAGTTGTAAATGGTTTAAAAGTCATTAAAAATGCACAAATGCAAAAAAAGAAAATGTTATTACTGTTTAATTTTGTGTACATGATATAGATATATAGATATATATATATATATATTTTTTTTTCTTCCCACCAATACTTTTGGATTTCAGTAAAAATATATTTTTGAAAAAAAAAAAAAATCCTTCTTAAAATTAATTTATCTAATAAGCAAGATTGTGTATTGTGTAAAATAATAACATATTTGTTCTGCATTACATTATATATATATTTTTTTAAATACTAATTTAACATTAATTCTCTGAAATCAATAAATACAATACATTTTCTTTAGAAATAAATACATTAAATCTATCTTGTTTTGAGGATGTTTGGGTAGAAATCAGGCCAAAATGGAGATTTTCTCTCAGAAAAGCCAGTGAGCATTTAATATTTCATTAATAAACCCGCTATAATGAATAAAGCAGGAGCACTAGAGGGCAGAACTGAGACTCTGACACATGTTCAGATGACTCTCTCAAACATTAGACAAACATTTAGCAGAATTTGAACTGAAATGGCAGAAAGGAGTCCGAGAACATTAAGTTTGAGCCACTAAGTGGGCAAAACAGCAGATTTATTAATGAATTAGTGCTGTGTATATATCTGTAGAGTGCTTTTAAAGGAGAAAACTATGTTTTGTCTTTGAAAGCCGATTTCTTATGACTCACGCTGGCTCGTTTGGGTCTATATATTGCAAAGGAAGAGACTCTTTGACAGATAACCTCACTCCAGTTCAACAAATGAAGAGAAACACGATCTCCGATCATTGAGCTTACTGGAGAAACTGGGAGAACAAGAGCTTGTTCAGATGTCAAGCACACAAAACAAGCTATATAATTAGCTATTTATAGTGATATAAAAACTATTTATGTTTGTAATTAAATGATTAACTCAGGATCATTTTTACAACCTCACCATTTAAAATCCCTACAGGATACCAAATGAATATCAAATGAATG
Organism: Barbus barbus; assembly: GCF_936440315.1. NCBI lineage: Eukaryota > Metazoa > Chordata > Actinopteri > Cypriniformes > Cyprinidae > Barbus > Barbus barbus. The sequence goes on along the minus strand of NC_136737.1, from coordinate 27,376,183 downwards.
AATGAATGAAAATGCACTGTATTTAATAGTCTGTACGTTTCAAAATATAATAACAGCATTTTTTAAAATCAAGAATACAGAAAAAACTTTAAAATAGCTGTTTTATGTGAGAATATATTGTAAAATGATCAAAGCTGAAATTTCAGCCTCATTACTCCAGTCTTCAGTGTCACATGATCCTTCAGAAATCAGTATAATATGATGATATCATTATAAAATTGTTATGGTAATATTTGCAGTGTTGAAAATGTAACATTTGTTTTTTTTGGTGGAAATTCTTTTTTCAGATTTTATAATGAATATGAAGTTAAAAAATAAAAGAATTTACTTGAAATAGATTTAGTTAAATATAAATATGCTTACTGAAAAAAATAATAATACTGACCCTAAATTTTGTATGAACTGTAGTGTATAAATAAAAAAACAATCTATTTCAAAAATCATGTTTTTTATTATGTTATCATGTTTTTATTGTGTTAGTTAGCTCTATTTTTTTATTTGTTTTTACTTAATCAAAATAACCCAACTGAATGCACAATGAAAAAAACATGATTTTTTGAAAATTGTTAAAAACAGAGTTATCAGTTAACTATTCACAATGAAGCACCTTTATTTTTAAGTGTGTGTGTGTGTGTGTGTGTGTGTATATATATATATATATATATAGAAAACCAAGTTTAATAATTACAAATTAATATTCATCATGACAAAAACATACAGAAAACAAATAAACCATATTCAGAAAATATGACCTGGAAAAATTTAAGAATAAATCAAAGAGTAAACTTTCCACCTAAGAATATACAGAAAATGAAGAAATAGCCTACATGCTTGGTCTGAAGTTGCAGTACTCCTAGTAGCCTACAGGTGGTCACTGCTACAGATCTGCACCCTCGAGATGTTACAGCTGCCTTTTAAAATGCACCGATGCCATCTTGTGGCCACTGACACTCTCCTTTAAAAGATTCCTGATTGACAGCATGTTGCTGTGTGGTTAGGCGGGACAGTGTGGGATCTGTTGGGGACAGCGACCTGTTGCATAAGAGGAGAAGATGAGAGAAGTGAAGGCATGGATGAGATGAGTCAGATTTCAGAGTGAACATCTCACATGCTCTGTTTACAGAGGTTACAGATTATGCAGTATAAGACTTACAAACCATGTGTTCTCTTACGTCTCGTCTTTGTCTTAATTGTGTTAGTAGCGTACTTGCATTGTCCCATAGGCCAGAGTTATCAAATTCATTCACTGGACAAAAGTGTCACCTTATTAAAGTAGAATTTGTTACACCTTACTTCACCTAATACAAGAATTGTTTACCCCAAAGTGAAGAGGTCCTCATTTTCTCACCCTCATATTGTTCCAAAACTGTATGACTTTCTTTCTTTTGTGGAACATGAAGGAAGTTATTGTTTTATTAATGACCAAACCTGAAATTCCTACAGGTGTGTGACATATGGAGGCTTAAACGGATTAAAAATAAAACTTTTACATCACAATTCAGACTTTTCTGACATATAAATGCATAAATATGAATTTAAAAAATATCAGAATTGTGAGATAGTCGTGGTTAACTTTTTGTGTGGGTGTGTGTGTGTGTGTTGGAAACAAAAAGACAGAATTGCAAGATGTAAACTTAGATATTGTCACAGTCTGCAGCTGGTGTGCCCAAGACGGCCACCAGAGGGCACTACTGTGGTTTTGTGTGAGCACATGGCACCAAACAAACGCAGCACAAGCCATGTGCTCACACAAAACCACGCTCTGTCCTATCTTTATAATGGGGTGGGTGATGGCGGGGTGGATAAGACACATGCCTTTGGTGTGAGAGACCCGGGTTCGAATCCACTGTGAGACACCAATGTGTCCCTGAGCAAGACACTTAACCCCTAGTTGCTCCAGAGGCGTGCAACCTCTGACATATATAGCAATTGTAAGTCGCTTTGGATAAAAGCGTCAGCTAAATGAATAAATGTATCTTATTGTCTGTCCCCTCCCATCTTGTCACTTCATTATTGTTTCAGTTGCCCCACCCGTGTCTCCCTCGTTACCCTCCTCGTTTGCCTCCCTATTTATTCTCCTGGTGTCTGCAGTCCGATGCTGGTCCATTGTTTTACGACAGTTGTACTTGTGGTGTGTGTTATATCTACCCGTGTTGCTATTCCCTGCCTTGCAGTGTTGTGCCTTGTTCCTAGCCTGCCTGTTTTTGCCCATGGAGGTAGGTTTTGTTCATTTCTCCTGCATTTGAGTCCTCACCTCATCTGTCTCCTGTACCTTGACAGAACGGGTCAGCCAAATGAGGACTCAGCGGAGAATGCTCAACCTCCCACTGCCAGCCTCCACTACCAGCAGCCCCCTCTACCAACGTATGCTCCAGTTATCGGCGTTGAGTTCCCTCGGGCAATGGGGGACTGACCTGAGTCAATTCGCCTTGGAATTCAGGAGTGCTGGGGTATAATGATGCGGCTCTCAAGGAATTGTCTTCTTATGCCCTTGATGAGCCTATCAGCACCTGGAGGAGGAACGGCACTGAGCACCTGTCTTTTGGGGCATTTTAGGACTTTCTAGCCTGCAACGGGAGACAGACAGTTCCTGAACAGGAGGGGACATTTCCTGACATGGCCACCTGTTCAGAGCCTCATCACAAGATGGCAGCCACTCCTGAGTCTCGCCCCGTCATGGCTGCCGCTATAGATAAAAACTCAGAACTGTGAGATAAAACTCGGCACTGCGAGGTATAAACTCAGAATTACAAATTTGAATTTAGAATTGTGAGAAACTCGAGAATACGATTAGAACTGTGAGATATAAACTCATAATTGTGAGATATACATGGTTCAGTCATGAAACTATAGAGGGCGCAGGCTGATGGGTTGTTAATGTACCTGATGATATTCAGAGAGTTAAATGACTTGGCACAAGCTGATTGGTGCACGCTGCATATGCCGCCAAAGAGCTTATTGCCTTGCATTTATATAGCTGGCTAGCATTCACTTGAGATTCCTGCAGTACACTTTTAGAGTTTCTCTGAAACCCTTCACCTTCCCCAGCTTCACCTGTGTAGATCTGCTACGGGTTATATTATACGCTATTTGTGCAGCAGTATGTCTTATATACTCACGGCAACGTATTGCCACATGTATTGGCAGTAGCAAGTTCCTGTACTTGCTTGCAGCAGCAGCAATAATCTACAACTGCAGCAGAAGCAGCGTAGCAGATCTATTCTGCCAAGACCAAATACATTAACATTGTCATATCCACCATGCTAAAATCTTCAGAGAGTTTTCATGATTGATAAAACTTATAATTGTGATATAATCTCAGAACTGTGAGATATGAATTTAGAATTACAAGGTATAAAATTAGAAATCGTGTGATATAAACTCAGAATTATGAGATATAATTTAGAATTATGAAATATAAACTATCAATCGCAAACCTATGAACCGTTTGCTAACAAGCTTGATGATTCACTGAATAGAACCAACTCAAAAGATTTAATATGCAGGATTTTCATTTGTCGTGTACACTGTTATATAGGGTACAACTTTCAGTAAACCTAGTCAGCTACTGTGAATTAAATATAAGCATGTACATAACAGGGTGAATTCAGGTAAAGTGGGTTGTACTGTGCTCAAAGGGATTACACTTTCAGAGCATAACAATGGTTCTTAATTAAAGGAACACTGTTTCTCTAAATGATAAAATAGTTCCCTTTCGATATTCCACTCGTACTGTAAGACGCTCGTATGGGGAAAAAAAAAAATTTCCTCTTCAACAGAAGCCTTTTCCATCACGCAGTGAAACTGCACGTCCATTGGTTCGTGCAGTGCTATAAAATCGAACCAATGGCTCGTGGCGGTGCTGAGCGAGCCTATGGCTATGCCTGCCAAAATGGGCGGCCTCTGGCTATACAAGCGCCCGCTTCGCCGCCACATCTCAGATTTCTCTCTTCAGCGACGAAGTGTCTGGCTCGCTGACTCTTTGCTGATGCCTAGATTCGCCGTTGAAATGCCTCAGCAGCAGGATCGGACCTCTTGCAGCGCTCATCTCGCAGATTCCCGGTCTATCTCCTGCCACCATCCGGCGACTATCTAAAAGAGCCTCACAAAAGAGCAAATTCTAGCGTGACGTTGTTTCAAGTGCTACGCTGTCATTGTAAGATGTGCAGGACTCCCTCGTCATGCTTGGGGAAATCACTGCGAGATCACTGCTCTCATTGCAAGAGTTTCAGTCTCGTCTCTCTGCGCTCGCGGATAGTTTTCTTTTCAGAAAGCGACTCCGCCCCTCGCAAAATTAATCAAGGCACGGACATATCGTGGAACAACGTCTCCTCAGAAGAATGGACGTTCCACCCCGCTTGCGGTTCAGAAAATCTGGGAAGTCAAGTCCCCTTTATTTATATAGCGATTTTAACAATACAGATTGTGTCAAAGCACTTAACAGTATCAAATTGGAGGATAGAGTGTCAGTAATGTATAAAAATAAGATTAAACACTCAATTTTCAGTTAAGGCATTTCATTATTGAATTCAGAGATGTCATTGTCTAGCTTAGTTTAGTTTAAATAGTATCTGTGAAATCAAATTGATGATAATCACTAGAAATTAAGTGTCCCCAACTGAGCAAGCCAGAGGCGACAGCGGCAAGGAACCAAAACTCCATCGGTGACAGAATGAAGAAAAAAACCTTGGGAGAAACTAGGCTCAGTCGGGGGGCCAGTTCTCCTCTGGCCAGGAGATTGTTTATTTACTGTTTACTTATTGTTTTAATTAACATTTTAAATGTATAAATGTATTATTTCTATTTTATATTGTTGCAATTTCTAACAATAATAGTATTATGTAGTTAGGTATTTTATTATATTTTTAGTTATTTTCTTTTATTTTTATTGTATTTAAATCGAGGTCTTCACTGGGGATATGTCCCCGGGGCTCATCCAGGTGTCCCGGCCTCCGCCGACGATCAGGGAGACATCATCATCTGGCGCCGATCCATCATCTGATCCGGACACGGACTGAGAAACAGAATAAGAAAGAAACAGACAAATATTAGCATAGATGCCATTCTTCTTATGATGTAACGAGTACATTGTGTGTTATGAGGAGTGTTTCCGGTTCCGGTTGACCTAATTAATGCAGCCTAACAATCCTTTAATGGATTTGAATAATAGAAGTGTATTAGTGTGTTATGTGTAAGCCAGGTTAAAGAAATATATCTTTAATCTAGAATTAAACTGACAGAGTGTGTCTGTCTCCCGAACAGTGTTAGGTAGATTGTTCCAGAGTTTGGGTGCTAAATAGGAAAAGGATCTGCCGTCCGCAGTCAATTTTGATATTCTAGGTATTATCAAACGGCCAGAGTTTTGAGAATGCAGCAGATGTGGAGGACTATAATGTGATAAGAGCTCACTCAGGTACTGAGGAGCTAAGCCATTCAGGGCTTTATAAGTAGTTAACAAGATTTTAAAATCTATACAATGTTTGATAGAGAGTCAGTGCAGTGTTGACAGAACCGGGCTAATATGGTCATACTTCCTGGTTCTAGTAAGAACTCTAGCTGCTGCATTTTGGATCAGCTGTAGTTTGTTGATCAAGCGTGCAGAACAACCACTAAAGCATCACAATGGTCTAACCTTGAGGTCAGAAACGCATGAATTAGCTACAATTTAGATATGTTTTTTAGATGGAAAAACACAGTTTTACAGATGCTAGAAACATGGCTTTCAAATGAAAGATTGCAATCAAACAGCACACCTAGGTTCGTAACTGATGAAGAAGAATTGACAGAGCAGCCGTCAAGTGTTAGATAGTGTTCTAGGTTATTACATTTGGGGTTTTTAGGTCCGATAATTAACACCTCTATTTTTTCAGAATTTAGCAGTAAGAAGTTACTCGTCCAGTTTTTTACAGTTTTTTATATTGACTATGCATTCCGTTAGTTTGTCAATTTGGTGTGTTTCACCGGGCCGCAAAGAAATATAGAGCTGAGTATCATCAGCATAACAGTGAAAGCTAACACCATGTCTCCTGATAATATCTCCCTAGGGTAACATGTAAAGTGTGAAAAGTAACGGCCCTAGTACTGAGCCTTGAGATACTCCATACTGCACTTGTGATCGATATGATGCCTCTTCATTCACTGCTACGAATTGATGGCGGTCAGATAAATACGATTTGAACCATGCTAAGGAACTTCTACTAATGCCAACAAAGTGTTCTATTCAAAAGAATGTTGTGGTCGATAGTGTCAAACGCAGCGCTAAGATCCCGTAGCATTAATAAAGAGATACAACCACGATCGGATGATAGAAGCAGGTCATTTGTAACTCTAATGAGAGCAATCTATGATACGGTCTAAATCCTGACTGGAATTCCTCACAGATAACAAGTTTCTCTAAGAAGGAATCTAATTGTGAGGATACTACCATTTCTAATATCTTTGACAGAAAAGGGAGATTTGAGATCGGTCTGTAATTAACTAGGTCTTTGGGGTCAAGTTGTGTTTTTTTAATGAGAGGCTTAATTACAGCCAATTTGAAGGTTTTGGGAACATATCCTAATGACAATGATGAATTAATAATAGCCAAAAGGGGATCTATGACTTCTGGAAGCAGCACTTTTAGTAGTTTAGATGGAATAGGGTCTAACATACATGTTGTTGGTTTAGATGATGTAACAAGTTTATACAATTCTTCCTCTCCTATAGTAGAGAATGAGTGGAATTGTTCCTCTTGAGACGGGACCTCCTCTCTCAAGCGAACGGCACGCTGTGGCATCCACGGCCCGAGTTATGGGCCCTGCATGTGTGGCCGCTCAACGGGAACCTCTCGGTCTCCCAGAGTGTGTCTTAAACACTATGGCAGAAGCTACAGCCCCGTCTATCAGACGCCTCCATTCTCTGAAATTATCTATTTTCTCGGCTTGGTGTCAAGACTGCGACTTAGATCCGGTTACCTTTGATGTATCAGTGGTTCTTTTGTTTCTGCAGGAGATGCTGGATAAACAGCGTTCCTCATCCACCATTAAAGTTTACGCAGCAGCCATAGTGGCTTTCCATTTCCATTCAAATCAGAGCGTCTTCCTTGTCTGGCATGGATGTATTCTTAAGTCTATAAGGTAACAATAATATGATAACCTTGTTTGAAATGGGTTTGGCTAAAAGAAGTTTTCGTCGACTAAAACTAGACTAAACTAAAAAAAGTATGAACGTGACTAAAACTAATAAAAACTAAAGTGGCAGCTTCACACAAAGACTAGACTAAAACTAAAATTAAAACAGGCCGCCAAAAACAACACTACTCGGTTCCCTGAGATATGGGAACGAGTACTGCGTTCCTGGCCGTGCTATGAGCTGCACGCCTCAGTCGCTTCATTTCGAAGAAATCTGAGACGTGGCGGCAAAGCGAGCGCTTGTATAGCCAGAGGCCCCGCCTATTTTGGCGGGCTATGGCGGGCTGCATAGCCATAGGCTCGCTCAGCGCCACCGCCAAGCCATTGGTTCGATTTTATAGCACTGCACGAACCAATGGACGTGCAGTTTCACTGCGTGATTGAAAAGGCTTCTGTTGAAGAGGAAAAAAGGATTTTTTCCCATACAAGCGTCTTACGACACAGTACTCGTTCCCATATCTCAGGGAACCGAGGTTACGATAGTAACAGAGTAAGTTTTGTTTGATGCAATATGACACTGGTGGGTGTGGCCACACCTCAAAGGAGGACTGTGTCATGGTGAAAGGTCGAAAACCCTTTGACATACGATTTTTAATTGTAACTTATAAGCTTTCTCACTAAATGTAAGCATATTGTGACAGTTCCTGCTTTATTCAATACTGCTATTAACAGGGAATAGAATCCAAATAATAAACTTTTCTTTAAAAAAAAATGTTTCTTGTAAGGCGATTAAATATTACTGACCCACTTTGGCTGAATGTGTTAGATAAAGTGGGCCAACCTTTAACCTTTAGTAATTACACCCAGATTCATTAACTAAATTGACATTCGCTGGTTATTTTATAGTTGACATGTTTAATTGACTTTTTTAGAAAACATAAATGAGAATGCAGTCAGAAAATTCCAGTATTGTTTTCAATTAAGCTGCAGAATGATTTTTGATAAATAAAGGATGGCCCACTTTAACTGAAAATAAATTTGTCTGGCACACATGACCTGAAAATGGTTACTGGTATATATCTTGCAAATAACACTTTATAAACTGTATTCAATATTATAGACTTGGTCGGTGTCGCGTCATAGCTGTGTGGGTGGAGTCGGCGTGGGGGAAAACGATCCTTTCCCCTTCATTGTAAAAGCATGGTGTTGACCCAGAATGGTCTACGTCAAAAAAACGAGCAGTATTGGGTCGGCCTGTCCGTACGGTATCTGTGACTGGCCAAACGACCCAGCGGAGTGGCCAGAGGTCTCGTTTCCCTACACTTTTTGTTACCTGATTGAGTCTCCAGGCAAGAGACCGCTTACTACAAGCCTATACGTGACGGGAGTTAAAGCCAAACTTTAACTGTCAAAATAATGTGATAGAATGTAATCAAGGTTGATAAGAGTAATTTAACTGTGCTCTGATTTCGGAGTTGCAGTGATGGCCTTCATGTCATCTCCCTCAACAGGTGTAATTCACGTTTTGAGAGTTAAAACACTCTCCACTCTTTGCCATCAAACTTATATATATATAGACATTTTGATCACTTATACAGTTATACATTCAAAATCAGATCAGTTATCATGCTAAAAACCCATCGCTCATGAATCATCACGTCTGTCTGCTGATCCCTGATTGGCTAAAAGTGCGGACTGTGATGACTGACTGGATGCATGCACACTTGGGTTTGTTTGTTAACCAATTAGCCTATACAATTTATATGTTTTGAAAACCGCCAAACTGACCAAAAACCAGCCCAAATTTTGTGCACCCACCCAAGACAATATTTACCCGCACAATCAAATTCAAAACCGCCCAATCTGGCAACACTGTCTTCTTCTTCTCATTAACCCTGTGTCATTAAGAAATTTAAATAATGCTTAGTGATCCTTATCCCCTCTCCTTCTGACCCTAATATCCCCATCAGGTTCCACTCTCACCCTACCTCCTGAACCCTATTTTGTAACACCCTTCTTTATACCTCATATATACTGTGCTACCTCCATCTGTTTATTCGGCAGTAGCCTACTGTATATTAATCTTCAGATCGGGATTTTTTTTTTTTTTTTTTTTAACTTATTAGAGGTACAGAACGCCACACAGCAACTTTGCACCAAGCAAAAAGCAATCAAAATCATAACAAAAATAAAGATCGAGGGCCTAGCAAGGTCTCCGCGCATTAATTTGAATGGTTTGTTTTCCCTCACGGCATGAGCGGATATGACGTTTGTGTGGGCTTTCCCAGCATAGCTGCCGGACCTTAAAGTTAACAAAAGTAATAAAGAAAAGTAAAGAAAAAAAAAAAAAAACATCTAGGAATCTAAATTACACATTTTACAAAAAGTGGCCCAATTTATCTGAGTTCACCCTAATGGAAAGTAAGTAATAGTAGTAGTCATATTATACTAGTAATAATAATAATAATAATAATTTAACAATAAAATATTAAATTAATTAATTAAATCATTTTCCAATTGAGTATTGCTAATTTTAAAACATTAACATCATGATTTTTAACTTTGTGTTTCGGGAATACCGCTTTACAATTAAAAATAAAAGTAAACTAACCGAGACTGAATAATCTAAATAGCAGGACGCATTATGATTTGTGCTGAATAAACTACAAAATATGGTTAAAATTAATTGGGACAACAGTGTTTGTATTAATCATAGACACAACATGAAACATCTTCTTAGTTAATTTTCATGAGTCCGTATCTAGTAATCACTCAAAATGATTCATAAATATTTTGATCCGGTTCAGATGAGTTGATTGTTCGAGATACACTGCATAATGTACGGTATGCTTTTTAAAATTCACTAAAATTAATTAACGTATTTATTTATTTACGTCAAGACATTAAAGAATCACTGAATCGACACGAACTGTTCAAAGGAATCGTTTGCGGAACCGAGTCGGAAGTGGGGGGCGGTCTCAGTGGGCGGGGCTTCTCTAGAGGTACTAAAAGTGTCCGCGAGCGCTCTTTTCTGTCTTGTGCCGAGAACCACGTGCGACTGAACGGTTTTCACCTGCGACACTCTCTCGTTTTCAGCTTTACTGTAAAACCAATCTCCAGTCATGGTCAAACTTGCAAAGGTAAGATACCTACAAACATATTTTAACAACTAAGTTTTTAAATTAAAACGGTCAAAACGCGATATTTTCCGTTTTTCGTTTTTCTGGGTCGAAGAAGGCCCACATGTGCAACACATGCATTTCGATCTAATGTGTGTTATAGCTTTGAAATTGTGAACTCAAAAGAGTGAAAATGTTTTTTAATGCTAAATAGCGTCGCGTGAAATCAGTTAATGTTATGTAACACTCGTTTTCGTTGTTTTTTCTCTTAACACGGGCTGACCACGCTTCTCCTTTATTAGGCCTCAGCTGACACGCGTGAAGTATGCTTCGCTTTAGTATGTATCTGACATGTTTTGTAGTGTAAAATATACCTTTTTGATTAGCGATATATATTTTTATTTTGTGAGTTTTTAGGGTGTCGTGGTTTCGCGCGAAATCGCGTGCTCGCCATGTGTGCCGTGTAGCATTGCTAGCTCCAAGCTAAACGCCTCCATTTTGGCTCTTTGAAACGAATGAGCGGACATTTAACACGCCGCATGAAACTGCGTCGTGCTGTTCGCGCGTATTATTTGATTTGCACGATTATAAAATGCGAGCATGGCACATGGTTTTTTTTTATGCTAGTTTTTTTGTTTGATAGCAAGCATGTGGCTTTTCCACGTGCAACGTGAACTCCACGTGGGTTCGTCCACGCGCAGTGCCGGGGCTTTTAAACAGTCGTGTTGAGTCTCAAACTTTAACTAGTTTTTTCTTATTTTAAAACATTTTAACCGTGGTTGTATTTAAGTGACTAATTTAATTTAACCACTCTAGCAAAAAAAAATTGCGTTGACCAAAATCCGCAGCGCAAACACGTGTCGTGCTAAATGATTTATCCACAAACAATGATTTTGGATAGTTATTGTTCTTGCTCTTTAACGCATTTCAAATGATTGATTTTAATTTTTATTAAATGTTATTAATTTTGTTCGCTTGCCAATGGAATGAATCGTAATAAAGTGTTTAAAAAGGGGGGAAATTATGTTTTATATATTTACACACACACGTGTATCACAGACCTAATTGTTGCCATTAAAATGCATTGAAATTAAAACACTTCCATTTTAATATTATCATGTTTTCTGAAATTAGTTTCATGGAGGCAAACTTATGTAGAGGTTTTCACATTTTGTGCTCAGAAGTAATAAAAAACTAAATTTAAACAACCCATTTGCAAACAATTAAAATGGAATAATAGCAATAAAATTAAAATATAACTTGTTTTTAGTTCTAATTACTATAATCTCTTAAATTTGGTAGTCTTTCAAACAGAAACGAGAAAATAGGATAAATTATTAAATGGTGTCATTTATTATGAACGTAAACTATTAAAGCGAAACCGAAAGTTGTTTTGGAATAGAAGTCGCAGCACATTTGAGATGATAAAAACATTACTTGTGTTTCAGAATATGATAATGGTTAGCATAATTGCAAGAACTTGAATAAAACCAACCTTTTCTTTCCGTTTGCAGGCAGCTAAAAAACAAGCGCCACCGAAGAAAAAGGCACCTCCACCTCCCAAGGATGTGGAAGAATCCAGCGAGGAGGAGGAGGATGACGATGAGGACGAGGTGAGGAATCCATCTGTAAATAGTTTAATCATTTTGTCACCAATGAAGGGATTGTTAATTGAAATTCAATCTTAATTCGGCAGGCACCTCCAGCTAAAGCTGTAGGAAAGAAAGCGGCTCTGGTGAAGGCAGTGAAAAATGGAAAAGCTGCTGCCAAACAGCAGAGTAGTGATGATGATGATGACGACGACGACGATGAAGAATCTGGTAAGCAAATTGATTTCATGGTTCTCTCAGTGCTGTATTCTTAATCTAAAGGTCAAAATGTCATTAATACTTCTCAATCCTCCCAATAGAAGAGGACGCTCCTCCTCCTCCCCCAAAGAAGGCCACACCTGCTAAAGCAGCTGCACCTACCAAGGCTACTCCCGCCAAGAAAGCAGCACCTGCTGAGGAGTCCGACGATGATGATGACGAGGAGGATGATGATGGTATGAAGTGCTTCAGGATGGTGTGTATTCATAAGTGACAAACATTTCTAACAACTCCATTTCCTGGCTTTACAGACGACGAATCTGATGAAGAGCTGCCTCCACCTCCCAAGGCGGCAACGCCTGCCAAAGCCACAAAGAAAGCAGCTCCTGCAGCTAAAAAGCCTGCTGCGAAAGCAGCGAAGCAGGAGTCTGAGGATGACGACGACGACGAGGAGGAAGATGATGATGGTGTGTGTGAATGGCTGTGTATTTTTGTTGAAGAGCTGCACGTGTGATGCACCTAAGGGATTTAATACTGAAAGTGTTTGATTCTGTGGCCTGATGTTTGCGTTTTCCATCATGTTTAAATATTTCGTCCCGATTCATTAGAAGAGGAAATGGACACGACTCCAGCGCCCAAAAAGGCAGGAATGGTGAAAGCAAAGGAGGAATCTGAGGAGGAGGAGGAATCTGATGATGATGAGGAGGAAGAGGATGATGATGATGACGATGGTATGATAGTTCTCTTTAAATTGTTTTGATCCGATACATTATGGTTTGTTAAAATATTAAGTTGCGAATGATTCTTTAGCTCCAAACAGACCCGGAATGTGAAAATAGCATACAGATTTCGAAATGCTTCTAAGATAAAATATATTATACTGTAAGAAATGGAGGGGAAAAAAATGGTAGTTATACAATTGTGAAGGCAATTGCAGTTATTGATAAAATGGACTCTGAACTTGTTACAAATAGATATTAAAGACCCGAAATGCCAAGTCCTGATCCCAGCTGAACACCTCTGGAGTGACTTTAAATGCAGATTTACAAGTTTCAAAATCATATGTTTAAAGCAGTGCTTCATAATACTGTCACTCGTGTCGCCCTGCTCTGCATCTCTCTCTCATTCAGATCGGCTCCAACAAACTGTTCCAATTATACACTTTTTCTCGTTTTCACACATCAATGAGAAGCGTTATACATGGACGCGTGTGCAGTTGCCGTGCTTTAATTAGGATAAAGCCGTATATTGAAATCTAACAGAAGCAGTAGCACTTTCAAATAACAGCGTATCTAAAAGTATGAACCAACAACAAACAAAACATGCCATTAAAAGCCATGCTTGCAGAGGTTCTGCGCGATCCTCTTCACTAATATCCTCTCCGTCTCATTCGGGCCCAAATTGATAAGCAATATAGATGATGCCATTGTTTACAATACAACCGGAGCACATGCTGCTGAGGTAAGGGGCGGGATGTTCAGATGCGCACTAGAGGCGGTTTAGTCAATCACAACACACTGGACCAGCTAACCAATCAGAGCCCATTACGCGTTTCTGAGGGAGGGGCTTCATAAAACCAGGAAATAATCGGGGCGTTTATCAGAGAGGTGTGGAATAAAGGTGAATTATGTGAAAAATAATGCGTTAAAAAAAAAAAGCATGAATACATGTTTGACTGCACCCCATATACACAATCAAGCCTAGAAAAAAAAAAATCAACCACCCCTTTAAAAATTGTATTTCCATCTGTTGCAACAGTTTTGGACGTGTCTAAAACGACAGTACCCTTATGTACAAGTCATTGGTGTTTGGTGATGAGTTTTTGCCTCAAGGTCTGCATTTAAAGTCACACCAGAGGAGTTCAGCTGGGATCAGGACTTGGCTTTCTGCAGACCAGTCAAGTTCTTCCACACTGACTCAATCAATCATGTCTTTTTGAATGTTTTTACTTGACCGCATCCGTCTCTTCCAGATAGTTTCTCCTAACATTTTCTTGGTTTTGCTCCCCCAGAAACCCTGGTCACTCCAGCAAAAAGGAAAGCAGAGGCCAAAAAAGAGAAGGAAACACCACCGGCTAAGAAAGCTAAAACTGATGGTGAAGGTGAGACTTTTAATTCTATGTGCTTCAGTTCTTGTGCATCAAACTACATATGATGATATAAAGGGACTTAATACTGAAATATGTGATGTCACCTTTTATATTAACTCTGATGCTGGTTTAAGGAAAAGTGTATTTCTTCGTCTTGGTATGGTGGACTAAATTTGCTTTGAATTTTCAGGTGTCAGTCTCTTCTTGGGAAACTTAAACAGCAATAAAGACTTTGATGAAATTAAGTCCGCAATCGCAAAGTTCTTCTCAAAGGAAGGCCTTGACATTCAGGACGTCCGACTTGGCGGGACCAAGTAAGGAGAAAATTGTTGTTGGATAATACTATTCAAGTCAACTTTGTCATTGCAAAGTAGTTGTGGATGTTTATTTGACTTCTAAATCCGGCATCATAATTTGTTTTGAAGGAAATTTGGCTATGTTGACTTCGCATCAGAGGAAGACTTGCAGAAGGCTATGGAGCTCAATGGCAAGAAGCTGATGGGCCTACCGGTGAAACTCGACAAAGCCAGAAGCAAAGAGAACTCGCAGGAAAACAAAAAAGGTAAAATTCCCACAGCTGCCACTATGAGTGTAAATCCAACCAGAAATGACACCTTTTCACTTTTCTGAGCACTCGTGTGGGATTAAGATGATCAAGTGCTGATGTGGAGCCATCGCTACTATGGTAATCAAACATTGAACTCTCAGATGCTGACTTTTATTTTTTTTCCCCTCAGAGAGAGATTCACGCACTTTGTTCGTAAAGAACCTGCCGTACTCCGTAACGCAGGAGGAACTGAAGGAAATCTTTGACCAGGCCGTTGATATCAGAATACCTATGGGCAACAGCGGCTCTAGCAGAGGGTAAGACTAAGCCATGGCTGTTCGCGTCTTTAAAAATGCTGCTTTTAAGTGAATCCTTGACTGACTGACTCCTCTTGGGGTACAGAATCGCCTACCTCGAGTTCAAGTCAGAGGCAATTGCCGAGAAGGCAATGGAGGAGGCGCAAGGCTCAGATGTTCAGGGCCGTTCTATCATCATAGACTTCACAGGAGAAAAGAGTCAGAAGGGCAGCAGAGGTGAGTTACGTTGCTGTCTAGGTCCAGTTTTGTAGATTTGTTGTTGATTAATGTTAACAGCACTCTTGTTTTCTACTCGTTTTAGCTGTCGTTTCTGCAAACAAAGTACTGGTTGTGAATAACCTTTCGTTCACTGCAACTGAAGACTCCCTCCAGAGTGTGTTTGAGAAGGCTGTGTCCATCAGAGTACCTCAGAACAACGGCAGACCAAAGGGGTACGTCAGTTGATTCTATGCATTTAAATGTATAGACATGAATTGTTTATTAGGTTTTTCGTTCGTCCTAAATACCCGTTGTTGAATCAATGAGATTCAAGCAAGAACTTAATAAATGAATACCAGGAAGAATATTCGCTGATTGGAATGGTTGAATTGATTCAGATTCCATGAAGTTACAGAATCATTTATAACTGATTCAAATGGTCACATTCCAGGAAGTTTGGAATCGTGTAAACTTTAAACAAATGGCTTTAGACATCAACTGGTGGGTGGGTTTTTTTTTTTTTTTTTTTTTTTTTTTTTTTTTTTTGAATTATTATATTCAGACCAGCATTTAAGAAGAAATAATATTTGCCAGGCTGAATGATGCAAAATCGCTCCCTTCCAGTAGGTGGCACTTGTGTAATCACTCGTTCCAAAATGAACGAAAATGTTCCTCAATTAAATTTGACACTTGGAATACTATTGTCATTTAGCTAAATAGTATGTTCTTGAGCACAACCTAGTTGCCATTTTATGAAACTGTGGCAACCAAAAAGCGTCAATCTTATTGGTTGGTTAGTTTTCTTTTGCGTTGTGATGGAAAAAAAATTAAGTTGCATTGACGATTAAGCAAATGTTTGTTTTGGCAGCCGTTCATTCAAATTAAAATGGTTTTCTTTGCATTAAAATTATGCCCCTCTGCTGAATCCTTACAGGTTGAATTTAGTCACATTCGAGTGTCTTGATGTTTTAGCTGTGCTGACTTGGCTTTGGTCTAATTTTTATTTTTTATTTTTTTGGTAGATTTGCGTTTTTAGAGTTTGAGAGCGTGGAGGATGCCAAGGATGCGCTGGAGAACCTCAACAACACTGAAATCGAGGGCAGAAGTGTCAGATTAGAGTTCAGTCAGAACGACAGAGACCGAAGCAGTGGAGGCGGAAGAGGAAACTCTGGTTAGTAGAGCGCTGCTGCTTCAATCAAATGCCGTCTTTTTTTTTTTCTTTTTAATACAAATGCTAGTTGCTAACTGCTTTCCTCTGTTTGTAGGACCTACAAAAACCCTGTTTGTCAAAGGCTTGTCAGAAGACACCACAGATCAGACTCTGAAAGAGGCTTTTGATGGAGCCGTCACTGCCAGAATTGTCACAGACAGAGACACCGGATCGTCTAAAGGGTAGGGCCGTGTTTGATACTTTAACATGTTCCTTGTTTCTCATGAGCTCCTCTCTGTCGATCCCTTGGCGGTGTATGGGTTCGCATGAGAGGTAGAGTGAAATTCAGTTAAACAGGCGTTTCCACTATATTGGGACATACCCATGTCTGATGTGAGACCTTTTAAGCCGTTTGATACAGTAACTGCTGCCCACCTCTCTGAATGTTTGCTTAATACGGTTTCCTCCTCCAGGTTTGGATTCGTAGACTTTGATAACGAAGACGACTGCAAGGCGGCCAAAGAGGCCATGGATGACGGCGAGATCGACGGAAACAGAGTCACTCTGGACTACGCCAGGCCCAAGGGTGAGGGTGGCCGAGGGGGCGGCAGAGGTGGTTTTGGAGGTGGCTTTGGAGGAGGATTCGGAGGAGGTTTCGGAGGACGCGGCGGTGGACGGGGCGGTTTCGGAGGCCGAGGAGGCGGCAGGGGCGGTGGCTTCAGGGGAGGACGAGGAGGAAGAGGTGGCGGCGGCGGCTTCAGAGGAGGAAGAGGCGGTGGGTGTCAATCAATCTAGTGGTGCATTTTTAGATGCCAAGTACATAATAGAATACTAGCTCACTATACTATTAATACTAAAAGTGAAATAAAGTACAGTAATAGTGGTAATAGAAGTGTATTGTACATCTACATGAATCTTAAGTATTTCTGTAAATTGTATAGTCTACTCGCGTCACCTAATCCTAATTTTATTGACCCTTCTCAAATTCATTTAATTTAGATTAAATTAGATTTAACTAAATATTGCAATTTGAGAAGGGTCAATAAAATTAGGATTAGGTGACGCGAGTAGACTATACAATTTACAGAAATACTTAAGATTAATTTAGACATACAAAAGATAATTCATTTCTGATATTGATAGACAAATGCAATTTGGATATTTAGAAAGGGACGGGGCTGCTTGATGTCCCGCCCTGTCTTCCTGGTTCAGTTAAAATGATGTCAATACATAGAATAACGCTGTATGTTTCAAAGCATTTCAGGGGACCTTTAAGTGTAACATTTTAAAGCTTTTGTTCATCTAATTCTAATTTTATTTACATTTCTCTAATTAAATCTATAGCTTGTCAATCTATTATTTGGTTTTCCTACCATTTCAGGAGACTTTCCAGTCAGTCGGTGAAATGAATGCTAGTCAATACTAATATGGCAATGTGCTATTTTGAACATTTTTCACTGAGCTGCATAAGTTAAAAATTGTCTTTTTTTTTTCAGGTGGACGAGGTGGATTTGGAGACAAACCACAAGGCAAGAAGATCAAGTTTGATTAAGTCTGTAACTGAACGGTTTTCATTTTGCTTAAATCCACATTGTCAGAGCGTTTCTAGGACATTCCAGAAAGCATCAGTAACTGTACAGTGACCCTTGACCCCCTCGCTCCCTTTTAACTGTGTGAGCTCTGAAACGTCCCAACCATTCGCGTGAAAATTAAATGTGACTGTTGTAATTTATGCTCTGCTGGTTTAGGTACATGTTGTACATGCAACAGTTTGTTGTGGTTTTCTTTTTTTTTTTCTTTTTTTGTTATGGTGTGCATCCCCCCCCCCCCCCCCCCCAATTCTTTTTTTTTTTTTTTTTTTAATTTTCACATTTCTTTTTAAGTTTGCTTTAGGTGCAAGTTTAATGTGCAGTACCTTTTAATGTGCAAAGCATATTGTAACATATATACATGGAATTGACGCCTGTTTAGTATTTAGAGGTGTAAATCTATTTGAAAGCTTAAGGGATCGAGATGGATAACAAGTGTGTTGTAAGGCTAATGTCAAATTTATGAACTAAATTTGGCTTGTGACTGAGGGTTTTGCTTTTTTCCAGTTCAGATTTTTCATAATGTAAAGAACCATTTTGATTAAACATGGTTTTTAAACTCTTTGGCTTGTTGTGATTTTGAATATGTATACACTTTTTTTTGCAGATGTCCTACAGAAACTTGTTAGACTCGGATCATTTTTAGATGTTAAGTCACTTCTTGAATTCAGTAGAATCTTTTACAAATCAACTGGAATGAATCTGAAATCAGTTTGTCAAATCACTGCAGAAATCCAGTGTGAAGTCGTCTGGCGTAATTCGTTAAGAAAAGCAGTTTTGTGTGGAGCTCCACGCACGACGTGGAAGATGAAATGGATATTGTGGGGTAAATGAATTTGGCTGGTTTTAATCGAATAACTCCCAGTTGTGCCCATTTCTCATTTTAACTGTTAGATTGTGACAAAGTCTAGAAAACTAAAACTAGAAGTACGAACTTTAAACAAGAAAATATTTCTTTTTGCACATGAAATGTATTCATTAGTCTAAGTTATTAAACTTTGGTTGAAAATGTTATGAAACTACGATTTGTAAGAGCTCTGCACTTTTTTTTCTGTGTGATGTTAAAATTTTTCCATTTCTTCATTGTGGCCACCGGTATCATTGACAGGTCACCTAGATAAAGCTTGAGTAATGCTTTCTAGTTAAACAATATGGGTTTACAGTAGCTGATTGAGTCTCTATAGCCAGGTTTTAGCATATTTAATGTGGATTGTGAATGACAAAAACGCGAAGTTTAGAATTAAAATGCACTTGTTTTTATTTGGCTAAACTATCACAAAGTTTATCCTGACAGATGGCGCTAATGCTTCATATGAAGGAATACTGTACTACAGTAAAGCGTAGTGTTTAACAGACCAGGCTAAAGGCCCACAATCACCTGCTGTAATGCCAGTAGATGACCGGATGATGGCAGACTCGAGAAATATTTAAATGCCTCGTGCCGGAAGTAAAAAAAACACGTGTAACAAATGCATTACCTTTTTTATATTATATTAATAAACTGATCTGATAAGGCTACACAAATCCTTACAAAATCAAGTGTATTCTGAAATTATATAATATTATGAAAATTATTAATAACTTGTGATACCACCTCTTACAGGTGTAATCTGGTCTAAGATGAGATCTAAATCTGAACTGTTTGAAACCCTTTATAACTAGTGAAGCCAACTATTGCAGGTATAATAATCCAATCTGTTAATCTCTATGAAAAAAAGGAAAGTGTGGATAGTCTTTGTAGAGTCACTGTTCAGCTCATTTTTCATTCATTTATATTAATTTACAAAATAATGTTCTAATGTTTTCCTCCCTTGTGTAAAATAGTGTTTTCAGAAATGCGACAATAGCCCCTTTAACACAGTAATACCAGTAAATTGCCATAAAATTACCGGAACGACTTTACCGGTAAATTAAAAAATGCGCTGTTCACACAGGCAACAACATTCCGTCTTTTTTCCGGAAAATTCACACATCCATTCCAAAAATTGTAACTTGCTTAATCAGGTCATTGTTGCATAGTCACAAAAATGTATAATTTGCACGTCCTTTAAAGCCAATAGGTACTCGTGCTCTCCAGAGGCTGTTTCAAGGCTGAGCGCTCACAGTTACATCCAAAGCCGCCTATAGCGAGTATCATATTGAGTTATTTCACGTAGTTTGTTGTTGAACTTAAGTGGCCAAACACACACAAAATTACGCAAAAATGGCCATCCTGGCGAGTATCCAGGTTTTTTCTTAAGTAAATGTGAACAGTTGAAAAAAAAAAAAACAGTTATGTTTACACAAATGCAGAGGTCTGTGCGACGGACATGGGCGGATACATGGGGAAGTGTGGAGTGAATGCGTCATCTGTGTCAGTGTGTTATGATTGGCCCGGAGTAGAGTCTTACGTCAGCGCGTTCTGAACTTGTACGTGCTCATACCGGTAATTTTCCTTCTGCGTTCACACACAGCAGAATTCCGGCAATTTACTGGCAATGTTACAACTTCTCATACCGGTAAATTGCCCGAACGAATTTACCGGTATTTTTGAAAAGGTCCTGTTCACACATGATCTCTTTACGGCAATTTACCGGTAATTTTCCGGAAAAGTCTGTATGTGTGAAAATTGTGCCTGTCTCTTGGTTTTATGGCGTTCACTTTGAAGCTCTGTATTATGAATGTTCATAACACGCTAAATGCAAATATCGTTTCATAAATCATCGGCTGACATTTCCTACCCTGTGGCGATGATACTTGATGCAGATCAAAGCCTCTGAACTGCTGTTCTGCTCAACACAAGATCGAGCCATCATCCAGATCTTCCTTGCAGGCTCTGTCATATAGTACCGTTCAAACGTTTAGGATCAGTAGGCTGTTTTAAAAGAAATCATTTGGTGCATTTAGATTTATCCAAAGTGACAGTAAAGACATTGAACACTACACAAGATTTCAGTTTCAACTAAATGCTGTTCTCATGAAGTCGTGAAAAAAAATGTATTGTGTCATGGTTTCCACACCACAAAAAAAAATAAAAAATGAAGTAGCACAGTATTTGATAATGATATAAATGTTTCTTGAGCAGCAAATCAGCATATTATAGTGATTTAATATATATAATAAATATATTATTTAAAAAAAAAAGATGAATATCAGATTAACAAAAATGGACTGCAAAATTAATTAACTAATTAATTAAAAATAAAGAGAAAAAAATAGATGTATCTATCAAAAATCTGTAATCTGTTCATTGGTAATAATGATAATAATACAGGGACTTTTTTTTGGATTTTACAGACTTGGTTTTCTGGTTGCTTTATGTGTTGTATAAGGCTCGCTTGCTTTTTTTTCTCAGACTCTTCAACATGTCAATTCTGCATATTTTGGCACACATGACCAAAAGTATGTGAACACCTGAAGTCCACACCCATATTTAAAACCAAAACCATCAGTATTAATAGGTGAATGCTCCAACAGTATCTTGCGGTTTGGAAAGGTTTTCGACTATATAAGCTGGAATTCAAAATCATCTCAAAAAGAGTTTTTCGTGCAAGCTAATAATTCCTTTTCAGTTTTTTCCTACCCACACACTGTAAACCATCTCTACTGTGCATCGCTTTTGGCGCTCTTCAAAGGGTTGACATATGAAAGCAAGTTTCTCAAGAATGTCAGTGTGAATGAAAAGGCTTCACCAGACCTGATATTTAACTTGACAGTAGAGTAGCACGGTTGTTTATATTTCTTGAGATCTAGGTTAACTGTTAAACTTGCATGCCTTTACTCATTGTGCTTATGAATGCACAGTCACGTGACGTGTGGCTTGAAGCTGTCGTGCATAACTTGATCTCTGTTTATGGAATTGCCATTCATAGAGGCTGTGTATAAGTCTACTGTAGTCAAATAAAGGATTGCTGAACCACTGGTGTCAAATGTCAAGATGCCTATCTTTCTGCATAGCAGTTTTTAGAATAATAGTTTGTTGTTTTATTCCTGTTGTTCGATTTCCCGTTTGCAAGTTTGTTTTTCAGCCTCATTTTTACTTTAAACAAAGAAAAAACAAAGAACAATGAACAAGAAATCATATCGCCTACCATTTGGATACATACGTTCAACTTTATCAGGGATCTTAGTACTCAAGTTAATGTATATGATGTTAACATATACTCAGGACAATAGTATTTGATTTGAATCTACTTTATCACTGATTTAGTTACTTGGTTTAGTGCATCCATGGATGCTTATTGACATATAAAAGGGGGAAAAAAAAAAAAGAATAACATGGAAGATTGTGGGATTTGTTTCAAAGGGTCAGAAGGTGGAAGTATATATATATAAGTATATATTTTGTATACATATTAAATATATTTGACATTCTATGTGTCATATATTAATATATTTCAAAGATATTTTATATGTGAATTATAGACATGTCTAATTAATATGTTCCTAATATATATTTAGTTTTTGTATGTGTGTGTGTGTGTATTAGTGTGATTAATTACATCCAAAATAAAAGTTTTTGTTTACATAATATATGTGTATATTTATTATGTATATATAAACACACACACACATGCACGTATACATTTCAGAAAAAAAATGTATTATATACTATTATAAATTATATACTCTGTGTGTATTTATATATACATAATAAATATGCACAGTACACACATATTATGTAAACAAATATGCAATTATTTGCAATTAATCATTTGACAGCACTAATATATATATATATATATATATATATATATATACACACAAACTTGTGTTACATGTTATATAAATATATATTTGAAATATATACATTATGCAGGACATTGAATTTCAGAAAAACATCAGTTATGTGCTAATGTATTAATATACATGGTCAATTGTGACAAATGTTTGTGTATTTTATATTAAATATTGTGCAAACCTGTTATATATTATATTTGAAGTATATATTAAAATAAATACATTGTGAAAGCTGTAGAAATGCAATAAAAATGTTTTGATCTTTTACTTGAATTCTTGTTAACAGAACTACAAATGACATTGTTTTAAGAATATAAAGGAATAATCGAACGCTTTGGTCTTTTTGAAGAAATGTTTATTTACAAATACATTTTCACCTTAGTTTGTTCATTCCAGTTATTTTTTAATACCGTGCAGATTGGATTACAAATGTCCGTGTTTTGCATAACCTTCAAGTACAATTAAATATCCTACACCAGACTCCGCCTCCTCTGTTCCCAGGAGGTATTTCATAAATTAATTCAACATTTACATGTACCAGATAATGTGCTGCTTCACAGTTTTAAAGTAAACCCTCTACCAACTGCATCTCAAGTCTATGGGCAAACCAAAAAATAAAATCTCTTAAGAGATGAAACATCTCGGTGAGCGACTATCATTCAAATATATCCTGTAATTTCAGAAATGTGCATCATTGCAGCAGAACTAACATAGTCTTGTTTAATGAATCTACTTTGAAAACCTGATAAGGTACTATTTGTCCACAAAGGGGCAGACTAAAACAAAAATGGTGAGGTAGAGACTCGTTTCCTTCTATTTGGGACAATGGCATTTTGTCTTGTGACACATAAAGTCATAGTTCAATCAAAAATAATTTAAACACCTTACGTCTTTGCAAAGTTGTTTGTCTATACAGTTGAAGTCAATGGGGTCCAAAACAAGCCCACTTTGACTTTTACTGCATACACCAAAAAAAATAAAAAATAAAACAATACTTCCACAGAAGAAAGAAAATCATAGAACAACATAATAATTTTCATTTGGGGTGATATTCTGTTTTGTAGCCTTGATGTTCCAAAAAACAAAACCCAAAAAAAAAAACTAGTGAACCCTTTGCACATTATTCACATTATCCAACAAACTCCATACCATGTCATTACATAAATTAAGTGAAAATATTGTCCAGAACTCTCCTCAAAAAAGGAGAACTCATTGTCTTTGAGTAAGTTCTCAAAGCTCCTTCATTTCATTTATGAACAAATTCTGACGTGTTTCAGATTCAGAAAGTCTGGGACTATAAGAAGTCAATTTTCTGCGAACAGATCAAGTCACTGTTGACCAGTTTCCACATGTCTATCAAATCCGGCGGGAGCAGTTTATGCACCACTATCATGCTCTTAACGAAACACGGCTCCCTGTTGAGTCGACTGGTTTTATTCTTCACCAGCCCAAAGGTTTTGAAAGCGTTGTGCCTTATTGGCGTTACCTGAAGCACCTCCAGACACATTCCAAGAAACACGTCGTCGATGGGATAGAGTTCCAGAGTTTCGCAAGCTCCGTAAAGTTTCCGAGCCAGCGGTCCATCCATCAGGAAACCGCCTCCGCCGGCGTACGGCGGGTAGAGCGTCTTATTATACAAGGCTTGTGGGATGTAATACTTGTTCTGCTTTTTGCGAATGGGCTTGGCTTTGAAGAGAACGTCGCCGACAAAGAGGTCCTTCAAGTCTTTGCTGACTTCCAGATACTCCAAGATGTTGGGAACGCTGACGAACACGTCGTCATCGCCTTTGAAGATGTAGCGGGTGTCTCCGCAGTAGGTGGAGAACCATTTGAGGAAGTGGATCTCCTTGAGGGTCAGGTTGAAGAAGCTATCCATGAAGTCCCATTGCAGAATGTCTCCGTAGATGTAATCCTCGTATTCCAGAAGCTTCTGATGGTTCGCCCGTTCTTCCTCGTTGGAGGACGTTCCCAGAAGGAAAAGCGTCTTGATTCTTTTCCCGTTGATGACTTGTTCTTTGCCCCAGGTTTGCCGTATGACCTCCCTTCGATCGTACTGGGTTATCACCGACTTGATGACCATCAGCAAGTCTACATCTCCGGTGCACTTCTCTGGGTGATTCATGAGGATGGGGAAATACCGGCAGTGCCTGTAGAGCAGGAATTGCTTGAAGTTGGCTTCCAGACCCATGAACCACTCCATGGAAGAGAAGTTGAGGTTGACGCTGCAGTTGGAGCTGGTGACGTCCCACGTCGTGGGACCTTGCTTTTGGGTTACTCTCGCCCCTTCTGTGGTGGACTCCACTCTTTGAATGCTCTTCCAGAAGTTGGCACTAATCGAGTCTTTTTTGCCACCTTCTGCCATGAGCTCCATCCGTGCCTGTCTCTCAATTCTGTCGCTCTGGAAGTCTTGCATCGACGTGATGTTTCCTCTATGGACCAACGCAAGCGCGACTACAGCCAGGAAGAACATGAAGCTGATGCGCTTGTAAACTCGCCATCGTTCTCTGGTGGTCATCCTATAGGCAGAAAACGAGAGATGCGAGAAATGTGAACTGAGGTTTAGAGGCCAATTCTCACTAAAAACTAGTCACGTATTAGTATGCGTTTTACTAGCACATATAAAGCAAATATTGCATGACTACATGTAACTACTACCTTATTAACTATTGATAAGCAGCAAATTAGGCGTTCGAGGGGAAATTCATAGTTAATAGTGAAAACTGGTCGCCAAACTAAAGTGGGACCAAAACCTTGAAACAAATAGCAATGAATTCCATTCAAATGCGGTTTTACTGGAGTTTTGTATCTCATATTTGCCAGAAAAGCTTCATTTCTTTTACATAGAAGATATATATATATATATACATATAGGCTATATATATAAAAGCACTACCAATACTATTACATTTTAACAGGTTGCATTCTTTACAGACACATATGATCTGACCGCATATTTTTTTGTCCATTCAGTTGTGAAATACCACTATAAAAAGTATGACAAAGTTTGTAGTCAAATGTGATATACTGTGATAATAAAAGTGATCAAAAAGTGAATTTGATTATTTGAAAGTCCAAAGTATAATATTAAAAAAGTTGTAAAATTCTATACGTATTTGTATAGTCGATGTAACATCATATGTTGTTTATAAACAAAGCAGTTATTTGATTATTATTAGTAGTATAATTATTATTATTATTAGGACTATGTAAATTTAACATGAGAGCGTTATGAAGTGTTACAATATTTTATAATACTGAATAACAACTGAATGAGATGATTTAAACATTGCAAACCACATGCTGTTGTTAAACTATTGCCTATTCCAGTACGTTATATATATTTTATAATATTAATATTATTATGTATTTCTTAAATATTGTGAACAGTCACCAAGCTGGTAGTATAAAGACTAATAAAATCGTCAAAATATATAGATTTCTACGAAAAGCTTTAGAAAACAGAACATAACCAAACAAACGCGTACAAAACTCATACTCACATTTTGAGAGAGTGCCTTAACTGGTTCATTTTTAATAAGTTAACGTGAAACCGGTCTTCTGCTCTTCTTGAATGAAAGGGTGTCTTTAGACAATCTTATGCATAACTGCACCAGAAAAGGAAAATGACAAAAGACGATTAAAAACCCCGAAGCATGGAGTTTCTCTTAAAGATGTGAAAGTAAGACATCCTGAAACGTCCGTCAGCTTCTTTTAAAGTGTGCGTGACTCGTATGCAAATTAGCGGCGGATGACTCCGCCCACCGTAAGAACGTCATCACACCAAAAGAGAACAGAATCTGTGCGTTTGACAAGATGCTGCATTAATTATTACAGAAAATGCAGCTTTAACAGCAGCCACAACTGAACTAGCGTAATGGAACTATAGAGGTTAATTTTGTACAATGATAATAATGCTATTACATCCATCCATGCATCCCATCCACGGCGGTCAAGCGAGCCGCGATTGAAATTATGGTGCGCGGGTATTAGTGTGCTTACGGTAAGGACCAACACTGAGGGAACGCGCATTCAAAGCGCTTTTCATTCTAGACGCCCAGAATTCAGATGTAATGACACTTTTCGTTATTTTTTCTGTTTGTTTTATGTACATCTGCTTAATATTCTTGTTATTTATTGCTGTCTTTGTATCTGTATTAGGCCTACTACTATATTCTCCTACCTGCATTTCATTGCAAGATTAGTAGAAAAGGAGATATGTGACATTAATCGAATTAGAGGGATATATTTAGATGGGGTCTTTATCCCCGTCTAAATTGAATAATGTCCCATATCTTGAAAATGCTGCAGTAAAATGGTTTCATATGAGGTGTGCATATAGTTTGGGATGTCCTCTATAAGAACTGACCATTCATTTTTTGTACTTATTAGAAATTGTGTCTTTATAACTCTCTAAAGTGTATTAATGTCCCATATCTCAAAATTTCTGCAGTAAAATGGTTTCATATGAGGCGTGCATATAGTGTAGGACGTCCTGTTTAAGAACTGACCGTTCATTTCATCTACTTGCAATGAAATGTAAGTAGGCCTAATACAGATACAAAGACAGCAATAAATAACACGAATAAAACTAACGAAACTAACACGAAAAAATAACGAAAAATGTCATTAAATCTGAATTCTGGGCGTCTAGAATGAAAAGCGCTTTGAATGCGCGTTCCCTCAGTGTTACCGTAAGCACAGTAATACGCGCGCACAATAATTTCAATCGCGGCTGGCTTGACCGTGTTTTTCTGAAATGCGGCTGGCTTGACCGCGGTATCCATCCTCTATATCTATCTATCCATCCATCCATCCATCCATCCATCCTCTGCTTGTCTATCTGTCCATCCATCCATCCATCTAGTATATGTACACAATACACAGATATATTGACAAATACTATTACTATTTATAATATTTATATTTAATATAATATTTGTTCATGCCATTTAATCCAAACCTGTGCAAATTGGACTTCAGTGGTCTAATGTAAAACATTTCTCTAAACTGCACTTAGGTCAGAATTGATGAATTTACGTATGTCAATCAATTACCAAAGGTTTGTGCGTCAAACACTCCTCGTCCAGTGCATTGTGTGTGTACGCCTACTTTATTGTGCCTGCAGCTGCAAATGTTCGAATCAACACAAAGAATCTGGATAGACTTACTCTGATGCAAAAACCTGCGTCATTTGATGGTACAAGAAGACCTTTTCAGGTTAAGATTGACCTTTTAATAAAGTACAATAACACAGGATTTACAGAATCAATAAATACATGAACAATTATTTATTTTATTTTATTTATATACTGTATATATAAATTATTTATATACTTTTTTTACAAAAACTGTATTGCTACTGTATTTTTTTTTTTTTTGACACACACACACATTTTCCCTAAATGTGCCTTTATAGTAGCTATCCTTATAGTAATGCTTGCAAACATCAGTAATTATAAAAAAAAAAAAGCTAAGGTGCATCTAATGGCTTGGTTTTTGCACGAAAGATTTCCCTTCCTAGTGCATCAAGTGCGTTTAGCTGTGTTGGTTACTAATTCACCCCTCACAGACATGAAGTCAAAGGACAATATGAGGAAACCAGCTGCACATGGCATAATGAGTCACTGTCCAGGTGGTCTTAGAGTTGCCTGGCATGCTAGCGGAAAGAAACAAGGACTAGAGACAAGTATCATGTAAACAAACAAGACCAGTGAGAGTCAGCAGCACAGCACAAAATGCAGCAACAATCTGTTTTACATGTCAAAAGTCATTGTGTTTTCATTGAAGTGTAGCTTTTGAAGTACAGAGGCAAGTTTGAGATCATGTCTCAGTGAAGGGCCCTCAATGTCAATGGGCTCGCGGACACTCCATCAGCCGTGTTTATCTGGAGACGGCGGTGTGCTTTACTGATAACAGACGCTGCCACAAAGAGCCAGCACTTCCCCCTTCCTCCTGTCTCAATACCGATCCACTTTCTGGAAGCGAGAGGCATGATTTCTGAGTGCTTCTTCTTTGGGTGCTTTAATGTCCCTCTGATGATTTTTCCGTTTTGATGTCCATTGAAATTTCTATGTATTTCCGTCACCCTCTATTAAGTTTTAATAAAGGTTACTATGGGGACAGATAAGAGTTCAATGCACGTGCACTTCATTTATTGACCTTTAATTTTAATCACTCAGATTACTTGCACATGCATTGTTGTTTGTCCCCGTGGACTGCGCACAAAGCATGCTTAATCACTCCTTGTCAGTAAAAACATGCTTGAAAAAAAATCTAAATAATAGAATATTTTAATTATGCAAAAAAGTGTGAAAATATGATTTAAGTGTGCATTTATGGTACACAAAATGCTATGAAATTATTCCTAGCAAAATAGTCAGCCTTTTTTTTTTTTACCTTTTATTAGGACAGGACAGTGTAGCGTCGACAGGAAGCGAAGTGGGAGAGAGAGGGGGGGTGTGATCTGGATTCGAACTTGGGATGCCCGTAATGCATTATGTAGGTGCACTGCCCACTAGGCTATCAGCGCTGATGTAGTCATCCATTTTGTTCCAAAAATATTATGTTATGCTATGAAAATTTCTTATGAATTTTTATGATGTGATTTGAATGAAAATGTACGATTTTTTAGAAAAAAAGTCCCTACCTGTCAACACCCAAAATGTACAAATTCATACAAATTAGCCACCAATTCACCAAAATCTGACAGTTACTAATTGCCAAATGAGAGTGTTTTGGAGGCATTATATTACTGGCTTTCAAGTTGACTGTTAAACTTTCTTCAATTATACAGATGCAGGTCTTGTAAGAGAGAATACCGTACACAGTCCATTGTTGTAAGCAGATCTGGGCCATCTAGTTGCCTTTGGTCTGTGTTCCACAAAGGAAGAAGATAACATATTTGGCTTTCGCTAATACAACATCGATGCTTTCCGCTGGTCCTTCCTGAGTGGTCTCTAGCTGACCTAAGCATACAAACTCACACACACACAAATTTCAGAGCTACAGTATGTCATGTTTCTGCAAAATCTTCAACATTTATTTCCCTGATTGCCTATTGCATTTATTTGTGATAAACTCCCTGAAAACTGTTGAGCTGAGAGAAGTTTTTCAAGAAGTTGACTGAACACCAAGAAGTATCAGTTATAATATTAATTTTATGTTCCTGTTAGTACCTTCTTGTTAGATTAGCAATATGCTAACAATAAACCCAATTGGAGTCAAGCCATTTCATGTAAGGAGCACTGCTTTTATGACAGAGTTGCCATCTAAAGAGCTCCAAATCAGTCACTTAAAAACTTCAGTTTCAGTTCAAGTGTTGCCTCATGGTGCAGGTACACTTCATTTTCTGCATTCCGCTCAGTTTAGTGCACAGTCAAGTGTGCAAGCCATTCAAAGTATGCATTTGTCGCATGTGCTCTACCTAGTTGAGCTTTTGAACACTCCAATCACCCGTGCATGCGCTGTTGTCCAAGAGGACAGAAAATAGCGGCCACGGTGTGCATGGAAATTGTGGAACACGAACACAGGAAGTAAGCATTTGCATATATTTCATGTTCCACTACACCTAGCGCACAGTTGAGTGAAGACTGATGCATTCAGTGCATATACCCTTATATAGTTGACTTTTGTTTTCAAACACTCAAGTCAATCACTTGTGCTCACTTGTCTCCGAGCATACCAAATTCAAGACATCAGTGGATTGTGCCGATGACAGAATTTGTGCCGCAAGAACTGTCTGTGAGGTGGAGTAGACATGGGAAGTATATTTTTGAAAATATTTTATTTCACTATATTGTTTCAATCATGTGGACAGTTCGCTGGTTGGAATGGAAGACGTACATGAGAACTTGAGTGCAGGCTGAAATATTTGGCACATGTGCACAATCCAGTTGACATTTGTTTTCTTACATTCAAATCACCTGCACATGCACTGTTGTCCACGAGGATACAAAATTCAAGCTGCATGCGGACATTGTGCACTGATATTTGTGGACTTTCTTGATGCCAAAATTTGCATTAGACTGACTTGAGCCTGAGCAAACATGGACATGGGAAGTTTACAGTTCAGTGCGTAAACTAGGGGATATATTAAAGGATTAGTACACTTCCAGAAAAAAAAAAAAAAAAAAAAAAGAAATCCTGGTAATTTACTCATGTCATCCAAGATATCCCTGTCTTTCTTCAGTCGAAAAGAAATTAAGATTTTTGAGGAAAACATTCCAGGATTTTTCTCCATATATTGGACTTCAATGGTGGCCAACGGGTTGAAGGTCTAAATTGCAGTTTCAATGCAGCTTCAAGGGGCTCTACATGACCCCAGTCGAGGAATAAGGGTCTTATCTAGCGAAACGATTGGTCACTACAATGCACGTCCACAACTTCACTCATTACGTAGTCACGTTGGAAAGGTCACACATGCCGTAGGCGAAAGTAATTACCCAGTGTTTACAAAGCAAACGTGCAAAGACTAAAACAAATGCTCTTTACAAAAAAAAAAGTAAAACAATGATTTTGGACAATTTTGAAGTTGGAGGAGAAAACCAGATGGAGTTGTACTTCTGCCTATGCGTGACCTTTTCAGCGTGATTACGTAATGTGTAAAGTTGTGGGCACGCGTCACAGAGCTAGTGCAAGATGAGCATTTATGGTTAACAAGTATATCATTTTTTTTTTTTTTTTTTGGAAAATGACAGATCGTTTTGCTAGATAAGACCCTTATTCCTCGACTGGGATCTGCATTGAAGCTGCAGTTTGTACTTTCAACCTGTTGGTCGCCGTTGAACTCCACTATATGAAGAAAAATCCTGGAATGTTTTCCTCAAAAATCTTAATTTCTTTTCGACTGAAGAAAGAAAGACATGAACTTCTTTTATGACATGGAGGTGAGTAAATTTCAGGAATGTTTTATTCTGGAAGTTAATTAACCCTTTAAGAAAGGATACTTCAAAGAACTAAAGGTTGAACATGGATTCATTGCTTGGTTTTTTCAGCGCTTGTCTGCAGGGTTGTCACAATGCCAAGGCCTGCAGGAAATCTGCAAATGCAAGGTACAACACAGCTGAGGATTCAGATGTTTGGTACTCCATCATGCCGAGCTCAAAACAGCCCAGCTTGAAACATAAAAACATGTCCCGAGAACTCGTCCCCTGTGGACGTCTAACCTCACCAGGAATTCTGTTCCAAAGAGCAAAGTGTTTCCGTAACCAGGACCTCTTCCTCTAGAGGGACACTGCCATGCTTTAACTAACTCGACATCTCCTAATCTAGTAACTCTGCAACCTTGCTTTAGGATCTGCTAAGAAAAGCCCAGCTTTATCCATCATTAACAAAAAATAACTTGCTCTTTGATGGTTTCCTTTGGTCTTCCTCACTCCGAAGGGGCTGATTGGACAACATAATATGTAGGGCACACTCACGTCTGCCAAGAGCTGGTTGCAAAGGAGGTGGGGGGGGGGACAGGATGCACATGGACAGACCATGACAGCTAGAATAAAGCAGGATATGGAGAGAGAACGAAAGGAAGAGAGGATTGTAGGACACAGCTGAAGTTAGATTAAATAATTCCTGTTTTGCAGGGCTGTTTTTGTGTCCCGTTGTTGTAGTGCACCATCCAGGAAGCTGGAGAAACAGTGCTGTCGTCAGAGCTGTTGACTGGTGGATAGCAAAACACCTGCCAAATAAAACACATTAGTCACTTTAGTTAAACATTTACTGGAGAAAATGTGAGTGGGCTTTACTTTCTGTCATGATGGGTGTAGTGGTGGTTGTAAGTGCGTTGCATTGCAGTTGTTAGGGTCTTCTGGGTGGTTGCTCGTGTTGGGATGTGCTATACATTTGGTAGGGGCATTGTTAGGGTGTTCTGGATGGTTGTTATAACATTGCTATGCAGCAGGGGCGTTTCCTCTGAGGAGGCATGGGAGGCAGTGCTTCCTCAAAATATTGGATGAGAAAAAAAAACCCAACAACACCAATATTACAAAATATATAATTAAAAAGTGTATAAATCACCTTACCGAAAAATAATTCACATTCACAATCATTGAAGGATGAGGAGTAAAGGTTTTGATAAAAGTTAGAAATGTATAATTTTGCTGTCAGAAGTAAGGGTGTTATTTACGAAAAGATTTGGGATTTTTTTTGAGAGACCACGATTTTTCTCCAAATTAAAAAAAATAATTGGATTTTTTTTTTTTTCACCATATTCACGCCATTTGGCTCTTGATCTTATAAAGGCTCCTCTTGCTCTTTCTATGTAGAGTTGATCAAGATTCTCTTGTAAGGCATGAAGATTTTTTAATTCCTCATTAAGCAGTGTTTTTTTGAGAAGGTCATTCATTTTACTTAATGTATTATTATGAATTTGCACTCTCTTTTTAGCCTGTTCTTTTCCATATTTAATTGAATAACTTCTACACTCATTTTTTAATAGCTCCCATTTTAAGGATGTAGATATATCAGTCATATCTTTGTATTTTTTCAAAATAACTTGTATTGCCACAATATACGGGTCTTTTTTGTCTTCTTGGCATTTGAAAGGCGCAAAGAGATTCCAGCATGGTCTGTTAAAGGAGCCAGAGAGATTTCACAAGAGTAGATGAATGGAGATCAACCACAGGTCAATTCGAGACTTTTTAGACATATCAGATTTCAACCAGGTGAAGAAGGGTGAAGAAACCTAAAAGGATCCAACAGTGATAAATTATTGCTAAAATCAGTAATGATAGGATTAATAATATGACCAGTGGTCCTTAAGGGAAACCTGTCAATATTGTTATTAGGAGCCTCATTGAAATCACCACCCATAATCAAAAAAGCTGATGGGAATTTACCTTTTAACTGTGAGATCTTATATGAGAGTTCTTGCAATAGTGCTTTATTTGCAGCAGAATTATTGTAACCATACACATTTCCTAATATAAACAAAGTATCATCAAACTCTATTACAGCTACAATCCATCTACCCTCAATGGAAAAATGAGATTCCAGAATATTCCCTTTAAAATTTCTTTCAAAAAGAATAGCTACACCACCAGAATGATTAGTACAATGACTGAAAAGGACTTTGCCCCCCCACTGATTGTGCCAAAATCTTTCATCTGTGTTACTTGAGTATGTTTCTTGAAGAAAGTAAATATTCTTTTTTTAAATAATAACAAAATAAAAATAAAAGTTTTTCTCTTGGTAATATCTCGAATCCCTCGAACATTAACTGAAAAACATGACAACGGAAACATTAATGTAACTGCTTATCAAAAGAATAGAATGGTCTGTTAAACAAGTGCAAAATCTTAATATAACCGGCACTCAGCGATGGTGATATGTAAATATAGACTACCATTATTAACTTTACCCCTCCTTTTAGTGGACAATCCACTAATTAAAACTAAAGTGAAACAAACTGAAAAATTAATAACTCTGCTTCAACATTCACATAACAAAAATGTCTCTCTACAAACGAATCTCTACTGTGCAGACTCGGGCTACAAACAAATCTCTACTGCGCAGACTCGGGCTCCAAACGATTCTCTACTGCGCAGACTCGGGCTCCAAACGATTCTCTACTGTGCAGACTCGGGCTACAAACGATTCTCTACTGCGCAGACTCGGGCTCCAAACGATTCTCTACTGCGCAGACTCTGGCTCCAAACGATTCTCTACTGCGCAGACTCTGGCTCCAAACGATTCTCTACTGAGCAGACTCGGGCTCCAAACGATTCTCTACTGAGCAGACTCAGGCTCCAAACGAATCTCTACTGTGCAGACTCGGGCTCCAAACGATTCTCTTCTGAGCAGACTCGGGCTCCAAACGAATCTCTACTGTGCAGACTCGGGCTCCAAACGATTCTCTTCTGAGCAGACTCGGGCTCCAAACGATTCTCTACTGAGCAGACTCGGGCTCCAAACGATTCTCTACTGAGCAGACTCTGGCTCCAAACGATTCTCTACTGAGCAGACTCAGGCTCCAAACGATTCTCTACTGAGCAGACTCGGGCTCCAAACGATTCTCTACTGAGCAGACTCGGGCTCCAAACGATTCTCTACTGAGCAGACTCGGGCTCCAAACGATTCTCTACTGCGCAGACTCGGGCTCCAAACGATTCTCTACTGCGCAGACTCGGGCTCCAAACGATTCTCTACTGCGCAGACTCTGGCTCCAAACGATTCTCTACTGCGCAGACTCTGGCTCCAAACGATTCTCTACTGAGCAGACTCAGGCTCCAAACGAATCTCTACTGCGCAGACTCTGGCTCCAAACGATTCTCTACTGCGCAGACTCTGGCTCCAAACGATTCTCTACTGCGCAGACTCGGGCTCCAAACGAATCTCTACTGCGCAGACTCGGGCTCCAAACGATTCTCTACTGCGCAGACTCGGGCTCCAAACGATTCTCTACTGCGCAGACTCTGGCTCCAAACGATTCTCTACTGAGCAGACTCAGGCTCCAAACGAATCTCTACTGAGCAGACTCGGGCTCCAAACGATTCTCTACTGCGCAGACTCTGGCTCCAAACGAATCTCTACTGAGCAGACTCGGGCTCCAAACGATTCTCTACTGCGCAGACTCTGGCTCCAAACGAATCTCTACTGTGCAGACTCGGGCTCCAAACGAATCTCTACTGAGCAGACTCGGGCTCCAAACGATTCTCTACTGCGCAGACTCTGGCTCCAAACGATTCTCTACTGCGCAGACTCTGGCTCCAAACGATTCTCTACTGCGCAGACTCTGGCTCCAAACGATTCTCTACTGAGCAGACTCAGGCTCCAAACGAATCTCTACTGTGCAGACTCGGGCTCCAAACGATTCTCTACTGCGCAGACTCGGGCTCCAAACGATTCTCTACTGAGCAGACTCGGGCTCCAAACGAATCTCTACTGCGCAGACTCGGGCTCCAAACGATTCTCTACTGCGCAGACTCGGGCTCCAAACGATTCTCTACTGCGCAGACTCGGGCTCCAAACGATTCTCTACTGAGCAGACTCGGGCTCCAAACGATTCTCTACTGAGCAGACTCGGGCTCCAAACGATTCTCTACTGAGCAGACTCGGGCTACAAACGATTCTCTACTGCGCAGACTCGGGCTCCAAACGATTCTCTACTGCACAGACTCAGGCTCCAAACGAATCTCTACTGAGCAGACTCGGGCTCCAAACGATTCTCTACTGCGCAGACTCGGGCTCCAAACGATTCTCTACTGCACAGACTCGGGCTCCAAACGATTCTCTACTGCGCAGACTCGGGCTCCAAACGATTCTCTACTGAGCAGACTCAGGCTCCAAACGAATCTCTACTGCGCAGACTCTGGCTCCAAACGATTCTCTACTGCGCAGACTCTGGCTCCAAACGATTCTCTACTGCGCAGACTCGGGCTCCAAACGATTCTCTACTGCGCAGACTCGGGCTCCAAACGATTCTCTACTGCACAGACTCAGGCTCCAAACGAATCTCTACTGAGCAGACTCGGGCTCCAAACGATTCTCTACTGCGCAGACTCGGGCTCCAAACGATTCTCTACTGCACAGACTCGGGCTCCAAACGATTCTCTACTGCGCAGACTCGGGCTCCAAACGATTCTCTACTGAGCAGACTCAGGCTCCAAACGATTCTCTACTGCGCAGACTCGGGCTCCAAACGATTCTCTACTGCACAGACTCAGGCTCCAAACGAATCTCTACTGAGCAGACTCGGGCTCCAAACGAATCTCTACTGCGCAGACTCAGGCTCCAAATGACGTCATTTACTCACTGTGGCAGCGGCCATACTGAGATGTTTTGGCTTCACTTTTCTATAGTGGAAGGAAGCACTTTTTTACAGTCTATGGTTCATGGTCAGATGGACTTTTTTTGCATGTTTTATAACCCAGTGTATGAACCATTAATTTTACAAAACCACATTTTATTCAGAAAATGATACTTTGATATAAATGATTTGTCATTATTGACCTTTGATCTTATACTCAAACAAGCAAGTTATTATTAGTACCTTCATATCTTCATTACATTTACCATTGACTCTTTTCTAAGTACTTCTGGGACTCACGCCTCACAGATATTTGAGACAAACAGGCAAGTATGTGAAATAAGAGAACAAATAAAAGAGAGGATTAACGAACCCAAAATAGAAGAATTACAGATGTGAGTTCACTTGAGATTTCAGCACTGTTGGGCTTCGTTTGCGCAGATGTTCAGGCCGACTGGGGAAAGACATGACACACAGCAGGAGTTCTCATCTTCTGCCAGTTTGATCAAAATATTATGAAAAAAATTTATGTTTTATATAGCGATATACATAAAAGGATACAAACAACTTGTCTTAAATATTTTGAAATGACCTTTTTTTTTAGTATTATGTAGTATGACGCAACAGGACATTTTTGTATAAAATGTATTTAAATGTACAAAAATATTCACAATTTGTGACTTTGAAGCACAAAACAAACCTAAAATCGCAAACAACAGGTATAAACATCAATCTGTTAGCTCAATTTTTACCAGTATTAGTTTCCTCTAGCAGGTCTATTTTACACAGCACACTCATGCAAAATAGGGTAATATTAAGTTATGACTAAACCGTACACAAGAGCGACGATGACAATAAAACGGCATCAAATAACACGCGCGACACGGAAAACACAATTCAGACTGACCGAAAACACCTATCTTCTATGTTTTTACATTTATCTGCTTCCTCTGAGCGAGGGTGGTCGAGGTTCAAGGGTAACAAAGCAGGAGCGGAGCGCCAGGCGTTTGGAAGGTTGTGGGATAATGAAAGTACTTGTTGTGATTATTGTCCAAGTGTGTTGTGTTATAGAGGCGCTCTGTGGCAGGGGCTGAAAGGCCCTCCGAAACCACAATCCTCAGCTTTGTTCCGCAGGCCCACTGCCATCTCTGCTGGCCTGACCGCGATAAGAAACTTGGATGCTGTTACAGGAAGTTGGATGCTCCTCCGGCGATAGGCTTCTCCTGCTGAAAGCTTCTCTTTTTTCACTTTCTATGCGACTGGCTGCCTGGAAGTTGAAAAGAAGGTACGGAATATTATAAACATGCTCGGCATGTTTAGAACTGGTTTAGTCACTCTAATGAGTGGTTAACTCATTTATCCACTAATCAGAGTGAGGGTGGAGGGGAGAATTGTGTTGTTAATCAAAAGAATAAGAGCATAGTCAGTCACTGTAAAAGATTATTACATTTACAGATAAACCACGAGACGGGCATGTGAAGTGATCGATCATCATCATATTTCAGACAGCTATTCAGATACATAATACATGTCTTTTAAATTATAGCACAGACGCAACAGCATACCATCACGATTATATGGTGAAGAAATATACATATAAAAAATAACAAAGAAATTACATTTTCCATTGAGAAAAATGTTACTTTTAAGATTGTTAAGCTGTGAAATTATTTCACCCAAATTCTCATTATTTTTCATTTATTTAATTTACTATAGTACTACTATAACACAGTGCCATAACCGCCATAGACATGTGATTGATTTTGCTGTCCGCCCCAGTATTTGACATTCTTGCTCTTCTGCACTCCATTACGCAGTACTCTGTTTGTTGTTCAAAAGTTGACATTTTTAGGCTGATCTGCCTCGGGGGTCTGACACCACACGTCAATGGCAAAATGATTGAGAGAAGCAGAGCACAAATTCTATCACAAGGCGTCAGTTTAAAGTTGAAAGAGAGCGAGGTAATGATGCAAACTACTTAATTTCTTAAATGTGGCCATTTTGAATTGAAAATATAATTTGCGTGTTTCATGTCATTGATGAGCAGAAGAGACTCCCTTAAAAAACATTAAGAATCTTACTGATCCCAAACTTTTGAGTGGCAGTGTATGTTGCGTACGTTGTTTACATATGTAATTTTTCTCATCTAGTCTTTAAGGTGCCTTTTTACATAATTACTTATTTGTCATTTCATGTAGTTAATTTTGATCTCAAATATAAGCCATGCATATTTTTTGGTGAGATTCATCCCTCCAGAAGTGATTGGGTAATGATGTATTATGAGTTCAGTGGTCTTGACTGATTAGATTGGGGTCTGAAGGGTCTGTTTGTAACATTACGATCAGTGAGATAGAAAAGATGGAGCACTTAACAGGAAGTAAACATAATATGAAGCCTTGACCATGTGTGCATTAGAGAGGAAAATTGATTTTCCAGTAATGCATCTGTAAAGTTCGGCAGCGGGCAGGAAGGAGTAACACCGAATACAACACAGGCAAGACTAACTCCATCTGATTTATGAGACAGAAAGGCCAGAAAGACAAACAGACCTCACAGTGGACTGATAAAAAAAAAAAAAAAAAAAAAAAAATTAGAGACAGTGAGAAAGAAATGGTGGAAGAAGACATGCATATAATGAGAACATGTGATCACATAAATCAATGAATGAATGCACTCTGTTTCCATTA
The DNA here is from genome assembly GCF_936440315.1 of Barbus barbus. Taxonomy (NCBI): domain Eukaryota; kingdom Metazoa; phylum Chordata; class Actinopteri; order Cypriniformes; family Cyprinidae; genus Barbus; species Barbus barbus. Next base: position 27,337,110 of record NC_136737.1, on the reverse strand, counting down.
TCTGATCATAATAGTCACTGAATACAGTAAAAAAAAGACGTAATGGTTGTTTTATGTTACTTCAACCATCAAATGCACAGAAACACTACTGCTAAAATTCAGTTTACAATCAATAAATACATAAGTAAATAAATAACTACACAAAAAAACCTAAATGTCTGGTGAATTAATAAATGTATTTATGTACAAATTATTCCGCAGGAGAGAACCCAAATCTGATTAGAATTAAATGATCACTTACTTATATTATTTGGGTTACAGCAGTCTAAGTGTAACTTGTTAAACCAAGTACTCTTTACTTTCATCAGCTAATTGAAATGAAACGTTAATGTATATGTTAAGATGTCTTAGACTATGATTTGACGTCACGACACACTCAGCTGTCCTGCAGCTGTTCTTCATACTGCTTGACATCTGCTCCAATAAAAACAAGAACAAATGACTGAATGAGAGAGTCAACAAATAAAGACACATTAAAGTGTTCCCTTATCTCAAATCAAACATCTTCATATTTGCATTTATAGTCATTTCTTTTTTTTTTCTTTCTTAAATATTATCACCATTGGCTGTCTTAAAGCCTTTGAGATTACATTACTTTTTTATAAAAATCCACTTTACTCTATTATTTAATTTAGTCATCACTTAATGTAAAATAATCTGAGCCTAAACTGTTAACGACTTCTGTAAGCCAAGATTTTCCGTGTGGAATCCAATACTCTGGGAACACTGGTCGACCTAAACTACAAGATTTCCATTAAACCGGTTCCTTTCATTGTTCAAATGTGATTTATATGGAGATCAAATACAAGCACAAGGAACAACATGTTTTATGAAGAGCATGAGGCACAAACAACCCCTCACAAGAAAAAAACAAAAAGACTGTTTTGGCTGTCAGACAAATTGATATGGGCATGTAAAGATACAGCAAATTTTGTATGGTGCTCATTATTGGCATTCGTATTTCCTCTTGCATATTTCCTCTCTGTAAATACAATTCTGTGTAAATGTACAACAAATAAATGCTGTATTGTTAAAATGATTAATTTAGTATTAAAATGCAAAAAATAAATGAATAAAAATCAATTTGAATGAATCTTATAATTTGGTTGTTTTTAGTTGAATCAAATGCATACATTGCAACAGTGTTGCTAAGACCTCGGTTATCAGGCTACTTTTATGCTGTTGTCGCAGGTTTTTTTTTACGTCCGCAGGTTGATGCAAAATACCCCTCCCTTCTGCTAAACAAATTTGACTTAGGTGGAACACCCTGAAGGAGGTTCTGATAGCTATTTTTCCCCCAGGAATGTCATTGGGCTAGTTTTGAATACCAGTTGGGTTGGTTTTGTTAAGCAGACTTGGCAACCCTGCATTGCATCTGATTGCTACTCAAATTACGCACATTGATTAATTTTCAGCATAGTATTTTATAAAATTGAATAAATGAAATGTTACTGGATTTTTTTTTTATTGTATAACTTGTTGTATTATTAATTATTTAATGTACTGTTAAGGCATTTATTTTGCATCTAAAAAAATACTTTTATCCCCTGGTTTCACATACAAGGCTTAAGCCTAGTCCCAGACTAAAATGTAAATCTGAGCTGAACTTGCACTGACTGATTTTAAAACACGTCAGTGCCTTTGTACTGTCTTAAGATGCACACCAGTAATGTTTTTTTTTCTAAGGCATGTTTATAAAAATTACTTAAATGTCCTAATTGAACTATTACCTAATCCTGGTAATAGTATGTGGCTTATATGTATTAGTTTAAGTAAGGAATAATTGACGATGGGCCATTGATTTCTTAGAAAATCATGTAGACCTGAGGTCGCTATGCCGTTACACCTCGGGTGTGCATTATTTTCTAAAAATTCAATGGACCGAAGTCAATTATTCCGCTTACACTACAGTTATCACACCTCAAAACATTGATCAGATGATGCATTTAGCTTCGTAAAATTACGGTTGAACCCCTGATGTCACATGGATTATTTTACCCATCTCCTTGCTACATTTCTGAGCCTTGATCGTGTTAGGATCCTTGCTGTCTATGGAGGGTCAGAGAGCTCTCAGATTCCATCAAAAATAACTTAATTTGTGTTCTGAAGATGAATGGAGGTCTTATGGGTTTGGAACGACATGAGGGTGAGTAATTAATGACAGAATTTTCATTTTTGGGTGAACTATCCCTTTAAGGACATACAGAGTAATGTGAACCGGAACTGTTAGCAACAGTCTTAACCGCAGTAAAATCACGGTAAGGAATGGCCTGTCATGGTGTATAAGAGCCCACAATTATGGCACACAACATATGGTACATATGAGAATAAAAGTATGTAACAAAGGTGTGTTGACTTAAACTGTACACATACAAAATGTCAATCAACCATCAGATTTCAATTTTGCAAGGTTAGTCTTCAAACATGGGTGGGATTGTTGTGTGATCCCATAGATAAGATAAATACATACAAGTTTTGTTTGAGAGTGTCAGTTTTAAGGGGTAAATCGATTGAAATACTCACTCTGTTGGCTAGGCCACCCACTGGAGCCCCCTGAAGAACCGGGCCTGCTGCCGCTCTGCTGGGGCTCGCTGTTGGAGAACTGGGGGGCCAGCGGGGGCAGACGAGACCTGCCAGCACTGCCTGTGTCACTGTCAGGAGTGCGAGGAATCTTAGGCTGGCTTGCAAAGCCCACGTTCTGGCCACTAGAAAGGAAAGAGTGAATGAATGATACCAAGTTTACATTTAAAGAACAAGAATTTGGGTTTTACATTTTACAAACAAGAATAGGGTTCTTAGGCTCTTGTGTATAAAGTTTAGCTAAAAGTATGGAAATGGAATTTTAGCTTAATAAAGCTAAACATTAACTTGCATAAGTTACATTAATTTACATAAGTTAAACTATTTCAGCAACTCAAAATGTATTTCAACAACCTAGAGTGTAAAAAAAAAAGACTTATTTTACTGATCGTGTGTGGAAATGTTTTCAAAGAATGAGGCAGGAAATATATTATTTGTAGCTTTCTATACGATGTTAACAGTTCAAGTATTTCTCATATTCCAGACTGTTTTCTGTTAAACCCAAATTATACTTAAGTTTTGGTGTGAAATGCTTAACATCCTTATCTAGCAGCCGTGCTCTTTTTTCTCCAGCAGTTATGAGTGATAAAATTGTCTTTGTACACATTTAAACTAGAGATACAAGGACATTTATTTTTGTTCTGTCTCATCCGTTTCTTTTTTTGACTTTGAAACAATGGGCCAGGACAATGAAAGCCTGTAATCACCACTGAAAAAAATAAATAAAAATAATACATCTATAAATAAAAATGTAATTGCAATTTTATAGCTCAATATTCTGACTATTGTCCTTGCAATTCTGAGTTTCTCACAATTCTGAATTGTTCCCCCTTAGAATTGTGAAAAATAAACTCCGAATTGCTAGATTTTAAGTCAACCTTTTTCCCCTGAATTTTGAGTTTACATCCCAAACATCAAAGGTAACTGCAACTTTTTTTTAAATCTTGAAATTCAGACTTTTTCAAACGGCAATTGCTAGTTTGTGTGTCATAATTCTAACTTTTCAGAATATGCATTGGTGAAACATTGGCATCTTTGTTTCCATATTTGAGTTTGCTTCTATCCTGTTATAGTGCCCCTTGTGGCAATTATGAGAATGCAACAAGCGCTTACATTGCATTATGAATTGCATTCTAATATTTTCTAAAATCTAATACAGAAAACATACCACAATTATATTTAGCATGCATAGTTCACACAAAATGCGTATTTTCATTTAAAACCACAAAATCCAGGGAAGTGTAATGAAAAAAAAAAAAAAAAAATATATATATTATATATATACATACACACATATATATACACATATATACATATATATATATATATATATATATATATATATAGAGAGAGAGAGAGAGAGAGAGAGAGAGAGAGAGAGAGAGAGAGCGAGAGAGAGTTTATATATAAAAAAAGAAAAAGGGAACTACTTTTAATTTGAGCACCATGTTTTTAGAATGTCGCACCAATACACTACAAAGATGTGATGTAGCGGTCAAACGCATCTGTCTAGCACATATGAACACAGAAAAACAATGGAAATGCACAGTGGAAAGCAAAAACACGTAAAAACATTGTGTGTGAGAAGAGCCCCTAATGCATTCTCAGTGTCAATCCGCTATGCTTTTACATGTTTTAGTAAAAACTTAACACAATGACATTAAGCATGCATAGTTTGAGCACCAAGTATTTAGAATGTGTTGTGCTTGAGACACTATGAATGATGCCAGACAAAGGACACAGGCACAGTGATCAAACGCATCCATCTAGAGCATGTTTCCATAGAAAAACAATGGCAATGCAAAAACGTTTTCGGTGTGAATGTCCCCTTAGACAAGCTTATGTTGTTATATTTACATGTTTCTGACATTACAGAATAAACAAGACAATGAAGAATTCAGCTTATATGCTCAATTTGGCAGTTTTTCTGCTGAATGCATTTAAAATTGAAGCTTTATACAAGAAAATGCGATGCACGTTTGTTTACAGGACTATTACATCCACGGGTCTCCAGGAGTCAGGTTGGACAGGGATTTGGGAAGGAAGGGACCTGAATCAACCCATTGTTTATCAGTTGTTTAATTCTCATGAAAAAGTCTGCCCTGTGGCATTGCTAATTCAAGGTTTGATGCCTCGCTCCCACCCCCAAATTCCTCTGGTCTCTCTCCAGCTTACTGCCTTCCAGAGGCAAGTTACAGCCTGTGACACACTTGAAAACACTAGATCCTGTGGGCCTTTACATTTTAGATATGTCTTGCCACATTGAGCATGGAATGTCGCACCCGGATCCTTAAATCTCTTGGTAACATAACTTAGTTGTGGAAGATCCCGAGATGGGTAATGTTGAGCTAAAAATACACGGAATGGGCAGCAAACCCACCTGTATGAGTGGCTGTTGTTGTTGTTCGGGCCTGGTGGAGGTACACGTCTTTCTGGGGACCCCATGAGCCCTGATTCCACAGAGGAACGCCAGCATTCCGAATCGGTTGCTGATTGAAGAAAGACCAAAATATATCACGCACACACACCTCACACGCGGTTGACATCATTAACACACACACGCCACAGTGAAGGACCTGAGAGCTGTTCCCTTTACAAGGAAATGCAAAGTGGCCAAGGAGATCTGTGCTATATGGTTACCGTTCATAAGGAAACTGAAAAAGCTAATAACAGAAAAAGTCAATGAGTAATAAATGAAACAGGTGCCCCATAATTTTGAGGATACAATATAATAATTAAGACAAATTCTAAAAAAAATGCAAAAAGAGGAAAGTCATTTTAAAGTTTTGCAAAGCTAATTCTTAGAATTCTTAATTCCAATTTGTAATAATGTTTTTATGTTTTAATTGCACACTATTTTCAGTGTTTGTAACTGCAAACAGCTTTGAACATGGCTCGTCCAATCAGACTGTAGAAGCAGAACAATCCATTATATGGTGCAGTACTGTCTGTTGACTTTTTTTAAAGCCATAAATCCCATATATGTACTTCCTGCAATGACCACATATGCCAAGTTCAACCATGCAACCCTGTTACCAAAGTCAGTAAAACGATCAAATGTTCAACCTTTATCAAAGTTATTAAAACATCAAACATTCAACCCTGTTACCAAAGTCTTTAAAAGATTGAACATTCAACCCTGTTACCAAAGTCAGTAAAACGATCAAACGTTCAACCCTGTTACCAAAGTCAGTAAAACGATCAAATGTTCAACCTTTATCAAAGTTATTAAAACATCAAACATTCAACCCTGTTACCAAACTCTTTAAAAGATTGAACATTCAACCCTGTTACCAAAGTCAGTAAAACGATCAAATGTTCAACCTTTATCAAAGTTATTAAAACATCAAACATTCAACCCTGTTACCAAAGTCTTTAAAAGATTGAACATTCAACCCTGTTACCAAAGTCAGTAAAACGATCAAATGTTCAACCCTGTTACCAAAGTCATTAAAACGATCAAATGTTCAACCCTGTTACCAAAGTCAGTAAAACGATCAAATGTTCAACCTTTATCCAAGTTATTAAAACATCAAACATTCAACCCTGTTACCAAAGTCATTAAAATGATCACACATTTATCCCTGTTACCAAAGCGCTGCATGATTAATCGAATGCGATTGTCATTCGCATCTTGTCAGTAAAGCCGGTTCTGTGATTAGTAGTAAATCTCCATTACCTGGTTTCAAATGGAGCAGCATTTACTATACAGAGCCATAGTTCTCTGACAAGCTACGCAAAAAAATAAAAAATTCAGCAGATGATATAATCGTACGATTATGAAATCGAAGAAATCATTCACGATAATCACAGCTGTGTAGTAAATGCTGCTCCATCTGAAAGCACATGAAAATACCACAATTAATAGCATTTTACTACAAACTCACTTCATGAAGTGAGCTGAGTGTTTGAAATAAGGCACGCAACATATTTCATAATATTCTAAGCAGTGATAAAGGCTATGTCGATTAGCATTGCATTGCAGATATACTTTGTTATAATGAAAATTATAATCATAAGAACTCAGATAAACCATATATGTGACCCTGGACCACAAAACCTGTCTTAAGTGTAAATTTTTCAAATTCAGATTTTTCATCTGAATAAATAAGCTTTCCATTGATGTATGGTTTGTTAGGATCTGACAATATTTGGCTGAGATACAGCTAGTTGAAAATCTGGAATCTGAGGGTGCAAAAAAAATCTAAATATGAATCAATGAAAGCTTGTAAATCTTCTGTTTATTCAGCTATAGCGGTAGGCATTTGCTGGATTTCTTCTGTGGGGCATATTTGGAGTTTCCGTGCAAGAGCGCCCTCTGGCATTTGGATTAATATTTACTACTGATCACAGAACCGTTCTAAACTGAAAGGTATGCATGACAATCACAGCTTCTGTCTAATAATGATTTCGATTTCATTTTGATTTATTGTGCGGCCTTATACCAAAGTCATTAAAATGATTAAATGTTCAACCTTTACCAAAGTTACTAAAACAATGAAATATTTAGCCCTGTTACTAAAGTCATTAAAATGATCAAACATTCAACCCTGTTACCAAAATCATTAAAATTATCACATATTTAGCCCTGAAACAAAAGTCATTAAAACAATCAAACATTTAGCCCTGTTACCAAACTCATTAAAATTATTACATATTTAGCCCTAACCAAAGGTTTTAAAACATCACACATTCAATCATGTTATCAGTCATTTAAATGATCAAACATACAAACCCATTACCAAAGTCATTAAAACAATCAGATATTCAGCCCTTTTACCAAAGTTATAAAAAATGAAGAGACATTCAGCGCTGTTACCGAAGTCATTAAAAACAACTTTCAGCTGTTTTCAAAATTAAAGATCAAATGCCCAGCCATTACCAAAATTATTAAAGCAATCAAACATTCATCTGTTACAAAAATGTATAAAAATGACCAAACATTTAACCAATACCAAAATTATCAAGATTACCAAAGACAACAAAAAAATTTTCATTTTCCCCTTAATTTACATGGGAATTTTAATTATATCAACAGGCCTGCTCGACTATTTGTGCTATTTTATTTGTTACATTTGATTTATTATTCACTATTTACTTTTTTCAATTATCCACATCAGAGTTTTAAACTCTATTTAGATATCCCAAGTTTTCATAACAGGGATGAAAAAAATTGCACATCTGATACTAATTAAAAAGAAAAGAAAATACCTTGAGGCAGAGGTCTTCAACCCTGTTCCTGGGGACCCATTATCCTGAAGAGTTTATCTACAACCCTAATCAAACACACCTGAAGCGGCCAATCGAGCTCCTCAAGACTGCTTGAAAATTGAAGACAGGTGTGCTGAAGCCGGTTGGAAATAAACTTTCCAGGAGAGTACGTTCCCAGGAGCAGGGCTGAAGACCTCTGCCTTGAGGCAAACAAACAACATTTTCTACCTATGCACATGATTACCTATGTTTCAGAGGAAACAATATGAAACAAGACAACATATGGATGACTAAAGCACTTCACTGGCTTTGCCTGATATCGTGCTTGGATGGTAGCGTTCTCAGACAAACCCTCGTCTGCAGGCACTAAAAACCACATCAAAGTGATTTCATCAGGCGGAGCATTTGGAACGTAAGCGAGGGGACCATGAAAGCACAATCCAGGCTAAAGGCCACGGAAATTGAATCATTTCAGAGAAACATTGAATATTTATTAAAGATGGAACTGTGATTTCATCTTTATGAAGGGTTACAAAACAATGACATCAGACAATAGGATATAAAATAACATTACAAAAAGCCCAACTTTTGAGCTAGATGAAAAAGGATGTAGCCTAAATCAATGTGAAAACAAAGTGGAAAAGCAATTGAAGACATGCTGGAGTGCATATTTAAATATTTGTCAGTCGATGGCACGCATACCTAATGTTTGGTGTATGGATTCCGCAGTGCTGGGGCGGCTGCCGGTGCGAGTAGGTGGGTGGGAACTAAAGCGAGAATGGGTGGGGCTATCACTTCTCTGTCGGGTAACAGCGTAGACTCCATCACCACCAGCTCTGCAGAGACACATGTACAAATGCATATTTTGTCCAACCATGTCCAACACGCTCAAAGTGTTTTAACTAAATTGATGAAACGCTGAAAATTCAAAGTTAAGAAATTCAGAAACAATATCTGTGATGGCAAAATGATGGTTCCTCTAACTAGTAAAAAACAAAAATTCAAGGATAAAGTATATTGATATACAAACTTTTAGCTATTCCCCCTGGCTTAAATGGCATCTATTCAACTTGGTCTACTCCAAGTCCTTTAGAGATAGTAATATATTATCTTGTTCAATTATTATATTATCCAAAATTCTGGATACATTTTATGTCCAAAGGCTCGAATAAGTTCTCAACACATTCCAAGGGCATAATCACAATGTTGTCTTCTTAACATTTCAAAGCACCGAGTATAAAACATTGAGAGTCATGAAACCAATTGTCTGCAGTAGTTCCCATAACTATTTCATACGCTTCAGTAGAAACATTGAGGATAATTGTGGATGGAGTCTTGCATATCCTGCTTGCACCTTAACATTATTTGACTTAAGGGCAGAACTATTGACTTCTCCGCAGTGTTCATGACAAGGACAAAGATGAATATACACGCTGCGGGCAAGAGTCACTGTGTTGGTAGTATCTTGTATAATCATCTCAAATTAAGATGCCTCCAATGACAACCCCTCAATTATTAAAAAATAAATAAATAAACAAACATTACTATACCAACAAGGAATCAAATTAGCACACTTGTATTTATTAAAGTAACACGGTATGCCAATGAACCATATCTGGGTACTAGTAAATGTCATATGAATTCTGTCCAAGAGAGGAAGATTTCTGAACGATTCTATTATTAATATGCAAGATGGTTTGAAACTCCAAGTCACAAGAAAAAAGGTAGGTTGATTAAATAGATTCCTAATGGATCTTGATTTGGAGTGAATCTATAAAACGATTCCACTTTTCCCTTTTTTACATTAAAGTGACAAAAAAGCATTGTTTCAAAAATAGCACCACATATTCCTCCTGATGTGAACAGGCATTCAGAAAGAGGTTCTTACATGGTGTTTTTGTGGGAACTGGGCGTAACGGGCCGCTGGAGGGGCTCGTCTATGCTGCGAGATGACGGGGGGTGTGATCTTCTCTTCATCTTCACCATGTTGGTCATTATCTACAAAGCATCATAGAGATACTTAGCATCTGATCGTCCAGCATCGCAAACAAATCAACATATATAACAGTTTCTCTATGGTTCACAAAGGAACCATTCTTTTGAACTGGTTGTTTCTGGTAGACTAGTTGAACCAGTTAACCAAATCAGACTGAACTGTCTGAAACAGTTCACGGGGTGAGCAGTACAGATCTAAAAGTTACCCAATCAAAACTCCCTTTCAGATGCCTGACAGTCACTCTGACTCGAACCAAAATACCGGCGTATATTATCTTATGATGCTGGTTTTTGCAAACTCATTCAGTGATCCAATTCCTCCAACAGTCATTGAACTGAGGAAACAGTTCAACTTGTGTGAACCGAACACTTGAACAAAAGGGCAAAATCAAAGTTTTTATGGTTTCTCATTGTTTAAAAGCTGATTTAGATATGCTTTATATGCTTTAGGCATGTAAAACATCTACGTTTCACATTAAAACAATTGCGTATGTGTTACGTCATTGCATGATTACAGAAATTAATCGGTTATACAAACCAGTTTATTGAAACAATCTGTCCGAAAGAACCAATCTGCGGAAAAGAATCAGATTTCCCTGTTTGCCTAAAGCTCTGAATTACTGGTAATAATGTTGTAAATAATGTTAAGTTTCTTGCACAGACCCATCGTTTCGCTTTATAAGACCTCAATATATTGTCAGTAGCCATGGGTATTAATTATGTATGTGTTGCCTGTAAATGCCTTTTTGACTCACAACTTGCTGGTAGCTGTTGAATTGCTTTTTATGAATCAACAAGAACCACAGTTTCAGGCTATAAATCTCTATTCTAATAAAGAGATAAAAGTAAATACATCGTGGATGTCATCTTATATTAATAATTTACATGTTTTAACGTACAATACTCTTGTATGTGAAGTTCTGGACTAGTTTTTCTCGTCATATAAATATACTGTAGAGTGATGGTTTACCCCGAGATACTCTGTTGTCAGCAAAGATTCTCCACTGAGTTCTTTTGGCTGAGGCTGCAGGACTTCCTCTTTATCTAGGTCTGCCTCCATAACATCTTCCTGTTAACAAGATCAAACAATAAGATCAAAGGACTGAGTGGTAAGCTGCCAATAAAACTGCCGATAAAATGCAAATCCCAGTGATAGGCTGTCACACAGTTTATGTGAAATCAGAGGTCATGTTCAGCAATACATTTCTTAGAAGACAAAATCAAAGCGAGTTCCCTATCAGTCGGTCACTCCGAGTCACGCCAGTGACCGACGAATTGGGATCTCGCTTAGAGAGACCAATCCCCTACGAGAGTATCTAAACAAGCCAATGCATATTGGCATGCGATTATTGCATCCAGCTGCCAATAATCACAGCGTGAGTATAAGTAGGCAGCGGGTGCAGCGCATATTCAGCTTTTCGCTTCAGAGCCGAGCGTTCGTCGTTCTGCTCCTGACCTTATGCTGTTATATTTACATGTTTCTGACATTACAGAATAAACAAGACAATGAAGAATTCAGCTTATATGCTCAATTTGGCAGTTTTTCTGCTGAATGCATTTAAAATTGAAGCTTTATACAAGAAAATGCGATGCACGTGTGTTTACAGGACTATTACATCCACGGGTCTCCAGGAGTCAGGTTGGACAGGGATTTGGGAAGGAAGGGACCTGAATCTACAGTGTCTGCAAGTCAGTGCACTCTTCGAGGCATTCTTGTGCTGGTGGTACGGCGCGTCAGTGGCGGTGGTTTCCTTCCTGTCGAGTGGGTTGCACACATCAGATTGCACTACCCTCTGATTGTGTTGCAAAGCAGCCATCTCCCCTGTGCGCTTCAGCACACTAAAAGAGTGATTTTCTCTGAAAGAGCATTCATGGGTGGAACGTCTTTTTAAAGACGTGTCTTTTTCAAGATGCCTTTCCACCCGTGCGTTTCTGGATGCGGTCGTTACCTGGCGCCGGGTGATGGTCACGATCGTTGCCTCTCGTGTCTGAGCACTAATCACGCTGAGGCGTCTTTCGTGGACGAGTCAAGCTCCCACTGCGGGAAAATGACCGTTGCGGAGTTGCGGACCAGACTCCGTTTCCTGCAAAGGGGCGGAGTGCCCCTGCCTCTGCCTAGATCTAGGGCTCCTCCTGGCGGCAGCCGGGGGACCACTACTTCTGACAGTGGCCGGACTGGTCTTACGGTGACGGTGAGGAATTCCCCTCCGAGGAGGGCTCCTCATTCCGCCGGCACTTCGCAGCCTGTGGAGCTGCCGAGGGAACATGCTGGACCCTCTCATGGAGTACCAGCTGTATCCTTTGGTGCTCCACTCGACGACCAGATGTCGATCGCTGCATCGGAGGTTGAGTCAGACCTCTCTGGAGATGATGATTCGGCACCGCTGCCACCTTCTGGGTGGCCAGCGATTCCAGATACGGATCCAGAGATGGTGGCTATGCTTGCCCGGGCCGCCGAAAGGGTCGGGCTCGAGTGGAATCCTCCACCGCGTCCCGAACCCTCTATGTTGGATGATTGGTTTCTCGGGGTGGCTCGCGCTGGTTCTCAGGGCCCCACCCCGGTGCCTTTCTTCCCGGAAGTGCATGATGAGCTCACTAGATCATGGACGGCTCCTTTCACTGCCCGAAACCGATCTGGTGGCTCGTCCTCCCTCACCACCCTTGATGGTGGGGCAGCGCGGGGGTATGCGGGCATCCCGCCGGTGGAGCGGTCGGTTGCGATGCAATTGTGTCCAAATGCCGCTACCACTTGGCGTGGGAATCCGTTGCTCCCCTCCCGGGCCTGTAGGCACTCATCGGCCCTGACCGGCAGTGCGTATATGGCCTGTGGTGAAGCTGCTTCCGCCCTACACGCTATGGCGTTGTTGCAGGTTCATCAGGCCAAGGCACTGAGAGACCTGCACGAGGGTGGCCACAACCCAGAAGTTCTCAGAGAACTTCGTACCGCCACGGACCTCGCGCTACGAGCGACGAAGGTTACGGCGCGGTCTCTGGGCCGTGCGATGTCCACTATGGTGGTCCAGGAACGCCATCTCTGGCTGTGTCTGGCCAACATGAGGGACACTGAAAAGACACGATTCTTGAATACCCCTGTGTCCCAGACCGGCCTTTTCGGCGACGCGGTGGAGAGCTTTGCCCAGCAGTTCTCCGCTGCACAGAGGCAGACTGAGGCCATCAGGTACATCCTGCCCCGGCGTGCAGCTGCTGCCTCCACCCAGCTGCTGCCCCCTGCCGCCGCTCCCGCGCAGCAAACGTAGCAGCCTCCAGCAAATCAGCACCGTGGAGCCGGCCGCAGGGCAGCCGCCCTGCCCGTCCAGGCCCCCGCCAAACCTGGTGGCAAGCGTAAGAGCAAGCGGCCCTGAGACGGGCGACCCAGAGATGGAGGAGGATGCTCTTCGGGAGATGGTGCACGCACCACTCCCTCCCCCGGAGGAGGGCCAGGCAGAGAATCTTTTGTTTCTTTTTCCCAAAAACTCGACAGAAGAGCAGCTTCCTCTATCTCTGGGTCCCCCGAGGGGACGGGGAGTTGTGGACAAGTCAGTCTTGATTCACACTCTCCCACCTCTCTCACCAGTGAGCAGCTGTGGGCGGTTCGGGAGTGCGGTCAACCGTACTACCCACGCACCCTCTGCCAAAACGCAGGTTGGTGTTCCACACACGCTGACCCTGCTTCGGACCGGCAAAGAGACGCCCGAGCACGGTCCCTGCGTTCCTACTCGCTGCCCCGTTGCGGGTACGTCGGTGGTTCCGCTGGTGCCACTTGTACGGTTTCTGGGGGCCTGGTTAGGGCTTCCCAGTCTGTCTCGTTGGCTCTGCCAGACCATCAGGCTCGGCTATGCGGTTCAGTTCGCCCGGCGTCCTCCCAAGTTCAGGGGCGTCCACTTCACTTCAGTGAAAGCGATAGATGCTCCTGTCTTGCGCGCAGAGATCGCAGTCCTTCTGGCGAAGGATGCGATAGAGCCGGTCCCTCCAGCCGATATGAGGTTGGGGTGCTACAGCCCCTACTTCATTGTACCCAAGAAAGGCGGTGAGTTGAGACCGATCTTGGATCTGCGTCTCTTGAACCGGGCCCTTCACAAGCTTCCGTTCAAGATGCTCACGCAGAAATGCATCTTCGGGTGCGTCCGTCCCCGAGATTGGTTTGCAGCGATCGACCTGAAGGTCGAGTACTTCCATGTGTCGATCCTTCCGCGCCACAGGCCATTCCTGCGGTTTGCGTTCGAAGGATGGGCATATCAGTACAAGATCCTGCCCTTCGGGCTGTCCCTGTCGCCCCGTGACTTCACGAAAGTTGCGGAGGCAGCCCTAGTTCCCATGAGAGAACAGGGCGTTCGTATTCTCAACTACCTCGACGACTGGCTCATACTGGCTCAGTCTCAGGACCAGTTGTGCGAACACAGGGATTTGGTGCTCTCACACCTCAGCCAGTTGGGCCTTCGGGTCAACTGGGAAAAGAGCAAACTCTCCCTGACACAGAGGATCTCTTTTCTCTTTTCCACCACTTCAGCACTGGGTCCATGGCCGAGTCCAGAGGTGGGCGTGGCAGCACGTCACTCACCGGGTACAAGTCACACCGGCCTGCCGCCAGACCCTCACCCCGTGGTCAGACCTCTCGTTTCTGTGGGCAGGAGTGCCCCTGGAACAGGTCTCCAGGCATGCTGTGGTTTTCACGGATGCCTCCACCACCGGCTGGGGCGCCACGTTCGACGGGCTTGCAGTGTCGGGGGTTTGAACGGGCCCCCAACTGCACTGGCACATCAATTGCCTAGAGTTGCTAGCGGTACGTCTGGCCTTGATCCGTCTCAGAAGGCGCTTACGAGGCAAACACGTACTGGTCCGCACGGACAACACTGCGACCGTTGCGTACATCAACCGACAAGGTGGTCTGTGCTCCCGTCGCATGTCGCAACTCGCCCGCCACCTCCTCTTCTGGAGTCAGAAGCATCTGGAGGTCGCTTCGTGCCATTCATATTCCGGGCTTGCTCAACCGGGCAGCCGACGAGCTGTCACAAGCTGCGCTCCCCGGAGAGTGGAGACTCCATCCCCAGACGGTCCAGCTGCTTTGGAGACGTTTCGGACCCGCTCAGGTAGACCTGTTTGCGTCTCTAGAAACCTCTCATTGCCAGTTGTTTTACTCCCTGACCGAGGGAACACTCGGCACGGATGCACTGGCACACAGCTGGCCGCGGGGCCTTCGCAAGTATGCGTTTCCCCCAGTGAGCCTTCTCGCACAGACACTATGCAAGATCAGGGAGGACGAGGAGCAGGTCCTGCTTGTGGCGCCGTACTGGCCCACTCGGACTTGGTTCCCAGAACTGATGCTCCTCGTGACAGCCCCTCCTTGGCAGATTCCTCTGAGGAAGGATCTACTGACTCAGAGACGGGGCACCCTATGGCACCCGCGTCCAGACCTCTGGAAACTTCATGTCTGGTCCCTGGATGGGACGCGGAGGTTCTAGGTGACCTACCCCAAGGGGTAGTTGACACCATCACTTCGGCTAGAGCGCCGTCCACGAGACAGGCCTACACCTTGAAATGGAACCTGTTCGTCGAGTGGTGTTCTTCTCACCGAGAAGACCCCCGGAAGTGCCCGATCAGAGTCGCGCTTTCCTTTTTGCAGTAGGGGTTAGAGCGAAGGCTGTCTCCCTCCATCCTTAAAGTCAATGTGGCAGCGATTGCTGCCAACCACGATCCCGTGGAAGGGAAGTCGTGGGTAAGCATGACTTGGTCATCAGGTCCCTTAGGGGGGCAAGAAGGTTAAATCCTCCACGGCCCCCCTCTATAAACTCTTGGGACCTGTCTCTAGTGTTCGAAGCACTACAGCAGGCCCCATTTGAGCCTTTGCAGTCAGTTGAGCTGCAGTTTCTTTCAATGAAGACTCTGCTCCTGCTTGCATTGGCCTCCATCAAGAGGGTAGAGGACCTGCACGCATTTTCGGTCGACGATTCGTGCCTAGAGTTTGGGCCGGCTGACTCCCAGGTAATCCTGAGGCCCCGGCCTGGCTATGTGCCCAAGGTTCCCACTACTACCTTCAGGGACCAGGTGGTGAGCCTGCAAGCGCTGCCCTCGGAGAAGGCAGACCCAGCCTTTGCTTTGCTTTGTCCCGTCCGAGCGTTGAGATGCTACGTTGACAGGACACAAAGCTTCAGGACCTCAGACCAGCTCTTTGTTTGTCACGGAGGCCGGCAGAAGGGGAAGGCCGTCTCCAAGCAGAGGATGGCCCACTGGATAGTGGACGCCATCACCCTGGCTTATCAGGTACAGGGTGTGCCCTGCCCGTTCAGGTTGAGAGCTCACTCTACTAGAGCTGTTGCATCCTCCTGGGCGTTGGCTCGTGGCGCCTCGCTGGCAGATATTTGTAGAGCTGCGTTCTGGGCGACCCCTAACACGTTCGCTAGGTTCTATAGCCTTCGTGTGGAACCGGTTTCCTCGTGTTCTCACCTCAAACGGGTAGAAGCACTGAGAGGCTCCGTTTTCGGGTCTGCTTGCTAAAACTGCTCCAGAGAGTCCGTACTGTAGACCCTGTCAAGTTCCTCCGTCCCCTTGGCAGTCAGACACGGCGGAGCGTCTGACGCCAGGCCCTCACTCGTTGAATCCATGAGAACCGGTAAAGGGCTGGGTTCCATATGAAAGACCTAGTTGCATCCCATATGTGTATAGTCCACGGTATAGCCTGAGAGCCCGTGTTTCCCCGGCAGGTCTTCTGCCAATTTCCATGAGGTACAATTTCCTCTAATTTTCCATATGCGCCTAAAGGTTGATCATATGCGTAATTGCTCCGAACCTCCTTCGGGAAGGGCGAGCTTCCGTAGCGTCCGGTTCCAACTGGAACGGGTACGTTTTTTCCCAGTGTTATCCAGTCTTACTGAGTGGGTAGTGCCATGGCAACAGTAGCTGGTCTTCTGTGCTAGCCTGACCTGCGCCAAAAAATAGGGGCTCAGGAGGCTTCCACAGGACACTGGAAGGGGCAGTATCCGTGGCCCTTTGGTAGGGATACCAATTCGTCGGTCACAGACGTGACTCGGAGTGACCGACTGATAGTGAACGTCTCGGTTACGTATGTAACCCTCGTTCCCTGAAGAAGGGAACGGAGACGCCACGTCCCGTCGCCACGGCTGCTGTACTACCACTGAGTGGTCGGGTCTCCGGCTCGGCTCCTCAGCGAAAACCTGAATATGTGCTGCACCCGCTGCCTACTTATACTCACGCTGTGATTAGTGGCAGCCGGATGCAATAATCGCATGCCAATATGCATTGGCTTGTTTAGATACTCTCGTAGGGGATTGGTCTCTCTAAGCGAGATCCCAATTCGTCGGTCACCGACGTGACATCTCCGTTCCCTTCTTCAGGGAACGAGGGTTACATACGTAACCGAGACGTCACCTCGTCATCGTCGTCATCATCCTCTTCAACATCTGACTCAGGTTCATGTTCAGGAATGTCCGCTGTATATGTTAGAATCATAAATGAATACAAAAGAATTAGTGAAATAATGATGGAAATAAACCTTGGAATGTAGTAGCTAAACTTTTCAAGAATATCCTGGCAACTGTAATTCAGTGAACTTGAATGGTGAAAAAAAAAAAATCATAAAACCATAATAAAAGCATTAAAAAAAAGAGTCAAAGGATTCACACTCAATTCCATGTCATACTGACCAACCTGGTATGATACTTTTATGGGGCTTTCTGTTCCTTTTGAACCTGATAACCTGGTTTTTATTCAGTTTCATTTTAATGAAGAAGGTGCTCCACAGAAGAACAAAGTTATATTGCATAAATAGTGTGATGACCGATTTATTATTATTCATTTTTTTACTGTTTTTTTCTTACCCGAGTTAAGCTGTTTGATGATGAATTCAATTTGTCTGTTGAGTTCAGGATGTTCTTCTTTACTGTAACAGCGTAAGATCTCCTCCATACTCTAAATGCAACAACAAAATATTCACATTTTATGTATTCTGTGATAATAGCTATGGAGCATAACAGTGACCCATCAATTTTTAGCAGCCTTGTTACTTGCAGGGTTTTTCTTGTTTATTTCTCCATAGAGATTAAAAATATATATTTATATGCAAGAAACAAACTAGAAGCAGAATCGCAACATATGAACTTTGATTTGATTCATACACGATCGTTCAAAAGTTGGGGGTCAGTACATTTTTTAAAATGCTTTTGAAAGAAGTATCTTCTGCTCACCAAGGCTGCATTTGTTTGATCAAATATACAGTAAAAACAGTAATGTTGTGAAATATTATTACAACTTGTGAATACATTGTAAAATGTTATTTATTTCTGTGATCAAAGCTGAATTTTCAGCATCATTACTCCAGTCCTCAGCGTCACATGATCCTTCAGAAATAATTCTAATATGCTGATTTGCAGCCCAAAAAAACTGTAATACATATATGTATGTATTATATAAACGCAACCCAAACTTCTAATCAGTAGTGTATTAATGTATTAATATATAACAGGTTTATATAATAAGGGTGAGGTTTTTGTTTGACAGTGACTTTTCTGATTTTACTTAAGGATTACGTGTAGTTTAGTGTTTTCTCTGGGATTTTAAAACAAAACTATTAAACCATTTTTTTTCTGCAATGTGAACTTCTCATTTGTTGCATCATACATCGCTTTTTAACTTTGAAAGGTTTGACTGTTATCACAAATGCAATGAATGAGATTTTTATTACTCATTGGATAAGTTAAATAATACTCTTGATATTATGCACCTGTGAATGAACTGTGATTAAACACATACCATTTGTTTGGCTTCCTCTCGAATCTCTGGCATGGACAGGATGCTGTATAACGCTCCATTCACATAGTACCGAATCTATATTTGCATACATGAACACAATCATGCAATGAAAATTTGAAACTTCAGCATCCCAGACACTTTCATCCACTACCAGCCAAAGTTTGGACACAAATCTTAAAATCATTCTGAACTAAACACATGGTTATAAAAGCTCTGTACACTTTTTATGCAACTATGATATTTTGTTTCATATTTGATTAACTTTGCAACTGTATTTGAACAATTAAATCTGCATTAAAATAAACTGATTTAAATTACACTACTGTCTTCTGCATAGCACTGAACTTGAATTTATTTTTTGTAATTTGTTTTATAACCAATGAATTTTGCAACATTAACACTGTTGTTTTCTAGCTTATTATTGTGAAGCTGCTTTGACATGGCATTTTATATATATATAAAAGGACAGGTCTTTTTTGTTTTGCATTTGGAATTTGTGCTCTATGCAAACTAAATTTCATAATGGTGTGCCACAGGGTTCTATACTTCGACCCATTTTGTTTTCATTGTATATGTGCCCATGAGGCTCAATTTTTCATTCATATATATATATATATATATATATATATATATATATATATATATATATATATATATGAGGGGGAAGTCGTGGCCTAATGGTTAGAGAGTCGGACTTGTAATCCGAAGGTTGCGGGTTCGAGTCTCCGGCCGGCAGGAATTGTAGGTGGGGGGAGTGAATGTCCAGCGCTCTCTCCACCCTCAATACCACGACTAAGGTGCCCTTGAGCAAGGCACCGAACCCCCAACTGCTCCCCGGGCGCTGCAGCATAAAATGGCTGCCCACTGCTCCGGGTGTGTGTTCACGGTGTGTGTGTGTTCACTGCTGTGTGTGCGCACGTTGGATGGGTTAAATGCAGAGCACGAATTCCGAGTATGGGTCACCATACTTGGCTGAATGTCACTTCACATATATGATGCATCATCTATGCAGAGATGACGCTCAGTTATATATTCCAATTGAACCAAAAGGCTCTCAATCCTTTGATGAACTTGCACAGTGCTTAAGCGATATTAAGGCCCAATCCCACTTCTACCCCTTACCCCTACCCCTCTATTTCACGTGTTCACGTGAAGGGGTGTCTCCATTCTCTTTTGGTTGGAGGAGTAGGGCTAGGGGAAAGGGCCAGATAGCCCTTCAAACAAAGATTTTTCGGGTCCATACTTCAAACGAAGGGGTATGAGAATTATCAACATAAATTGGCTACAGAGGCAACATGGCTGCCCAAGTGAACAAAAATAATATAATACATTTTTGTCATTAATAAAGATTTTAATTAAAAGTAATCATTTGTTGCATGTTTCATTCAATCGTGTGTTCATATTTACGGTCATGTTATTCAAAGAAATGTTTGCAAAAAAATCGCTAAAGTTTGCTAACGTCATATCATTACTGACTGCACGATAGTGCCACGACATATTTTCATATCTGATCAGACCCATAACCACCATAGACATTGAGGGGAGCTTGTCCCCCCAATAATTAAATCACTAAAGCTTTTTCTCAAATATTGCCAATTCGAGAGAGAGAGAGATGAAAGTTGCGTGTTTGCACGTCTGTGCGTCTCTCTTTACAATGAGTGAGTTTACTTCAAAAACTGCGATTTTATCCTCTCGTTGCTGGAAAATATAAATGTAGTGATTCAGCATTTAAACTGTTATTAATAAAAGTCGTGGGGCAGCGTTGACAAGTTTCTTTGCTCCTGGATGCGTGAGCTGTGCGATCTCTGATATGTGTGTGTATTTTGTTTTTTATATACCGGTGGGGACTTAAACCTGAATACACACAGACTCATGGGGACTTGTGTCATGGTGGGGACCTAAATTGAGGTCCCCATGGGTAAACAAGCTTATAAATCACACAGAATTAAGTTTTTTGAAAATCTAAAAATGCAAAAAGTCTCCTGTGAGGGCTAAGTTTAGGTGTAGAGTTGGTGTAGGGCAATAGAATATATGGTCAGTACAGTAAAAAAAAACATTACGCCTATGGAAGTCCCCACAGGATAGCGAAACAAGTGTGTGTGTGTGTGTGTGTGTGTGTCAGTAAGCAGCACATTAATATAGAATGGTAATTAAAGGCTAATTATTATAGGTAATAATATGTGTGTGTATTGTAGGAGCTAGACGACGTAAGACGATGTGTAATGCTATAGTAGTGGTGTCCCAATTCTTGGGGGAATTTTTTCACCCCTGACACTCTGTTTCAAGGGAAGGGGTAGGCATAGGGATAGGTGAAGGGGTGTAAAATAGAATTGGGATTGGGCCTAAAGCCTGGTTGGCGATCAATTTTCTTCAACTTAATACTTATAAGAGTGCTCAACTATATTGTCCTCACCTTGAATTTTCATTTTTGGTTGAACTGTCCCTTTAATATTTTTTTTTTTTAATGTAAATTAGAACTGAGCAAAACATTTGTTTGTCAACTTCAGTTTATTTGTTGTAACAAATGTTTTGCTCAGTTCTAATTTACATTAAAAAAAAAACTATTAAAGGGACAATTCAACCAAAAATGAAAATTCAAGGTCCAGAAACATAGCAAGGAGATCAGTAAAATATTCCATGTGACATCAGGGGTTCAACCGTCATTTTACGAAGCTTTTGGAGAGCATCACATACGTAAACAACGAATGCTGTTCTGTTTCAGCTGCTCCACACAAATATATTTTCTACATTGTTTACGCTTTGGTGTGAACGTAGACAACGTATTCGCGTCGCGCAGCTGACACTGAACAGCATACGCTGTTTGCGTAATTAATTAATATTAATATTAATACATGTATATATAATTTTGAAGTGCTGAGCAAGTTCATTAGGGAATATACAGTATAATAGTGGAGGCTTGATTCTCAAACATTTTAAAAAGGGAGTGAAATCTTCAAGGAACATTTGCAAGACAAACTTTTAAAATCCAACATTGACAAAAGCGTTCTTATTTGAGAAATGTCTGACGTAAAAAGGCCTAAGCGAATTGACGCCTTCAGGTATTCACTAATCAGGAAGGCGGTAAACAAACTCAAATAACACACCCTGTTTGTGCATATAGTGCTTGAGCAATTACTGATTTACCTCATGGTTCTCATGTCCCAGGAGCTCTGTCAGGACTTTCAGAACATGCTTGGCGTCCTCTGCACATTTCTTCTTTCCTGAAACGTGAGATTTACTACAGTAAACACTGTGCTTCTTATAGTACATTTCTCTGATTACTTTAGCAAATCAAATAAAGAGGGCAAATTAAGTAAACAAAGGATGATGAACAACAATGCAATTGTTTAAACATACTTTTATTTCTTTGAAAGATATTGATTAATAACTCATTGTGGCGGTGTATCTGCAATAAACATACCTTGAGTGCGCAGGCAGAGGTTCATGAGGAGGGAGATGGCATATTCAAGCGTGTAGTCGGACAGACAGTCGGAGTCGTGGAGCTCTTTGACCAACCAGCCAATCAAACCGTCTCTGATCATAGCCGATTGCTGCGCTCGCCTGCACACAGCAGAAAATATACTAACACCAGGCGTTTTTTGAGGTGTTTAAAATGTACTAATTTGGAGTTCCCAGTCAAAACTGTTTAAATTTCTCGCTTTGGTATATTATCAAATCTTGGATTCAGTCTTTTTGTCATCTTGCTCACTTTCAATTAGCACAAGTTTTCTATTTCTTTTTGGAACCGCTTGATCATACTGTTTAGTGATCTGAGCTTACGTACCAGGTTGGTTTAACATCTTAAAATGTTAGCTTTTTTACATATTTTTTTTTAATCATTACAATTCTGTTGGTGCAGCTGATACAACAGATGATTACAGTGTGCGTTCACATTTATTAACAAATGGCATACCTGAGGCTGAGTTTCTGCAGCACTGCAAGCACGTTTTCTCGAGTTACAGACTCTTTCTCTTCAGTCTTCAGAGAATCAAGCAGAAACCTCAATAAAGAGGGTATCTGAGACAGGTACATGCGTCCTGGGCGTGCAACAGTGCATGAGACGACAATAAACATGTTTCAGAACTAAGGACAGAGATGTATACAATGAAAATTTAGCAAAAAGCTCCAAAAATCGAGAATTGACAACCAAAAATGAATTGAATTTTGCTCAAAACCAACGTCAATTAATCAGTTTGGGCCATGGTCAAAACAACGTAGTGACCTATATCTGCCAAATGAAAAAAAAAAAGGAAAAAAAAAAAGGTGTGGTCACATTTGTGAAATTTCAGCAAAATTTCTACTAAAATGTAAAAGAACAAAATGTCTGCTGTCAACAGTGACATCAACATGGCGAATGAAGTATAGCGATCAGCACAACAAATCCATGTGACCAATATGAACTCGTGGGGAAATACATCGCCCTTAGGGGAAATTTCTGATTGTGTTGATTCCTATTGAATTTACATGATTTAGCCTGTTAACAACAGTAAACAGTTTGAAAATTTATTTTTATATATATAAAATGCCAAATGGCCAAAAAAAATTGAGTCGAAAAAATATAAATCCACACATGCTCAATTGCTTCAAGGTCAGAATTTTGATTCTAGCCCATAACGTTAAGCAAAAACTTTGTGTATTATAGTGCCACCTAGAGCATTGGAGTGATGTGTGTGTTTGATTAGCAGAAGTAATCTGGAACCAAGTTTGTTTACAGTCCCTGACACACCGAAAAGGTAATTTTAGCGAAAA
Source organism: Barbus barbus (assembly GCF_936440315.1). Taxonomy (NCBI): domain Eukaryota; kingdom Metazoa; phylum Chordata; class Actinopteri; order Cypriniformes; family Cyprinidae; genus Barbus; species Barbus barbus. The sequence continues at coordinate 27,313,812 of NC_136737.1, read as the reverse complement.
TTTCAGCAAAATTTAACAGGCAAAAAAGCTCCATTGTCTACTGTAGATAGCGTAGCGAACATAACGATCAATGCACTGAATGTAGTGGACCAATCAACGCAACCAAGCCGCATGACCAACTTAAACTTGTGTGAAATTGCGCGAATACCTATTGAAATAGATAGATTTAGCCTGCAAAAATTCACAGAACAACAGTAAACGTCATTCCACACTGAAATTTTCGCATGCGTTTTTCTGATTTCCTCATCCTTTCCTATCAAAATGTATGCTACAGATGCGAAAACGCAGAGAATTGAACCTGATCCTAATTTTTTTTTATGATGGACGAAAGTTTCGGAGGCAGTGTTTAAATGCGATTGACACAACGAGAGGTCGTATTTATTTTTAAACATGCAAAAATTTCGGACTCAGTGTGCAATGGCTTTCAATGTGACCACACCTTAAGTTTAAAAAGTAGGTTTTTCATAAAATGACAAATGCTGCCAAAAAGTTTGAGGTGGAAATATAAATCCACATTCACAATTGATTCAGGGTCAGAATTTGAATTCTAGCCTGTTACAAAAAAAAAAAAAGTGTTTTTGCGGATTATAGCATTACCTAGAGCATCGGAGGGATGTGAGTTTATGATTAATGAGTTGGATTGGAGAAAGATTTTTTTTTTTAAAGTCTCGGACACAAACTGATTTGAAGGTAGAAAAATAAAACTCTGCTTGAAGCAAAGACATTTTTGTGAGGAATCATTTTCACTTACCATCACACAAAGAGGCAAAGGCATTAATGAGTCGTGCCATATACTGTCTGACAATTTCATTTTTGGCTTTCATCAGATAAAGAACAGTTTTCTGTAAAGTAAACAAACAAAACCGGTTAGGCAAAAACTGACTCGGCTTTTTTCTTTTTTTTTTTTGCATTTTCATATTTCATATTTTGGTCCAATTAGTTGTTTATTAACGTGAAAAGGACTATTTTGTCGGCCAACAAAGTTTATTCTGGATTTTAGTAACATGAGATATTGTCATTCATCCTGAACAAAGACTGAAAGGTGAGCTAAAAGCATATATGCTATTATCTGACTCAACTGCCTTAAGGAACTTGCTGACAATGACTGGAAATTGTGAGTCAAGATGTCACGTTATCTGCTGAAACCTGATCATCCACTTTCATCTTCATCCTAAATACTCGAGTCAGATTGATAGATTGATGGTAAACACATTTTAGAAACGAAGCAGGTCATAGACAGCGCAAAATATGTTTAAATGTTTTAATTGTTGTAGGCTAAGTGCACTCATTGTGAACCACAAAACAAAAACGTCTCAACATCTGGATAGAAATGCAATTGAAATATATTGGAATTACATAAAGGGTCCATTTTCAAATCAGTTTATGAACTTGCATACTATAATAAAATATCCTGCAATATATTCTTTAAAAATCAAAGTGTGGAGAATGGGCTAAAATTGTTTATGTTTTTATGTGGAGCTCCTTGTTTGTTTATTCAGCCCGGCCACCAGCTTGACGTCTCCGCATAAAAGAAAGACAGATTTTAGTATCGATAAACATACCAAAATTAAAAGTTTCACATATTTGTATAGATGCAGCACACAAGTGTTGGAAACGATGTGTCAAGATAGCTAAATGTCCTGCAAGGTCATATCAGTGCCTTGATATATAATATGTTTACTATAAAGCTATTTTAAATCTGTAAAATTATTTTGAGTGCACTTCTTTTTTATATAAATACACACACACACACATTATATATAATTTCCCAATTAGGGTTTTGTAATGTACCTGTTTGGAACTGTAGCGCTCCAGAAGATCATTGCTGATGAAGGCTTGTAAAACCGTGTCCCTTTGCTCACCATAAACAGATCTGGTTAACCTCTGGGAAATTACAAGAAAATTGTCATGCAATGTGAACACCAATTTGTGTATTCTAAAGGGCAGAAAGTTCCTCAAAGATGGAGATAAAACAACAAAATATCTCCTACAAACTCTTAAGTTTAAAGGAATCAGAATTTAATTTTGACCATGCCGTTTGTAGCATGTTTGACCAATTTTACCAGTGATTCTTGACTTAGAAAACACCCCTAATTGTAGTGATATTGTGTCAGAAACAATGGGATAAATCAGTGCTGTTTTGAGTTTACTAATGGTAATTCTGAGTTACCCAGCGCAAGGCTTGAAGCAGCAAAGCCTTCAGTCGATCCGATCCATTCACTAGGTCTTTTTTTAGCTTCTCGTAGTCAAGGGAAGGCAACAACGGCACGTCTTTGGGCCTCCTGAGAGCAGGAAATGAAAGGATGACGAATCAGCACATGAGAGCTGACTGATTTGAATCGTTCCATCTCTGGGAACATCACATGTTTCCATATTCTGGTTTTATTGCATTTATAGAATTACTTTTGAATGATGGGACAAGTAAAAGATGCTAAAGTTAACAAGCTACGGAAGACATTCATTAAATATTTGAACAAAATTTATAACACAAATTACAGCAATTCATCCTGGTTTCTAAACACCGTCTAAAATGAAACTATTTGATTCTACTGACAACTATAGATTTTAAAGAAAGAAAGAAATCTGGATATTGTGTTATTGTGAATAAAATAAAATAAACATACTATAGGTTTACGGTTTGGTTTAGGCAAACTATGCAACTAACTTTACTGTTATTACTAGAGATAAGGTCATTGCACACCGAGTCCGAAAATTTCGTCTGAAATTTTCGCACGTTAAAAAATAAATACGACCTTATGTTATGTCAATCATGTTTACATACTGCCTCTGAAATTTTCCTCCATCATAAAAAAATTTGGATCGGGTTCGATTTTTTGCATTTTCCGCATCCGTGGCAAGCATTTTGAGAAGTATTTTGACAGTTCATAGCCACCATGCGAACGCATTTCCTTTCTATATCTCAGGATTGGATGGACCAAATATTTTCTTTCTTTTTCTCTTTTTAAGACGCGAGAAGACAACAAAATCATCCTCACTGCTTGAAGACTCCATTTAGTACTGTTTTGTGATTTTTTCCCCCGCAATGGATTAATGAATATATATCGAACTCAGTGTGCAAGGTTTCTGTCCGTGACAAATTTTTAGGATAATGAATACGAAAAAACGCTTTCGAAAATTTTGGACTCAGTGTGCAGAGACCCTAAGTACAAATAAAGTGTTACAAAAACACTTTTTGTTCAGGTGTCTTCAGATATTTTTCAGATTTAAATGTATTTGAAATATTAATGGTTATAAAAACAAGATACTGTAATATGGGATGTAAAGGCTAGATTTCACGCTTTTCCCCACACAATAACTAGCCCTACAACATAATCCCCCGGTTTCACAGACAAGGCTTAAAACTAGTCCTAGTCTAAAATGTAAATCTGAGCTGTTTAAACTGAAAGAAACATTCACTGACTGATCTTAAAATATATCAGTGCCTTTGTTTTGTCTCAAGATGCACACCAGTAATGTTTTTTTTTCTAAGCAAGTTCATAAAAATTACTTAAATGTCCTAATTGAACTAGTCTAAACTCTGTCTGTGAAACTGGGCCATTAAGCAGTCCTTGGTATTAAAAAAAAATACATAAATAAAATGTGAAAATCCCTGATCTACATCAAGTTACCAAATGTTTAGCAGACAGGCCTGCTACTACTGGCGAGACAAGATTTTTTACTTAGTACTATCAAACGATTAATCATGATTAATCGCATCCAAAATACAAGTTTTTGTTCACATAATATACGTATATGCACTGTGTATATTTATTATGTATATATAAATACACACATGCAGTATGTTTTAAAAATATTTACTTGTATATATTTATATTTTATATTATGTATAACTATATAAACATAAGATATTTTTCATAATGCATGTGTTTGTATTTATATATACATAAATATTCACAGTACACAAACGTATATTATGTAAACAAAAACATTTATTTTGGATGGGATTAATCGCGATTAATCGTTTGACAGCACGGTTTTTATAATCTTTTAAACAAAACTTACTGAGGTGCAACTGATGCCCGCAACATTGAGGATGCCTAAATGAAAAAAAAATTAACAAAAGTTATTGGAATGATGATACATTGGCTTGCAAACAAAAATGAAATGCCTTTTAGATGGTTATTCTACAGTATGTGAGTATTCAGGTTGTTGCAGTAATGGTTGCGAGCGCATGCAGTATGGTGGGGTTATGTGTATCTGCATGCGATGAATGACCTGAAACAAATGAATAACATAGTCTCAAAGCTGGGAGGTTGGAGGAGGGGGTTAGTGAGAGGAATTCCCCATGCTCATTATTGCGCTGCACCTGCAGGATCTAATTTCCAACTGAGCCAAAGAGCGCGGCAAATTCTGGCATTAGAAGCCATTCCTTGGGGAGGGTTACACCGAAACCCACGAGGAGGCGGATCATGTGAGCACAAACTCAGGTGGTCCCGCATTATTTGGAGTGTGAGGAATGGTGATATTAGTGTGTGGGTATGTTACGTGAGGCCACATTTTCTTTTCCTGTCAAATATAAACATCCTTCTGTGAAGGGCTGCGTGAGTCATGCTAGTTTAACTTCAAACTGGTTTGAGGAAAAGTTCCGGATAGATGGAGTTATGCAAACGATCATGCCCAACTTTGGTAAATCTTATTTGCTCTGATTATTTGCAGTTCGTCTGCGTATGTGGATTTCACAATGACAGGAGTTTGAACGTAATGTGTTTATCCTGGTGCAGAGAAGGATTATGGTTTACATGTATGTCAAAACTAAGAGTTGATTCATTATCTTTTATTTTTTTAATAAATAAAACTATTATTAAATAATTTTCTTTTTATTAATAAGAGTAAACAAACAAATAAAAACAAAATTTATGTTATTTTCACTTCTGCTTATTTTTATAAATATATCTACATTTAGGAATCATAATTATATTAAATGTTTTTGAAAGGCCTCTCTTCTGCTCACCAAGGCTGATACTTTACAATATTATTTGTTTCTATTTTCGATCCATTCATTTGATCAAAAATAAAAATACAAACCTCAAAAACAGTAATATTGTAAAATATATTTTAAAATACTTTTTTCTGTCTGAATATCTGTTAAAATGTAATTTATTTGTGTGATCAAAGCTGTATTTTCAGCATCATTACTCCAGTCTTCAGTGTCACATGATCCTTCAGAAATCATTCTAATATGCTGATTTGCTGCTCAAAAAACATTGATTATTATCAATGTTTAAAACTGTTTTCCTTGCTTATTTATTTTGAAAACTGTGTAAGACTTCCATTAATTTAGTTTAAAAAAAAATATCAAATACATAATTTATTGCATCCTTGCCGAATAAAATTGATATCATATCATATCGGGCTTTTTCCCCTTTTTAAATAATCTGTGACTTTCTGGTGTCATATATATATATATATATATATGTATGTGTGTGTGTGTGTGTGTGTGTGTGTAAACACACAACCATTTACATATCAGAAATAGGAATAAGGAAAAACTTTGCACAAAATAAATAAATACACCAAAATACAAATAATTAATTTGCCCATGATGTTTCCAAATTCAAATTACAAAAATTCCAAATTCAAAAAACTTTATGAAAAAAAGTCTTATTAAAAAAAGGTTTTTACATTGAGCTTGTTTTAAGGATGTGATAATTACATTTATATGACTATTACATAATTATCACTATTATTATTATTATTATCTTGATAAAATGTCTAAGCATCCTTTTTTTTTTTTTTTTTTCTTGGCCTGTCAGTAACACAGATAACACATGACAGTACGTATGTGTAGTTATGCTATCATCATTCACAGCCTTTTTTTTTATTTTTTTTTTATATATATTTTTTTTTTATTAATTAATTAATAAAATTTTATATACCCTTTTATTTAACCATACTATGACCGACAAGACCAGGGGACAGAGAAAACAAGAGAGAGAAAAAAAATAAATTAATAATAATAATAATAATAAAAAAATAATAATTATAATTATAATGATAATAATAAAAATAATAATAATAATAAAAAAAAAAAAAAAAAAAAAAAAGGAATTAGAAAAAAAAAAAAAAATTGTGGATAAAGTCAACAGAGAAGGGGGAGAGAGAGAGAGGAAAAAAAAGAGAATGGGGGATAGAGAGAGAGAGGAAAAAACAAAACAAAAAAAAAAAAACAGACAATTTGCTTCGATACCTGCTGACAAAAAGAGAAAACAACAGAAGACACAACAGAAGACACAACATCAGTGAAACTGCAGCAACAACCAACATCTGTATGAATCACAATAAATTCTAAATGTTAAATGTTATTGAGCAACACGCATAACTAATATTACAAAATAAGTTTTGAAGCAACAGCAGATCAGAACAATGTGTGTCTGTGAGCACCCGTTTTTACACCAATGTGAATGCTTGAGTGTACACCTGTGTGTGTGAGCGCGCTTGTGTTCATAAGGTTCCTCCATGTAAATGTTTAATAGTGTGTGTGTGGGGAACAACACTAAGCATGTCTAAGCATCCTTAAAACAAGACGCTTGTAAAAAACCTTTTTTTATAAGGCTTGTTATGAAGAGTTGCATTTGGACACATCATCAGCAAATTATTTATGTTTTTGTGGTGTATTTATTTTTTTTGCAAAGTTTTTCCTTCTTCCTTCTCTGTTGCCCATTGTCTCAAGTTTCTAAACAAAAATTAAGCACACTGATGTGTAAATGCAGACTGTCCTGTTTTCTTCCCCTTTTTTTTTAATCTGACGCTAGGAAGTTTCAGATTATTTTTAAAAGAAAATCATGATATGACCCCTTCACTAGTGTATATTGAATATAAGCCCTTGTTGTAACAGTTTTGTATGCATGTATACTGTCCACTCTGGGGAGCTGGAGATAAGTGAAACACAGTCTTCAAAGTAATCAGTGTTACGCGCTTCCTCCGGGATTCAGCAACAATATACCTGAATGTCGGACAAAGCCAAGCATTCTTAGACCGAACAAGGACGTCTCGTGACACTAGAGCGATCTAGTGGGAACTAGATGAAGTAGAGGGCTTTGGGACGAAATACAAAGGAGGAAGAGGACAGGCAGGACTCATGGTGATACAGGCAAGACCGGGGAGGCAGGAAGAAAGACAACTTACATATCCATCATCATAAGGACTCATAAAGTAATATCCCTTCATGAGCAGACGATCATACACACACAAACACACAGGAAAATATGATTGAGGACATACTAGCTGCAAAAGCATGTAAATATACAAACATTTTAGGCAATGTCTGATTATGCGACTCTTTGTAGGACCTGGATGTGAAACATGTTGGGTTTTGAAGGAAAATATCTTACAGACCAAAACGTTTTCGTTGGTTTAAGCGACTAAATGATGATAGAAACTGAAAACAAATCATAAAATACATATCATAAAAGGATTTAAAAAAAAAATGTATCACTCCAAAGGTGCAGTCACATTTTGCCATATTTTCATGCACAAAAAAGATTTTGCAATCGTGTGGATTCCAATTGAAATTACTGGATTTTCTTTCACAAAAAAATTGATGAACAATCATAAATGTGACCACCATCCACATGTTTTTGTGCTTAAAAAACTTGACACACACACAAACACAAAACAAGGTCTAAACACATGTAAAAAAAAAAAAAAAGATTGTTTTTTTTTTGCATTATGACAATTAAGAACATTTCACTCCAAACTGTCATTACCGTAATGTATAAAAATGTCATTGTCATTATCGTAATGTGATTAAAAGAATGGCAAATTACAGATTCTGATAGCGTTTGCCACTTTAAATTATGCTGATTTAAATAAATAAATCTTTTTAATATTGTTACGGTTATGAATTACCATTGAGAATAACGAGAATCTGATTTTTTAAATGCAAAAACACATGGCACAGAAGTCAAACATGTTTTTCTAGAACATTTATGAAGAAAAAAAAATGATGGAAAAGCAGTGCATTGGAATGCAAAAACTTGTTTTGTGCGAACAGCCCCTAAAGGCTTTGTTCTGACTGGATAGGCAGTTTAGATTTTTTCTTTTTTTCTTTTGGCATATAACAAAACAATGAGACAGCAGAAAACCTATTCACATTTGCAAGTGCTCTGAATTACATTCTGATCAGAAACGGGTCCCAGTGTAAATACTCAAATCAGATTTCAGAGTGTTGCGTGTATATGCAATGCACAGTAGTGCACGAGTAAAGACTGAGTGAAAATTTGTGAATTTAAGCTAAGTTAAAGAATATTTGTCATGACCGACGTGAGCAGATTCAGAATTTTCAAGTTTCTGTGCTCTAAAAGTGACAGCTGCTTTCCATTTTGAATTCGAAGTTATACATCTATGGAAGCCCATTTCAACCATGGAATAAAAACTTTGTTTATTTCTGAGAAATTCTGTAATTCTGAGAAAAAAAAAAAAGTGAGATCTGCAAGATACAAATGCAGAACTGTGAGACAAAGTTACTATTCTGATAAGACAAATCTGAATTGTGATATATAAACTCGCAGTGGCAAGAAAAAAGTCTGAATTCTAAATGTTTACATTACAATTCTGACTTTTTTCCTTAGAATTTCAGAAGTTCAGCTTGTGAGATTAAAAAATTGCAATTACCTTTTTTTTTTATTCCGTGGTGGAAATGAGCTACCATACATTTAACCCCAAAATAAAGAAACTTTACTCCACATTTCTAACATTATTTTCAAGACAACTGCCCCTTCGCAGGGAGTTTGATTGAGAGGCGATCCAACTAATCATAATGCCAAATTTGCCATTTTGTCTGACAAACAAACCAGACTGGAACTCTCATCTGAAAGGGAAACTTCTACAAATGCATATTCAATAAGGTCAGGCGCAAAAATAACTGTGTCCATGCCTTTTCAGCGCTAATTCTTCACTGCACGTCTTTAATAAATCCGACAATACTAATTTAATGGCAAAAGACGGTTTGCGCTGGAGCAAGCTGTTAGTAAAACTGGCCCATAGTATATACTGTATATTCAATACACATTGAATATTTCTTCTATTTACACTGTCTGAACAAAGAGACACGATTTCATTATTTGCAAAATAACAAAGAAACTGGATATGGGTAGAGTGAGGATATGCAAATAATATGGAAAAGATATTTAGAACTAAATTTGCAAATTTGTATCCAATGCATATGGTCAGTAGTCTGTGGAGGCAGTGACTCACAGTGCCGGGTCTGGTGAAGTCCATACTCTGAGCAGCGCTCTGTCTCATGTGACCGCTGAAGAGCCGCATGCACACGCCTTGCAGGCACTCTGGGGAGATCTGCAAAACATCCGCCATAGTCCCTTGAGCATTCTACAAGGAATTATTTGCATTGTTGGAATTGTGAACATAATGTGCGAGTTGATGTTTGCTTGCCATCTTTCCACGGACTGTGGCCTCCAGAGAATCCACCAGCTCGGCCGTGATGCCGATGAGGTTGTGATGGTCGGCCTGCAGCTTGGCGAATCTCCTCATGCAGATGGACGACTTCCTTTCCGCCTCGGTCAGATGGAGCTGCATTTGCTGAATTGTTTCTGGGAGCGAAAAAAACACACAAGCAGTCAAATAAGGGGATGGTGAACACGCATGATGCAAAAGAGCCAGATCGCCACAGTACGGGAAGTTAACAACTTCTGAGTGTGACAGTGCATTTGACCTACAATCAGGGAGCAAAATGAACACTCGCTAAAATCGGATTTTTCTCACGTTATGTTACAAAAATTTACTTTTTAATTAAATAATTAGGCTCAGAATAATTCACCTTTGGTGCCTTTTCCACCTTCGTTCTGGTTTTGTGGTGTTAAGGAGCCATTGTTCATTTTGATGGATTAATGTCAGCAATCATCCCTGCCCTCAAACAACATCAAGCAAAAACATCCCAGTTTGCTCATCAAAAACACAACATTCATGCAACTTGTGTTCACAATCCACAGCCCATTGTTCTGACATAACACTAAAACATGTACATTATTTGACAAGGTACAATGCGTTTAGCTATTTTGGCCCTTGCAATGTTTAATTATTACGCAACCATAATCCTCAGGCTTTCCTCTATTACAAAAGAGATTCAGCCATTAATAGGTAAGAGGAGTTTATGGTGCAGTTGCTCATGGCTATTTCAGGTTTCAGGTAAAACTATTTAAGATGAGTCATAGCATTTCCTGCTTCTAAAGCAAGTATCGCTAATAACGTAGCTCAAACTTGGGTTCAGTGATTCAAATATAGTCCTAAACCTAAACATGTTTTTATCTTTATACAGGAAAATTAAAATATTATCCAAGTTGGGAGTCTGTAAGATATTATTTTTAATGCTGATGATCAAAAATACAGTAAAAATGAGTGCTGTCAAACGATTAATCGCGATTAATCTCATTGAAAATACACGTTTTTGTTTACATAATATGCGTGTGTGCAGTTTATTTATCATGTATATATAAATACACACATACACATACATTATATATTTTAAAAATATTTCCATTTATATATTTATATTAATATAATTGATATATATATATAAACATTTTAAATGTATTTTTTCTTAAATATATACATCATATGTATTTTTTCTTAAATATATACATCAAATATCATTACATATATTAGTGTATCCAAAATAAAAGTATTTGTTTACATAATACATGTGTATATTTATTATATATATATATATATATATATATATATATATATATATATATATATATATAAACACAAACACATGCATATATTTAAGAAACTATGTTATGCTTATTAAATATATTTATATATAATATAAAATATAAATATATAAATGTATATACAGTCATGGCCAAAAATATCGGCAGCCTTGGTAAATATGATCTAAGAAGGCTGTGAAAATTACTCTGCATTGTTATTCCTTTTGATCTTTTATTTTAAAAAATTATCTTGTTTAGACACATGACATCATGGATTCTATCAAATACCAACAGATAAAAAATCAATAAGTGACTGACTTTGTTAGAAATCTTATAATGGGCCATGTTTGGATCTTCCAACTGGACAATAATCCAAACACAAACCTCAAAAACAACACAAAAATGGGTCACTGAGCACAAAACCAAGCTTCTGCTGGCCATTCCAGTCCTCTGACCTGAACCCTGTAGAAAATGAGTGAGGTGAACTGAAGAGAAGAAGCACCGTCATCTAAAGGGTCAGGAGTGATTCTGGATGAAGCTGAACTCTTGAGGTGTTTTCTAACCTCATCAGGCATTATAGGAGAAAATTTAGAGCTGTTAAACTGGCAAATGGAGGTTTCAAAAACTATTGAATAAAAGGGTGCCGTTAAATGTGGCCAATGTGTATTAGAGAAAAACATTTATTTCATAATGATATTTACCTCCATTTTAAATTCTTATTATCCAATTAAAGGTTAGATTTTTGTGAATTTTTTAACAATGCAGATTAATTTTCACAGCCTTCTTTGATCATATTTTCATATTTGATCTTATTTAAAAATTAAGTTTTAATATATTTATGGTAGGAAATTTCAAAAATATCTTCATGTTTTACAGGTTTGGAAATAATCATTTTAAAATTATGATATAAAAAACGCCTCACAATATACACAAAAAGGATACATATAAAGTCAGAAGCCTCGGCGTGTTTGAAGCTTTCAGAGTCACTGAGAGAAACTTCTCCAGCCTTTCCCTCAACTCCAGCATCCAGGAATCCTATGATCCAGTAAAAACTGCTCAGTACATGAGGTTTATCATACAGAATAATACTAGTTTTAAAAATGCTACAATATAATGCACATATAAGAAAATGCATCCTAGTATATGCTTTTCTAAGAACTAACTTCAGTTATAGATTTTTTTGTTATGATTTTAATCAGCTGGTGTTTTGGTGGCTGTTGTACCTGGAAAAGCTCTTGGAAGGACGGATGTACCGTGGGATTGGGCACAAACGGCAGGGCATAGAATGGCAGGAACTCAGTGGTCTGGCTCAGTGCCGCCCCTCTAGTCTCCAGATAGTGTTTGAAATGCGTGATCCTGTTCTCAAACTCTCCTTTATCCTGCATTACACAAATATATTTTCACATTTAACAAAAAAATATTAGCATTTTGACTGAAAGCTACAACCGTGTCACTCAAATACTGATTCAAGTCATGTATTCGACTGAACCAGAGGTTTTTCTGAATATTTGACTTTATGAGGACATCTGTTGGTCAAACAGAATACATGCATTGAAGATTTTTCCATTCAGTTATTTTAAAAAAGGTCATTTTATTACTGTTCCCAACAGTGAAATGCACTTACGTGACTTCCTACAGGTGATTTCAGCGGGTAAATCGTAAAATGAATTTGTAAGTAGAATTCCAGTTTCTGAGCTACTGGATCAAAATCCCGAGTCTCTGGAGGAATGATTTTAGCCCACAGCTCAGAGAATACCTTATAGTCACCATCATTAAAAGAGCTGAGAAAATCCTCCTATTGGGGAAAAAAAAACAAGTTATCAAGTAATTAATTAACATTTAGTCTTTTTTTGTTTTTAAATCTATTATTATTTTTTATTACAAATACTGAGTGGTTTGTAAACAAACAAACAAACAAACACACACACACACACACACACACACACATAAATAAATAAATGGTTTTATTTTCTGATATCAAAAAAGTTCGGAACATTTCGGAATTCCGGCTAATAACATTAACAAAACAGGGGGAAAAAAAAAGTAATTAAAGAAACAATTTGTTAAAGTTAAACAAACTTTAGCTGATTTGTTTATAATAAGATTATACTAAAGCAAGCTAACCTGTGAAAAACTCTACAACACACTGATTTTGTTTTGTAAAAAATTGTACATAAATCTCAAATGAAGTAATGAAAAATCGCTGGCTAATAACACAGACCATTTAAAAGTTAAACGTTTGCTAATATGTTTATACTACAATGCAAGCTAAGGTAATAAAAAGCACAATAATGTTTATTTTTGAATAAATGAGATCAGTCTCACGTGAATGCCGATGATTTTGGAGTCTCGCCGTGAGTGTCCTGCACTCTTGAGGACCGGTTTTCCTTTGCGTTTGACTTCCTTTTCAAACACTTTCACAGTCTCTTCAAACTCAGCAAACTTCAGATACTGGAAATTGTTACATAATATGTCACTGCATGCCTATATCTGTGAAATATGCTTAATAATAGTCGTATGTAGGCCCACCTCGTTGATCATTGACAGCAGATCACTTTCACTTGCCAGATCCTCACCCATCTTTAGAGATTTTCTGCTGCTCATTGATCCACAATCTAAAAAGAAAACATTCATTTTAATATTGTAACAGAAAATATCAGATCTCAAGATCACTACTAAATACTAAATATCGCTTGTTAACAGCATTTTGGCTCACTAGGCTGCCTATAATCCCTTACGAAATCGACACAAACCCAACAAAACACATCATTTGCTTTATAAATAAGTGACCTGAGAGCCGTTTTAGCTTCTGTCTTCTTCAGCTCGAAGCTAAACAAACTGGTTAGGCAGAAATAAGCTAAACCGGCTGATATATGCTGCTATAACCTGTTTACTCGTAAATAATTATAAGCTGAATAAACACATATCTATTAACGTTATTAACGTTAGCTGGCGTGCGCGTGCTTTAGCCGGGTTAAATGTGATAACAGAACTCACCTCAGCAACAATAGTTCATGAATAACCGTCGCTGAACATATCTGATGCGTTTTATGCAAACTCCGTAGAGGTATATACGCTATTAAAGACGATTTCAAAACAGAAGCTGTTTGGCTAACTGCGTTGGTAACCATGAGGAAGACGCTTTCTCCTAGTAACCGCGACGGAACCGCCGTTTGCCGGAAACATGTGTCGTAAAATCTTTGTAGTTTTAGGTGAGGTTAAATGTAGTCGTTTGTATCTTGGGACGTTTTTGTTTCTTTTGAGTCAAAAGTTTTGACATGAGAGTTTCAAAAAGGTTTGTTTCTTGGCAGCAAGTGAGATTATTATAACCTTAAACTGAATTAATGGATGTCTTTCAAGCCTTCTGAAACGAAAAAAGCTAGGACTTTTATTGATCACTTTTATTATTTTTATTTATGTATTGGTATTTTCTTTTTATTAAGTTTGTAATCTTAGGTTTACTCAAAAATGAACCCATCCCTATTATTATTATTATTATTATTATTATTATTATTAGCAATAAAGCAGATTACAACATTTTGAGTTTATAGCTTAAAAACCTAATTTGTGCAAAAAGCAGAAATATTTTAATTGCATTGATTTATTTTAATTAATATTACGTCGCTATAAAATATTAAATATATGCAGTGCTCCACCGTCGTAAACGCGAGCCATGACCCGGATGTAGTAGTAAATCACGTGGCCAGAGGTGAAGCACATTGTTTCGCGGCATGTTTCATATTTGTGTTGAATGAGAAGAAAATTGTTGTTTTTTTGCACAGTTGCTATTTCCTATTTTTAACTGGAACGATTTCGCGAGCATTATATTTGGACAAAGTATGTAATTTTGCACAAATCGTTTATTTAATTCGCGATGAACTACTGTACCTGATACTAACTGTTAGAATGAGGCTTTATCTATATAATGTGTATATGTTTTTAAAGCTAAACATAGTTTTATGTGAAATATTAATCTCTTTCTTTTTGGTTGTTACCAGGATAATACATCACCAATCGAGGACTTTTTTCCATTTAGAGTTCAGTTTGTGTGTAAATGGCTGGGATTCTGTTTGAGGATATCTTTGATGTAAAGGATATTGATCCAGATGGGAAAAAATTTGACAGAGGTAAGATGAATGAATAATATATATATATATATATATATATATATATATATATATACACACACTATTTACATAACATTTCCATTAAAAGGCATTAAAATACTTTAATAAAAATATTATATTAATAAAATTTAAACATATTTATTTTCTTTCATCTTTTTAGCTTGTTTTGTATATCCATTATTGGAGTATTTTTAATTTTTTTTTACATTACATTAATTTATAATTTTTTTAAATACATTAAATAAAATGAAAACTTAAAATAAGACAAAGTAAAAGTTTAAATGATGAAAATTAATAGATTCAAACTCTCTTTTATTTATACATTCATTTTTAATGTTACTCATTCATGCTTTTTTTAATGCTTTACTAGGTAAATACTACTTGAATAAGAAATATCCATTATTAAAGTGGAATTTACATAAGCATTAAAATATATTAATAACATTAAAACATGTTTAAATAGAGGATTAGTTTTAATTGTTTAGTAATGTATTTTAAATACTATTTTAAGAATGGATATTAAGTAAAAAATGAAACCACAATAAAGGCTTTTGTGAGGGAAGCTCCATGATAGAACCGTATTTTAAAATGACTGATAGGATATAGTATTACCAAGAAATGTCTCTGTTAGTTTATCCAAAGTCATTATTTCCTTATTAATCATTTTGTATTTCTATTAAAATAAATTTTGGGGAAAAAAAAGTCTGAAATTCGAACTATATTTGCTTTGTTGTTATTAGTATCTCGTCTTCACTGTGAAAGTGAGTCTTTCAAAATGGACCTGATCCTTGACGTGAACATCCAGATTTATCCTGTTGATCTCGGTAAGTGATCGGTTTGCTCTTCAGCCATGTTGTTGTTTTTGATGTGGTGTCATCCTCATGATGGCGTATCGTTTGCTCAGGTGACAAGTTCAGACTGGTGATCGCCAGCACGCTGTATGAGGACGGGACGCCGGATGATGGGGAATACAACCCTCAGGATGACAGACCGTCCAGGTAACACTACAAAATATATAACCATAAAACTATAAATAAAAATGCAATGCAAAACGTTCAGCAGCACAACTGTTTTCAACATTGATAATAATCAGAAATGTTTCTTGAGCAGCAAATTAGAATGATTTCTGAAGATCATGTGACACTGAAGTAATGATGCTGAAAATACAGCTTTGATCACAGCAATCAATTACATTTTGCAATATATTCACATTAGGGCTGCATGATATATCGCATGTGATTGTCATGCACATCTTGTCAGTCAAGTTGGTTCTGTGATTAGTAGTAAATCTCCATCACCTGTTGGTGAACTATGGCTCCGTGTATTAAATTCCGCTCCATTTGAAAACAGGTGATGGAGAGTTATTAATTATCATCACAGAACTGGCTTTACTGACGAGATGCGCATGACAGTATCGTGCAGCCAATAAATTATGATTTATGGTCTTTGTTGTTATTTTGCAGGGCTGATCAGTTTGATTACGTCATGTATGGAAAGGTTTATAGGATTGAAGGAGATGAAACCTCAACAGAAGCGGCAACACGACTGTGAGTTTCTTTTTTTATACATATTTATGTATTATTTATTTGGTTGTTTGCTTGCTTTAACATTTCTAAATGCATGCAAATTTGACCTATTCATTCATTCCTTCGATTTTATTTATGGGCACCTTTCTTGTTACTCAAGGTCACCTAACAAAATCTCCCTGTAACATCAATGTAAAAACAGCAAACAAGGCAAACTACAAAATAAAATAAAGCAGTGATTTAAAAGTTTGAAGACTGTTGCAGTTACAGATGTCCTGGGGAAGGGCATTCCACAAATGAGGGGCAAAATAACTAAAACCCTGGACCCCATACTTCTCAGATGAACACGTGGTTGTACAGCTTGACAGAGAAGATGAAGGAAATACCGAGTTAGGCATGGAGGACACGTAGAGCTGGCTGTTGATGGCATATCAATGAAAATTAATTCCAAACTTCCTAAAAATTTGTCCAACAAGCAGTAAAAAAATAATGAATAAAAGAGGCCCCAAGACTGAGCCTTGCGGAACACCATCAGTAACATGCGATAGCTCAGATCTAAAGTTTTTAAGTTGTACAAACTGTGTGAAAGATACCAGAAAGATATGATCTAAACCAAGATAGACAGTGTTTTCTAAATCTAAATCTAAAATGTCTGGAGAATTTTAGATTTCAGAGAATTTTAAATTTGTGATTTTCAGGTGTAAACAAAAAAGTGATGGAAATTAATAAAGTCATGGGAACGTCAGTAGTTCTACATTTATTTTAAATAATTTTTTTAATGTAAAATGATTTATTTTCTAATATAATCACTGTTTCTAAACTGATTTGTGTTTCTGCACAGATCTGCGTATGTGTCTTATGGAGGTCTGCTAATGCGACTTCAGGGAGATGCTAATAATCTGCATGGATTTGAAGTGGACTCCAGGGTCTATCTACTGATGAAGAAACTTGCTTTCTGATTGTGTCTCCTGTCCTGTAGGGACACCCGCTTCTAAGGACTGAAAAAAACATGTGAATTCTTATTATTGTTATCTTTTTTTTTTTTTTTTTTACCTTTCAGCCTTTCCTGTTGTGGAAACTGATCTTGAAACTGTAGCCCATGGTAAATTACGTAAAAAAAAAAAATATATATATATGTATGTATATATATATGTGCTTTTATATTCAAGTCATACGAATGCTCAGGTTGATAAACTGCTTTCTCATTTCATCTAGTGCATGTGCACTACTTTGGCCAAACGTATTGATTGAATCCCTGTTGAATCGCATTAATGACATCAGATACATGTTTTATTTTGTATGTTTCTTTTCTTTTAAACCGTTTATCAGTAAATGAGAAATTGTGTTTACTAGGAATAAGCTCCGAAGGCATATCTTAATTCTGAAATACTTTCTCTAAGATGAGGGGGAGCTAGTAATTGAGACTTGGGGAAAGATCCCGATGCATGCATATAATAATTTCATCCTGGGCCGTGTGAATATAAGCAAATCAAAAACATAACAGGCTAAGCAAAAACAGCAAAGATTGCATCCCAACATAAATGGGAATCCAGTTTAATTCGATTTAAACTGCAAGAACGCGGCAGTGTGTTTACTGTAATGGAAATCACAAGACCGCTCAATGGCACAAGTCTGCAGTCCGATGAGGGGCCTGAATGTCATATTTAACCCTTGATTATCTCTATACTGCCACATATGAAAGAATTTTACATTATAGTTCAAAATATTAAATAGTTCAAAATATTGGGGGGGAGGGGGGGGGGGGGGGGGGTGTTCATCCTTTTTTTTTGTAACTGATAAGGGAAAGATTCTTATGGAAACTTATATATATATATATATATATATATATATATATATACACACACACACACGCATATAGCCTATGTATATATATATACATATATTTAATTTGTATTGCTGGAAAATACGTCTGGGGTTTTCATAAACGTACATTTAGCAGTCAACAATGTATTTTATTTACTGTTACGGTTTTGGATTTTGGTGAAATCTGCAGTTACAGATTTCGAGTTTTATCTTTTACATTACATTGGGTTACATTGACAAGTTTTTTTTACAAAATTATTGAATTTATGGTAATTGTTTAACAGCTGAGTAGGAGAAAATGCTGTGCGTTTAAGATGTATCGTTCATGTAATGTCCATTATATTTGTGCGTAGTTTAAATAATATTCTTGATCATTTAGTCGAACTTTTAATAGAGAGGTGAATGCGATCAGCGTCAACCGGTAGTGACGCGAGAGAGAGAGAGAGAGCAAGGTGCGTCCTTTACTGCGGCTGCAGTCTAAATCACGGCATTCAAACAATGCACGTATTGTTTTGAACAGGACTGACATGCTGTCTGCTGCTGACTGTTTTTAAAGTGCGCTTGTGTAGCATGCAGTATGCAGGGCTGCAGTAATTGGTCGCAGTGTCCTGATCATTACGAGCCGCGATAAAATGGGTCAAAATCTCTGTGGAAAGTCATAAAAATCAAAAGAAGATAGTAAAATGGACTATAGACGCAAGAGGAAACTGACCTTCTTCACTATAGGACTGATCTTCTTACTGAGCGGGATCGAGTACGGTGAGTATGCTGCTGATCTCCGGTACAGTGTTATGGACAATAGTTTACATTTGTATATTATACTGTTGACAATAACTATTACCCATAGTGCAATACGAATTGTATGTTGATTGTCAGACTATTACCATAGTACAGTCATTTAAACATACTAGTATTTACAGTATGACATTATATAGTAGCTAGCCTGCATAAAATGTAGGTGTTTTTTTGTTATTTGTGCATTATTATTATTATTATGCATTTCTTATATCAAATTAAATCTACACATATGGATGTATAAAATAATAATATGGTCAAAGTTTCAGTAGTCAGGAGAATTCTTAATGAATTGATCTGAAATCGAATGGATTTGAACTGGAATTCAATTAACTGCACACTCAACAGATATTGGATTTGATCTGAATTGGAATTTAAATGAAATTTGTCACACTTCACATCATGTTGAATTGGAATTTGAACTGATTTGAGTGTGAATGGATCTGAATTGGAATTCACCACACATTCCACATAATGTTTAATTGGAATGTAATTTGATTTCGAATTTACCACAAGCTCCTCAAAATGTTGCATTGAAATTTGATTTGAAGTCAAATTTGAATCAAGTCGACCCCACACTCGATGAATGTTGAACTAGAATTTGAATGGATGTGAATTGCAATTAGCATGGTACAGAACAATCATTAATTTAACATACTATTAGCAATACTTAAGGCTACTGGTATGTTGTTATTGGGTATTATTTTATCTGGACTCCA
The DNA here is from genome assembly GCF_936440315.1 of Barbus barbus. Lineage (NCBI taxonomy): Eukaryota > Metazoa > Chordata > Actinopteri > Cypriniformes > Cyprinidae > Barbus > Barbus barbus. Next base: position 27,294,130 of record NC_136737.1, on the reverse strand, counting down.
TATGTATAAAATAATGGAACATCGTAATAATGTAAAGTCAAGATAATTCTTGATTTAAATCACCCTTCAATAATAACAAAGTGACTGTCACATTCATCACAAATATATAACGTGATGTTGCTAATAACAGTGATTGAATTGTTACTTGTTTCTAATAAAACATATCTTATATATGAGACAATTTCTGACATGCCTGTCTCAGAATCGCTCTGTGTGTTCAGAGATTCTTAAGATTTTTTCAGAACAGAACCTCACAGAGTTTCTCTGTTAATAAACTGCCATTAGTTACTAATCTAACTAGCTATCAAGTTAATAGTTAAAATACCAGATCAGATATGCCCATAATGTATTAACGCATGTCTGTTTTCATTTCAGCTGTGATTTTGCCCACAATATGGAGGTATCTGCAGACGTTAAATGCAGCACCGTACTTTCTTGGTCTCAGCCTATCAGCATTCAGCTTCAGCGGGCTTCTCGCTGGTCCTTTGTTTGGCTTCTGGTCAGATCGCACACACTCCACCAAGAAAATCATCCTGTTCGCCAATGTCTTTGAGATTGTCGGTAAGTTTACACTTAAAGGAATATTTATTTTCAATGAAAATGTATTCACCCTCAGTTTGAGTTTGTTTCTTCATCATATTTGGAGAAATGTAGCATTGCATCACTTGCTCACCAATAAATGTGAATGGGTGCCGTCAGAATGAGTCCAAACAGCTGATAAAAACATCACAAGTAATCCACACCACTCCAGTCCATCAGTTAATGTCTTGAGAAGACAAAAGCTGCATGTTTATAAGAAACAAATCCACTATTAAGACATTTTTAACTCCCATTCTGACGGCACCCATTCACTGCAGAGCATCCATTGGTGAGCAAGTGATGCAATGCTACATTTTTCCAAATCTGATGCAGAAATCGGCATCTTGTATGAATTACTCCTTTAAATGAAAACAATACTTGCAATGTTGGTGGCTTGTGGGTAACATCTCTTTCTGTTCGTTTTTAGGTAATTTCATGTATTTTATGGGATACTCCAAATGGTTATTGCTCTGCAGTCGTCTAGTTGCAGGTGAAGTTTAAGTCTAATTCTTTAAGGTTATGACTATTTTAATGCTTTAGTGATTTAACCTGTTTGTAACGCTCTAGGTATTGGCACCGGTGCTGGATCATCGATCTTTGGCTTCTTGACTAGAAATACAGCTCCTGAGGACCGTTCGACTGTTTTTGCTGCGGTTATGGCCTCCCGTCAAGCTGGGCTTCTCATTGGTCAGTAAAAATAAATCGGCAGACCATACATAATAATACTTTTAAAATAGTTGAATGATTATATATTTATTAATTATAATTACATTACATATTTAATTGACATATCACATACATATGTATGTTTTTTTCTTTGTATTGTCTTCTAGGTCCTGCATTCAATATCTTTCTCAGACTCTGTAACTTCCAGATCGGACCTTTTACAGTGAACAAATACACTTCCCCGGGGGTAAAATACTGAAGATTTCCTGTCGACATTGTTTGAAGCATCTGGACGTCTGCAAACATACAATAAACAAATTTGTTGCGTTTCAGCTCTTCATGTGCCTGCTGTGGATCCTCCTTCAGTTTGTCATCCTGTTCTTATACTGGGACTTCACTCCTCAGGACGAAACGTGTCAGAGGAACAGAGTGGAGCAGGAGGAGGTGGAGGTGGAGGAGGAAGAAGAGGGAAAACCTTTGGTTGGGCCCAGTGAGCTCACTGGCTCATACGGGACGGTCACCAGCGTCCAGTCCAGGACCTCTTTAGTGGCCAACGGAGATGTGACCCATGTTTCCCCTCCGCCTTCACCTCCACCTGAGGAGGCCAACTCCAGTCCCTTCAAGAACTTCAGTGCCAGCAGAGGTGAGAGCAAAATTACGTATTTTCAAAATCAGAATAACAGGAATTAAAAGAACATTTTTGACTAGTCTGTCTTAAAGGTGTCATATGATGCAATTTCACGTTTTCCTTTGTCTTTGGAGCGTTACAAGCTGTTCCTGTATATAGAAGATTTGTAAAGTTGCAAAGACTAAAGTCTCAAACCCAAAGAGATACCACCAAATATCTACGTCACTGTGTTGGAAGATTTAACACCACCCAAATGTTTACGCAAAGAAAGAAGGCGTAACTTTCTCACATCTGTGAGTTTCATTGTTTCTACTTTCAGAGTTCCTCAGAGAGGAGGTGGTTGTGCTGTTGGCTGCTCAGTTTATCACACTGTTTAATCAGACAGCTCTGGAGGTGAACACACACACACACACACTCCTATAGTAGCAGGTTTGGCAAAATTAAGAATTTAATAATAGACACTGTTAGTTCATGTGTTGGAATTTAAATTTAATAAGCCATACTCGCCAACAAATGTTGAATTGGATGAATTCGAATTGAATTTTGACTTGATTTAAATTAAATTTTAAATTAAATTTTTCACACACTCCACAGAATTGGAATTTGAATAGGATATGAATTTGCATTGATTTGACCAGGTATTTGAATCGAATTTGCCATACACTCCACAGAACGTTGAATTGGAATTTGAATGAATTTGAATTGGAACTGGAATTTTATTTGATCTGATTTGAAATTGCCACACTTCACAGAATGTTGAATTGGAATTTGAATTGATTTGGACTTGAATGTGAATTTAGATTTGCCACACATTGCGTAAAAGACTGAAATGGAATTTAAATGGATTTGAATTGAAATTAGAATTGGTTTGATTTGATTTGGAAATTGAATTGAATTTGCCATACACTTCACAGAATTTGAACTGAATTGGAATTTGAATTGATTTGGACTTGAATGTGAATTTAGTAGGGCCGGGACTTTAACGCGTTAATTTAGATTAATTAATTACACAAAAATAACGCGTTAATTTTTTTTAACGCATTTTAATTGCACTTATTTTTGCACCGCAGAACGTTTCTCACTGGATGAGTTTCGACGGACCGATTATACTGGAGCACCAACTAGCGTCAGAACGGACTTGCGTTCGTGGAGACCGGTCTTGGCTAGGGCTGGGTATCGAGTTCGATACATTTTAGGCACCGACCGAATTGCCTCGATACCACCGAGTATCGAAAAACGTCTTGTCGTTCGGTACCAAATTTCGATACCTAAGGGGTTAATCTCATCACATCAGTGAGCCAATAAGCCTGCATCACTAGCTGTGTTTGACTAGAAACGGCGACGTGCAGATTGATCAGTGTTTGACCTCCGCGAGAGCGTTTCGAAAGCGCACGGAGCAGTCAGCTCTTTAAATCGCGCGGTTTGTTTATTATACACAGACTGAAGCGTGCGTGACGCTCGCGGTCATTTCAGCGTCTGCCGCCTCACTAAATGAGGACATGAACAACATCTCCAGACCTGCTCTGAAAGTCACTTCATGAGCATTTTACCGTTTGATTCGAGTAAAACTAACTCATCTCATATACACAGAGAACTGTAAAGGTATTCCAGGCAACCCGTCAAAATAAAAGTTCGGGTTTAATATTAACGGTATTAATATTGTTCAGCAGACAGTACATACTGCTACTACTTGGCTACTATTAAAATTAAAACTTTTTTTTTTTTTAGTAATGATCACACAACAGTTATTCCATGTTTTAATTTTAATAGTAACCTCCCTTTGTTTGCCAAAATAAATAAACTTTGATTTTCAATAATTTAAAGATAAATTAAATGAATGTTTTATGTCTTCATTTGAAAACCAGATACAGAACACAGAATTTCTGAGGAAAAATAAAACATTTCATTAGGCTATTTTAAGAATAAATTTAAATAAACTAAGTTGTTTTTATGCATTCAAATAATTAGACATACTACACCAGAATTTAATAACAATAAAACATATGGTGAAAGAAAATAAAACACCCACTTATGAAAGTGGATGAAGGTTTTACATTTCTTGAAGTCTTTAACAACCTAGAAATGATGATTCTGTCTGAGCTTTGTGTTTTAAAATGAACATGCACAAATGTAAACGTAGCCTAACAGATGTGTAAACTGAAAACTATTTGAACTTTATTAAAATTATTTATTTATTGTGTTGTATATATTTTGTTCCTTTGTGCAGTGGCTCAGGAGATGAGGCTTTGAGTCTGTATAAATATCAACAAGCTAAAAAAAATAGTTTTTTCAGATAATGTAATCTTATTAAAACTGATTTTATAAAACTGGTATCGAAAAAAGTATCGTTCAGGAACCGGTATCGAACTCAAGGTATCGGTATCGATATCGAAATTTTTTGAACGATACCCAGCCCTAGTCTTGGCAAGCTTCCTTGGAAGAACGAACTCGGAAGGACACGAGAACACAGAACGCACACTTATGAGAACTGAGATGTAACTTACTGCATTCCTGCTTAACTGACCGCATAGTCTCAGCATAAGAAACGGCCAATGAACAATAAATATTACAAAATGTCATATCATAACTTATTAAAACATTTCATACTATTATAGATATTACTTTCATATAATTGTATTGTTTTATTTTACAGCGTTATATGTTTTACTGTTAAGATTCATTTTAATATGCCAATAAAAATGCAGACTTTCTCCGGGTCTTATAACTTTATTAAAATTAACCAAAACAAAACGATAAATGTTTACTTTCAACTTGAAGAGCCGTTAAGTATTTGTGAGAGCGACTTTAAAGCTTACAGGCTTCCGTACACCGGCCGCCCACAGCGTTTTCTGGGATTTCTAACGGCTCGATTCTCTCAAGTCTACACTCGATGCATCCTCAGTTTCAAGAACATATGCGGGCACTTTCATGCATCCTCTGTACTTGCGTTCTTGAGAATTGGAACTGAACTTCGACGGTCAATGATGACGTAGAACGAGAACACAAGGACGCAAGATCGCTGAAGAACGCATATTGAGAAACAGACAAAAACAAACCACAGTGAACATGGACAAAGAAGCTGATGAGACCGCTTTGGTTGGCCCTGTGGATGGGAAATTTAAAAATCCATATAAAAAAACTTACTTCTCACTGTTCTCAGGTCAAATATTTATATGCGATTAAAATGCGATTAATTTCGATTAATTAATTACAAAGCCTCTAATTAATTAGATTAATTTTTTTAATCGAGTCCCGGCCCTAGAATTTAGATTTGCCACACATTGCGTAAAAGACTGAAATGGAATTTAAATGGATTTGAATTGAAATTAGAATTGGTTTGATTTGATTTGGAAATTGAATTGAATTTGCCATACACTTCACAGAATTTGAACTGAATTGGAATTTGAATGAATCAGAATTGGAATGTGAATTTGAACTGAAATTGGTTTGATTTGATTAGGAATTTGAATTTCCCACACAGTTCACAGAAGGTTGATTTGGAATTTCATTCGATTTGGATTTAAATTTGCCACACGTTCTATAAAAGTTTGAATCGGAATTTGAAACAATTTGGTTTTGAATTGATTTGATTTGGAATTAGAATTGAATTTGCCACAAGCTCCACAAAATGTTAAACTGGAATTTGAACGAATTTAAATTAGATTTTGAAGTAAATTGCAATTGCAGCATGCACACAGGATTTTGAACAAGCATTTAAGTTGCCCACTCACAACAGAATTTGAATTTAAATGAAATTAATTGTAATTCAGATTCGACTGTTACGCAAAAGTTTTACGGCAAACACAAAAATGTCATCATGCCTTCATAACAAATTTTTATTATGCAATATAGCACCACAAAGAGTTTAGAACTCTGTTTTGAGTTTTTCCATAGAATTAGTTAATTTATTACATATAATGTAACATATTTAAATTAAATACTAGATATAGGTAAGATTTAAAACGTTTCAATTGATTAAATTATTATATTTTTGTTTCTTCTTCTTTAAATTTGAATTTCAATTCTGCATCCAATTTGTTAATTCGTTTCAAATTCAGGAATTGTTTTGGAGAATAAAAGACATTTATATTTTTAGCGCGTGGAAATCACTTGCATTACTGTATATGGCGAATAATTATTTTATTTATTTTAATTATTTCTTAAGTGCAGTATTTTGTCTGATAACGTTGTCCCTCTAGACTATGGTGACCCCTTTGACGCAGAAGTTCTTTAACTTCGGCGAGTTGGAGAACAGCATCATGTACTGTGTTTGTGGCGTCGAGGTGATCGCTGGCTTCCTGTTCGTGCGCTGGTTGAGCAAGCGTGTGGCGGAGCGTGTGGTGCTGGCCGTCGGCCTTATCCTCTGTAATATCTCCTGTGTCTGGTGTCTGATCTTCCTGGCCAATCCTCAGGGTAAGAACACACAGAACTGTGGCTGTTGTGCTCATAAGCTGTAAAATCCCTCACGGCTCACAAATGTTTCTTTGGTTCAGGTGGATTTGCATGGCAGCTGGCGGAGTTCATCATTGGTGTTTTCCTTCAGGTCCTGGGCCTTCCTTTTGTGGCAGTCGCCCAGGTGTCTCTCTTCTCCAAAATTACATCAGAGAAGACGCAAGGTTAGTCCTAAGAACATAGTAGCTGCTTACCAAGTGCCTAGAAATAGGTCAGAACACTTCAGGCATGTTCACATTTGCCATTGTTCAGTGTCTTTTTTGGGGGGGCAAAATTTAGTCAATGAAACTCCAAGCGAACTGGAAAGATTTTGCCATGCAAATTTCACAATGGGTTCAACGGGTTGGTCACATGGATGCACTGTTCGGTTTGAAAGCAAGTTGTGACAATAGACAATGAACCTTTTTCGCCCACAAAATTCCGCAAATTTTACCTTACAATTCAGATTTTTCTCTCAAAATTCTGTGAAATATCTTGCAATTCTGACATCTGTTCTCACAATTCTCATATATTTCTTGTAATTCTGACTTTCTTGCAATTCTGACTTTTTCTCACAGTTCAGACTTTTCTCACAATTATGACATTTTTCTCGCAATTACAATTTTATATCTCAAAATTATAACTTTTTTTCTGACAGTTCACTTTCTTTCTTGCAATTCATTTTTCTTTCACAATTTTTTCAAAATTCAGACTCTTGCAATTTACTTTTTTTCTCACAGTTATGACGTTTACTGACGATTGATATTTTTTCCGCAGTTCTGACTTTTCTCGCGTTTATTTTTCTCGCAATTCTAACTATTTTCTCAAAATCCAGTCTTTTTCACGCAATTATGACATTTTTCTGACAATTCACTTTTTTCTTGCAATTCTTACTTTCTCGCGATTCTGACTTTCTCTAAAGTGCGCGTTTAAATCTTGCAATTCCTACTACTTTTCTCAGAATCGTGAGATATAACCTCGCAATTGTGAGAAAAAAGTCAGAATTGTGAGAAGTTACCGTTTTTATAATTATTTATTCAGTGGTGGAAACAAGCCTCCATAGTGACCGCACCTTTGTGCAAAAATAACTCTCAGGTTTTTTCAGCTTTTAGGCGAGGCTTTGTCAAGCAACACACAAAGCGACAAACATTTCTAGTCTTTCTGGTTTCCAAGTCAGTGTTTGCTGAAGTTCAGGCCTGTGTTTGTCTTCAGGGTTCACTCAGGGGATTCGGCGCTCTGTTGGAGGACTGGCCACCATTCTCGGGCCTCTCTGGGCGGGCGGTCTGACCTCGAACCTGTACATCATGCTGGGGCTGATGATGGGTCTGCTCGCCCTACTCACCGTGAGTCCAGATGCACACGTGTGACTGTCTGGAGCAGCTAGTGCACACATGAGAGTATGAAAACGTGCTGAGACATCTCTGTGATTGACAGATCATGATGGTGGTGTCGTATGAGCGGCTGGTGGCGCCCGTAACCGTAGACGATTCCACAGGAACTGAGTCAGAAGACTGACGCAGGTAATCACAGAATCAATTTTAGACTGAAGCATACTTGGTGTTTGGAACTGAAATCTAGCATACTGCTTACTGGGCAGATAATGTTTAACAGTATACAACTGCAATATTTGAATAGCAGTATGCTACATTTTTGTCACATGACTTAATCACGTTTTTCATCAAGTATCGTTCAGTTTTGAAAATGTTCCTGATTTTATATATAAATGTAACTTTTCACTGCCTTGTCCAATATTGAGTCAAGGAAATGATTTTAAAAATCACAAAGGAAATGTAATTGATGGACATTATGCAGTATTTTATTCAAAATTAATATCCAGTCAGTGACTTGTCGAACTAGTCCTAGGTTTTTCACCTGATCTGAACCAAACAAGTGCAGAAAAATTATCTGGAGAGTGAATATCAATAGTTATCAAAAAAAATCACCATCGCAAAGGGATGCCAAAACGTTCAACTTTTCTTAAAATGAATATACAGTAACTTTTTAACAGAATGAAATATTTACACTTAATTCGATACGCGAATGTAAGACCTCAATTTGAGGTCACAACTAGTGGATGCACAGCTAAAGCCATTGAATATTTTTGTCCTGTTATAGCTCTGTTATAGCTCTATTCTTATAAGAAAAGCGGAGTCTGGCCATCCTGTGGTGCTATAGCAGGACAAAAATATAAAATGGCTTTAACTATGCATCTGCTAGTTGGATTGCCTTGAAAATTCACATGCAGTGTCTTTGTCCAAAGTGCCACAACTGTCAATGAGGACATTTGCATATCTCTAAAAACATGGCCGCCATTGGCCAAAGAAATTTGAGCACCTATTAGATAGGGTCGATTGTTTGTTAATTATTCAAGATAAAAAAAATAAAAATAAAATACTTTTGTGAACTTTTTTTTTTTTTTATACATAATTTCAAGAAAGCCACTGCAGTACAATTCTCTGGACTCGCTAGGTCAATAATTATCAAAAAAGGTTGATCTTTAAACCTTGGTTAGATATAACAGGGTTGTTTAAGCCAAATTTTCAGTTTTCAAGACCTATAAATCTAAAACTACAAAAAAAACTAGGTGAGCACGTCCAACTTTAATGGAGATTATGCTAATGTTGGCACTGTAACAGTTATACGTGTAAATATTACACTTTATTTTGATAGTCCACTTTAGACATTCTACTAACTATAAGTAACTTTGTAACTACATGTCAACTAATTCTCATTAATTTGCAACTACATGTCTACTAACTCTCAGTAGGGTAGGTTTAGGGTTAGTAGAATAAGTTGACATATACTTGCAAAGTTTCTAATCCTCACTATGTTGTATGTTGTGGACCAATCAAAATAAAGTGTTAGAAGATATTAAGCAGACAGTCTACTAATACACTAATGACTGCTAGTTGACATGTAGTTGCAAAGTTACTTACTGCTAGTAGAGAGTCTAAAGTGGACTATCGAAGTAAAGTGTTACCCCCCCCCCCCCCCCCCCCCCCCCCCAAATTGCCAAAAATGCCCTTTTTAGTCATAGGTAGGTTTCTGAAGAGCATTTTTGAAGCTCAAAGTGGGCGGAGTGGGCCATCGCCATCTTGGCAGCGCGTCAATCATCGTAGTTTAAAATGATATAAATATAACACATTTTCATAGTAGTTTAAACTGCAGCTCTTAGTTTTGTCATTGTTGTGTGAATCCAATACCATTCACTGCCAACATTGAAATCATGTCTTTATACCTTTTACCATGCTTCGTGACGGTGTCATTTTAAATCCTTTAACTGTAGTAATTTAAGCATATTTCTGGATATTACATTTTACTTCTACAATTCTTCTACAGTAGCCTACCAAAGAACATTAAAGTGAGATGCAATTGCACTTAGGAGGTAAAAGTGTGATGCAAAGAAAATGTTGAGTACTGTTAAGAAAATGTAGTTACCATTTGCCTGTACTGCACATTTTTTATTTTGCATATTTTTTTACAGCAAATGACAGACTAATGTTCTTCAGAACATGTTACACAAATCAGTGTATTAATTTGAAATCTCAGGGTGGGTAAATTATTTTATTTCTGATGACTCAAATCATGTACAATTATTCATTCAGCACAATAGACTTGCATGCAGTGGACGCTGCAAAATCCCAGATGCATTGCTTCCGAGTAAATTCCACAGAGCTCGCCTCGCTTGTCCTTCCTAACATAACCTGGTGGGTACACAAGAAGCACAATGAGCATTAGGGTTAACCCGAATTGAAAACATTCTCCCCATGCCATCCAAGATATTCATGACTGTATTCTCTTGTTGAACATGTACAAACATTTCAAGAATAATTTCTCAGCTCTGTAGATCTATGCTATGCAAGTCAATGGTGTCCAGAAATTTTAAGGGATGACATTAGGCCAAGTAAATTAGACTTTAAGTGGTCATTGATGGCTTTAAGTAAAGTAGCATAAGAAAGATGGCAAGATATGAGACTTATAATACATTATAACTGAGAAATATGATCCGTTGTAATTTAAGTGGATGCAACGTGTTCATATAAATCATCATACTATTAAAAGCTATAACCACTAATAAGTAAATATTATAATCCATTAAAACTGTTCTTATGGATATTCATAACATATATGTTTTTTTTTTATAATGCATTATGCATTCGTTATAATGCCTTAAGATACCCTTATAATGTATTATAAATATGGGCTTCATAGAAAGTGTTACCAAAATTACAATGCCATGCAATTACATTACCTGCTTATGGTCTTCGGTAACCATAACCTGGAGAGCAAATTAGTTGTTTGTAGAAAAAATAAATACATATATATATACATACATACATGGAGGTGAAAATAAAAAGCATATTATTTAACAATGCTCTTTCCTTGTTTGTAGGTTTGACATCAAATAGCTTGTCGTTGTTGGTGAGCAAGCAGACGCTGAATCATTTGACTCAATAAATCTTGAGAAATCAGTCTAGGTTTGACTCACTTAATGCAGCTCCAGCTGAAACCCCATCAGTGAAGAGTGGACGACATCTGGATTCACTGCAGCAACAGAAATAAATGCAGTGAATGGAGACGTCAGGAGTGGGTAAGACCAACATAACAAGCAGAATGACAAAAACAAACGCGAGGCTGATGGATAAATGATGGATGAATCTCTGGATGTCTTCATCTCTGCTCCATGCAGAGCTTTCATCAGGGTAAAGACTGTTTTGATAAATGCATATTTCTACTATATTTCCTATGCAAATTCCAGTAGATCAAATGTTTTAGGATTAAAAAAGAAAGGCCACATCCGGGGGAAAATCCATTCACGAGTGTCATGATGTTTTTATACTAATAAAGAGATTAATGCAATACGTTTACAGTAACAGTATGGATTTGTCGCTGATTGATTATGTAATCAAAGAAAATATTTATTTACTTATGCATTTGAAAAGAAAAAAGTCAGAATTGTCAGATAAAAATGTATTTTATTATTATTTTAACAATTTAGTGGTTTAATATTCTTATATCTAGAATAATTTTTTTTTCTAAAATTGTTCAAACAAAATGGCTTATAACATGTAAACTATAGAGTTTAACAAAACAAAAGAATATGGTTTCATTTCATAACGCCAAACTATTATTTTTAAATGCTGAAACGTCTCCGCATGACAGGGGTAATCATAATGTTCTGCATGATATAAAAAATATAAAATATTTTAGAAAACACAATTTCATTTTAGTTTCTTTTTTTCCCTCTCTCTTATAACAAATTAAAATATACTGGTAGGGACAGAGAAATGTAGCATATTTGGATAAATATAAACAATGATTTTTTTTAAATTATAAAATATATTAATAATATTATTTTAATAATACCGTTTTACAATAATAATAATTTATTTTGCATCAGTGTAGAATATAGCTGCCCACTAGAGGGCGACGTTAACCCACATAAAACAATCCAGTATTCATTGAGAATGCATTTCTGAAAGTCATTACTCCCTTTTCCCCTCTACACCGGCTGACTTGTTAAAACGACAGTATTTGTGAGTGAAACTACACTGCGATCACTACTATGCAACAACATATTACAATTAATATCTAAGAACGCAACTATAGTGTGACTGGTTTTGTTCTTTTTTTTTTTTTTTTTTGATGAAATATTTTATCCTTTATAATAAAACGACAAACAAACAAATGTGATTTTTGTTTTAACACATTTGTTTCATAATTTATTCTACAGATTTGCATAATTTAAATGTGCACCAGACAATATTTGTTTAAAGATTGTATGTAGTTCTACTTTTGTCTTTTATTGCAACTATATGTAATATTATTATTTATCAACTACATGTATTAATATTATTCTGTGTTTTAAATGTTCTGAATTAAACTAAATTTACCTTTTTTTTTTTTTTTAATGGGATCATTCATCTACAATTATTAAAGAAAAGAAAAGAAACGGCTATCTATTGAAACATTTTTTGTTTCTGAAAATAATGGGACCTGTGTTCCGATGGGAATCATCCAGGTGCTTTTTGACAGATTTTTTTTTATTTATTTATTTTTTTCCACACACTGTTTTCCATTTTGTGTTTTTCCATAAAGCATATTTTTACCCCGTGTCTCTTAATAAACTGAAAAATGTTGCCAGGCGAGCTACATCTGGATGATTCACTTTTTTTTTTTCTGTTCTCTTAATGATGTTTGTCATTACAAAAATAAGAATTTTCTGTTTATATAATATCCGATTTTGGTTCACAGCTATATATATATAATCAGTACATAAACATGCTAAAAACTTGAGTTATAAATTATATGCAATTTAATTTAAATAATAAAAAAATATTTAAATTTATAAAAAAATAAATAATAATAATTTAAATAATAATAAAAAAAAATTAAGTGAATTGTCAAGTTCACTTACGTTTTTTTTAATTATTGCAATTTTTTTTAAGTTAAGTCAACATCACTTTTTACAGTGCATTAATATTGAACTTAAGTTCAAGAAGACTTCACTGCTGAATTTTAGTAATTAATTAAGCCTGTTACACAGGACTGTAACAGGCATGGCATAAATGTAAGGCATACTTACGTTTCACTGCTGGTTATACTCTGTATAATTGTGTATGTGACGAATAAAAAAATCTTGAATCTTGAATGGAAGCAGCAGAGATGTCAAATTTTAAAATTAAACAATACATTAAATGTCAGAAGTTAACATGAAAGATTTCTGTTTCCTTCCAGAAAAGTAACTGGACAGCTTTGAAATGCTCTGCAAAATTTTCCAGCTCCAAACACCAGGGGTCACTGTGTTCCCGTATGACGAAACGGTCTGGCGTCGCCAGTCGCTTAACGATGGGCGGAGCGATCGAGTTTGTCCTCGTTAACATTCCTTGTAAACAAGTGAGGTTGTTTGGAGGCGGGGCGATTCGGTGGCCTTTCGCTGAACTCTGCTTCTAGACGGAGGAGGGGGAACGAAAGTAATGGCCAGGCGTTTCGGTTATGTTTTAAAGAACCGACTCGTGGCCCGCAGGAGAGATCTGACCCGCCGACTGGGGTCAGAAGTTCAGAAAATGTCACGTCATAGCTGATGTGACAGTCTGTGGCTACTGTTGAGCCCCCAGAAACCCAAATGAAAAAAAAAATCAGCCTTCATTCCCGCCAGTGTAAATCTGTGATACCAGACGCGTGAACTTCAGATGAACTTTGCTTAATTCTTTCGTAGGGACAATGAGAGTTCATATTTGGGTTTGTTTGGGTTCGTACTTTGTTAGAGATTTGACATTTGAAGAGAGACACTGGAGCAATATCCGATTTTTGTTAAATCATCCGAGATCTGACCGAAGTTTGTCCTCGTGCGCGAGCGACAAATTCGACTAGATGTCATAAGCGCCGCTAAGTGACCTCGCCAAGCCATTTTGCGTTTTGTTTCAATTTAACCACTTTATAATGTCAAAAAACGCCACTTTGACTGAGACTTTAAAAATATATCGCAGACAGCACTGCACTATACAACACCATAAAAATGTTTATGTTTTTCTGGCACTTTATTAAATATTAAGACTATACTGTGTTGGAAGATGCTTTTAAGAGTTGTAAATCAAGGAAGTGTCACTGCCTCAAAAAAAGCCTTTAAATAATCCAGCGTGGCATTTACTGAAGTGTGGCGGCATGTGCGATCGAGGACTGAATATCCTCCTCGGTAATGGATGTGAGATGCGTATAAAGTCCAGCCGAGGGCTTCTTGAAATCATGTATTAAGGGAACAGGAAGACGAGAGAATGTCGAGTGGTCTTAAAATTTTAGGGTGAAAAGTCATGGGTGTTGTGAAGGAGTTTGGACATAATTATGTTGAATTTAGTATGCTGTATTTTTTTGTGGAGAATGTCGAGTGGTCTTAAAATTTTAGGGTGAAAAGTCATGGGTGTCGTGACGGAGTCGTACATATTTTACGAAATGGCAAATTTGTAGGAATTCATACGAATGACTATCCCTTTCTGTGATACCCCTCAATACGTACAAATATAAAATGCATACAAATTGGTTGTGAGATAGCGTTGCACAAATTCAGATATCGTCATTGCAGAGAAAAATGACTAATAGATTGTTCTATTTATAAATTTATCGTTACACAAAAGAAAATAGTACAGGTTTGGAACCACATTAGTCTCTGCATTAGCGCCGCATAATGTAAAAAATGAGGTTGTACGAATTTTTACTATTTGTGAAAAATCATGCGTATTTTGAGGTGGCAAATTCATAGGAATTCGTACGACCTCACTCGCACAAACGAGTATAATTTTTGAAAAACGTACATATTTTACGAGGTGGCTAATTCGAAAGAATTGGTACAACCTCGCTCGTACAAATTTTTATGATTTGTGAAAAATTGTACGTATTTTACGAGTTGGCGAATTCGTAGGAAAGACCACCTCTAACCCCGCCCCTAAACCTACCCCTCACAGAAATCATACAGAATCATACTAGTGAGGTTGTAAAAATTAGCCATCTTGTAAAATACGTACGAATTAGTCGTGAGATAGCGTTGCACAAAATCAAATATCGCAATAGTCATCTCAAATAATTTTTTTTTTTATGTTTATCGTTACTCAATAGAAAATAATGCAGGTTTGGAACCACATTAGTCTCTGCTTTAGCGCCACACGTGTAAAAAAACAAAGATTCTGTCGCAATTCAAACATCGCAGTAGTCATTGTAATGGAAAAAAATTACTTCTACATCATTCATTTTTTTCCTGTTTTGAACGACATTAACTGTGCATTATTGCCGCAGATGTCTAATGAGATGATATTTCAAAATGGACATTGTTCTCTTGATTATGGGAAAAGTCCTTAGAATAAGTAATTTGTTCCTCTCTACTTTTGTCTCATTTAATTGGTTTAGCTGATACAACAACAGGTGTCCAGTGATGAAATATCCCCAAACACTTTCCCAGCAGTGGATACTTTGAACAAAAGTGGAGGGACGGCTAAATCACGTTCATTAGTCCACTCCATAAAAACCCAAAACAAACCCAGTTTGTATGAAGAATAAATTTCTCCTGCCCCCAGTGCATTCACTCCAGTTTAGTGTCCGTACACCCCTGCTCTGGTTTGATGGCCCCCGTGGGCGTCGGGATTATCACCCCATCTGTGTCACCCGCGCAGGGCCACGCTGAGCCGCCGGGTCCCCTGCTTAGCAAGGCACCTCGATTGTTAACCCTGATTAACATGACGTGGCATTGAGTGGAGAAACAGTGTGAAAATCAAACGCATGGCATGACCTACTGCCCTGCCGCTGAACCGTGACTGAGAGAGACAGACAGAGAGAGAGAGAGAGAGCCACAGTAGACCAGCAAACAAAACATGTAAAACCACAGTCTAACATGATAGTGAGTGGATAAAATGGTCAGTGTTCTCAACAAATTACATGATACTTATTAAACACTTTCCTAGGTGCTATTACAAATCTCTAGATAAAAACACGGCAGCAAGTTGAAACAAGAGATTGCATTTATAAGCAGATTCTTTTTTTTTTTTTTAAACATTTAATTATTTATTTCTTTGAAATGTACCCACGTTCAAGAGTTGATAAAAAAAATATATTTTTTCTTTTTTTTTTTTTTTTTTTTTTTTTAAGTGGAGACTTTCATTTAACTATTTCATGTTTAGATATTCATGCAACAAAATATTCTGGGGGCCATGAAAATTTGGTGAAGTTGATTAAAAAATGTTGGCGTTGCTGGCAACTAAAAAAAAACAAAACAAAACAAAAAAACACTGTCAGGGAAATAGTTAATGATTATCATTTATTGATTATTGTTGTTTTTATTGCAAATTTAATTCAAGTATAAATTATCTTGCATTATATAAATATTATTATTATTAAATATTACTATTATTAAATAACTGTAATAATTCCATTAATATTTTGAATCATTAATAAATTAATATAATTATTAATGATAAAGTATTTAAAAAAACAAGTAATAATACATATTACTATATTTAATTTAAATATTTACTTATTTCGTTTAATAAAAAAATCTAATAAACTATTACTTATATTGTTATTAATTGAATGTTATAGTATTAAAACTAATATTTTTACTTCAAAATAAACTTTAACAGAAAAAAAAATATTTTTTATTTATCAGTAACAAAATAAATGACAATACACAAAACAAAAGCTTTAATTAAAATTAGTGCTGAGCAACGATTAATCTCAATTAATTGCATCCAAAATAAAAGTTTTTGTGTACATAATATATGTGTGTACTGTATATATGTATGCGCGCACACACACACACACGCATACATGCATGTATATACTGTACACAAATACTGTCATGTATGTATAAGAATTTTTATATATATTAAATATATTTCTTTATATATATATACTGTATATATATATATATATATATATATATATATATATAATTGTATATAAACATGTAAATATTTTCTAACTATAAACTGTATGTGTCTTTATGCATACATAATAAATATGCACAGTAAACACACATATATTATGTACACAAAAACTTATTTTGCATGCGATTAATCGCGATCAATCGTTGCTCAGCACTAACTAAAATGTAATTAATTCAATTAAAAATATCTCAATCTTAATCATGCCAAAATAGTTAATCAGTATTATTACCATTAATGTGCTTAAATATGATTAGCCGTATGGGTTCTCCCTTATTTGTTTTTTCAAAATAATAATGATTATTATTTTCAGTTTCTATAATTTAATTTAATTTGTTCATTAATATAAAAAAAAAAACAATAGTACAACATTATGAACCAATTTATCTCCATGAATTAGAGCAACAGATGAAAAGACTGCTAAAAATGACCAAGAGAGAAGTCTGATCAGCTTGGAGAGGCAAAGTAAGCAGATGTTTAGATTGGGGCTGTTAAGGAGATTTGGCTGTGTTCCCATTACAAAGCGCTGACCCGTGAGTAAACGGCCAGGACAGAGGCAGTTAGATTTGATCAGGCTGTGCCATGTTAAATCATTCATTAAATCCAATTAGCAGAGGTGCTTTAATCAGCCCAGTGCTCTGGAGCCGGATTATATGTTAAAACACACCAAACTAAATCTAAATCACTTTTAATATTAAATATTGAATTTTATTTATGCCTAAAAATACTTCATATTGTTCAGTATTTTTAGGTCAGATTTATTCCTCAAGTTCGTGTATTTTTCCCCCTTTAAGTTGTCACTCATATTTTTTGTGCTTATAATAAAATATATAATACAATATGACTAAGTTAGAATGTAAGTGGTCTGTTTATCAGTGCTGTAATGAACAGTGGCGTTCCACCTGACTAGAGATGTTGTTCATTTCTGCTTCATATCAATGGGAGAAAGATCACAGAGGTCTGACCTACTTTCTGGTCTAATCTGTGCTGATGAATCATATATTCAGCATGGACGATGCTGCGTTGTGTGGAATCAAAACGTAATACCTGTAGGAAAGCATCACGTTCTGGGTGGAAGATGGAAATGACTTGAATTTTAGAAATGTTCAAGTATTTCAGCCATAGTGATCTTTTTCTCTCGAGAGGAGTGTCGTGAGAAATGTTGAGATCAATATTTGAAATGTTAATAAATATTTGAAGCAGCTGTGCTACATTTAAAGAAGCAGAACATATACATTTATTCATGGGTTTAATAGTTTAAGCTACAGTTTTGTAGATTTCCATTTTTTTGTTTTGTTTTAATACTAACATTTTTTTAACTAACATTTTATTTTAATACTAACAAGTAATTTGATTCACATTTATTCTAAATTCATGTTTTTGTTTTTAAGTATTGACCTTACATAAATTGAACAAATAGAATAGAACAAGAAGAATTTATACACACATAGCAAGACGTAACAATACAGGAAAATGTATACATTCACAAAAGACATTTTTATTAAAATAAAACATACATCAAAAGGCAATGACCTTTGAACTGAACACATAAATTAATAGTCTAAATAACATTTGTATTTATTTGATAAGGTAAAATGGTTTGCTATTAGATTAGTTTGTATAGCTGTAGTACAACAGAGTTTTAGACAGTATTGGTTATGTATCATAAAATCAGAATAATTGCTTTTTTTAACTTACCTTTGCTATGTTAAAATATAATAATTCTGGAAATTTTCAAAATTAATTGCACAATCCTCAGAATTGTGATGCATATGATGCAAATATCATGAATGCTACTCTTGTTTTCATATGTATTTACATTTTAATGTGCTTTCACAAACTAAATAATTATTAATAATAACAATAACAAACAGACAATAACAATTAATGCAAAAATCCTTGTTTGAAATACAGTTTACAAAAAAATGTTTAACCTAGACAACCTTTGACTTTTTTTAACTAATGCTTCAAGCATTATCCTTTGTGATATTAATGTTCAGTAATATAAAACAACATACACACACATAATTGCAGCTTGTCTACAATAATTAAAAAAATATAAATTAAGCCATGATGCAATAGCTTTTTTCAGTAGTTGAAAAGATCACATAATGCAGTTGTTCACAGATTTTATTTGAATAAATAATGCATTTAATTGATTAAATTTACTTTACGGCAGTAAAATTATTTTACATTCATTAATTTAATGAATTGTTAACTTAAGTTCTTAAGTCTACTGTTTACAACAAACTATCCATCTTATTTGGATAATGTACTAAATATGTGTGTATTTAAATAAAATGAAAAAGATCAAATTAATAAATACAAAACCTAAAATGAATAAATAAAGAAGTTGCACTATTGCCATGATCTCATTATTTTCTTATTTGCATGGTCTATATCTAAGAAGACAAAATATGACCTGATCCCAGAGAAAAGTTGTTATAGTGTCAGTTTCATGATATTCAAACCATGTACAAACAGATTAGATGACGTCTGAAGATTGTCTGAAATATGCATCTACAATTATGTTATATTCCTGCAAGCGTGATTAATGAATTCTTCTGTCATTCTAGAATCGTGGAAATATGAATCCAAAATGTACATGAAAAAAACCCACGTCTCTGCCTATACAGTCAGAAATAATCATTTAAATGTTTAATTAAATTAATTAATTAAAAAAAGAATGAAATTGGGCCTAGTACACGTCCAAGTGGCACCTCAACAATATTTTTGACACTACAGGCTTTTACACTTCACTGAAAAGACTAAACTTACTGCAAACCATCATGACTTGAGATTTCTAAACTGATTATTATGTAGATGTTATTTCTTTCAGAAAACATTACAAGACTGAACTCTTGACCCCATCCAGTGATCCTGGTTTAAATATAGGAGAACCAAACTGCCACAGTCGGTGAAATCACTGCATTAGGAGCTGCCTTGGTGGCTCACGCTCACTACGGGGCAAGAGCTCACAAACATACCCTGGCTTGGTGCCCTAATTACATCAACATGTGAGCGATTTCCCTTTGGGTCACTAGGCTGCTGTCTCTCTTTTTTGCTTTATCTCTCGATCCAGCCATATCCAGTCTTTTTTGCATGGATTTAGAAATTGTCACTGCCAAATCCATTTGTGAAGGCTGTGTGTACGATCTGCACGCAAATGAGCTGTATATCTGGGACAATATTTAAGCCTTCAAACTTGATAATCTTGGTATGTCTGAACTAGGGTCAGAAATTAACCAGGACTGGAGGGAAAAATGCCACATAAGTGACAGTAAAATGCCCTAGATATTTTGAATTCCTCTGTGTCATGTGTCTGGCACTTTCCACAAATAGGATACAAAATAGCTCCTGAAATGCAACAAATGGTCAGTGAAAGGAGCCGCTTAATCGTCAGAAAATGCTGATAACCAGTAAATGGAAGGAAATTATTTTATTTTATTTTAAATAAAGCTGTTTTTCTTCTTAAATAAAACATTAAACAAATATCAAAATTAAGCAGCCATATGTAAAATAAAATAAAGTAAATATCAGTTAACAATTTTGGCTAAATTAAGTAGTTATTGTGTAGTTATTGATAATCATATAATTCCTATATATGTCCATTAAATTGAACAAACAAACATTTTTGCCTATATATATATATATATATATATATATATACACACACACAAAATGTTTCTAAACTAAATATTAAATTTTTTGTCATTAAATAAAAATGAAATACTTTAATATATCTACAAATAAATACACAAGTCATCTTTAATGTATTAAAAGTAAGCTAACAAAACATACAGTGCCTTTCTTAACAGATTATATGCTAGTAGTTTATCATATTTAATAATTCTCACAATAAAACATTTTGTCAATTTAAAACCAAGTCATTTTTTATTAATTTTATTTATATTTTTTGGTTCATAATATCTACTCATGGGCTTTAGCACTATATTTACCATTTCAGTTCATCAATTCAGTAGAAGTATTTTGAAAACATTTAGGAGCATTTTAGAAAAAAAGAAATCTAGGGAAATTAATGAAAAATCGCCATCAAACTGTTTAAATGATGAAAGATCTGTTCCGACTCCTGGATATGGAATATTTGCAAAACAGTCAGGCTTACATAATATGCAATATACAATGCACATTAAATAACTAGAAATGAATGCAGTGAAGATCTATATTTCTATTTCTTTCTATTCTGTGTGCGCGCTACTAAGCATCCGCCTTTGCATCTGTCCAGATTTCTGCTGCAGGTCAGTTGTGTATGACAGAATGTCATATGTCAATTACAGCACATTTATTTTCAAAATTCAACAAGCGTGTGTAATCAGAGCTGTAGGGCAAAAACGAGTGTGTGTATCGCTTGTAAATATGTTTCTAAAGCACTACATGTGTC
Source organism: Barbus barbus (assembly GCF_936440315.1). Lineage (NCBI taxonomy): Eukaryota > Metazoa > Chordata > Actinopteri > Cypriniformes > Cyprinidae > Barbus > Barbus barbus. Next base: position 27,272,997 of record NC_136737.1, on the reverse strand, counting down.
TCGTGTTCCCAAAATACTCTTCATGTGTGGATTAATGGATTAGCAAGAAACCATGAACAGAGGTCATTCCATTTCATTTAACAGGACAAAATATGCTACAATATGTTGCAAGAGCTTGATGTTGTGGAATCTGCACATAAAGACCAATACAGAGCTACACATTTAAAAACATGCATTAATTGAAACAATAATAATACATTCAAAAATTGTTATATTGTTTTAACTAATAGCTTAACTGTATTTTTTCCTGTAATTTTTATTGAAACTGCATTTCATTGACTGCAGTTACTGCTGCATGCAGTAATAAATAATAGATTATATTTATTATATTAAAAGATTACTGATTGATACAAATCATACATTTAAAAAAATCTAAATCAAATCATATTTAATATTTTATTGCCTTCAAACCAGTCTGCATTTTACCCAAGAATTAATGCTACTTTGATTTTAATATTTAATACTTGTGCATTTTAAATTTTAATATATACATAATTATACTAATTGTATTATGTATTCTTTGTTACTGTATTGTAATGTATTATGCTTTATAACTAGTAGCTTTCTATTTTTTTATTGAAACTTCATTGCATTGACTTCAGTTACTGCAATTAATAAATACAAATATAATTTTAAAATTATAGAGAAAAGGAGAGCGAGATTATATAGACCCCTATAGAATATATCTATGTCTATCATTTAATTATTTTATATTTATTTATTTTTTAATTAATTAATTAATTTGTTTGTTTTGTTTTATTATTGGATGATAAAAATTATTTTGTATTGCCTTTAAATCAGTCTGCATTTCACCCAAGAACTGGTCCTGCTTTTAGTCTATTATAAAGATTGCTTTGGTTATTTTGGTTAATTGATTTTTTTTATTATTATATTTAAGACATTTGTGCATTTTATATTTTAATATACATATTTATATTAAATGTTCTATTTATTCTTAATAATTGTAAATGTAGGATTCTTTATAACTAGTAATTTCATTTTTTCCTACTAAAAATACTAAACTAAAAATTTTAAGTCAGCGGGGGTAACACATTATTTTGAGTTTAAACTATTTTTTGGAATTTTTTTTTTTTTTAACAGTGTACTGCAATGAATAAATAAAAATATATTTAAAAATTACAGAGAGAGAGATGATACCTACTGTAGATAGATATATATTTATATAATATTGCTCTTTAATTAAATAAAAAATTATTTAATATTAATTTTAGTTTTTTTATTATTCATTTATTTGAATTGATTTTTTATTTATTTACAGTTATCTTATTTATACTAAATACAAATGCGTTTATTTATTGGATGATAAAATATAATCTTTTATCAGCATTTCGCCCACCAATTGATCCTGTTTTGAGTCTTCTCGGTTATTTAGAGTCTGTCCTCCTGTGTCTGAAGCGCTCAAAGCGTGGAAATCCAGTGAGCTGCACACATCAGGCCATGAATTCAAAACAGAAGAAGCCAGGAGAACACAATTTCTTACCAGAAATCGATCGATCTATAAGAAAATATGAAGTGTACTTAATTGTAGAGCATGATTACCAGTCTCCACTCTGCTCGTGTTGTCTATCAGTGGCTGTGTAAGTGTGATGGTGTCAGACGTGAGCGGTTGGAGCAGGATTTGAGCTAGATTCTCTTGGCTGCTGAAGAGTGACATTGACTGGAGAATCAATTCAGTGTGTGTCTGCTGACAGATTTCACCTTCTGTCTGAAGCTGTGCTGCTGAGATGAAATGAAAGACACAGGCGCTGCACGAGCTCTTACTCTCAATCCAGACAAACCTGCTTTGGCTTTCAGAACGCTAACTACTGCAAAAAACATGTGAGTCATATTTCACATGCCAAAGCAGAAAAAAAAAAAAACTTAAAACAAGCCTTAATTTGTTTTAATGCAAAATATCATTTTGATATTTATTCCGATTTTGAGGTGAAACATGACATGATGAGGACTTGTTCTTGGCAGGCTTCTAAAATACGTTAAATCAGCATAAATTAGAGTAATTGTGATTACCATTATTCATAAACTAAAATTATGCATGCATGTAAATAATATTGTTTCTCCACTTTTTTGGCATTACAGTAATAGGAAAGTTATTTTTCTAAATAATAGAATAATTAAGATAATGACAAAATGCAATAAAATAAATCGGAATAGTCCTGAAATTGGCTTTAAATAATGCAAATAAAAAAATATAATTTCATATTTCTTGCTTCTGATTTTGGGGTGAAATATGGCAAGATGAGGATATTCATGAGATTCACACAAGATGGATTAGTATTAGTCAAAGAAAGAAAGAAAAGGCAATACACATGAATACAGTCTGTCACAGTCTTATATATTATAGATGTTAAATCCAGAAATCTACTTTTTTTTTTTTTTTTTCATTTACCACATTGTTGCCAAATCGAACTTTAAGCAAAAAATTGTAATGCACTGCAAGTGTGAAATGCAATGCGATCCATCTTTTTGCAATGCAGACTCCGCACTAGAGGGCAGCATGTGACCTGCATGTGCAGTTTGACAGGGTTCATGTGGAAACACTGTTGAACTGAAATGAATGTGATTGAGTGAATGATGACCTCCAGATGAACCGCATCTCTGGAGATATTCAACACAACTATTCCTGCTGATAACATGCCACACAAACCTGATCACTGAAAACCGCAATAGCAGATTGATTTGTGTGTGTGATAGATGTGTATATGAGTGTTTTGACAGGGCTTCATGTCTGTCAAGTGCAGCTCCTTTGAACAGAGCCTTCATTTATAGTCTCTGCTGAAGACACACGGGATGCTAAATGAAGACCATTTGTGTCCACAACATTTCATGAAGAGCAATAAACACAAAAATCTGTTACTTAAGCATCCTGCTTGCTTAATTTAATATACTAATTCAAATTAATTGTGCTTTATTTCATTGCACGCACATGTGTGTGTTATTTAAAAATAATCATATTTATTTTACTAATAGAGTTCATGTAGGCAGATATAAAAACTGAAAAAATATAATGGGAATTATATTAAATTCTATTTAAAAATGTTCAATTAATTTTGTATGTAAGGTCTTATAATCTGTAACAGCATTTTTTAATTTCATAAATGTTATCACGTGTTTCTAGCGTAATATATTAATTAATTGTATTATTTTAATTATTAAATTATTATAAATCATTTAATTTTATTAATTCATTATAAATATTAAGAATCATATTCAGAAACATTAGGGAGTATATTCATGTAAGCCAGAAATAGAAAATAGAATCGAAATAGAACAATGAAAATCTTATATTGTATACATCTTTTATATCTTTTCACAATTTCATCACATCTTCTGCATTCTGACTGGAAATAGGTCATTAACACTGTTTAATATGAATTCTTGCTGAGATACAATGACATTTAGGGCTGTTAAAATGCATGTTGCGCTCGTGTTGGGTGGTAATAGGGTGATTTTGGAGTGAAAGTAAACATACACACTTCAGGCAGAATCACGTCTTTCTGTTCCCAGCGCTCTGTGACTGTTTCTCCCATTTCACTTTTTGTTTCTGGAGTCCTGGTTTTGGCCGCGTCTTCTCTTGCAAACTCAATCAGCGGCTATTTTGTTGAAATATTCCAATCGTTACAGATCTTGAAAATCCCAACATATTCATTTGTATTACTTTAACTTGAAATTTGCATTATATACGTTCTAATAAATGCCATATAATGTCATTGCGTTGTGGGCGTCTCGAGTTCGAATCCTGGCTCAAAGACCCTTCCTGATCCCATCCCACTTCGCTTCATGTCTGCTCTACACTATCCTATCTTAATAAAGGCAAAATGGCAAAAAAAAAAAAAAAAATGGAATAGCCAGTTGGCGCCGATAGCCTATAGTTGGCAGTGCGCTGACGTATAACGCTGTTGCATTGTAGGTGTCTCGAGTTTGAATCCCGGCTCAAGGACCCTTCCCGATCCCATCCCATACCACTTCGCTTCCTGTCTGCTCTACACTATCCTATCTTAACAAAGGCAAAATGCCAAAAAACAAATCTTAAAAAAATATAAATAAATGGAATAGCCACCCATTTCGTCGAATAAAAAAAACCACGTAGTTATTTTCATAGCAGATTCAAGACAATTTGAACCTGGCCAGACTGTTTCCAATAGCAGTTCTATGACCCTGTACAATTCCTTGTATTTTCTTCCCCATCTCCTCTCTTTCGGTCCATAACGTGGGCCAGGAATTGTGGGCCCATGATTATGAGCCAGCTAATTAGGTAGAGATCTGAATTTTGGATCCGGCCGAGCGAGAGTTACACAGCCAAGCGTCTGCATCTCAAGAAAGCTTGTACAAAATGCAGACCTTTTTACGCTCCACCACTAACCTACTTGCTCTAAAAACAAAAGGCTCCAGCCCCCATGCCAATCCAGTAATAGTCTTTTGTCCAAATTAATTAGACATTCGTTATTGAGCAGCGGTCCGTGCAATTGGTTAAGATTGACGTGGGGCTGGAAGCATGTTTGGGTTGGGATGGTATGGCGGCAGTTTGATCTTTTCCTAAAGCAAAGTCACTAGGACACAAGAGCCTGGCGGTCGCTTTCAGCATGTCACGCTTAATGTGTCTTGTCAGCGGGCCTCCTGTTTTGGTATTTTTGAGGGATTATGATTGGCCCTCCAGTTGGCAGCGTGTTTATTTTGGTATCGCACACTCAAGCTTTTCGCAGGACACGATCTGCCGTATTTATAGTTTGTATTAATGGGCTACAATCAGGGCTCCGAGCGGAAGGGGGTCTGAAGAAATGTCGAGACACCTGTACGCTTGCGTAGTTTCACTGTATATCGCTATCAGATAAGTACGGAGGCCTAAAGGGACATGGTGGTGGAAAAAAAAATATGAGATGGGAAGAAAGTTTCTCTGGGAAACGCAATACTTTTGCGAGAGAATGCGAATGTTTCATGAGGAAAGGCTAGGTTTCTTAGGGAAACGCAATAACTTTGCAAGAGAACGCAAAGTTTCTCTGGGGAATGCAAACATTTATTGAGAGAATGCAAATTGCAAAGTTTTCTGTGCAATGCAACTCTTTAGTGGAAAAATTTAGTTATAGAATGCAACATTTCTTAGTAGAATGCAATAACTTTGCAAAAGAGCACGTTTGACGAGAGAAACCAAATGTTTGCAAGCGAACGCAAACTTTCTTGAGGATATGTAATAGTTTTGCGAGACTTTCTTGGGGTAATACATTTTTATTTTTTTGTAAAATGCAAAATCGTGGGGGAATGCAGTAATTCAGTGAGAGAGCGCAAATTATTTTATTTATTTTGTGTGTGTGTGTGGGGGGGGGGGGGGGGGGGGGGGGGGGGTATCCAGTGCTTTTGAAAGAGAAGGCCAATTTTTTGCTAGGAAATTCAAAGTTTCTCTAGAGAATGCAATATTTTAGTGAGAGAATGCAAAAAATGTTATAGAACGCAACATTTAGTAGAATGCAATCATTTTGCAAGAGAATACGTTTTGCGAGAGAATGCAAATGTTTTGTGTGCAAACTTTCTTGAGGATATGTAATAGTTTTGCAGGCTTTCTTGGGGGAATGAAATAATTTTCCAAGAGAATGCAATTTTCTTGGAAAATGCAAACTCGTGGAGGAATGAAATACTTTATGAGAGAGCGCCAATATTTTCTGAGAATGCAATTTTATTTTTTTATTTTGGGGGGGGGGGAGGGGTATGGGGGTGTAGTGCTTTTGCAAGAGAATGCAAATGTTTCTTTAGGAAGCACAATACTTTAGAGAGAGAATGCAAATATTTTGTTTTAGAACGCAGCATTTCTCAGTATAATGTGATACTCTTGCAAGAGAATGCAAATGGTTAAAGAAAGAATGCAATTGTTTTGTTATAGAATGCAAATTTCTCTGGGGAATGCAAAGGTTTTGCGAGTGAACAAACTTTTGCAGAGAACACAAATGTTTTGCGACAAAGCGCAAAGTTTCTCAGTGGAACGCATTGATTTTGCAAGAGAACAAATGTTTTGTGAGACAATGCTAAGTTTCTCTGGGAAATGCAATAATTTTGTGAGAATGTAAATGTTTTGCTGAAAAATGCTACATTTTGTGGGGCAATAATACTTTTGCAAGAGAACTCAAAGTTTCTCGTGAGAACGCATTACTTTAGTGAGAGAATGCAAATATTTTGCAAGGTGAATGCAAAGCTTCTGGGGGAACGCAATGTCTTTGGGGAGAAAACGCTAAACCATTAAAATATTATTGTTCTTCTAACCATCATTCATGTCCTCTTACAGGCTCCCTAAATAAGAACAGCGACACACAAATGAAATGTGTAAAACAGCCTGTCGCCTCTTAGAGACTTTGGCGAGATTTCCGCTCAAAACGACTAAATATTCAGTCCATTGTTCGCTCCCTCAGGCCCCCATGATTCTGCACCCGCTCAACCATTAACTTTGGCCAAACACAACATCCAATCATCCTGAAAAGCGAGATGAACTAAAACAAAGTTTTGCCTGCTGGCACATCTAATTAAATTAACGTTAAAGAAGAAAAAGATGTCACAGCGTCTTGTCCTGAGCGAGACGGAAGTAGCCGAGTTGTGATGGACTGTGGCCGCCTGTAGAGATCTACTGATAGCGTCCTGAGAAAAACAGCCTCGCTCGTTAATCCTGCCAGGAAACTAGAGAGAAGAAGAAAGGGACCGTCTTCAGCCCTTTCCAATCTACAATAATAACTAGCGTGGCTCGACGCTGGTCCTAATCCAAGCCAGACCTCGAAACCCACTGAACAAGTGATGGGACCTGTCTGGTTCCAGTTACAGGCCCACTGGAGGTATCGCAACAGATGGGACCTTATCTGCGGTTGGGATCGCTGTTCGCCACACATTCTTAGACATCTCGGTAATGCCTGTGTTGTTAGCTTATGCTAACTTCACGTTGAATTATATGGTGAATTAACAGCCCTGTTCCAAGCGTTTGCTCTTACTGTCTGACTTCAAACACCTTGGTAACATGCAAAGTTGTTTTATAACAAGCACACACCTAAAGAGCTCCCATATCGAGCATGTTATTGAGTGATGTTTCGAGCATATGGCCTCACGTGAAATCTGAGCAATAGCAATACATTAAACGTAGCAAAACGTCACTCGGCTCTTTAGGTGTGCAGTTCACACGGTCCAAAAATAACAACCTGTAAGTGCTAAATGTGAGTAAAAATTACTTTTTCACTCTACTTGGAATGGAGATGTATATTGTTTTATTTCAATTGGAAAAACAATAATCAAACCCTCAATTCAAATCAAAGTAACCAAAAAAAAAAATAATGTCAGTGTTGCAACTCATTTTTGTATTTGAATTATATTAATTCGGTGGCTTTGCTCTGCAGATATATACAATTTACTGTAATTTACTGGATTTAATGGCATATCATAAAAATAATAAAATTAGCATTTGGGTAAATGACATGAGACAACATTTTTGTCAAATCAATTTGTTAAAAAAAAAAAAAAAAAAAAAATCACCTCTTCGAAGTCCAAAGTGTCAGGGTGATACAACTCGTCATTATTCTATGAAGAATAATGACGATAATGGAAAAAAGATATAATAATAATAATAATAATAATTATTATTATTATTATTATTATTATTATTGTTGTTATTTCAAGCTTTTTATTATTATTGTTTTAGAAAAAATGTATTTTTATTTAAAAAAAATATATATAATTTTGAAATTACATTTAAATTTAAATTACATGTACAATTATATTTTTTAATTATCCAAAAATATATAAAATAATATTCATAACTAACTCATTACATAGTATGTACTTATATGTTTGTTTGTTTATTTATTCATTTATTTGTCTGTTTATTTGTATTTATTTATAAATGTTTTAAACAATATCATTTGAAAATATTTAAAATTTTTAGTGCAACCAACATGCAGTAACATAAAAAGAATAATCGAGAAGTTACATAATATGACATCAGTCATAATCTCTATCTGATTTTCTATATATGTATGTGTGTATGTATTTATGTATTTGTTTTATTATTATTAGCATTTTTAATGATAAGGCAAGATTAGGCTGTTAAAATGTCCAGAAATGTTCTCCCTTTTATGTCATTGACTTATCTAGTTTGCCATTAAATAAAATGGTGGTTTCACATTGGTGCTTCAGCAAGCCGGGTGACACACACACATACTGAACCGCATCACTTCAATCTGTCTGTGATTGGTGGAATCAGTGACCTATTAGATTGCGGTCTCGCTCGGGAAAAGAAGAACTGGGCTGAGACTGCTGTGAATGTCACAAATATGCCTACATGTTGAGGTGGTCATTTAATAATAGTAATAATAATAATATAGTGTAAACTAAATCATCAAATGACAAAAATGAACATCATATTTGATATACAGGTACATCTAAAAAAAATTTGAATATCATGAAAACATCAATATTTTTTGTCATTCATTTCAGAAAGTGAAACCCTTATATAATATAGATTCATTACACATAGAGTGAAATATTTCAAGCCTTTATTTCTTGAAATTGTGATGATTATGGCTTACAGATAATGAAAACCCCAAATTCAGTGTCTTAGAAAATTAGAATATTACATAAGATCAATAAAAAAAAGGATATTTTAAACAGAAATGTCAGGCTTCTGAAAAGTATGTTAATTTTTATGCACTCAATACTTTTGCATGAATTACTGCATCAATGCGGCGTGGCATGGATGTGATCAGCCTGTGGCACTGCTCAGGTGTAATGGAAGCCCAGTTTGCTTTGATAGCGGCCTTCAGGTCATCTGCATTGTTGGGTCTGGTGTCTCTCATCTTCCTCTTGACAATACCCCATAGATTCTCTATGGGGTTCAGGTCAGGCGAGTTTGCTGGACAATCAAGCTCAGTAACACCATGGTCACTGAACCAGCTTTTGGTACCTTTGGCAGTGTGTCCTGCTGGAAAATGAAATCAGCTTCTCCATAAAGCTTCTCAGCAGAAGAAAGCATGAAGTGCTCTAAAATTTCCTGGTAGATGGCTGCGTTGACTGTGGACTTCAGAAAACACAGTGGACCAACACCAGCAGATGACATGGCAGCCCAAATCATCACTGACTGTGGAAACTTCACACTGGACTTCAAGCAACATGAATTCTGTGCCTCTCCACTCTTCCTCCAGACTCTGGGACCTTGATTTCCAAATGAAATGCAAAATTTACTTTCATCTGAAAAGAGGACTTTGGACCACTGAGCAACAGTCTAGTTCTTTTTCTCCACAGCCCAGGTAAGATGCTTTTGATGTTGGCTCTGGTTCAGAAGTGGCTTGGTAGCCCTTTTCCTGAAGACGTCTGAGCGTGGAGACTCTTGATACACTGACTCCAGCTTCAGTCCACTCCTTGTGAAGCTCTCCCAAGTGTTTGAATCAGCTTTGCTTGACAGTATTCTCAAGCTTGCGGTCATCCCTGTTGCTTGTGCAACTTTTCCTACCCAAATTCTTCCTTCCAGTCAACTTTGCATTTAATATGCTTTGATACAGCACTCTCTAAACAGCCACACCTTTCAGTAATGACCCTCTGTGACTTACCCTCTTTATGGAGGGTGTCAATGATTGTCTTCTGGACCATTGCTAAGTCAGCAGTCTTCCCCATTATTGTGGTTTCAAAGAACAAGAGATACCCGGAATTTATACTGTAGGGATGTGTCACGGTGCACACACGAGGGAGGACACAGGAACACGCAGACGAGGATATAACTTCAAATAATAACTTTTACTGGAGACATCAGGGCAGGGCAGGGCAGGACAAGGCAAGGCAGACATCAAACACCAGGGAGTAACAAGTAGACTAGACCAAATCAAACTGAACAGACAGGACTATAAATACACAGGTAAATCATAGATAACGAGACAAACACAGCTGGACAAGAATTAACTAATGATTACATTTAACAAGGACAGGAAACAAACCAAATATGGACACACGAGGCGGGAACACATGACACACACGACAGAGGACTGACAGGATGGTCATTTATTGAAACTCAAATGTAAATATTCTAATATTTTGAGAAACTGTTTTTTGACTTATAGCTCTCATCAAAATAAAAAAAAATAAAAAAAACTTTTGAAAACTTTTTTTTTTTTTTTTTTTTTTTTTTTACTTTACATGTAATGAATCTAAAATATATGAAAGTTTCACTTTTTGAAATAAGTTACAAGAAAAAAAATAACTTTTTCACGATATTCTAATTTTTTTAGATGTACCTGTACTTTTAGCCTAATTATTTGTGTACATGATAATTAAGACTACTTAACTGAATTATTTTAAACCCAGTAAATTACTAATAATATAATGTGCTGCCTTTTTTTGTGGAAACCGTGATGGACTACGATTTAAAAGTAAAATTAGATTTAAATTAAATAAGTAAAATTAAATAAAATTAAACTTTTTTTTTTTTTTTTTTTATTCTACAAGGATGCACTCAAATGATTAAAGTGACAGTAAAGACATTTATAATGTTACAAAAGATGTCAAAGAATCGTGAAATAATCCTAAAAGAAAGGAAGCAAGAAGAAGAAATCTTGGTTTCTGCAAAATATATAGCAGAAAAAAACTTAATTCTTTAATTCTAAGAACCATTATTAATACTGAGCATCAATAATAATTAATAATAATTAACAATGTTTCACTCATGAATACGTAAATCAGCATATTACAATGTTTTCAGAAGAATCATTTGACACACAAATTGTTTTAATATTTCACATTACTGTAATTTTAATCAAATAAATGCAGCATTTCTGAGATTAAGAAACTTCTTTCAGAAACATTTCAAAATGTGACCAGCATCTATCTATCTATCTATCTATCTATCTATCTATCTATCTATCTATCTATCTATCTATCTATCTATCTATCTATCTATCTATCTATCTATCTATCTATCTATCTATCTATCTATCTATCTATCTATCTATCTATCTATCTATCTATCTATCTATCTATCGCTAAAATATGATCCAGATTTGATCAGTTTAAAAAAAAAACAAAAAAAAAAACCTGTTAGCATGAAACCCTCCTAACAAACAAAATATAAATACAATTCTAGGGAATTTGACCAGTGAGGTCAGAGGATACTGGTTGCAGGAGCTGATCTACATACAGTATAGCGTTAACAGAGCTGAGAAAGTGAATGTTCAGAGAGTAGCGGTGTATGTGCCGATAGACCTTTTGATTTGGACACACGTCACATGTGGAATTAGACTGAGTGCATATTGTCATCAAGATGTTTCGCGGTTTGTTGTCGCTGCTTTTGTTCTCTAATCAGTGATGAAAACTAGTGCCAACATGCACAACAGTGGCATTCTGGATGAATGCCCATGAGAGCATAGCCGCCCGGTGTGAGCAACTGCGACACTGGCATGGCAGTTCTTAGAAATATTCCACGAGCCACAATACCTTACTATGTCCCAATACCATGTAAAAACCATGATATAGTGCTATAACATCGGTATAGTGTGTATCAAAATACCATGCTCACACCATCTGAATATGCCACTATAATACAGAACAGCTACAGCACTTTTTGTAACGGCGGAATTTAGTTTTGTGGTCTTCAAAACCACCATCTACTGTTTCCTTTTTTGTTTGTATTGTATAACACAATCCACTGAAGTACCGTGGTTGGAATATTGTTTTGAAGACACACAGTCAATTGGGCTGAGGCCTGTTTATGGCGATCAGTGGTCACTTTGAGGTATTGCGTGTAACCAGGCAATGTAAGAGGAGAGTTATTGTAACACTTCTGTCCCGCGGTGTGCAGCTGAGCTGGCAAACGTCCTGCCAGCTGTCACTCTGTTCCTTTGTGGACAAGACCAATGGGACCAGTGCAAATCCGGCCTGGAGACAGTGTGACGCTGAGACACTGACACACACACATACACTGCAGTAGCGGTCTGCTTGATGCTAAATACCTTGAATACACCGCAGACGTGTTCCGCAAGCAGGAAATTAAAAAGGTTATATTAAACATTTTGGGTTGTGGCTACTGGTAAAAACCAAACATTGCTATATAAAAATTGTGGAAGTTGTGCTGGTAAACATTTAGCCATTCTCCAGACACTACATAGAGTTGGACCATTAAGCTAATTTCAATAATATATTTAGTGAATTTTATTATTTTCAGTCTATTTACTAAATTTCAGTTTAAATCACCAAAAACAGAACCCAAAATTTCAACAAAAATTGAAACATGTTCCTTTACCAAAATAACAATTGATGGAAAATGCTAGGATGATACTGTATAAGCACATATCTAGATGATTTCCTAAATAAGACATTAAATGTACAGCATTTGTGTTGCAGGTGTAGATTGATATTCATTTAGTTCGTCAACTCCTTGTAAGGTCTGGAAAAGGTGCATCTCAAGTGGAGACCCTTCATCTGGAGATGAGTGCAAGTACAACCTACCTAACTGTGGTGTATAGCTTGATGGATGATTGCATGTAATGGGAGCTAGACTGATTGCAGCTGTCTAAGCAGGCATATGTGAAGGAGCCACTGAAGAGAGCTTTGTAGCATTGCAGATGCACTAAATGGAATGTACAGTAGATGCAGATGGATCCAGTCACTGCGTTTCATGAATGATCCTTCAAATTGAAATAGCAAATAGAAAATAATCCCAATGGAAACACGTCAATTTCGCAAAAAATCCCATATATGGTTAAAAAAAGTTTTTATGCTCAGCCGAGGTGGTTTTTCAGGCAATTCGAAAAAGCAATATTTCACAAAACTGTAATGGAAACATTTTTCACATTTACAGGTCACCTGGCATATTTAAGGATGTGTTCACACTTGTAGTTCGGTTCGTTTGGTTCATTTGGTCTGGACTAAAAAGGAAAATGATACATTTGGTCCTGGTCCGCTTAGCGTTCACACTGGCATTTTTGACAGCGAACCTAATGATGCCTAACCTAAAGGCATAGCGATATGTTCACAATCTGATTGGTCAGGTTGAATGACGTATATTTCGTATAAAAGTATACAGTATCAATGTATACTGATCGGTCTGCTCAGCACCGCTTTAAGTCGAATACACCTAATGCCATCTGCTGGACTAAGCGTGCTCGTTGCATGTATATGATTTTATTTTCACCACCTGCAAATTCACAAAGAGCTCATAAATGCCACTTTACCTCCTCGTTGCTCCACGTTTGCCCTCTGCTCGTTTTGTTCTGGATACACCGCTTGTTCCCTTTGTGAAACCATGTCGCATAGCGTAACATCTTGTCATTACTTCCTGTTTTTGGTTTGATTAGAAGTTTTGTGCAAATCTGTAATGGAAACACAGCCAGTGAGAACAAAGAGAACAGCCAGTGAATCATTGAAAACTTTTATCCATACTACAGATTTAAATTTAAGGTAGACAAGTCTCCTAGGAATCAAACCCAAGACCTTGACATCGCTTGCACCATGCTCTTCTGTTTGAGCTGTATCATCACCTGCAACATTCATGTGAAGTTTTGAGTTCCACCACAGAGAATTCAGTGAGTTTGAAGGTTTTGAAAAGTGACTACCTGGGACGGGAGGGAACACAGAATTGAAGAAGATAGGATAGGTTAGTTAAGAGGGTGCAAACCCAGATGCAGTCTTGCATGTTAGCACCACAGCCTTGAATTTGATGTGGGTGGCCACAATTTGGCTGAGGGTTCCTCAAATCCAGCCCTGGAGAGCCACAGCTTTGCAGAGTTTAGTTTCAACTCTAATCAAAGACACATGAATAAGCTAATCAAAGCGTTACTACACAATTGTAAGCAGGTGCGTTTGATCAGGATTTGAGCAAAACTCTGCAGGGCAAGTAGCCCTTCAAGGTCATATTTGAGGAACACTTGTTTAGCCAGTGAAGAGAGAACAAGGGAGGTGGTATGTGGATTTCTTGACCTGACTGAAGACTATCCTTGATGAATTGGATTTTTGTGAGATGGGAGTGTGATGGACTAGACAAGGAGGTATTACAGGATATCTCTCATAGCAGAAAGGAGGGGTTAGGTTCAGGAGGGCAGGGGGTTTGTGCCTTATAAGTTGAAATATATTCTTATCTGAGAAGGTCTCAAATAAGGTTAGCAGCACTGTGGGTGACATGTCGACAGATATTGTCAAAGGTGTTGAAGAAAGAGTTGTGAATGATGGCCACTTCATTCCTGAAGTGTGACTAATATGGAATTGATAAGTGGAGGAGATGGGAACAGGCAGACAAGGAATGAAAACAGCTTCCCATGAAACACTGTACTTGCCCTCTTGCTCCCAATTCTTTCCTTCTCCTTCAATAGATATCCTTTGATCTTCTGCCTTGCATGATCTTCTAACAATTCATCCTAGCAGAGGTAGTCTTATTACACTTGATTCTCGAGTCAAAACTGATTCTGGAATGGAAGTATAAGTTCTGATTTGATGTCTAAAGAAACCTTACATCAAAGGATGTAGTTCAGGGTATGTCAAAACTTGCCCTGGAGGGGCAAAGCGCTGTAGAGTTTAGCTCCAGTCCTGATCAAACACACCTGAGCCAGCTAATCAAGGTCTTCAGGATTACTAGAAAATCACAGATAGGTGAGTTTGATCAGTGTTTGAGCTAACCTCTTCAGGGCACCCAGCCTCCAGGACCAGATTTGAGGAACCCTGGAGTAGTATGATGTAAGGTCTTTTTAGGTACTGGTATCCTTTCATTTTCGCTGTGGTGGTTTAGCTTAGAGCAGGGGTGCTCAATCCTGCTCCTGGAGATGTACCTACCTGCAAAGTTTAGCCTCAACCCTAATCAAATACATCTGAACCAAATAATTAAGATCTTCAGGAACATTTGACAAAAAGTTTTGCTGGAGCAGGGTTTGAACTGAAAAGTAGATCTTCACAAAAAGAATGAAACTAAAGGTCAAAGGGCATCAAGTGCTAATGTGAGGGTGGAATTCAAGGTAAAGCCAGTAGTATCTGAAAATTAGTCAGTGAAATATCGCAAGATAAATGTTGAAGAGGCGGAGGACGGTGACATGGGTCGAATTTTGACCAGGTGATCAAGAATGAGTGGGAGGACAAGGAGTTGGCCTGAGGGAGAGACAGAAGAAATGAGATGAAGAAGTGGGTGTCTCTTGAAGGTTAGTGACAAATATTGTAGACAAACGCAAGACCCAGTTGCTTTCCTGCTTTAATGCATTAACATATACACTGGCATATCCTCCCAAGACCCAGCTATGGAGTTTTTGCCCCTGTAGTGGACATTCTATTTCAGTGAATTTCTCTGAGACCTCACATGTCACAGTTGTAAGTCTGGATGTCCTGTACAGAGCACATTCAGGGCTTTACAGAGATACTAAATGATTGGTAGTTTCACCAGGACCACTCCCTCTCCTAGGTCTTTAAAGATGGCTGAATTTAATTTAGTGAAACATTTTACATCCTTATGGAAATATGATTATATTTTGTAATTGTCATTTAAATGTGAATAATTTTCTAATTGTTTGTCAACATCTCAGGAACATCTCAGGAAAATGTTATGGGTTTTCAAATTCAAATATGACTTCCTGTTTTGAAACAGGACATCATTTCATATATGTCCACTGTGGAGGACACCAGGACTAAAATGATGTTTATTATGCATTTTGGGAGACATAACAATTGAATAGGAAAATAAATTATATATTTTATGAAATATTAGATATTATGTAAATCTGGCCAATTATTACTCCCATTATGACAATTCTTTTTTCAACATGCTGTCCCAACAGCAACTCATTAATATGCAAATTAGATACAGTATAGATACACTGTGTTTAATGGGAAAACCAGTTTATGGATATTTGAACAGGCATATTGCATAAAACAAAATGGTATATCAAATCATTTTGTTATATATTTTATAACATGGTTGAGAATCATCCTTAAACAGTTTAGAAGAAAAAAATCCTGAAACCTGAAAATGTATTGGTGATTTTTTTTAAAAATCCCATTGTTTTTGCCATTTTGATGTCTATTCATGCCATTTTATTTTTTAGAAAAACTTAGTCCAAGTGTCCTCTACAGAGGACATAGAAAAAAATATGAATAAAATATAATTTTTCAAAAATGTTAATTTTAAATTTTTTTCTAATGCTCTAAACAATGTAATGACATGAAAAAATACTAAATTCACAAAGCTTTTTTTTTTGGGGGGGGGGGGGTCATCCAAAACAACTTATTTCAAGGTACACACTTTATTGCTACAAACGTTCCCTGAGACACAAATACATGATTTGGCATTGTTAGTATGAACTACAGCAGTAGTGTCCAATCCAGCCTTTGGAAGGCCACTACCCTGCAGAAAAATAAACACCTGAACCAACTAATCAATGTCTTCAGGATTACTAATTACTTCCAGGCCAATGTGTTCAGGTAGGTTGGAGCTAAACTCTGCAGGATATTGGCCATCCAGGAGCAGGACTGAACACCCTCTGATCTACATGAACTGGGAATCAAGATCTGCAACAAGAGGATTTGGAGAAGGAACCTACCCTTCACCTGAAACTCTGAAGATGGGATCTCTAATCTCTTTCACTGCATGAAATTCAAAAGACTTGGAGGGTAAGATAAGGCATGGGACTAATGCAGATTTCAAAGATGATGAAATGCGTGGAAATGTACCTCTGTTTTGACCTGAGGCAAAGGGAGTGTGAAGATTACAATAATAGCAACGCCCTCAAGGACTATCCAGGTTCCAGCAATACCAAGGGAGACTAGATGCATCATTTTGGCAATGTGTGCCTTTTTTCACACTGAGATAGCAGTTTGATGGACTCCCAAACCTTAGAGGTTAGAAGCTAGAATCCAAGAAGGTTTTAAGATTAGCAGCTGGGTAAGGATTAAAAAGGTTAAAGGTGAAATAAGTTTAGCAGATAATATTGTCAAAGGTCTTGGAGAATGAGTTGTGAATGATGATCACTTTACCCAGTAGTTGGATAGATTGCATCTTAAAGGTTCTTTGAATGATTTTCATTACATTTAAAATATTATTTACATGGTTAGTCATGAGAATCTTTGCATTGTATATGAGCCGACTGCTGATTGATGAGCTGATTGTATACAGTATATATGATCATTCAACAAACTAGCCACAATTATTTTGATTAGCCAAGTTTTTTTCTACTTGCTGTCAAAATTCAAGCTACAGCTGAACTGGTTGTCTTTCTGATTTGTTTCTCCACAATCAATCAACTCTTGACAGATGTGATTCTTAATGTAGTTTTTTGGATTGTGTAGCTTAGTTTGTAGCAGAAGGAAATTAAGAAAAGTTGTACGAGCAAAGGCCTAGGGAATACTAGTGATGCCAATATCTAAAAGTGCTTTTGCTGGCCTTCATCACTGTATGTGAAACCTCTGGTGCAATTACACTGCAATAAATACAAATGAGCGACAGATGACATGACATTGTGACATATTTATTGGCTCTGACTCCTATACAAACTCCAGATCTCTATTAGCTTGCGCTTAGGATGCAGCCGGGCTTTTAAGACAGTCATGGAAGTGACATTCGACCCTGACCTTTGCCCTCATGTGGATTTGTTGAGATGGTGGTCACCCATGGGAAAGACTGTGACTCCATTAAGTGTTGCAATCAGGATAATGCACTCAGATGTGTGTGTGTGAGGTAGAAAAAGACAGACGTTAAGAGAGGAAAATTGCTTAGAGTGTCCATCTGTATCCCTTTTCCGGTTTCGAATACCTTAACAACAATGAATAATGTTAAATATGATTGCAGAAATTGGTGTACTGGAAGTCGCTTTGGGTAATTTCTGCCAAGTAATGTTTAAGATTGTTAACTATTTGAATCTTATAAGTTATGTGAAAAAATATATACAGTATGCATAATAATGCCTTAAATTTTCAAAATCGAAATTCTATACAAGTTTCATGAAATATTCGCTCTATAACATTGCACATTATTGTAGTGAAATAATATTCTCAGTGGAGAAAATCTGAAATGCACATCTAAAAAAAACACAATGTGCCACAAAATAACCATTTTTATTCAATTTCATTGCCGTTTTCTTCACAGTTGCACAAGAAATTCATCTTGGTCAGACGGCAGTAAGTTTATAAATGAAACGACTCAAGAGCAGCTCGCTGTAAGGTTTTAATTTCTGCTAACTGATGTCTTCATCTTAACTGATTAAAGATTAAAGGCGAGCAGTGAGCTAATGCATGGTAAACTCGGTGGCCTGGCCTCAGTGACCACTGCGTCATCGCTCAGAACCGCCACACAGCTAACGAGCGGCTGCCTTCAGTACAAATGAGAAAATTGATGACATAAATGGTCATATTTCTGTTGCTGATGGACAGGTGACCTTCGGCCCCCTAGGAATGACAGTTAGCATGAGGCAAGGCAAAGAGAGGGCCAATCCACATCGTCTGCAAGTTATTAGCCTGGGTCTTCTACACATACATTTTCTCTTTCTCTCCCTTAACACTTTAGATGAATCGCATCAAACTTTATTTACATGAAATGCATACTTTTTGTTAGATACTATAAAAAAAAAAAAAAAAAAAAAGAGGACAAAAAGGTAAGTTTAAACACATTGAATGTCCATACTGTAACTCTCCTTAAAATGGTGCATTTACTCATTCCCAACCCTGACGTTTTGGCTTTCTTGACTATTTGCAAAATTAAATTAAATAATAAAAATCATTCAATAATTATCATACATTCGACATAATGGTATTAATTTTAATTCAATTTATTTACTTAGCTGTCCCAAATTTTATTTAGCACATTTTCCCAGTTTATCAGTTCAAACTTTTTACTAAACTTGTTACTAAACCTTGTCACTAAATGTGTGGCACATTTGCCAATCTTAACAACTCAACCCTGTCATGCAAGTTATTGTTAGAAAGAATTATCAATCAAATAAGTTAGGAAACAAAAATGTTTAAATAGGTTACCATAAAATAAAACTGTGTTGATATTCATGAGATCATAAAATGCATTACAAGGTGAGTTACTAGGCATAATTAATGCATTAAAACTACTTTTATAATGCATTATATATAAAGGCTTTGAGTAAAGTGTTACCAATGTGTGTTGCAAAAAAGATAAAAAAACAACTCGTGTTTTAAAATGTATTTAGATCTTTCTGGTAACCGAGCTTCTAAAGCACCCCTGTTCTGAATAAAGAACTATTTTGTGCAGTATTCATGGAAAGTGCCATTCATACACACTTTTTAAATCTGCCCAGGGGAAATCAAAACACAGCACTTATCCTCCAATCCTTTTGCGCATCCCATCTCGCGCCCTTAACCAATTGTTTGTTAACCAACCTGCATTAGCGCTCCGCAGGAAGAGGATCAAACTCCATGTCTGTCAGGGCTGATTTTAAAAAGAGCTTTCGGATGACGTCACCATGGGATCTAATCCCATCAAAGGCAGACTGGAGTGGTCTGGAGATGGTGGACGTGGCTTTTTTTCATGCCGTCTGGAGAGTCAAACATAGCACATATGGTGTTGAAGAGATGAGATGGATAAAACGCATGATGGGGTATAGACAAAGGCTTATGGGAAGGGAGTACTGTTTGATTTTCAGGCCAGGGTATAATAAATAGTCATCAAATAGCTCCATTACAGTTTTACAGCATGGCTCCCCAACAATTCATCTGTAGAGAGTGAAATGCATGCAAAAATAAGAAACATTGGCTCATACTGTGATGGCACCAAGGAATCTACTGAAAGATGAAACCAACAATTAATTATCAATAGGTAGAGAACAAAATGAAATATTGGTAAGAAATAGAAAGTAAAGGAAATTAATAATGAAAGTAAGGCATGTGCAGAGAGCATCAGATTGTCCCTAATGTGTCATATCTGAGGAACAGCTCATAGCAAAACGAAACAACATTTGTTTAAAACAAAAAAAAAAAACATTGTATTTCATTAAATACTATGTGTGTTTAAGGACTGTGTGCAATTGGTTCATTAAAATCAGTTAATACTATTATAAAAGAAAATAAATATTCCAAAATGAATATGATTTATCAAATCTTACCAAAAACTAAAATTCCGTTATCATTTACTCACCATCACGTCCTTCCAAATCTGTATAACTTTCTTACTTCTGCAGATACTGTATTTTGCCCATACAATGAAAGTCACTGGGTTTTATCATATGAACAAAAGACAAAAAAAAAACATCTTATATTGTGTTTTGAAATGTGACACTTAACCACAAAACCAGTCATAAGGGTACATTTTTCGAAATTGAGATTTATACACCATCTGAAAGCTGAATAAATAATCTTTCCATTGATGTATGGTTTGTTATGATAGGACAATATTTGGCTGAGATACAATTATTTGAAAATCTGGAATCTGAGGGTGCAAGAAAATCTACATATTGAGAAAATCACCTTTAAAGTTGTCCAAATGAAGTTCTTAGCAATGCATATTACTAATAAAAAATTAAGTTTTGATCTATTTAGAGTAGGAAATTTACTAAATATCTTCATGAAACATAATCTTTACTTAATGTTCTAATGATTTTTGGCATAAAAGAAAAATCAATTATTTTGACCCATACAATGTATTTTTGGCTATTGCTACAAATATACCCCAGCGACTTAAGACTGGTTTTGTGGTCCAGGGTCACAAATGCATATAGGTTTGGAATATAAAAACATTTGGTCATCATTTACTCAACCTCATTTTGGATGAACGTTTCTCAGCAGGTGTTTGCAGTTGTGTGCAGTTGTGTTTTGGATTATAGTTATTAATCTATTGTGTATTTTGGCCCGACTAAAACGCCATATTGACCGATCAGCATCCAGAAACACAAAACTCAATTAATAAAATTTTTTAATATTTTAAATTATATATTACAACTACTTTATTAACGCTGGACTCAAGTCATGCACTAACTAAACCACTTACCACATGAGTCAACCTAGACTTCCAATATTTGTTGCATTCCACTTTCAGTGTCCTCCAGAACTCTTCCTTCTCAATGGCACATTGTTTATCCGCTCTTTGATTCATTTTACAGGCCAGATGTGACCGCTTGCAGTTAATTTGTTTTCTGTGCAACATATTTGCACAGAGCCCTGCTTATGTGCGTGGGAAGCTTTTTGGCGACAACCGCTGTCAGACCGGCCTCTAATGAATCCCATTAAATCATGCACTTTGTCATTACGCTGCCTTTAAGAGCCAGAAACTCACTTTGGCTTTACAAATATGCAACCCCCATTGTGAGCGAATGCTACGTTGATGAAAACAAACTACTTGACATCAGTGGACTCCAGCAAAAAAAAAAAAAAGAAATCCATTGAGTGTCTTCTCCCTTGACAAGCAGCGATTTGAAAGTTTGACACGCGAGACTGCTATTGCCAAACTTTGATTTGAAGAGCACCTTCCAACGTCTACTGCATGCATAAACACTTGGAAGGCCTGGATTAATCTACTTGTCATCTGCCAAAAAGGGTAACGTGTGTTTAGAGAACGACTAGGATAAAAAGAGTGGACTTTACACTGAGCAGACCAGCCCACAACTTTCCAAAAGCTTGTCTCGACTATATCCTTAAACTAAAAAAAAGAGCAAAAGGAATAGAGTGCAAGATAAATTTGCTGATGATGTCCACTATTGTGGATTTTCCCAATCTCAAGGCATATCACAGCATGTTTTGTTGGCTCTGCAAACTTCCCCAACAGTATAGAGAAGATTTGATGGATGATAATTCTGTGGACGCTTCACACAAACACATCCCTTGCTCTCCAGTGTTCAGAAGTGTTTTGGTTCTGGGGCTGGAACATGGCCCATATGTCAACACTAAAATCATATGTCAACACTTTGGCTGAAGTTGGCGTGATGTCTAGATCAGGCATTCAGGAATTATCGTAAATATCCGTTTCCTAATCGGAAATTGGACGTGAACCGCCTCTCAAGTCTAATTTACTACTAGGAAATTCGGAAATAATTTTGATACCCTAGTTTCCGAGTTGGGATGGTCATAAACTTTAAACATGGTGGAGGGGACAACCATTGCTGCTGTCAATGCTGTTCTCACAACAACTACATCCCTTTGTCTTGTCGCTAAAGTAGTGTATTTAAAGGCTAGATATGAATGATCGTGCAAAGCATATTGTATGTTTTATAAGCAGTGAAATAAGCATGTATTTGATGGAAATTCCAGAATTGTCAGTGAACTGCATGTGTAGCGCGGTGAATGTTTATATGATTGTCAACCAGTGGGATGCTACATTTTATACTTTCCGACATTAAAGCACTTGAATACGACATGCACATAATCACGAAATTTCCGATAGCACATGAAGGCAGCATTAACTTTGGCCCTTGAGGTCCACTTTCCAGCAGAGTTTAGCTCCAACCCTAATCAAACACACAAGCTAAACACAAGCTAATCAAGGTCTTCAGGATTACTAGAAAGTTAGTGGCAGGCGAGTTTGATGAAAGTTGGAGGCAAACTCTGCAGGACCTCGAGGGCCAAAATTGGAAAAAAATTGGAACCCCTATTCTAGATGGTAAACCTTGTTCAGAAAAAAAATTACTGTTTTAATTTTATTTATTTTTTTTGTAATGCAGATTATTCACCAGGCTGTCACTTATATTTGGATGTGTGTGGACTCGAATGCCATAGCATGATCTATCATAACATCAGTACTAGAAGTTCACAATTAAATCCTTATCCTACCTTTTCTTGTAACCAGATAAAATCAGTCCATGGTGATGAACGTCATCGGAGATATTTAATCCACAAACATTCTGAGCATTCCTGCTTGCTGGCATTCACATCAATCCACAAATCATTATTTTAGGCTATTTTCATTCAAGTCAATATAAAAGCAATTATGCTATATCTAGCATCATTTTATGTTACTGAGCATAGCAAATAAATTGGTTGCAAAATGGTATCCACTCAGGTTTAAATTTTTGTCTGCTTGTTAGTAAAAAAAAATAAAATAAAAAAATATTACAGTCACATTACTATTGTCACATAACATGGTCTATAAAACACACACGTAGATTAAGTTAAATGGTCTTTAATAAATCCACAGAAGGGCAATTCACAGAAGGCAGGCAGGAGACACACTTAGGGGCAATATTCACAATACCGGACAAAGGAGAACTGAACAGGCTAGAACTAAAGTAGGGTTGCTAACGAGGGACTGACAGGTGAGGATGATTAACAAGACACAGGTGAACTAACTAATCAAACAGTTCTGGGGTGTGACAGTTCGCCCCCCTCCCGAAAGGTGCGACCTCGCGCCGCAGAGACAAAGGGAAGGATGGAGGGGGACTTAGGAGGAGAACAAAGGAGTGGATATGAGATGGTGAAAGGGCTGGCAGGAAGGACAATACAGGTGGAGGTTCAGGTCGAGGACGGGCACCTGGGTGAAGGACAACAAACAGAGTCCAGGGTGGAGATGATGGAGGGAGGAGAAAGGAGGAGCCAAGGCGGATCAGATGGAGGGAGGGGCCAGGGAGAAAACAGGAGACTGGCAGACCCACGGTGATCCCACCGCAGAGATGGTGGGCTGAGGGTGAGCAGAAGGGCTGCCAGGAAGTGGTGAGGACTGGTGCAGAGGTGGTGGGAGAAGGAGGTTGGGTGGGAGTTCAGAATGCTCAGGGGGCTTAGGAATGGTGTGTGCTGCACACACACACCACAAGGCCATTCTCAGCATCGGGAGCACCAGCAACAGGGCAACGACCTCCATGGTCATTGTAATACAGGCAGACCGATCAGGCCAGACAGATCGGGCACAATCTCAGTTGTTGTGATGGGGCAGACAGGTAATTCACGACAGGCTGAGTTCAGGACAGACAGTGAGTTCATAAATGGTCTCCATGGCCGTAACATGACAGGCAGATGATGAAGGAAGAGTGGGTACATCAGAAAAATGTCTATTACATTTTTCAAGTCCTGCCTTGGCTCACCCTCAGTGGTGGTACAGTGGTAGGGGCTCCCCTTCATGCCCTCGCTCTCCACTGTCGCGTGCAGAGTTGCCGGCTCTCGCACCTGGTCTGACATGTCAAGCTCTAGCTCCGGGGTGTCCCTCGGCTCTGTCACTCTCTCTAGCGATGGCTTGTTGGTCGCGGTGGGCGGCAGCTCTCCGTCAGCGGTAGGCTCAAGCTTATGCTCCTCACTGCAGGGTGATGGTGGGCTGGATTCTGGGTCTGGCTGTGTTCTGGATCGAGGTTAGACGGTCTCCAGACACCAGATGATTGCCTTCCTCTAGCATAGACCATTGGTGTCTGGGAGGTCGACGGGGTGATGGTAATTTGCACCGATCCAGAACAATGAGTTCAGCGTCATGTCGAACGCTGTTAGAACAGCAAGCTGGCTGAACTCGACAGCATACTCCAAGGGTAAAACACAACAAAAACAGTTCTGGGGTGAGACAACTATATGCAATAGCCTATGAGACAGTCCATGATCACTAGATTTTATGCAGATGTTACTGTAACGATTTTGTAAATGGTGATCAGCAACCAATTATTGATAATATGGAAGTTACTGCCTTTTGCCTGGGTGTGACTTCTCACTTTTTGCAGACAATCCAAAGGCAGAATACAGTAACTTCAAAATAGGGGTAGTAGTTTTTTAATGTAGATAATTTACATTACAAAAACATCTAATTGCCAAATTTCCAATGTCCTATACACTTAAAAATAAAGGTTCACAGCGATGCCATAGAAGAACCATTTTTGGTTCCACAAAGAACCATTCAGTCAAAGCTTCTTTAAAGAACCATCTCTTTCTTACCTTTTTATAATCTGAAGAACCTTCTTTCGCCACAAAGAACCTTTTGTGAAACAGAAAGATTTTTTAGATGTTAAAAAAGTTCTTTATGGAACAATTTAGACAAAGGTTCTTCTATGGCATCGTGAAGCACCTTTATTTTTAAGAATGTATAATTAATTTGAAGAATATTGATGTGGAATCCCATGGTCCAGAGCCACAAGTCTGTCTAAATAGTAAAGCTTGTTCAGCAAAAGTTTGATGAGATACACGTTTGACAAGCTTTAGGTTGGAGTTGCTTCGGGCCTATCCAATGATATGGTCCGTGTGCGAGTTCCAGACCAAATCCAATTCTCAAACCGCTCTGATGGTTTCCACCTTATGAAAAGGCTTTCCAGGCCAGGAACTTTGTTCAACAGTTCAACTCCAGCCCTAAAATCCTACTGATCTCAAAAGGATCCAGGGAGCTGGGGCTGAGAAATGCTGGCTCACAGTTGTTTTGTTGTGAAATGTAATAAAATTGCACTACATTGCTCTGAATGTCTACATATATACAACTGTGTTAAAAAAAAAAAATGTCAAGACAATCTTTAAGTTGGCTTGAGAAAGCCGGACCAAAAAGTTTTAAAGCAAAGTGTGTTTGCAAGATTGTGACTGGGAATCAACAGTGTCAGTTTCAATGTCTTCCAAGAAAGGACAAAAGAGCGTATCAGAAGTTTATGTAAGAGCTGCCGGTAAGCTAGAATCGTGTTCACACCACAGGAACTAGGAAAATATATAGTTTTAGGAACTCCATTTGGGGGAACTAAATTAGCTCCTACTTCAGAGTAGGATCTAAAACAGTTCTATAGGAACTACCAGTGATGTAAGTATATGCTGATTGGAAAAACGCATACGAAACACTGGCTAATCAGCATTTTTAAAAAGTCATGTAAAAATATTTACTCCATTAACATGGAAAACAGTAGTGTTGAAAAATTGATTTACATATGAATCATGATTCAGTCTTCAAGCAATTTCATCAATTTACAAATTTCAAAAATCGATTTTCTAGTTAATATAATAATAACATGTTGTCGGAACAAAACAGCAAAAACGAGGAAAAACAAATACATCATGCCCCATTTTTAGCAAGGGCAATTGTTTAGAATAATGTTATATTAATTATGGATATTTAGTTATTATGGGAAGTGTTTGGAAAAGCACGGAAAATGAACAACATGTTCTAAGAAGCCACTAAAGGGACATACGGTTAGCCGCTTGCTAGCGGTTGCCTGTTACATCACAGTACATAAAATTTCACTTACCACATAAACAGAGTAAGGAGAGATGACTGATAGGACGAATGCAAATGCACCACTGACAAACATGTTTTCAAAGTACTGCCGCTCCATACACACAATACTTTTGATCGCGATCTCCAAAGTGAAAGTAAAAAGAGACTGTGCATTCAAAAGCAATTTCAATGGCCCACATATTAATGATGCCCGCAATTTATATACAGTGGAATTCCATAACGATAAAACTGCATGAGAAAGCATTGAAATTAATTTTTTCCTACTATCCCATAATTATTTCCTGTAGCGGTCCAATAGTACATGTCATTTCCTTTCCGAACATGGTAGTCGGATTCGGGCACATCCCTAATGAGAAATGTAAAATATTTTTGATTTATTAGTAAGTTAATAGTTAATAGGAAACACTGATTTCTTGAGTCAGGACTACCCATACTATAAATTGCTGTGTTTTTGTATCAAAATACTGGTGCATTTGATGTCCAGGTGTACACAAAAATATTTGATGAATTGTGATAAGAAATCGAAAAATCACGAATCGATATTTATTCGAATCGTGACCCCAAGAATCAATATGGATTGAATCGTGAGGTACCCACAACACACAACAAAAACAGCTCAGATCATGGTTTCTTTGTTGCCGGTGTGAATTCAACCAGGAAAACGGACCGAGGAGGAAATTGTTTCTCTAGGAATGACCCTACTGGCTAGTTCATAGAACTACGCGGTGCAAAAGTCCCAATTCTGGTGGAAAAGAGGTACCAGTGAACACCATGACCATGTCCCAAATATCAAATTCTCCAGTCATTATGTTAGTGATGTAGTGCCGCTATCAAATAGTAATTTCTGTGGAATCCCATAGACCAGAAGCCACAGTGATGTCTAGATGGAAAGGTTGCTCATCAAAATTTTTGCAAGATACATATTCAACAAGTTTAGGGTCGGGGTTGCTTTGGGTCTCAATTAATACACTGCATGAATGTGCATGGGAATCTCACAAGATTTTTTAAAGAAAAAATGTAATGCATAGTCACACTCCCGAATGAAACCCTAAAAACCAGTCTTCCTCCAGGTCCACATGTTAGTGATGTAATGTTGTGCAGTGTCAGGTAGGAATTTGCTTTTGTGAAATCCCATGAACCACAGCTGTATAGTTCAGGAAAATTCTTACGAGATACGCAACCGACAGGTTTAATGTTGGGGTTTAGGGCGCACTTAGGGCGCACCTATTTCAAAATGTCAAGTGGAGCACCCCTGCCATGGGTCAGTCCTGTTCCTAGACGGCAAACTTCCTGCACGGTTTAGTTTCAACCCTAATTAAACACACCTGTACCAGTACCTCCAAGTCTTCAGGAATATTTTTAACACTTACGTAGGTCTTTTGGAGCAACTTAGAGCTATACTTTACCTCAAGGAACAACGGCCCATCTAGAGACAATCCAGAGCAGCTGTGTGAGTGCGTCTGCATTAAGAGTCCCTAGGAAACCCCTGACACGGGACCTTATACCCCAGTACGCAAACTTTCCAGTCTGCTGTTAATTTTTGGATAGATGTTCGACAGCTCTTAAATATTGTGGAGTATTTTTCTAAAGACAGTTGAGCCAAGACACAGAAAAATACCAGTCATCTCGGTGGACTGTTTATCCTCTAACTCCACTGATCTTCTCAGCCTCCCCCAAATTCTCGACCTCCCAGAGATAGCAAATAGAGCCAGTGGACACTGACGATATATCAGAACTGAGGCATTTTCTCACAGTTTTCCATTTCCCACCTGTAATGTTGGAAGACCCAGTGGACCATTTCTCACAGGTGCAAAATTGAACCTATGATTCTGCAGTTTCTTTAATTTCGTGATATTTGAGCTTCAGTAATTTTCAGTGAAATTACAGCAGTGACATATTTTGGCCGTAGACCACAAAATGCATTTTCTAAAGGAAAGTTTGTTCTGTATTAATTTCTCCTAAAAGGATATTACAGTACATCATAGGTATAAGGGAGTATCTCGACCTCAATAAGATCCAATAAGCCTTACACATGTTCCAGAATAGTCCAGGGCTTCATCCAAATTTCGAATGGAACGTATTCCTAAAAATACAGAGTTAATAAATATGAATTTACTTGAGTAAGGTCAAATAAAGTCTCAAGTTCACGCAGGTGTCCTAGCAGAGTAAATAACACTAAATGCAAGTCCCCTACTTGGAAAGACATTGAGTTTTAGGTTTTGCTAAAATTAATATTCTGTTATATAAATATAATCTTTTTATTGTTTGTTTCATTGTCTGTAATCAAAACTTGGATGAAAAATATCTAAGGTTTTGTTGATATTCCACTCAAATCTGGTTTGGTTTTCAAATCTTTTAGAACTTTTAGGACTGTTCCTAAAAATGCCAGGTTTTAAGAATCATAACAAAGGATTAACTTTCTGGAATCAATGTGCTTCCTTTATAAGCAAAACTGTGTTACTGATACCAGGTGGCGAGGTTACTTTTTCAGGTCTGTTGCTTGTGTTTCAGGTTTGTCAAGAAATTCTATTGATCAATGCTTTGTAATTTATTATGCTTTGAGAATGCCTGGAGAAGTTAATGCTGGGAAATTTCTATAATATGCATGCTGTTTCAAAGGATATGCATGTGTTCCAAAGGACAACCTTGAAAGACATTTACAGCTATCTAGATTATTTTTCTTTTTGGTATTTATGTAAGCTTAGTATCTTAATCCCAGGATTTCTTTCTCCTTTTTAAAGGTTAAACAATATTTATCTTTCACTAGAAATGCTGTTGTTTATGTACATATGAGAAGATTCAATCACTTCTTTGGCTTCCATATCTCTTGGAAAGTAATGCAGTATGCAGTAATGCAGTCTGAAGTGTTTGATAAATCAGTGAGCAGATTAATATTTTTTAATATGCAAGCAACCATAACTTCAAGTGTTTGCTCATTTTGTTCTCCTCGTTTGCCTTTCTTTTTCATTCCTGTACTTATGGACTTGTTTATATATTTATTTTCTTTGTTGAGCTGAAGAAAACAGTAATTATACTTAATCTCAAAGGACGTAACTAGCTGAATACGACAGTCATTAATTATTAACATAACCCCAAGTGTTTGCTTAATTTGCTTTGCTTCCTTTTTATTTTGGATTTGAATGTAATTTTTTATTTTTTTTTAATACAATAATTACGCTTAATCGTATTTAAGGACCAAACTAGTTTGTGGAAGTCTCAGAAACAGCAACATTTTTATGAAGCTATTCATTTTCACCTTGTCTAGAGTATTCTCTAATCCTCCTCTCTCTCTCTCTCTCTCTCTCTCTCTTTCATTCCTGCTCTGTGTCAAACACACAATAGATCTCCTCAGCATTAGTCTGTTTGATGTCTGCCATGAAGAGGAAAGCCCCTGTGTCACTCTTCTCTGTCTTTTATTCTCTTGTTTTTACTTATTTCAGGCGTCTCACTCATCACTCTCTCTTTGAGCTGTCCCCCTGGTGTCTTTTCCCGAACGGAGCTTACGGTTTTCAATCAACACTTCCCACTCACTGGGACCATCCGGTTTTCATGTGCCTCAGCCCAAGTGTCCTGAAAATGGCTGGACGTGAGCTGAACGCTGTGCCAACTGAGGCCGAGAGCACCTACGGTCTGATATAATTACACAGATGACAGTGTGAACTTCCCTCCACATCCTGAGCGCACAGGATTTTAGAGAGGAATTTGCAGTGAATGAACTGTGGGCGCTGATAGTGTTGTTGATTTGTATATGCTGTCTGTCTGCATTGCTTTAGCACCTGATCCACTAAAGAAATTATGCAAATCAAGAAATGATCCAAACCTCATGGGTTGTGAGCACTAAGTAGTGGAGGATACAACAAACATACATACTGGGATACTTTACTGGGACTGTACTGCATTACAACAGTATAATCAGCTGAACTGTTTACTTAAAATGCAGAAAATCCCCCCTGACCAACACATCTGCATATGTGCTGTTGATGAATTACTGCTGTCATGATAATTACAATATGTAGACAAGATGCAGTCCATAAATACAAAGGGACATAAAGTGAATTTGTCAATGTTCTTTTCTTTATTTATTTGCATAGGAAATATTTATTTGCAAATGTTGGTGACAAACTCAAGCAAAATGCTTTAATACAAAACAAAACAAAGCAAAACAAAACAAAAAACAAAACAAAACAAAACAACAACAAAAAAGCAAAACCCCAAACAAAACGCA
This sequence comes from Barbus barbus, assembly GCF_936440315.1. Taxonomy (NCBI): domain Eukaryota; kingdom Metazoa; phylum Chordata; class Actinopteri; order Cypriniformes; family Cyprinidae; genus Barbus; species Barbus barbus. The sequence goes on along the minus strand of NC_136737.1, from coordinate 27,242,713 downwards.
TACACAAAGAATTGAAAACAAACAAAGTTCATATGAGAAGTTTACCCTGTTGTATTTATTTAATTTTTGTTAAACCTTATTTTAGGTTCTGCTATAGACGAGGGGTAAAATAATATTACATTAATAATAACTGAAATATTGAATCATTCTGTACTTACAGTAATACATGATTTTTTTTTTTTTTATGTTTTTGGAAAAAGTCTCATGCTGATCAAGGCTGCATTTATTTGTTATGAAATATTATTACAATTTTAAATGGTTTTCTATTTGAATATATTTTAAAATGTAATTTATTCCTGTGATCAAAGCTGAATTTTCTGTATCATAACTCCAGTCTTCAGTGTCACGTGATTGTTCAGAAATCATTCTAATATGCTGACTATTTGTTCATATCTATATAAGTTATTTGCAAAAAATAAATAAGTAGCAACACAATCTGTGCTGTAATACCCCAGCTGTTACGATATTAGTGATTGTAGTCAAAAATAAAGGGTCAGGAGAACGAAGTAGCATCAACACACTTTAAACCTTTAATAAACATTAATCCAAGACAACGACGATACATAAACTGGAGGCTTATAAAGGACAGGAAACAAAGGAGCAAACGAGATGATTAATAAACACAGGCGATACGAATGAACGATGATTAACAAAAGACAGGAAACACCAAATAAGGACAAAACGGAACTGAATGGAAACTGACACGTGACACCAGCTAGACATGTTGCCTTCATAACCCTGTTTACATTAGTTTGCCAAATAACTCCTTCATCTTCTGACAGCACTCTTCTGAGAATTCCTGAAGAACATTTCCTTGAATATAAAGTCATCATGACATGTCAACATTTCTGTTGATAACAAATACACTGAATACAAGCAACTTCAGATTACAGATGCAGTGGTTCTCTGCTAAATGAAAAAAAAAAAAAAAAAAAAAGTAAAATGTATACCTATTATCTTAAAAGGTCAGGCGTATGCTTCATGTTGACAGTCTGATGCTGCTGTTATTATTCTGTACTGCAACTCTCTGCATTCATAAAATACACTCAAAATCGGGTAACAGCACCAGATGGTGCCGTTTCAAAATGCAAAAGCACCACATATTAAGAAAATCTTCACTGTTTACACCACTGACAGACACTGTTTATCATAGTAAACAGCTGTCAAAGAGGGCCACATTAGCCAGTAGCCAGCAAACACGTGGCAGCACATCAAGTTTAGTGGGCTGTGACAGATGGATTCACGGAAATGGCAGAAATGCTTTACTATTCAGCAAAGAAATATGTCCTCAACAAAATGAAACAAAACAAAAGTGAAATATTCTTCAAAATCTATTACATTTTTTTTCCACATGAGAAAGAACTTATAGAAAAATGATAGTGAGTTGGTCCAGAATAACACAACATTGGACTCTATTGACTTCCATTGTATGGGAAAAACAAAACAAAATGCAAACTTTGGTCTAAAGCTTGAGCTGGTCCAAAAACAAAACAAAGAGATTTTTTTTTCCCCAAAATATCTTTTGTTTTCTACATGAGAAAGCTAGTTACAAAACATGATAGTGAGCTGGTCCAAAAAAACAAAACAAAAAAACATTGGACTCTATTGATGTCCATTAAATGGGAAAAACAAAACAAAATGCAAACTTTGGTCCAAAGCTAAAGCTTGAGCTGGTCTAAAAAAAACAAAAAACCAAAAAAAAAAACTAGATTTTTTTCCAAAATATCTTTTGTTTTCTACACGAGAAAGCAAGTTACAAAACATGATAGTGAGCTGGTCCACAACAACAAAACATTGGACTCTATTGACTTTCAAGTAGATACAAATACAAAACACTAAAATATGCTAGTAACATATGTTAGTAAGCTTTCGGGTCAATTGTTGCCTCAAAGTAAATATAAAATCAGTTGCATGCAATGACCTACATTATATTCCTCGAACACCCCTTCCCCCAAAAAGGAGGAAATAGTTTTTTTTAAGCACAATGACATTTTTCATTTGGTACATCATTTTGGTTTTAATGCCTTCAGTGAGTTTTGAGTCTCGCTTAGTGTGCCAACAGAAATGCCGCAGGCTTACCTAGGACTGTTAAAAAACTTCTCGCACCAGCCTGTAACGGTACACCATGTCTTAGAGTAGAATGTGATGTTTTTATTGGAGGAAATATCCGGACATCTGGATTAATTCCACCTTGTGTGAAGTTTGGCTGGCACATGGAGGCTTTACTGACTCTCAGTAATAGGAATAGAAGGATGGGGTCATGCAACTCTACAAAGATAATAGAAATATAAGAGTTTCCTGTCATCTGCCATACTCCGCGCCCTCAGTCATGAACCAATCGCTGGCAAATTCTTCTACACAGGATTTATCCACCCATGTGTATCAATTCCAGCAGCTTCTCTACTCTCTCTAACTCTAAAAAAAAGTCCAACCAACTTCCCTTAAGTTACTCCATATGCCACTGTTTGCTTTCAAAATCCATCTCGCATTTTGAAACGATTAGATTAGATTCAATTTAGCTGCTGTTATTTGATTTAGTGGCCAATGACAAGGTAAAAACTGCTGTGTTGACATTTGAGGTCAAGGTGGGCGATGGTGCAAATACTTTTGGTGAAAAATAATTCCTCATAAGTAACTGAAGTCATTCAATAAGAAAAACCCTAAAGGTATTTCAGGCTTCTTGTTTGTGAATTCATATCTGATAATTGTGACTCAATCTTATCATTTCAGGTTTATTTCTTGTACTGTATCTGACTATTTATTTATTATAATTTATTTTTTAAATTAATATCTATCAAAAATCTCAGCTGCCTACAATTTCTACTTTAGTTCTCATAACTATGATTATTTAAGTAATTGCGACATTATATTTCACAATTCGACTCTCATAATTCTCATGTTTTTGATTATTTATTCACTATAGTCTCAAAATTGTGACTTTTTTTGGTAATTTTGACTTAATAATTGCTACTTATATTATTATTACATATCTGCAATTATGTTTCAGTTTACATCTCATTATTGTGATTTAATTTCTCTTATTGTGAATTTATATCTTAAATTCGTAACCCTAAGCCAAACCCTAACCATAGTAAGTACTTGTAGTTAATTAATATTACTCAGTACTTAAATGCATAATTACAGTGTAACAAGGACACCTTAAAATAATGTGTGACCTGATATTTTATTTAATTTAACTGCAACTTCATTTTTTTTGTATCTTCTAGTTGTGTAGTTGTGAATTTACATCTAATAATTGTGACCTTATCTAGTTTTATTTATTTATTTTAGTAATTGCAAGTTTGTGTTACAGTGTGACTTTATTTCCTATTTAACCTTTTAACCTAAAATGTTTTAATAAACCCAGTTGTTGTTTGTGTGCATTAAATATTAATGCAGAGCAACAGATTCATACAAAGTTAGGTATAGTGTTGTTATTATTTTTAGTGTTTTCTCATAAAAATAAATAAACCACTTAGCTTGTTGCAGTGGTTCTAAAAAAAAATACAAGTTATGTTTTTACAATGTTGAAGGCCCTGCCTCCACCTATTACAATCAAAATATAATAAATAAAAAGCATAATTTCACTGTGATTACATGGCTTGGACTGAGGCTCTGACAGAGAATTATGGGATTGCTTTATGATAATACAAATACAACATGAGCAAGATCCCGAGGGCCTCGTGGAGCCTTCACTTCAAATGTAAAATTGGAGGTTGTGTGACTGTTTTTCTTTTCCTTTCCAAAACTTGGAGGATATAGATTTTCTTACCTCACTGGTCATTAACACACCTGACAGATTTTAATATATATTTTAAATAAAAGAGGAAATTCTACAAAACCAATCCCAAAATCAAAAGGCTGATTTGGACTTGTGGTTTGGACTGCAAGCGGACAGATTTCACCCCCCCCCCCCCCCCCCCCCCAACCCCCCGTCCTCTCTCTTTTTAAACCGGACAAAAGCTTTACAAAAGTACAATTGCATTACAAGTTTGGGATTTCCATCTCTTTTTGAAATCTGTAATTTGCTGTAATTTGTGCTTTTATCTGCCTGCTAAGGCATGCACGATGGCACTGGATATAACTGCCTCATTGATAGCATTTGAGATTAGGACTGGCCCATTACATTCATGAATGCTTTAATGATTTGGCAAGCGCCGCCGTGTCTTGACTTCTGCAGTGGACGTTCGGATTTTAACCCCAATCAAGAATCACACAGATACTCAGCGGCACATTGTGAAACTGAATAATTGCTTCCTTTGCTTTATTTACCAGATAGCCTTCCTTTCTGCTAAATATGTATAGGTGGATATATTGATCTGTAGGGGGCGCTGCAGCATTTCTAATCATCTACTTAAAGTCACAATACCTGCACAAATGCAAACTCACTGTCATGAGCAGGTTTAGTGCATGTAGAAATCATTTTTAAAGACAAAAAAATACTTTCTGTGTGTCTATTAGGTCTTTATGTTTTTAGTTTTTCTGATATTATTTTAGATTTGGGGCTCTTTTGGTGTTTTTTAAACTGTTTTTCAGACTAGTTGAAAGAGAACAAGCAACATAGACTTTTAAGTGTTTATTTTATTGCACTTTATCTATTTGCGTATGTAGAATTCAATTGCAATACATATATTTAAAGGCATTCTTTCTCAAAATTAGTTTTTTCTCAATTTCAGTAGTACTCACATAAACCAAACTTTACAGTTTTATTCCAGTCTATATTCGGAAGGTTTTTACAGAGGGATTTGTTCATATATCATTCGACTGATTTTATACAACAGTTTAGTCTTTAAAACATGGTGAAAATAATGTTTTCAGACTGTTGATGGTATTTTCTGGTTTATGAAATGATAAAAAGATACATCAACAATCCCCTAAGTAAAAACTTTTAACTCTAATATGTCAACAAAATTAAATGAGAATTTTAAATCTGGATTTATCCAAAGTTCAGATTTATTTTCTGGAAATTTACGCAGATTAGTACATTTAAGTAGTAAACACAGCTTTTCAGAAATATTTTAAACTTAAAAGTTTGCAGTTCTTAATGTAATCATTAAATTAGAGAATTATGGTGATAACTTAATTTTTTGTCAAATTCTTGCCATTTTTGTTAATTTATTTTTACCTTATTCACCTGGGTATCTTGATTTAAAATCACAAAGTCTCCTCTTAAACAACTGTGATTACAATACGACGTGACTTATTCGGACCTCAAAAAGCAAAGTTTGAAACTTTATGCCCAGTTAACCCCGTGAATAATTGTCCCGGCATAGTCTACTTTTAATTTAATTAACATTTATGAGATCGTTTAATGTGTAATGTTCTTATTAATGGACATGGATAGTTAAATTCTGTCTCCCATATATTGCATAATGAATGGAGGAGATCAGTAGGTCATTTAGGAATGAAAGATGGTGGGACAGAATTATTCACCCGCGTATGAGAGCTAGCAGAGACGAGTGATTAGAAACGTGGATGGATGCCCAGATAAATGTTGGTTAAGCCATTATTCAGGCTCAGAGGAATGCCGAAAGGTGCCGGGAACAAAATTAACACATCGCACCATCAGTAAATACAGTAATTGGCTGTGTAGTGTAATTATCGGGCCTGTGTGGAAACTGTGCCTGCAGAAATGCACAGCATTGGAAAGGTCTACTCTTTCAGTGTGTTTGTTTATTTAATATTTCAAGTAATAAAGCCATTTGGCATCTGACTTGAGAGGGGTACGATGACGTAACTGCATTACTATTCAACCAGACCACAAACAACAGTGCTTTGTGGATTTTTCTTGAGAGTCAAACTTGTACTTTTGAGAACTATATTTATTTGATTCAGCTTCTTTATGCAATCACAACTTGGCTTTTAAGTAATGATTAGATGTTTTATTTTAAATATATGACAGCAGCTACAACACATTTTACCATGTTTAAATGCACTGAAAAAAGTGCTTTTGAATGTACCTATTTTATATGTAATTACGTAAGTGGTTGCATGAATTGGAATCATCTGCATTTAGATATGCAGTTCACTTGTGTGTGTGTGTGTGTGTGTGTGTGATTTACTCCTTTAAAATTATTTAAAGTTTATTAGAACATAATATATAATTTATAATGCATTTAATGTTAGTACTGCACGACTGAAAATCAACATTTTGTTATTTAACTTGGCCAAGTTTCAAACTATATTTATTCATGTTCGGTCTACATAGATTACATAGTTAATGAATACATAATGAAAAAATATATGTATTTGAATGCAAATACGATATGTTCCAATTTTTAATGCATTGTTTTCTTTTCATTGCAAACTTTGAATTAAAAAGGCTTATTTTTCATTGAAGGTCAGTTACACTAATTTGTTGAGCAGTACAGATACTAATACTAAATACTAATAATGACATTTTCTGTTAAAACAAACTTTCAGTTAAAAATACACAATCTTTTTTCATTAAGAACTTACTTATTGCATTGTTTTAAATTTGTTGAGTAGAAGAGAAGAGAGGATGCTGTAAAACTAACAATGTTGAATTATGTTTATTTATTTATTCTTTTTGGCCCTCCCAGAATGTAAAAATGTTCAATCTATGTTGACAGATTTATTTATTAACAAAATACATTGTGTAAACAATTATTTTAATTTAAATATAATTTCCTTAGACATTTTCCAACACTTTCCACATAGTTTTTAAAGATTTTTTTTTTTTTGTCATAAATTTGAACAAAGCCAGAGTTAATTTAAGAGCAAGTTGATTGAAAGAACTCACTTACACAAATTTGTTGAGAAGAACAGAAAAGATGGAATCCAGTAGAACTAACAGTGGTGAAGGTTCATGTTTTAGAGTGTGCATTCTGTGGAATTCCACTGATTTGTCCTCCTAAAATATGGAAAAGCATCCATAGTTTCTTTCTGGCCATGTTGCATGCACTACAGAATACAGTTTATTTTCTAGCATTCTTAATATCCAGTCATCTCTAACCACAATAATGGGTGAATTTACTGAACAGGCATTTCAGCGAGAGGTATTTCAGAGCAAAGCACTTGTCTTACACACAAACCACCCGCAATTTAGCGTAAGCACTCAAATAAAGTCACCATCATTATTTTCAGAGCAAACATGCCTCATTTCTATGCAAATGAGATGTGTTCACAAAAGTTGACACTACCTCCAATTAATGTTATTACATCCTGCAGGTGGTAAACAGAGTTTTATTTACAAGAGCATTAGCAGTAATTGATAAAACGGTGGTCAAATGATGGAAAATAGTGTTTAATAGGCATATATCCATTCAAGCTCATTCAGGTATTTTAAAAAGTTGTGCTTGGATCAGTTTGTGTGATGCTGCTCTCCTAGTAAAGTGTGTCAGTGTAACAGGGCGAACGAGACGTGATATGTGCGGATCCATTTGCAAACTTTATTAAACAAAGACGTGGTCAAAAAACACAAGCAGGGTCAAAACATCAGCACACAGGTATGGCACAGACAAGATACAAGGATAATCCAGAGGGCAAGCGTGGGCCTTTGATCGGCAAACAATATCCAACGGGCTTGAGAAGAGGGGTAATCCAATAACGTGAGCAATAATCCAAACGAGGTACAAACAGGGTCTGAACAGCGAGACAAGGGTAAATCCAAGATACACTGGCAGGAATAAGGAAACTAGAAACAAGGAAGCACGGAATGACAAGACTAACTAGGACTGGACACTAGACTCAGTAAAGCAGCTATCACTAGGTGAGTGATAAACGCAGAACAGTACATGAGACTAAACAGAAACACAGAATGCCTCGGTAAGGCAAATGGTGGTCACACCAGATACTGATTGGTTTTCGGAGCCCCCCGGACCCCCCAGTACAGTAAAACTGCACATTTTAGAGTGGCCTTTTATTGTGGCCAGCCTAAGGCACACCTGTGCAATAATCATGCTGTCTAATCAGCATGTTAATACGCCACACCTGTGAGGTGGATGGATTATCTCGGCAAAGGAGAAGTGCTGACTAACACAGATTTAGACAGATTTGTGAACAATATTTGAGAGAAATAGGCCTTTTGTGTACATAGAAAATGTCTTAAAAACAAAAGTGTTGCGTTTATAATTTTGCTCAGTGTATATAGATAGTAAACATACTTACAACTTGACTTATAATATAATTCACAGTTTAGGTGCAAAAAAAAAAAAAAAAAACTTAAATTACGTAATGTAAATTAGTTGTATACTCAAAGTCCAATACTGTCAAATTTAAAAGTATTAAATTGAAGGTGGGCCAATTTAGTCCCAATAAGTATTGAAATATTACATCTGGACATATAATAGTCTAACACATTGATTTTAGTATACTTACTATATAAATTATACTTGACAAATATACTTCAGGTTTACTTAAATTCATAAAATGAACTTGAATCATAATCATATATACTGTATATGTGTGTATTCATGATTCATTGAGCCAAACAACTCACGGTCTACTTGTTGTCACTAGAGGAATTGCACAGTGCAAATTGTGTTAAACGTCGTTTTCACACTGCTATCTGAGAGTTACATAATTCCTTTAGTAATCTGAGTGCTAAAACAATACTCAGAGTGTGCAGATAAGCAATTCATAATGAACTTCCCCCTAAAACATCAGTTCCTCAAGAATGGACTGTCAGCTCTTTTCCCTCCTCTCTCAAATGGCACCCAGGTGCCCGGGCTTTCTGCCCTCTTGTCTCGAGTCTCAGCCTCCTCACACCGCCGTGCCAAGATCCCGTCATCAATCCAGCCAACCCTCTCCACATGTAGCCTGCAGTTCCATGCCAGTAAAGGTCCTATTAACCTCTTGGCAAGCTTATATTGCTCTTAAATTATTAAGCCCCCCTCACCACGCAGAAAAACCAGCTCCATTATTAACGAGATGGGGGCTCCTTTTTAGGTGAAAGCACCCGATTAATTATTCAGAATGAAAATCATAGTAAAGACACCTGTTACGCCGCCTGTGCTCGACTACATTAACACACGGGCTGAGAGAAGCTTTCAGAAAGGTTGCCAAACACTGAGCTAAATGTTAATACCAACAACCTTTTTTTTTCCTGAGAAGACACTGGAAATCCCAAGCATTTCAATTATACCTCACACAGTTCTCAGATTCGCTGAGATGCCAAATCTGCATTCAGATTCTCAATATGAACTCTCAAATTTCTCATCATATTCTTTCAAGTCCGTATTATACGAGCTATGCCATTCATAAATACAAAGTTCTGTCATGAAACTCTAGAGGGCGCAGGCCGATAGGTTCTAACTCAATCTGATATAATGACATCATCATTCACATTGGTCAGCTGATTGGTTCCTTTTCACATCAGCAGCCAATGAGCTCGCTGCTCAACATTCACATACTTGGCTAGTTCTTGCTGTGGCAGTTGCAATGCGCTTCAGAAACCCTCCACCTCCCCAGCTCCACCTGTACAGATCTGCTACAGGGTGATTATATGTATGTTATAGTATAAGGGAGTTATTTCATATATGCTATATGTGCATCAGCAGTATTTCCTACCTGCTCACAGCAGCATGTCTGTGGATGTACTGGCAGCAGCAAGTCTCAGTACTTGCTCTTTCACAGCAGCAGCAGTGTGCCAGAGCTATTCCGCCAAGAACAAACACATTAACATTGTCATGTATATTACCATGCTGAACTCTCTGAGACCTGTCATGACAGAACTCTGAACTCTCCTCTACATATTTTGGTTACACCTTAGTAACTGCATAGCAACTTCCTGGCAACCACCTACAACACCAAACCAAACTTGTGAGAAAATGTAACTATTTTATGTATTTGTTCAATTAATGGCAATTTTTTATGCAGTTTTATATGAAAACTTGCTGTATTAGCCTATTCATGCCAGGCCAGTAGATTGCAATGACACTTTGTAAAGAAACGCTATGTGTCTGCACACATTAGGAATGGGCGTTATGGGCTTAAAAGTATATCACAATATTTCTGGTATTTATTGCGATAACGATATTAATGACGATAATTCAGGGAATCCTGTTTCTTTAGAGAAAAGTTTTATCTTTCCTATTCTTACCCAAAAATAGGGTTTTGTGAGCATTACTGAGTACACGCGTAATGTGTGTTTAATAAAGTTTGCAATCTGTTTAATTCATACTGGAAGCCGGATACTGGAAGCCGGATTCATACTGATGACTCTCCAGGAAATCCCTAATATGGTCAAAAGTATCAAGTTATCGCTGAATTAAAGATAATTTTTTTTTTTAACTTGAAGACAATAAACATACGATTGCACAAAATACATGGTTTATCTGTGTTCTTCAAGCAATCTTGGCTATTTTATAAGGAAAGTATATTTATAATGCATAGCCTTAATCACTGTATATAATACTATTATTCTGTAATATGAAACCACGTCTGGTCACAAAAAGAAGTCAATTCAAACACTCAACTGGGTTATAAAGTTAATTTGGAGAAAAGGCATGTCAATAAATTATATCTTTGTTGGACAACAGGTTTGTAAACAGGCTCATACACATGCAAAACTGTATCGCACACATGCTACTGTAGTACATTTATTCAGAACGATTTTTTTTTGTGCACAATACAGCCCTAACCAAACCAGTTCCAGACTGTAGAAGTAGCTCCTCATTTAGCAATAAACTCCTCCTCAATTTCCCGTCCACCTATATGTAACTATATGTCAACAACTAGACTTTATCGTTATTATCGCGGGAAGACAAATTTTTGTTGTGGGGAGAATTTTTACCAGTATATCGCAAACGATAAGATATCGCCCATCCCTAGCACACATACCAATAGACTGAACATGCGTGATGTCACCGTTTTCACAAATACATGTTTTTGCAGTTTACACAGAGAGGATAACGGTATCATTTTCAAAATCGTTAACTTCAAAATCCATTTTCAAAAGTTAGCATTTTCAGGCTCCTAAAATGCATTGCCATTTAAACAAAGGACTAAAACACACATTTTCTATGTTTCTAGTTGAAAACAATGTTGTGGAAACAGACCCTTAAATTCTGAGCAAGCCCTAGTTTATTGTTTGCATTCAGTCCAGATCAGACAACAGGGGCTCGTTCTTCGTACGTTGCTTAAAACATCCGAGATCAAATGAGACATCCGAGATGATTTCATCGTGCTAATCATGATCCGGCTAATTGGGTTCTTCGAACACACCTGTTGTTTATGATTAGTATCGCTGGATTGAGTTATCTGAGATAATTGCGCGTTCATGCATTGGTTTAAAAGGGGATATGTATCGATAGTAGAAACAATGATTAGCAACGCTGTTATTGGCTGTTCAGCATGGCCAAAGAACGTGCCCAGTTTTTCTCCCAAGCAGAACAAGAGCTTTTAATGGAAGGTTATGCCGAATTTGAGTCTTTAATTAAAATGACAGGAAACACCTCAAAGTCTGCAAAAGCCAGGAGAGAGGGCTGGCAAAAAGTAGCAGACAAATTAAATGCGTAAGTGCTGTCCATGGTAGATGTTTCTATTACTTCCTACAGTGTGTATTTTTGCATTTTAATAATTTCATATTTACTTTGTTCTTTTATGTCAGAGCCACCACGGGACCCACTAGAACATGGGGACAAGTAAAAGTGAAGTACAAGAATATTCTACAAAATTGTAGCCTTTAATTGTTATACTGTCTTTATTTTAAAAAGCCACTTTTTTCCTTTTTAAAAGCCACTGTTAAATAATGTGTTTGTCTGTTTATAACAGCCACCAAGAAAAAGGCTGAAAAAAAAACAGGTGGTGGTCCTGCACCACCACAATATACCCCAGCAGAGGAGCTGGCCCTTGGGTTGAATGAAAACCGAACCATTGTGGAGGGCATCCCTCGGGGCAGCTCTTCCTCAGACCCTAAGCCAGGGACCAGTAGCAGCAACACCTTCATTAGTGGTAGGCTTTCAATTCTCTTAGTACACTGTAAAATTATTTGTTGCTGCATTAAATGAAGTATAATCCAAATGGCTGGTACAGTCATTTCAACCATTTGTGAAAGTGAAGACTTCTACACTTTTAGGTAATATAAAATGTTGCCATGAGTTATTGATCACATTATATTTTTTACAGTGTAGTTAATTGTAATGACAATTTTTTTTCCCCTCTTTTGTGCAGTTTTACATAATACACCAACACTTTTACCTGTTCCCAAGCAAGTGGTGGCTGAAGCATATGCAGTAAGTTGTGTACTTTTTCTAACTTGCATAAAGGGAAGAAAGTGCAACACTTTGGAATACCCATTTATTTCCATTGCACAGGACAGTGAAGAAACCCTCTCAGATGACTGTCCTTTGGAGGAAGAACCTGTAAGTGCATAAATAACTTTACACTAATTTGTATATACTTGTGTACCTATTCTTTCTGTCTGCAATATGAGTTGCAGGAGTCCACACCTAGAGAAAGGCCTACAGAAAGGCTTGCAGAAGAGTCTGCACAAAGAACTGATACAGAGGTGGACAGTGTTGTACTTTTACTTTTTACTTTTGTTGCATGAGGCATGTTTTGACCCTTTTTTTTCTTTCACAAAATGACACAGGGTGACATCCGTTCCCTATATAAACGGCATCTTCAACAAAAAATCGAGTATTTTGACCTGAAAAAACACAAATTAAGAGGAGAAATTGAATCGACAACTTGAAAAAGAGAAAAATTGCACTAGAGATAGAGTTGCTTCAAAAGGACCTTCAGAGTAAGTGCTAATACACCATTTGACACATAGTAGTATTGCTGACTTTACATAACTATCTCTTATTGCAGGCAAAAGATGACTTGCTGGCTTTTCTTTATAAAAATTTTTAAAATAAAACTCCAGGAACTAAGCATATTTGTCTTGTCTTTTATTTTACACATTCAACAATGGTGCTCCACAATTCTGTCCCGTGCAGCTCTGCCACTAGGTTGGTCCAAGTGCACTGGCTGGAGGTTATCATCAGGCTGCACCTCCACCACAGGGGTCCTCTCCTTTCTGATGGCGGCAATATTGTGGAGGATGGCACATGCAACAATTATGTCACAGGCCCTGTCAGGTGCAACCCTCAGACCCTTCAGACACTGAAATCTTTCCTTTAGTTGCCCAAAGGTCATTTCAATGCGTGCCCTTGTCCTGGCAAGAGCTGCATTGTAACGGGTTTGTGGTCCAGGGTTTGGGTCAGGGAAGGGCGTCATAAAATGCTGCCTGCAGGCATAGCCCATGTCTCCAAGCAGGATCCCGTCAAAATCCCCTGTATAATGGAAAAATGCAGTTTTGTTAGGCTCAGCATAAGTGTGTGTAATACTGTGAGCTTGACATTTTATGTTCCCTTACCACGTTCAAATAATGTGCATAAATGTGATTCTCTGAAAATTCTTGAATCATGCACTGATCCTGGCCATTTTGCTTCCACATTTGTTATATGGAACATAGCGTCACACACCATCTAAGAGATTTTAGTCAGTCAACTGCATACTTTTTGATCCATTTTTTTTTTTTTAATGTAATATATTACTAATCTGGAATATTATAAATTGTAATTTACCTGCACATTTATACTGTGAACCCCCTTTCTGTTCACAAAATCCCCTTCATTGGGGCCTGGTGGGGCCTTGATGGGGATGTGTGTGCAATCTATGGCACCAATCACGTTAGGGAAGCCTGAAGGACACATACTGTTAATCATACTTTTTGGCATGGTCATGATTGCATGTCATTAACAATTATAAATGTACTTGCAATAGCAAAAAAATTCTGATATACCACCTGGGGTCTTAAGTAGCTTGGAAATACCACAAAAACCCTTAAAAACTGCTTGAGTGCCAGGTAAACTTTGCGAATGGCACGACAGACAGCACTTTTCACTAAGTTCTCTGCATCTCCAATAGTGTAAAGGAAAGTGCCACTTGCAAAGAATCTCAGGGCAATGCACACAGTCTGTGCAGTTGTCAAAGCCCGACTCCTCCGTGTTGAACACTTAATATGTGGTTCCAACAAATTAATGATGTAAATAACACCCTCACGAGAAAAACGATATCTCTCAACAATTACACTTTCGCGCTGCGCCAAAGGATCCTGTCTATCCCGCAATACGTGATTAATTCGAAAAGCTCTGCGAATTATTCTTGCACCTTCCGCAACAGGTTGCTGTCGTAAAAATGGACAAGACATGGCTGCGACAGACTTCCCTATCTCCTCCGCTTATAAAGCCGCGATCTAATCCTGTTTACATGAAATAAGCCTGCTCCCGAGCAGGTTTAAGCTTGCGCACCTGTTGCTATGACAGCAAGTCCAGGATGAGCGTCGAAGAACCAAACAATCCAAGATCATGCCAAATCGTCAACAATCAAATCCAGCTAACTGAGTTAGCGACGTACGAAGAACGAGCCCCAGTACTTTACTGGACATGAAATGAAACGGGAACAGGTTTACACCAACAGACTGTCACGTCTTTGTGTGGTTCCACCTGAAATGTGATAACGACAACAGTAAAGCTGCTCCTCGTACCTTGGCCTCCTTCAGCTCAGTAGTCATCGACTGCACTGATGCTGTGCTCTCCACATTTTCTGACTGCTATAATGGGGCATGCTGCTTTCTCTGTCTGCGTCTGTGACAGTATAAAACAGGAGTCACTTCCCCTGAGACCAGGAAAGACTTTAACGAGAGTGTAAAAGTGATTGTGCGAGGGAGAGAGAGAGAGGGGAACCGTTCTGATATGGCTCCCATCCGAGGCGTAACAGATGTCAGAGGACAGTTTAATGCAAAGAACTGAATCATTCATAAGAAATGCCACTTTTCCATCTACCAAGATTCAGTCTACTTTTCTGCATACCAAACAACAAGCACACACAGGATGGATTGAGAAAAAATGAGTAAAAATAGTGGATAAAAACTGCATTAATTAGGGCAAAAATAGCTCAGATTATAAGCTCTGCGATCAATTAGTTTGGTTTATGTTCTGATTGCTGACATCTGGGGCCAGATTAATGAAACATTCTTAAAATTGGGGAAATCTTGAGAACTCACTTTAGAAACTGTGATGATTTGCATCGTAGGTGAAGGTTGCCATTCTTATTTCTTTTTTTCCCTTTTTTTACCCTAAGAAGATCTGGCCACACTAATAAGCCAAAGATGTGATTTCTTGCACTGATAACCAAATGTAGCTGCAGTTTGTCCGTGGTCATAGTAAATTAACTAAAATTAAAAAAAATGCATTATCTAGACAGAGCGCAAGAACGATGGAGTGCAAATTATTTATATACCTTTAAATACCTTTTTTTAAGACACAAAGATAATCATTTTTCTTTTAGGAATTACATACTACTTTGGTTAGGTCCAGGGAAACTGGAAACACAGAAATTGCTTCTGAAATTGCTCACACAACCTTTAACAAATTATTTTCCAAAATAGCATTAGCAAAAGTGCTACATTGTTGTCTTCAGTCAAATTGTTTTCATGTAGCTTCACAGCAAAGCATGCTGAGGTAATCAAGCACAATCTTTTAGAAAGTTAGAACATTTCTGAATTGCTCACAGAACCTTTAACAAGCTACTCTTTCCCAACATGTATCAACATCAAAAGAGTTAAATTGTTGTTTTTGTTCAAATTGTTTTTGCATAGATTTACAGCTAGGCTCACTGAAGTAATAATCACATTCTCCTAAAAAGGTAAAAAAACCCTTCTGAAATTGCACACAGCATCTATAACAAGTTACTTTTCCAAACAAGTAGTGTTAGCAAAAGTGCTACATTGTTGACTTTTGTCAATATGTTTTTAGTTAGCTTTGCAAAAAATTTTTAAAAGTGGTATCATTATTTGTCATTTGTCATTAGCTTGTAGTGTAGCTTCCTACTTTTTTCAAAATGGTTGTTAGACTACTTAAGCTGAACTACCTCAAATTAGCTTGTAGCTCAAAAGACTAGTGGCAAAGTAGCTTCTCCAACACTGTGAACTGTGGATAATGCTAGCATAGAGATATTATTCGCAAATTTACCCACCTTGTCAGGGCTAATTCCCTTCTACTTTCTATCTGACCTATACTCTGAGGCTTGTTTTGTTTGTTCAACATTCTCAGAGGCTGCATACTTGCTCCCATTAATAATTAATGTTGTGGAACCTGCAATATTCATCAAAATTCAGGAAACGGGTATAGCTGTCAAAAGCCTCACAAGGCTCCATAGCAACGTGCTGTGTCGCCATCACATTCTGCGGACTGAGACAACTTGATTTGAATGCCAGCGTGGCGGCTCTCCAGGCCTACAAATACATACATACACACACACATACGCACATATATACAGATATGCATTCACCTCCCCACCCCCGATCCCTCACCTTCGCCAGCCTCACAAGCGAAAGAGAATGGCTGCAGGACCGGATGGCTGCTTGCCGGAACTGGATTACCTCCCCTGTTGCAGTCGTGTGGCTATGTTGTTGATTGACTATGTGCTTTTTGTTGCTGGGGTGTTTTTCCTGTTCTCACACTGTACTCCCAAAGGAGCATAGTCTGTGAATAATTTTTTCATTTCAATTATTCATGTCATGCTGTATCTCTTCCTCACTCTACAACAAATTCCTTGTATGTGTAAACATACTTGGCGAATAAAGCTCATTCTGATTCTGATTCTGATATTCATAAGTCTCAGAGCTCTGGGCACCTGAGGTTTATTTTGGGATCCGTATTTGGGAGATATAGAGGTGGTGAGGTTAACTAGTGTGTGTGTGAATGTAAGGAAGATGAAGGACATATCGCATCATTATGATGCTGTACAGATATACTTTCACACTCAGCAGACATCGTATAGCAGATTCATGAATGATGTATGCCGTGTGGAGTAAATTGGTTTAGTGGGGACCAAATGTATCAGTTCTGCTTGCTTCAGAGGGAAGAAACTAAATGTTGTTTTATTGTAATAAACCAAGATCAGATTCACTTTTCTTTTATTTAAAATGAACAGAAAAAGGATTCCAGATCATTTCTCTGAATGAAGAACATTTAAATGTCAATACGTCCATGGAAAACTCTTCTGATTCTTCCATTCCGCAATGCATTTTTAGCCAGCTGATCCCAGATATGAAGTTTAACAAGAAAGCAACATGCTGTGCAAGTTTTCTCAGAAAATCACTGCTGCTCAATTCAATCTATCAAAGTCAAAGCAACGTGACTTCAGCATTATGATCCTGCTCTTGAACTGTGTGGGATGCAGACAGACGTTTGTATGATTTCATTGCTACGATGGAGAGTTGTTCCTTTGTGAAGATGACTTACAATATTTTCCTGATGGATTCCAGAAACTAGCAGCTAAACCACAAATATAAACAGGCTTCTCTTGAATTCTTTCTGGCAGGGTTATCTTGAGATCAACTGCTTGTACACTCAAACAACACACATCTGAAGAACAGTCAGTATTTGTAATGGTTTATGGGGATACAAGTTTCGGTGACACTTCAGAACACATATTCACTAATAATTTACTGTTCTACCCTTGTCTCAAAACTAGACTTTCAAGATTCAAGCATGAAAATCCATAATATATATATATATATATATATATATATATATATATATATATATATATATATTATGGATTGTGTATGTGGTGTGTGTGTGTGTGTGTGTGTATGATATATATATATATATATAATGATATGGGGGAATGAATGAATGAATGAATATCAAGGGTAATCAAGATAAATATCAAAGGTGAACAGAGTATTAGCAACCATATACTACCATCCCTATTACTTCTAATCGTAACCATAACAACAACAATAATAATAATAATAATAAATAATAATATGCATATGTAATTTAAAAAGGAAAAAAAACCCAACAACAATACATTCCAAAAATGTATTCCAAAAAATGTTTGAATGTTTAAAATATCCTTTTAATCACAGAACAGTTATTAAACACACAATTCTTAAAGTTAAATTGTGGCAGAAATGACACTGTGGTGAAAAAAAAAAGAAAAGAAAAAAATACAAATATAAAAAAATTTGGTTAAATTAACCTTTCATTATTTCAATATGCATATAGTTTTATGAAAAACCAAATAATCTACGATATATTGGAAGAAGTTGAATTGGAGAGTAAGGTTTACACATGTATGCACAACCATCAGCTAACTGGTATTTATTTCATTGAACTTCGCATAGGTTCTGGCATGCATATGGTACATATAGTATAAAAATAAATGTAAAATCGTTTGTGTACATTTTAGGATGAAATCTACTCAAAGCTTTATACACGAGGCCCTGGGGCTTAATTCAACATGCATGAAACCACATGTGAAGATTTAAAAACAGATCTAACTGCTATGGTGAAACCCACAGAATGCCATGTGTTGTGTTACAGTCCATCTTTCAATTTACGTCAATCACTGTCAACTTTGTTTAACAGTGTTAACAAGTACCAGTGGATCCATTAGGCCAGAAGTGACAGAAAAGTTACAGAGTGAGCTTCTTTTGATTAGATATATCTAGAAAAAAACATTTTTATTATTCCTCCAACAAATTGTTTCTCTTGTTTTTAGTGTATCTAACAAAATGTATTGAGGTGTAATATATATTTACCAACTGAAATATTGAAATATTGCCATGTTAACCCTTGTGAAAGAGAAGTATGAAATATGATACTGATACTATAAAATATGGTCAACCCTTGTGAAAGAGAAGTATGAAATATGATACTGATACTATAAAATACGCTCAAATGTCAACTTGTATGTTGTGTATTCATTTTTTTAAATTACAGATTTGTAACAAGTAGCAATTTAGAACTTTTAACAGATATTAACTTTAAATGTAATACCAAATAACACACTACAATTAAATTATAATGAAGTACTTTACATGTGCTTTGGTATGTTAGACAGTGATTAGAGTAAAGCATTGCAAGTAATTCAAGATACGTAATCAGATTACTTTTTCAAGTAACTAGTAAAGTAACACACTACTTTTTAATTTACAAGAAAACATCTGAGTTAGTTTTTTCAAACACTTTGTTTCCCACGTATTGACTGACAGCTGTCATGTCCTCATGCTGAGAGAAATCCAAAGTTCTTTTACATTTGCCAAAAATGTAATTTTTTACATTAAAAACAAACAAGCAAGCTCAGCCCAGATGAGTATAAGAGTTTACGCAGTAAGGGAGTAATGCAATATTGTAATGCATTACTTTCCATAAAAAGTAACTAAGTAACTAAATTTTTAGGGAGTAACGTAATAGTGTAGTGCATTACCTTCCATACAAACTAACTTAGTAACTCAATTAATTACTTTTTAGGGGTGCAACGCAATTGTTATGCATTACTTTTCTTAAAAATTTAACTGCAGTAAGTAACTCAATTATTTACGCTTTTAGGGAGAAATGCAATATTGTAATGCATTACTTTTCATAAAACGTAACTGAATTATTACTTTTTAGGGAGTGACACACTATATTGCAATGCATTACTTTACATAAAAGTAACTGAGAACAGTTACTTTTTTAGGGAGCAACATAATATTGTAATGCATTCAACGTAATACAGTAAAATTTAAAAGTAACTTTCCTCAACACTGATGTTAGTCGACACCTTAAAATAAGTGCACTTCTTTAAAGCACAACAAAAGATTATAAAAACATCATAATTTTAAGTGCACTTTAATGTCAAACATTGTGCATGTAATAGTGCACGACATAGTCATGAAAGTATCTCTGTTTGAATACACTTAAACGGTCTTTAATTTCATTTAAACTATATGACCTGCAAGTAGTTTTAAATGTACAAGATTTGAAGTACACTAGGTGGACATTCAATACAATTAAGGGAAAGGGAAAGCCCAGTGACTTTCCTCTCTAACCGTTTTCATCAATACAAACAAAATGGCCGTCTGGAGTAGTTTGTTATTCACACGCAGCAATGTCTTCCTCTCAGGGTCTGGAGCAGATCCTTCAGCCCGTCCCCACAGATCAATGGAGGGTGAGAAGTTCATTATCTCAGATAAATCTATATCCCGCTCAGGCGGCACGTCTCCACCCCGCTCCCTCTCGCCTTTTAATTGCTCCTCAGTCATCAGTCAGCGCAGACAGGCCTCGTTCCTCCCTCCCTCTCCTCATCCAGCTCTAACGACATGAAGGCTAATTTTACACCCAGCAATTGTTCCATTTAATTACTTACTGTCTTTCTGCTTCAACCTCAATCAATAATGCCCTTGTAGAAAATGAACAAGTTTCTTTAAGTCTTTCACCGGCTGTAGTGTTTCCGTATCGTCATCGGACACTTACAAATGCTCGACAAGCAGAGCAGAAAGCGGAGTTATTATGCAGCCGACAGCTTCACATTCTAACTAAGAAGATTAGATGTTCTGATGTTGGGTTGGTTAATTGGTCTGCGTAGGTGATGGATTAAGGTCACCATCTTAAAAGTTCAATTCGAGAAACTTGCTTCTGTAATCTGATCAAAATGTAGGGAGGGACTTGATTGTGTCTGTCAGGAATTGACTGGAAAGTTGTCAGGTGGTTGGAAGGGAGGGGTTTCAAAATAAGAGGGTGAAGTCAGACAAGGAGAGTCATTCCAGAGACAGAGCAAGTGATTTTAAATGAAAAAATATGAAATATTCCGAGAGGTTTTGAAAAAAACGAGTGGGAGTGTCTTAGAGAGGGAGCGAGGGATTTTATTATTTGGATACAAACAAGATCATTTGATCAGTTTGTTACTTCAGGAGTTAATAGTAATGCTTTATGTTTCATTTTAATTTCACCTTATGCACACTTTTATATTTTACATTATATTATATACACATAAACATTGTGTCTCTTACAGTGTAAATACATGGTTCACCATTGTTTTATGAAAATGATCAATTATGAATCCATTATATTATATATTATCCAACAGTTTTGAGCTCAATTATGTTTGTTAAATAATTAATAATGTACTTATAATAGATAATATACTTTGGACCACTTTTGTTTTGTTTTTAACAATACTCAAATATCAGGCAATGTGAGAACAGGGTCAAGCCTTCATCACACTGTGTTCATGTGCCTCTTGCCACACTGGGCTGATAACAGCAGAGAAGCAACATATGGATGGAGAATGATGGCGGGACTGAGCATTCGCGGCAGTGCTAGCGGTAAGCGAGCGCTAATTAGAATGAAATGACTGCTGCGGCCCGCATCCACATCCATACAACTCATTTATCTTCATCTGCTTAGCGCTGCGTGCTGGCAGGACAAACACTTCTGATCCTCCCTTCCCTCTCTCCATCCATTCATCCGTCTTTCATCTTTAACACTCTCTCTCACTCCGTCATTTAGCTGTTTACCGTTTTGTGGAAGCCACTTTTGCCTCTCCCATCAATGACTTCCTGTTGCCGCTCATTAATTTCCTGCCCGGGCCAACTTTCACATTACTTTTCATTTCTCTTCCCATTGGCAGCATCTCGACATCTTTCTCTCTCATCTCTCATCCACCAGAGTCCAGCAGGAAGGGGAAATGCTGTTTGAAAGGAAAGAAAGAGTGGAGTCAGGCACAGAGGAGAACAGGGACATGATGAAGCAGGCTGGGATAGATGAAGACTGACTGTCAGAGCGAGTGCGGTATAAAACACACACACTTCAGGATGTAAAAATACGGGCTTCATTTCAGGCCGCAACTGAAACGAATTGTGAAAAAAAATAATAATGAATTGCATTTGAAATGAGTTTGAACACAGACGGGATGCACCAATACTGATGGGTTAATTAACCTGTTAACTGTCGGTTCCACTTTTTGAGTATAGGCCTGAAAATGACATTTCCAACTTAAATTGTTATAAATTTTGAATGGTTTGGAGCAGATACTTAATTAGTTAGTAATACAGCAATTATATATAATTACATATTTATATTTCTTATTTCTATATAATTAAGATTTATATTAAAATAACCGTAAATGAAACTCGTTTTTTTGAGAAATAGGCGAAGTAGTAGCAGATCAGATGTTGAACTCAAGTCAAACTAAATATTACATGAGCTGTTTAATTTCATTTTGAATTTATATAAGGTTTGCAAGTTTTCAACCTTGTTACCAGCATGTATACATTTTCTAACCAACCAAACAAATGTTTTTTTTAAATTTTATTCATTTCTAAATTATTAAATAAACTTTTATTGGAATTTATAATAATAATAACCAGCACATAACCAGCTCCATATATATGGCTTTTCTGGCATAGTAAACTTGCTCAGTAGTGCACCCGGTACAGCATTGCATATATGATGTGCTCGGGTATGAAGTAAGAAGAAAGTTGTTTAAATATCACGCCCCTTAAAACACCCCGGTTTAGCAGCCTTGCCCTAGAGTTTCCGACATGGAGAAATGTAACCCGGCCAAAAAGAGTAAGTAATCTCATGAAAGAGAAATTGATCTTATTCTAAAAATACCCTTTAACCTTATAATTGCAAACAATGGCATTACTTGATATGTATATTAAATATCAGTAAATATAACAAAACATTATAAACATTATATAGCTTATTTAGTTCTCCTTAATCCACTCACACACACACACACAAACACACACACACACACACACACACACACACACAAACCTTTAAATTTAACGGTATTACAGAACAAGAATAAAAGGTTACACTTTATTTCGATAATCCACTTTAGACATTCTACTAACTAAAAGTAACTTTGTAACTACATGTCAACTAGATATAAACTACTAATACTCTAATGACTGCTAGTTGACATGTAGTTGCAAAGTTACTTACTGCTAGTAGAGAGTCTAAAGTGGACTATCGAAATAAAGTGTTACTGAATAAAAAATTTGTACTGTAGCTATACAATTTTATATTAAACTATAAAGTAAAACACAAATTAGGCTATAGTGGCATTCATTATAAATACTATACAAAAGTCAAGCTAAAATGAATTTATTAAATAAAAATAAACAGCATTGGGCTCTATTATCTATGATGTAAACAAGGCTTTACTTCACACTTGTGTTCCAATATCCACATAAAACATCCTTCATATGCGCAAACAGGGTTGTTGGGCGCTGCATGCTGATTTTAAAGTGGACATTTTAAATTGAGCAGTGTAACTTTTATGTTTGGTAGACTGAATTTTACTTTGATTAATGCCTGAAATGTCAAGTTAGCAATGCTGAAATGTGTGTACACGCAGGATGTGCCTGCACGATCAGTTAAATTGGTAACACTTTACGGTAAGGGTACACAAATTACCATGAATTCATGCATAAATTCATTCATGAATGATGCGTTACTTCATGCATTAATATCTCATGAATTATCAGGAACTAACACGAATTCAGTATTTCTATCATGACTTCATGGATGAACAACACATTAATTAAGACATTAACTAAGATGGGTACATCGCCATGATTTATGATTTATTGCGCACGATCATTATGTTTTCTTTGTTAAAAAAAAAAAAGGCATTTACTATCCACTGTGGATAAATCTATACTTTTGGTACATGAATCATCATGAATTCATGCTGAAGGAGTGGATGCCGATCTACCATACCCTTCACAATAATATTATTTCATTATTTCTTGTGTGTTTATTAATCAAGTTATTGATCAGTATTTAACCTCCTAGATTATTTGATGATTGACTTGGTTCCATACTGAAGTCTATTCTGTTCGTAGGGTCACAGTGCCATGATTAGGTCAGGGTGACCTCCCATCTACATGAGCAACAGTGATTGGAACAACTGTGACATTTATGTGTTCTGCTGCTTTATGATATTGTTTGCAACTTGCTTACTGAGCAATTTAACTGGTATTTGCATAATAGATATTAAATAATCCTGCGTTATTGTGTATTTTTACACTCTAAAAAGAGACAAGTATAGTGTGTGTAATGAACCATGCTGCATGCTGATAAGACTCTTGCCAGAGCTAGGCCACCTTGAACAGAAGATATGTGTTGTCTGTGTATGTGTGTGTCGGCATCTTGTCCTGAGTAAGTGGAGAAGTTCGTCATCGGATGTTTTTTGTTTGCATCTCTGACTCCTGGTCTTCATTCAACACCTGGTCCTCGGGTTTTAAACTGTCAATTCCCTTACAATGCATAGAAACATAGCATTATTTTGTGCATGTAAGACTACTTACCTCATGCATGCATACAGGCTAGAACAGTATGTCAATTAACGTGAGAACTAATGTTTTTCATTAATTATGAGTTTTCAAGCATGTTCATGTCATCCTCATATAGCCTGCAGTAAATGGACAGACCCCAACATTGGCCAATCACAGCACATAACTTGTAAATTCTGTTGACATCCAAATACAGAACACAACTTCAGCTATCTTAAAGAAAAAAGATGATGGATCCTTACTGGATATTTACAAGAACTAAGCAAGTTTGTATATGTTCTGTATGCCATGTGTTTGTGCCATTTATTTGTTTATTTTATTTTAGGTCAGCATTAAATATTTCATGAGGAGTCCACATTAGTATCTTGCTACATTAAAAGGTGGCTCTTTACCTTTTATAAAAGACCAAGCTGTTTGTGAAACCTTTTTTCATCTTTTTTATTTTATTTTTGTAAATCCTTTAACAGCTTTATGGTATTGTTAAAATTCAGCTCTTCCCAGGCACACTGTAAAAAATCCAACTTGCAAATCGTTCACTTCCTGTCGGGTGAGACGGGTGCTGTAGATGTCCTGGAGGGAGGGGAGAGAGACACCAACGATCTTCTCAGCAGCTCTCGCTATGCGCTGAAGTGACTTGCGGCAGGATGCGTTGCAAGCGCCATACCACACAGTGATGCAGCTAGTCAGGATGCTCTCGATGGTGCCTCTGTAGAAGGTGCACATGATGGGGGCAGGGGCTCTGGCTCTTCTCAGTTTGCGGAGGAAGTAGAGACGCTGCTGTGCTTTCTTGGCCAGTGCTACTGTGTTTTTAGTCCAGGAGAGGTCCTCTGTGATGTGCACACCCAGGAACTTGGTGCTGCTCACTCTCTCAACAGTCGCACCGTTGATGGTCAGAGGGGCATGCTGAGTGTGTACTCTCCTGAAGTCAACAACAATCTCCTTCGTCTTCTCCACATTCAGAGGAAGATTGTTGTCACTGCACCACCCGGCCAGGCGGCTCACCTCGCTCCTGTAGTTTGTCTCATCTCTGTTGCTAATGAGACCCACCACAGTTGTGTCATCCGCAAACTTAATGAACAGGTTGGAGTTGTGTGACAGTGTGCAGTCGTGGGTCAGCAGAGTGAAGAGGAGGGGGCTCAGCACACATCCTTGGGGGGCCCCAGTGTTCAGTGTGATGGTGCTGGATGTGTTACTGCCAACCCGTACTGCTTGAGGTCTCCCGGTCAGGAAGTCCAACAGCCAGTTGCACAGAGAGGTGTTGAGCCCCAGCTGGACCAGTTTGTGAGTGAGCTGTTGAGGGATGATTGTGTTGAATGCTGAACTGAAGTCTATGAACAGCATCCTGACATATGAGTCTTTTTTGTCCAGATGTGTGAGGGCTGGGTGGAGGGCAGTGGCGATGGCATCATCGGTCGAGCGGTTGGACATATATGCAAACTGGAAGGGGTCCAGGGAGGGGGGGAGGACAGACTTGATGGGGTGCATGACTAGCCGTTCGAAGCACTTCATGAGAATAGGAGTGAGTGCTATGACTTCTTCGGGACTGGAATGATGGTGGTAGCTTTGAAGCATGTGGGGACAACGGCCTGATTTAGCGAGATGTTGAAGATGTCTGTGAAGACATCAGTGAGTTCCACTGCACAGTCTCTCAGTACACGCCCAGGAGAAGTGAAGTGACATACTGCCAAGTATGCTGACCCATACTCGGAATTCGTGCTCTGCATTTAACCCATCCAACGTGCATACACACAGCAGTGAACACACACACCGTGAACACACACCCGGAGCAGTGGGGAGCCATTTATGCTGCGGCGCCCGGGGAGCAGTTGGTCACTTGCTCAAGGGCACCTCAGTCGTGGTATTGAGGGTGGAGAGAGCGCTGGACATTCACTCCCCCCACCTACAATCCCTGCCGGCCCGAGACTCGAACCCGCAACCTTTGGATTACGAGTCCGACTCTCTAACCATTAGGCCACGACTTCCCACAATGTTGTCAGGACCCAGAGCTTTGCGTGCTTTGATCCTGCTGAGGGATCTCCTCACACTGTCCGGGGACAGCGTCATCACCTGGTCGCCGGGAGGAGGTGGAGTCTTCTGTGCAGTGGTGCTGTGTGGTGCCTCAAAGCGAGCAAAGAAGGTATTCAACTCGTTCAGCAGGGGGATGGTGCTGTCACAGGTCTGTGGTGGGGGCTTGTAGTCCGTGATGGTCTGTATCCCCTGCAACAGGCTCCGAGTGTCTCTGCTGTCGCTGAAACGATGGGCTATCCTCCTGGAGTACTGTCTCTTGGCCTCTCTTATGCCGTGGGAAAGGTTGGCCCTAGCTGTCTTTAGGCCCTCCTCATCTCCAGCTCTAAAGGCAGCGTTCCGAGCCTTCAGAAGTCTGTAGACCTCCCCTGTCATCCAAGGCTTCTGGTTGGCCCTGACAATGATGGACTTTGTGACCGTTACATCATCAATGCACTTGGTGATGTAGGCAGTGACAGTCTCCGAGTACTCTTGGAGGTCTGTAGTGTTGTTGTGTGTTGCAGCCTGTTTAAACATATTTCAGTCAGTGGTGTCAAAACAGTCTTGAAGTGCCTCTGACGACCCTTCCGGCCACACTTGTATCTGTTTGTGTATTGGTTTGATGACTTTAACGAGCGGTCTGTATGCAGGCATTAGCATGACAGCGATGTGGTCTGAGGCTCCGAGGTGGGGGAGGGGGAGGGCCTTGTAGGCTCCTCTCTGAGTGGTGTAAACAAAGTCCAAAGTATTTTTTCCCCTTGTTGGAAAGTCTATGTGTTGATGTATTTTTGGGAACACACTCTTTAAATCTGCGTGGTTGAAATCCCCAGCCAAGATGAGAAAAGCATCTGGATGGGCTGTCTGCTGCTCACTGGTGTGCTGGTACAGATCATTTAGTGCCTCACTCCTGTTGTTGTTGTTGGAGCTGGGAGGGATGTATACAGCAACGAGCAGTATAGCTGTATATTCTCTTGGTAGATAGAACGGCCGGCACTTAATAATCATAAACTCCACCAAGGGTGAGCAGTGTTTGCAGACCACAACAGCGTTGCGGCACCATGCATCATTGATGTAAACACAAAGCCCGCCGCCGCGGATCTTACCTCCCTCGACGAGAGCTCTGTCAGCTCGATAGCATGTTAGCTGGTAGAGCTGTATGGCGCAGTCCGGTACGCTGTTGTTAAGCCATGTTTCCGTAAACACAAAAAAACAACAGTCTCTTACAGTCCTCTGAGTAGAGCGAAGTAGTCGGATGTAGTCCAGTTTATTGTCCAAAGAGCGTACGTTCGCCAGTACGATGGTAGGGATAGCTGGCTTGTGTGGGTTGGCCGCTAGCCTAGCTCGGATACCTCCACGCTTACCCCTCTTCTGCTTCCTCTCACGCCGCTTGTAGCGCCTCCGCTGTGGGCGAGGTGCAGTAGTGGGGGTCGGTGATGGAGTAGGCTTTCGGAGCAGTCCGAGGTCCCGCAGCTCTAAACTCTAAAAATGTGATTCTGCCGACATCGAGCAGAAACTCACGACTGTATGCGCGCTTAAAGACAGGTAGACGAGACGAAGATGTACAAAAACATTGCGAATTACAAGACAAAAAACACGAAAACACCGTTCTGCCGGGAGAGAGAGAAGCCGCTGCGTCTGTGCGCGCCGCCATTTTGTTAGAACTGCTGAATTACAAAAAGCATTACAAATGCTGAATTGAGAATTATTTATATATATATAAATCTTTGCTTGATTTGCATTAGAGGAAGACCAAACAGAATCGTCTGCCAGCTGGTCAGTTCCATTTCACCGCGTTTTGATTTCTGCAAATCAGTTTTGGCTAACATTAATGCAAAAAACATGATTATTGTTCATCCAGCCATGCTCAGATTAATCTTCCTGAGTGAATAACGTTACACAAGCAACAAGGAAAGTCATCACTATTGTAGGTTAGTAGTGTTAAATAGAGGGGGAAAACAGCATTTTACATTTAAGTTATTCTTAACCTTGTTAACCGTGTGGTTGTTTCTGATCTTAGACGTACAACATAACGTGCTTTACATAACATCCAGTCTAAAACACCAAAAAATATATAATGTTGAATTATCAGCAAATGTCTAGTATTACCGGAGCTTAGGTTTTTTTTTTTTTTATATATATAAAGCAAAGCTCTTCTTAGCACCATTTAGTTAAATGTAATTTGCCATTATTATTTTGCATTGAATGTGATTCATCTAATATTCTCCTCTTTTGTATGTAATATTTATGTTGTGTTTTAAACAATTAATGTCAATTTAGTTGGAATGTAACACTGCACGTCAAACTGGTTTTATTTTTATTTTCATAGGTTTGGAATGCAATGTAAGCTTTGCAAATTTTCCCACAGTAGCAGAGAGGTCCTCTTGAAACACTACAGGCTTCGGCACTATCAAGGGCGATCCTGGTAGCATCCTTGATTGTATATTGATTGTAAACTGTAGGTGCCTTAAAAACACTTGACAAGATCGCACAAACACACTGCTGAAGTTACTGACCACTTTAATTTTTCATGTGAGTTATGTGATTTCAAAGATGTTTGTCAGCCATCCCAGTTTTTAAACCATATCAGAAATCATTTGAGGAGGCATGACACAGTCAATTGTCCTTTTAAAGATTGTTAGCTGACAACCAATGTCCTTTCAACTTTTAGTAGCCACGTATCTCGGAAGCATAAATCTCAAGGTTTTGAAGATTTTAGCTCTTCTGTTACATTGCGAACTGATCATTTGGAAAGCAATGAAGAGAGGGTCGGAAGAGTCGGGAGATCCTATGCAGAATCCGCAGTCAAATGTTACTGATGTCACTAAGACCTTTGTTCGTCTTTGAAACATAATACTTTTTGTTGGTACACTCCAAAATGGCACTAAGGGTGACGCGGAGGAGAAGAAATCTTGAATAAAGGTATTTTAGATTTTTTGCACACACAGTATTCTCGTAGCTTCATAAAATTACAGTTGAGCCACTGATGTCACATTAACTATTTTGTCAATGTTCTTGGTACCTTTCTGGACCTTGAACGTGGTAGGACGCTTGCTGTCTATGCAGAGCTCTCGGATTTAATAAAAAAAAAAAATCTTAATTTGTGTTCCAAAGACGAACAAAGGTCTTACGGGTTTGGAACGACATGAGGGTGAGTAATTAATGACAGAATTTTCATTTTTGGTGAACTATCCCTTCCATGACATGTCTTTGGAACCTTTAAGCCTTTAAGCAAGTCAGTATACACTGCTGTTGTGTTGAAAAGACAGACAGTGATATTCATTCTAAAAAAATCTTATTTAGTTTCTTCTACATTAGAAAGTAACACAGATTTGGAATGACGTGACTTGGCAAGGCTTAGAAAATTATGAAAGTTTAATTTTACCCTTTAAGTCATTTTACATGTTACCACATATTAAGCTTTCCCATATACTTAATGTACTTGATTTATTTTTAATCAGAATTTTGTTTTACAGAATATGCGGCTCCGTGTTGTGTTGGCCCCTGATAATATTAGGAGGCTGGATATTTTGGAAAATCTCACTTTGGTTGAACACTTGAAAACAATTCTTCAAGAAAGACTTGAAGTCAAGGATGATTTTCTGATTCAGTTTGAGCATCCTGGGTTTGGAAATTAACTCTGTAACTTGATCAATATAACAGAGCTTCCACCAGAAAGAGCAGTGCTGAAGATACTCCAGAAAGTACCTGAAGAATCAGAACCAGAGACCTCCATTTCTTCTTTAGACACTGCCAGTATGTCCTCCCCATCTGATAGCTCATTCAAAGCTTAACCAAACAATCAAGAGTTGGTGTCTGTGTCTGCTGCACTGATTGGAAAGTATCTATGTCTGAAGGACCCAGGCTCAGGAACAGGTTATCACAGCTGGACTATGAGCATCAAATATAAGGTTGGGAACTACCTTCAGAAACTATGAACGGCAGGTTGCTCTAAAGTCGCTGTGAACCAAAAAAGAGTGAACAATGACTCTAGATAAAATTTAAAGAAAGCAAAGAGATGCGAGATCAACTTTCTCCCAGACAACCCAGTAGGGCAGACAGATCGTTCCTTACAGAAGGAAAAAGATGCACTACAGGAGGAAAGGAAGAAGAAACATTTCAACATGGCAGTTGTTGACTCCAAAATGGAACTGACCTTCCAGGAGATAGTTGATGAAGAACCTCTTGTGGCTGATGTCCTAAAACAATGGCCAGCATTGTTTTTGGAAGATCAGGTGAGTTTATGTATCTGGGATTATTTATTTATTTAAAGATTAATTAACTTGTGTAGTCTTAATTCTTACTGTTCACTCTGTGTGTGTGTGTGTGTGTGTGTGTGTGTGTGTGTGTGTGTGTGTGTGTGTTTTAAGGTCTGTGCCGGGTTTTACAGAATTGCACAATCCAACCTGAAGAGTGCTTTTTTGTCTTCTTTGGATGAATACGCATCAAAGATGATCATGTTGTACCGATCACATGGTGGAGCCTATGGAGATGAAATGAAGACCCTCCTAGACCAACTTGATCAAGTAATTATTTAGCAACTTAAGTCAAATCATGTAAACATATTGTAAAATTTGTAACCTGTGAATGAGCATAATAGTGGCCCGTTAAAGGTAAGCCCTAAGCTTTTGGTTGAATATAACATGCATATAACTTTTTCTGTGCCTTTCAGGCTTCTGATGTGCTTGCTCAAAGGAAAGCTACAGCTCTCAAAGGTCTACCTTTGTTTATGAGGGAAAAGTCTGGAAACTTCCTGAAGTCTTGCCTGGTAAGTGTGTGTTATTTTGTCTGGTGTCCGAAACTAATCTGCTAACTGTTCTATAAGCCAAACGGCAGGGGAAAGAGTAGAATGGAGGAGACAAAGTGTTGGCAAAAATGTATTTATTGAATAATCCTAGTCGTATCCTTCTGTGTGATGTCTGACAGCACAAATTAAAGTGTTATATCCAAGCAAACACAATGGAAAATTACGGCATGTGTGATTTTTGGGTGACCTATCTCAAACAATATAAAAAGCTCTTTGTGGTCCAGCAGAATTCAATCAATTAAAAAATGAGTTTTGATTCTGTCTTTATGCTGCTTTTTACTGCAGGACACAGACCCAGAAGACACTTGCACAAAAGGGATGAAGATGGGGGTCTTAACTGTCGTTGAAGATAACGTTGCCACCATCCATTCAAACCCAAATGTAAGGTGCCTGTCTGTAGTTCTAGAGGAGCAAGTTGTGCTGGATAATGTGCAAGACCTCCCTACAGCTGTTGCGCTCCTATTTGGCTTGATTTATGCTCTCAACATTAGCTATCCTAAAGAACTAAAATACACCTTTGAAACAATTCAGAAAGTGTTTATTGGCCTTGACCCCCAGTGCTCTGCAAGAGTCCAGTCCTTCAAAAACAAATAGTTCAAGTTTAAGTAGCTGCAGTTCATATGGCTAATCAAAGGTGCAAGTACTGATTTGTTCCTGTTTGTTCAGTAGCTGTATAACAGTACAACATATGCTAAAGACAGTTTTGAGTTTTAATGTAACGTTTTATGACTTTCAGGTTTTCTTTTAACAGTTGTAATACTTGATTGCCCTAGTCCATGTTGAAACTCTGAAGTCGTGTTTATTGCTGCAGCATTTTAAGATTGTTATTCTGGCACTTTGACAACAATTTTGTTGCTCCAGCACTTTAAAGGCATTACAACATTTAAAGAATTAAGATTTTTGCCTCTTTTTTGCCTTTCATTTTATTTAAATTTTATTTTATATATATTTGTTTGAATTATTTTGATGAGTGGCGTAGAACTATATCTGAGTCCAATTTTTGCATTGCATGCAGACAGAAAATGTGTCGCTTGGCAGAATTGTCAAATAAATATTTTTCTGTAAAAATGACACTTTTTTATTGTGTTTACAGTATGGTTTGCAAACTGT
This sequence comes from Barbus barbus, assembly GCF_936440315.1. Taxonomy (NCBI): domain Eukaryota; kingdom Metazoa; phylum Chordata; class Actinopteri; order Cypriniformes; family Cyprinidae; genus Barbus; species Barbus barbus. The sequence goes on along the minus strand of NC_136737.1, from coordinate 27,210,698 downwards.
GTTTGATTTTTAAAATGAAAGCCATACAGGAATCTGTGGAAGAAGTTTGAATGCAAGATTTACAGCTGTAAACTAAAAGAAGAAAATTAAGTTGAACCAACTTAAAAAATTAAGGTAATTTGCTGCAAAGCTTTTTTGAGTTTACTGAGCTTCAGGTCTGTAGTTCTCTCTACTCGTTTCTTAAAGTTCACTTAACCCCCTTTTTAACTTTAAACAAACTCATGATGACTAGTTAGATGTGCTTACTGAAGAAGGTATACCTAACTTAAACTAGCAGTTTCAATCAACTTTCTACAATACAATTTCTAAAAATACACAATAACGCAGGATTATTTAATATCTATTATGCAAATACCAGTTAAATTGCTCAGTAAGCAAGTTGCAAACAATATCATAAAGCAGCAGAACACATAAATGTCACAGTTGTTCCAATCACTGTTGCTCATGTAGATGGGAGGTCACCCTGACCTAATCATGGCACTGTGACCCTACGAACAGAATAGACTTCAGTATGGAACCAAGTCAATCATCAAATAATCTAGGAGGTTAAATACTGATCAATAACTTGATTAATAAACACACAAGAAATAATGAAATAATATTATTGTGAAGGGTATGGTAGATCGGCATCCACTCCTTCAGCATGAATTCATGATGATTCATGTACCAAAAGTATAGATTTATCCACAGTGGATAGTAAATGCCTTTTTTTTTAACAAAGAAAACATCATGATCTTGCGTAATAAATCATAAATCATGGTGATGTACCCATCTTAGTTAATGTCTTAATTAATGTGTTGTTCATCCATGAAGTCATGATAGAAATACTTTGAATTCTTGTTAGTTCCTGAGATATTAATGCATGAAGTAACGCATCATTCATGAATGAATTTATGCGTGAATTCATGGTAATTTGTGTACCCTTACCGTAAAGTGTTACCACTTGTTGCACCATTTTTTTTTTCTTTTGTTAATCTGTTAACTATTTAAGAGAAATAGCTTTGTGTAGCCATATTTTATTCCTTTTCTGTTTTTCACAGGTTCACAGAAGCGTGGCAGGTGGATAATTCGACGGTATGTGAATCTTCATGGTTGTGTATGCTTCTATTTGCATATATAAAGCAAAAAAAAAAAAGTTTTGCTTGTCGGTCAGGAAAATAATCTAAATGAACAAAATGCTGTCATTATACAATTCTCTGCAATTCTGTATGCTGCACACAGTTTCAACTATGTGCTTATTTAACATAGTTCTCATAAAAAAACAAAAAATAAAAACATGCAATTTGTGCAAATAATGCTTTTGAAAAGGTCAAAGAACACCAAAATGTAGAGTATCTATGAAAAATGCCTCGAATACTTTAAAACAGATGGAGATAAATCTGCCCGTTGACTCATTTTCATTTCATTCCTTCAATTTCATTTCAGTGCCCATGAAATTTGGCATCCTTTTGCAGTAAACTGAGGCATGTCTCTGGCCAGAAAAGCTTTGGACGTGATGTTAAGAGCTTTTGTAAGTAAAATCATATGACCTGTCCTGTTTGCATGACCAGTCTTTGAGCTGCCACAGCCAGACATAAATAATAATAGTGCAGGACTAACAATAAATGAAATACACAACATTAAACATAACAATAAACATTTTGGATACTTTTAAACTTGAGCTTTTGGTGTGACCCCAAGTTGGTTTGATGTGATTGATGTTTCAAAAGAATATTTCAGGCGTTTTTCTGCTTATTGTTATAAAAAATGTTATCTGCAAATGTCATGTGGTGCAACCAAAAACCTCAAGTGGTCTAACCAAAATGCATAAAGAAAATAAATATATAAATATATATATATGACTGTGTTTCAAGGTCAATAAGTCTCTTGAAATACCAGAAACATTGTGTAAAATGTGGTGCAACTTCATAAAAAAAGTAATGATATTTATGAAATAATAATTCACGATAGCTGTAAAAATAGTTTTTGACTTCTTAAAACTTTTTTTGAAAATGATACATGTATACTCACATTTATTCAGGTTGTAAGGAAAATATATTACTTTTTACTTTTTACACCACATGACATTTTAGTCATTGAATTTGAACTTTTCTTGGAAATGGTATAAAAGTTTTTATTTATTTTTATTTTTTTTCACACAATATGAAACCAACATGAATACATTTGGAAAATCTTTTTTAAATGTGTTTTTACATAATAAAAACAATCCCTATTCTTTTTCACTTTATTGCTTTAATGCACCATTGAAACTTGCGTCATTTTCCATTATTTCGTAAACTAACTAATCATAAATGACTACTCGTGGTTGTACTCAAGTTGATTATGTAAATGTACTGTAATTCGGACTCAAAAAGAGAACTTGAAAAAAGACCGGTGGTTTCAGTGGGAGAACAGTGGAATTGAAATCAGCCTTAGTTACTGAGAATAATTCATTAGGTGCAACTGATTTAAGAATTATAAGTCTGTTCACCGTGTTGGTAATTGAATTAGCCGAATCTCTAAATAAATTAGTAGCTGGACAATACAATAATACATTTGGCTTTGTAAAGAGGACACTCAGCAGCTATAAAGTGCAGGGCAGAAGGTGTTAATATATCACTGGACCCCTGTGAGTTACCCTAGTATTGGACTTCTCTTTTGCAGGATGGGACTTGCTTCGGTGATTGATTTGAATCCTATTTAAGAATTTCTCAGGGTGAGATTTTCTCCAGATGCTCACAAGAAATAAAGTATTCCAATGGACAATAAAAAACGAGAATGCATTTCATTGTGGACACCTAGAAATAATTGCTCAATCAAACACATTAATGAAATTCTATTAAAACGACAAGGAGTTTGGCGTACTGCAAATCTCAGCACACAAATCTTGGCGTCATGGACAAGGGTTTGTATTAGAGCTGAATAATGAATATGTTGAAGAGTTTAGGCCTGTAGAGTTCTCCAAACAAGTCTGTTATCACGCACTCAAGTCGTTCTAAACTTGTATAAATTTCTTTCTTCGTAAACTTTTGACCGTCACATAAGTAAGAAAAATCCTTAACATCACATAAATATCATGCCAATCAGACTTACATCAAGCATTTGCTCTGCAAGTGAATCAATCAACATATGAGTGCACGATACATCTGCATACATTTTTTTTTGTGGCATTAAAATGTCTCTGTCAACATACTGTATGTTTGCTGCATTGATGCGGCTTTTGTGTGGAGAAGAATCGCTCTTGGTCATTTTAACCATACTATAATTGGCTCGTAATGCCATGATAGTGAATCGGGTCAGGTCCCCACACTGCGGGGGATTTCTGCGTCTTGGAATAATTCCAATAATTCAGTAAAAGCAAGCAAGAATCAATATCTGTCATAGATGATACTCCTAACAATTTTCACTGAATCCTCTGATAGATAGGGTATAGTACATTCAACTTGTAGCTAGCATATTGTTAAGCTTTGCTATGGATTTTAGAGTTCGCTATTAGGTTTTACTGATGGTTATCCATGGACTTGCTCCAGAGTTTATCTCTGACCTGTAACAGAATTACATTACTGTTAGACGTTTAAGATCTTCTCTCGAGTTTCCTTGAGAAGTTTTTTCCAGTTTACTTTAGACCCTGTGACACTATTGATTGTTTTTAGATGCATCTTTTTCCTCTCTGGCATACAGTTGTCTTTCGGTGTATGGTATTTCTGTTATTTAGTTTTTATGTAATATATATTAATATTTTAATTTCTGACTCTGTGATGCAGAGTTTCAGCATTAGCATATTGCTAACATGTTTCAGACTGTTGCTATCATATTTTGACATTATACAAGGCTTGACTAGTGTTTTAAGGTCTATTTTAACAAATTTCTGGGTCTTGAATGTATTAGTTCTGTTGCATAGAAAGCTCTCGGGTTTCATCAAAATATCTTAATTTGTGTTCCGATGATAAACGAAGGGATTGGAATTATATGAGGGTCGGTAATTAATGACATACTTTTTGAGTGAAGTAACCCTTTAAGAGTCAGGTGGCATTAGGGGGAGGGGCATTCTGGTTATTGAAAGAATGTGATTGGACACCTGTATGCTCTAGACTAGTATACAGATGACCTCAAAACTTAGACATGGACTAAAAACCACAAAACCTTCATTCTGATTCCATGGGACACCCAGACTGAAACGAATGGCTAAAAATGCAGAACAAATTCATTGATAGTAGGTATGAAATTGCTTAAATGTTTAGGATCATTGGGGAGCTGTGCAAACTGTTGCTGTGGGCCCTTTATAGTGGCATTCCTTTTAATACATCAGGGACTCTTTTCCAGTGGCAAACCTCTTTCCTTTGATTTATGACAATCTGCCACAGTCCTAATCTCTGTGCTTTTTCACTGGGTTTGGTCTCAGTTCTTTTTGGCCCTGCCCACCTCACGTTCTCTTGCATACACACCCCCGCACACACACATCTTCCTCCCACTGGAGACTTATTCATCATTATTATTGCTCCGACAGGTCTATTACAAACACAGGCTGTTAGGAAACACACAGACAGAGATAAACTTTAGGGGAAAACTAAAGCTGTTTGGCTTGGTGCAGTTTCCCATTAGCATCATGGCCAAAGTAATGTGTCCTGTGAGCCAGTCCTATAAACTATTGTGTATAAATCAATATCTAATGGTTTAATATTACATATATGCTGACAGCAGGTAAATCATCACATAGAATTCGGTCTGCAGCAGTAAACATTACAGATAATCGAAATTTAATCAGATGAATAGCCTTTATGATGTGCCCTAAGCAAAACTGTGTTTTTTTACAGGATAATACGTTGACAAAATAGATTATACATCTATGGAATGGCCAGAGTAAATATCTTGACTTAGGTCAAAGACTGTATTTGAAGATAAAGTGCATTTCTTTCCCCAAAAATTAATTTTCCTGTCCAAGTTTAATGTGCAGTGATAACTATAAGTCAGCCGTCTGACTTCAGTTGACTTACTGAAGAGTGTAAAATTGTGGCTCTGTGGTGCTTTCAGAACATTGATATGTTTGTTTGAATGATCCAACATGTCTACTTGTGTCCAAACTTGAGGTTGGGTGGGACTGTCTGATGCAATTCCTTTAGGGGCCAATAGGGATGCAGAATTTACACATTTCAGCTTTATAATATGATTTAGAAAACGAATTAACACATTCAGTTCATTTCTATGGAATTCTATAATTGTCAAGCGACATTAAAATGCAACAGATATGCAAAAAAATCTGTATTAAAACAACTTCCCCTTGCTTTATGGACTTAATCTTATGTGTGCAGAGATGGCGCTGGCCTGCAAACTGCTGGTGGTTTCGCCACTTTTTACTTTTTTACTTGACAATGTTACTTGACATTTCACTTGTTGAACTTTGATTCGGTTTCACCATTCAAAGAATACAAATGACTTCACTTACATCCCATCTGGGTTCAAATTAGAAATAAATTACCGGTAAAGTGTAGCATTTGACTCTTGGCGAGTGGAGCGTAGAGACCCAGTTGCCAATTGCAGGCCATTAAATCAATAAGATATTCCAAGAAAAACCAAGAAATCACCAAAGTAGAAAAACGCATAATGCTAGACAAAGGACGTGGAAAGCAGGAGAAAAGAATTAGAAATAAACAGGGCACTTACAAAATAAGAAACATCTGGAAAGCATCAAGGGGGTAAACAGGAAACAAAATGAGAATTCCAAACTAAGAGTCCTAAATGTTAAGTTTTTGCAGCTTTTTCAATAAATGTCTTTTTGCGCTCAAGTTCTAAAGGTTAGTGTGTTTCATATTACATCAAGCTGGATTATATCAAAAGATCACGATATGACCCTTTTAATAACTTGGCAGAATGATTTAAGCACTCTTATATTACATCTACAGGCTTCTGCTTTGTCGGTTTTCCTGCCTCTTATCGCATGTCCCGTTATCTCACAAATCAAGTGTGATGAGTCTGCACTCACACTATATGTCAGCAATGATGCCGGGTTGCTCACAAAATGCTCACAAATAGAATGCATCACCTCTGAATTCAGCGAAAAACAAGTGCAAACACAAAGCACTGTCAAGAGACTGAACTTATAGCCATTCAATTTGCTTTTGACTATGATTCTTTATACAGTTTTGTTCAGTTTAGTTTTATTTTGATGATAAATTGTTGACATTTCAGAGATAAGCAAACACTCAATGTCAGTTCAGAATTTATTGCACACTGCAGTGATGTCATCATCTAACAGGACACACCAGCCGAGATGTCTATGAATTTCAGCATCATTTTCATTGGCTTTGCATTTGTGAGATAGATTGGATTTTGGGCCATTTCATTCTGTGTTTGTACATAATACACTAGAATGAAGCTATCTTTAATTCAAGTCTCGTCTTGCATTCAATTTTCAGATGTGCTGCTGCAAGCAAGAAAGTTTCAAGAAGTGTTTTGGTCTATATGTTCTATTCCTAGTGAGGTGCCTACGTAGGCAGCAAGCACTTTCCACGAATAGGGTACAAAATGGACCTTAATTTTTTTTTTTAAACTAATGGTCAGTGAAAAAAGGTTCCCTATCTGTCGGTCACTACGAGTTATGTCGTGACGACATTAGGGGATTTACTTGGAAGCCCCGACTGCCTCTGATAAGAGAAAACGCCAATGAAATTTGGCTAGTGGATTTTGCATACCTGAGCCACTCCCCGTGCATACGGGTATAAAAGGGCGACAGGTGCATCCACTCATCAGATTTTTGCTTCGGAGCCGAGTGGATGAGAAGTTTTGCGATCTCCACAAAGCCTTCTGCCTCAAAAAAAGAGTTTGTTCCTGGGTGGCGTCACGGTGCAGACAGCGGTGTCCCTGCAGCAGCGATTCCCCTGGGCACTTCACCTGAAAGAGCAAATTTCTAAAACACTGGGCGGTTCGCGTCTTTTTAAAGATGCCGTTCCGTCCGTGTTCTCTTGGTTGCGGTCGCTTCCTGTCCTCGGATGACGGTCACGAGCGTTGTCTTCAGTGTCTGGGCATCCAGCACGCTGAAGATGCGTTTGTGGATGAGTCATGCGCCTGTTGTGGGCGTATGAACATGGCAACGCTGCGTTCTCGCCTTTCCTTTCTGAAAGGATTGGCACCCTCTGCCGCCACCCGTCCCGGTCTCTCTGGCTCGAGCAGAGGACCGCCGGCTGGCGCTCTGGGAGATCTGAGGGTGACGGTAAGAGCTTCTCCGCCGGGCACGTCCCCACGGACCTCTTACTCCTCCCGCAGCGCTTGTTCCGTCCGGTTCCCGAGTGATTTCGCTGGTTCGCCTCACGGGGCCGCCAGCATTTCATTCGGTGCGCCGCCCGAGGATCAGATGTCGATCGCGGCATCGGGGGATGGGCTTTCGTCCTCTGAGGATGAACGATCGGCGGGGCTGCCCCCCTCGGGTGTTGTCGCCACTGCCGATCCGGACCCAGAGCTGACGGCCATGCTTGCCCGGGCAGCCGTGAGTATCGGGCTGGAGGTCAACAGACCGCCCAGTCCCGAGCCCTCGCGGCTGGATGATTGGTTCATCGGCGCAAAACGCGACCAGCGGCCGCACTTTGCCCCGGTGCCTTTCTTCCCGGAGGTGCATGAGGAGCTGACGAAGTCGTGGACGGCCCCTTTTTCGGCCAGAAGCCGCTCGTCTCCCTCCTCCGTCCTCACTACCCTCGATGGCGGGGCGGCCAGGGGGTACGTGGATATTCCCCAGGTGGAGAGAGCGGTTGCGGTGCACCTGTGCCCGCAAAACGCCGCCACCTGGAGGAATCGTCCGCGTCTCCCGTCCAAAGCCTGTAAGCTGACGGCCGCACTCGCCGCCAAGGCCTACAGCGCTGCGGGCCAGGCCGCCTCTGCCCTGCATGCCATGGCCATCCTGCAAGTTCACCAGGCCAAGGCACTAAAACAAATGCACGAGGGTAGTCCCGACCCGGGGTTGATGCAGGAGCTGCGCACGGCGACTGACTTCGCTCTCCGGGCGACGAAAGTCACGGCGCGGTCCCTCGGGAAGGCGATGTCCACGTTAGTGGTCCAAGAGCGCCATCTCTGGCTCAATCTGGCCGAGATGAAGGACGTCGACAAAGTACGCTTTCTCGACGCCTCCATCTCCCAGACGGGGCTATTTGGCGACACTGTCGAGGGTTTTGCCCAGCAATTCTCGGCAGTACAAAAGCAGACGGAGGCAATCCAGCACATCCTCCCTAAACGGCGGGATGCTCCAGCTGCCACCGCTGGCCCAAGGGCCAGGCCCCAGTCTGCTGGTCGCCGTGGGCGCCCTCCTGCGTCCTCCAGAGCTGCTCCGCCCCGTGCTGAGTCGTCACCTAGGCCGGTGCGTCGAGCCTCTCGCAGGAGTGCGGCGCCCCCTGCGCCTCAGCCGGCCGCCAAGTCCTCCAGGAAGACGACAAAGCGGCCCTGACGCGCACAACCCGGAGATGGAGGAATTTGCTCTTTCCCAGGAGACGACGAGGCTAGCGTCGCTCCTTCCCCCGGAGGAGGGCCGGGTGGAGAATCCTGTGTTTTCTTTTCTTTCTGTTCCGCCACTGGCTCAAGGGCCAGTGGTACCCACATTGTCAAAGAAAGAGCAATTTCCCTTTCCTCCGGGTTCCCAGGTCTGCGGGCTGACAGTGTGCGACGCACTGCCTCCTCACTCTCACCCGAGACCCATATTGCCAGTGGCCAAGAGAGTGCGGTCTGGGGACGCGATGCCTCCCCGCGCACCTCTAGCCAGTCCCCCCGGGGACTCAGGGAGTTTTGTGGGGATGAGTCAGAACGCACCGCCTTCTGTTCCATCCAACCTTACTCCCCCTCGCTGCACCACTGCGGGCACGTCGATTGTGCCTTTGGTGCCACTTGCACGGTATCTGGGGGCGTGGCTTGCGCTACCCAGCCCGTCTCGCTGGCTCATTCGCACAGTTCGACTCGGCTATGCGATTCAGTTCGCCAGGCGGCCTCCCAGGTTCAGTGGCATCCTCGAGACTTCGGTGGCAGTCCGAGATGCACCTGTCCTGCGCGAGGAGATTGCTGTCCTTCTGGCAAAGGGTGCAATCGAGCCGGTCCCTCCAGCCGAGATGAGGCAGGGGTTTTACAGCCCCTACTTCATCGTGCCCAAGAAAGGCGGTGGCCTCCGGCCAATCCTGGACCTGCGAGTCTTGAATCGGGCCCTACACAAGCTCCCGTTCAAGATGTTGACACAGAAGCGCATCGTCAGATGCGTGCAGTCCGCGGATTGGTTTGCAGCGATCGACCTGAAGGACGCTTACTTTCATGTCTCGATTCTCCCTCGACACAGGCCGTTCCTACGGTTTGCGTTCGAGGGGCGGGCATGGCAGTACAGGGTCCTCCCCTTCGGGCTCTCCCTGTCTCCCCGTGCCTTCACGAAGGTGGCGGAGGGCGCCCTTGCCCCGTTACGGGAAGTGGGCGTCAGGATCCTCAACTATCTCGACGATTGGCTCATTCTGGCCCGGTCGCGAGAACAGTTGTGTGGTCACAGGGACCTGGTGCTCCGGCACCTCAGCCAGTTGGGGCTTCGGGTCAACTGGGAAAAGAGCAAGCTCTCCCCTGTGCAGAGAATCTCTTTTCTCGGTGTGGAGTTAGACTCCGTGAGTATGATGGCACGTCTCACGGACGAGCGTGCCCAATCAGTGCTGAACTGCCTGAGTTCCTTCAGAGGCAGGACAGTGGTTCCGCTGAAACAGTTTCAGCAGCTCCTGGGGCATATGGCATCCGTAGCCGCAGTCACGCCGCTCGGGTTGCTTCATATGAGACCACTTCAGCACTGGTTACACTCACGGGTCCCGAGATGGGCATGGCGCCGCGGGACACGTCGTGTGACCATCACACAGTCGTGTCGCCGCTCTTTCAGCCCCTGGTCAGACCTTGCTTTCCTACGGGCCGGGGTGCCCTTAGGACAAGTGTCCCGGCATGTTGTTGTCACAACAGATGCCTCCAGCAGGGGCTGGGGCGCTACATGCAACGGGCAGGCAGCCTCGGGGCTCTGGACGGGGCCTCGACTGCTTTGGCACATCAACTGCCTAGAGCTGTTGGCAGTGCATCTGGCCTTAAAGCAGTTCCGGCCACTGCTTCTAGGCCAGCACGTGTTGGTCCGCACGGACAACACTGCGGCTGTTTCGTACATCAACCGGCAGGGGGGTCTACGATCACGCCGCATGTCACAGCTCGCCCGCCATCTCCTCCTCTGGAGTCAGTCACAGCTCAAATCGCTGCGCGCCGTCCACATTCCGGGGGAGCTCAATCGTGCAGCCGACGCGCTCTCACGACAGCTCACGTTCCCCGGAGAATGGCGACTCCATCCCGAGACGATCCGGCTGATTTGGAGTCGATTCGGGGAAGCTCAGGTAGACCTGTTTGCTTCCCGCGAGTCCTCCCACTGCCAGCTGTATTTCTCCCTGACCGAGGCCCCCCTCGGCACGGACGCACTGGCACACAGCTGGCCTCGGGCTCTGCGCAAGTATGCGTTTCCCCCAGTGAGCCTGATCGCACAGACGCTGTGCAAGGTCAGGGAGGACGAGGAGCAGGTCTTGTTGGTTGCGCCATATTGGCCCACCCGGACCTGGTTTCCGGAACTCACCCTCCTCGCGACAGCCCCTCCCTGGCGCATCCCTCTGAGGAAGGACCTTCTTTCTCAGGGGCTCGGCACCATATGGCACCCGCGTCCAGATCTGTGGAACCTCCATGTGTGGCTCCTGGATGGGACGCGGCAGACTTGAGTGGCCTGCCACAGGCTGTGGTGGACACCATCACTCAGGCTAGGGCCCCTTCAACTAGGCAAGCCTATGCACTGAAGTGGAGTCTGTTCGCGGACTGGTGTTCTTCTCGTCGAGAGGACCCCCGAAGATGCACGATTGGAGTGGTGCTTTCTTTCCTGCAAGAGAGGTTGGAGCGCAGGCTGTCGCCCTCCACCTTGAAAGTGTACGTGGCTGCTATTGCGGCCCATCACGATGCAGTGGACGGCCGGTCCCTGGGGAAGCACGATCTCATCGTGAGGTTCCTGAGGGGTGCCAGAAGGTTAAATCCTCCTAGGCCACCCCTGATGCCCTCCTGGGATCTCTCTATTGTCCTGGCTGGACTTCAGAGGGGTCCCTTTGAGCCGCTGGACTCAGTCGAGCTGAAATTCCTGTCGGCCAAGACAGCGCTCCTGACCGCGCTCACTTCCATCAAGAGGGTCGGGGACCTCCAAGCATTTTCGGTAAGCGAAGAGTGCCTTGTGTTTGGGCCGGCCTACTCTCACGTTGTCCTGAGACCCCGGCCTGGATACGTGCCCAAGGTTCCCACCACGCCCTTCCGCGATCAGGTGGTGAACCTGCAAGCACTGCCCTCGGAGGAGGCAGACCCAGCCTTGGCGTTGCTGTGTCCCGTAAGAGCGCTGCGCATATACGTGGACCGCACCCGGAGCTTCAGAAGCTCCGAGCAGCTCTTTGTCTGCCACGGAGGTCAGCAGAAAGGGAAGGCTGTCTCCAAGCAGAGGTTGGCCCACTGGATAGTGGATGCCATCGCCTTGGCGTACCAATCCCAAGGCGAGCCGTGCCCCCTCGGGGTGAGGGCTCACTCCACACGGAGTGTTGCCTCCTCCTATGCGCTGGCGCACGGCGCCTCTTTGGCAGACATCTGTAGAGCTGCGGGCTGGGCGACACCGAACACCTTCGCGAGATTTTACAGTCTCCGCGTTGAGCCAGTCTCTTCCCGTGTGTTGGGTAACAGGTAAGTGGCGGGAAGAGTTGGCCGGTGTCACGCTTGCTGCGCCATTCCCCCTTACTCGGGGATACGAGCGCCTATTCTCTCCTCCAGTTAGTTCCCCGAACGGCGAACCCTGGCGGAGTTCCTCCAGCACCCCCGGCAGTCAGGCTGGGCGGAGCAGTCTGACGCCAGGCCCAGTACCGGTGTTAGCTTGCCCGGGTCTCCGGTCAGCCCCTGTACTCGGCTAGGTGCCCGTGCGGCCTGATTCCCTTCGGGTGATCCCACACGTGTATTCATCCACGGTACGGTTTCCCTCATGGTAAACCCGTGTCTTCCCTTTGACAGAGCTCTGTCAGGCCCTGCTGGCAGCCTTCCTCCCTTCTCCTAGGTAGGATCTGCCCCAGGGTCCAGGCGTATGTAGCACTGCCCCAGGCTTGGGCCAGTCCATACCAGTGTCTCCACACGTTACCTCCCTTCGGGCAGGGTGTGGCCTCCGTAGCGCCCTTCTCCGGAAGGCTCGCTTCCCCGTCGTTACTGCCGGGCTGTAACAACAAACAGGAAAGACTTGAAGCAATCTTTCATAGAAGGTCGAAATCCCTTCCGATTTCTGGGGAAAGGAACAGCGGCTTGGCTATCTCCAGCAGCAATGTACTCAGTGGTCCCTGCGGGCACCAAGGTTAGCGAATTTGCGCTGGGGCGACGGGAAGGTTGCGACCTTCGCATCGCATTTGTCTGTCACGCGCTAGCTTGTCAACATCTGCATGCCACAAGGTCGTGACGGGGTTCAGGTTGTGGCGCTTTCCATAGACCCCTAATGTCGTCACGACATAACTCGTAGTGACCGACAGATAGGGAACGTCTCGGTTACGTACGTAACCCTCGTTCCCTGATGGAGGGAACGGAGACGTTATGTCCCCATGCCACAATCTCGAACCATCGCTGGTTGCCAGGGACACGTTCTCGGCTCCTCAGCGGAAAACCTGATGAGTGGATGCACCTGTCGCCCTTTTATACCCGTATGCACGGGGAGTGGCTCAGGTATGCAAAATCCACTAGCCAAATTTCATTGGCGTTTTCTCTTATCAGAGGCAGTCGGGGCTTCCAAGTAAATCCCCTAATGTCGTCACGACATAACGTCTCCGTTCCCTCCATCAGGGAACGAGGGTTACGTACGTAACCGAGACGTTCTTAACCTTCTAAAAAATGCTGAACACCAACCTCAGGAGGTCAAACTAAATATATAAGTCTATTCATACGGCGTTAGCAATTTTGACCATAATACAGGCAATGTCATTTTTGTCATCTTCTAGTGAAAAACAGCTAATTTTATCATTGATTTAACTATCTCATAGTGGTTTGCTCAGTTTGCTTTAAAATGATTAGGTTAACAGGTTCCAAATCGTTAAAACTGTGTTATTTCTTCAGTAGGAAATTATTTTGTAATGGAGTAATTGATCTGGTAACAGGGATGTGTGCAGAACGTGGGACACAACTATTGCTGCGTCCCAATGTGCCTACTTACTACGTCCTTAAAGTATGTACTCTTTTGGTAAAGAAAAAGTACACACTTTTGAGTGTGTCGTAGAAGAGTAGACAAGCTTTGGGACATACTCATGTTACACAACTGCGTCTTTAATGGACCGCTCTGTCGCATCTGTTACACGCACCCTGCCACTATAAACTGGCCTGTCAATCATTTTGTCACAGTTTACATCCTCCACATTTCATTTCATTTAACTTCCTAGTGTATTGGAGAGAAAAGAAATAGCTCGTTGATCTGCCAGTCGCGGGTCTTTTGTGCCGAGAACTATTTTATGCATAATCATGCATTTAAAAGGTAAAAAAGGATTTTTTTTCACGGAACCTTGCAAAAGCAGCACATCACAATGGTGAGGGAAAATCTGCTTCCTGTACAACAACAATACTTAGTACTTTCTTCCTTGGTGTATGGAAGGCAAGTGGTTGTAATGTTGTGGCTGATCAGTGTATTTAGCGTATGTGTAGGTAGAGCAGTTGTTCATTTCCAATTTAAATTGCCTTTATTTGAACAGCAATTTCAACAGCTCCCTCTGTTGCTATTTTACCCATATAAAATATTTAATTGCACAGTTATTTGAGGAAACACTCAATCTGTGACCAATTCAAGTGCTCGGGGATCTCTTTAACTTCTTGTCTGTGAAGCCCAGTTTATTGTATTGCCTTAATTTCAGCTTTCAAAACAAATGGGATGCTCTTTTTACCTTTCATGCATCAAAATGAATTCCTGTTATCTGCTCTGAAGAATTGGGCATACATATCTATGACAAGAATTTAGAAATCCATAGGAATTATCATGACATAAGCTTCACAGACTTGAGATCGACTGATAGACAGATGGAGAAAGAGAGAAAGGGAGGGGAGAGCTATTTGAAGTTTACATGAATGGATAGTGATGGATAGTGTTTGTACACAGACACTGAGCTGTCCTTGCCAAAGCTGTGAATGCATGACACGGAGCTTAGAAGGTGATAAGGGCTGAGGGAGAGGATGGTGTGGAAAGAGATAAGCTTACCGAGAGAGAGAGGGAGGGAATGAAACGGGTAGCTGTGAGCATATATTGGGCCGTGGATGCCCTGATTTTGCATTAGGTACGGCAGGCTTTAGCCCTTTGCTCCAAACGGCTGAGAATGATAGCAAGGTTTTTTGAGCTACAGAAGCATGATCCATTGAAAAGATTTTATTTGCAACACTTCCCTTGTATGAATTCCCACATTATAGTTTTTAAGGTAAATACAGTGTTTTACACAAGATGCAACCTGGTCTGGTTGTATTGCGGTACTACATTTTTGAAAATGTAATTTCATTTAATGTGCATAGTTTAATCTAATTTATGTATGCATGGCTGTATGAATCCTACTTGTGTATGTAGAATGAACGTACAAATGGTGAAAAGTAACTTGAAGAAGTCTATATTACCTGTAGAGAGCTAGTTGTTTTTCCATTAACACTTTAGAATAGAAAACCCATAGTCGCTATTAACTAAGAGTTTCCCTCAACAAACTACTAATTTGCTAATAAGGTAGTTGCTAAGTTTAGGTATTAGGTCGTGTTAAAGGATCTAGAACTTGGCCATACAAAATAAGGCATTAATATGTATATTGTAAAGGTTTTTGCAAGCTGAGTCCGAAATTCTCGTCCAAATTTTTGCCTGTTAAAAAATAAATACGACCTCACGTTGTGTCAATCATGTTTACACACTGCCTCCGAAACTTTTGTCCGTCATAAAATAAAAAATGGATCAGGTTCGATTTTCGGCGTTTTCGCATCTGTTGCAAGAATTTTGATAGGAAAGCATTACGAATCTGAAAGAAGAAAAAAAAAAAACGAACAAAATGCATATGAAAATTGTGCAATGATCTTAAGTACTAAAACACAGCCAATATGCTAGTAATATGCATGCTAATAAGCAACTAGTTATTAGCAAGAATTTGACCTTAAAGTGTTCCCGAATTTCCATTCTGCTAAATCTTTGCTCATAGGGGCTCAGTTCTGGATACAACTGTTTGTGAGCCAATTACTTGAGCCTTAAATTATGTCATGATAATGCTTATTGGCTGACTGAAGACCCTTCTGATAAGGAAGGTTTACATCGATCCTTCTGGTCACTTGATTTTGAGGGCCTCTATGCTGCAAGATTATCGCTAGCATGTCAGATCTAAGAGAACTTCAGTAGAGATCCTAGCTGTCATAATAGCTATTATAAGTCTTTTTGAAATACAAGTGTTCTGCAAGGTGGGCATGACAGGAAATCAAAGCTGGAGTGACATCTGTTCTGTCTTCTTGGCCAAGGTGAGTGTGGTGTGTGCGGATGCTGTCTCTTGGAGAGTCGCAGAACGTTTTGCCTTGTGATGTTTTATGTTGCGCACAGAACTTGTGGAATAAAATAAAATAAAAAACCCTTTATCATAGTCCCGAGATGTAGTCGGATTCACAGATGAGAGTAACCCAGGGATCAGCTGTCTGTCTGTCTGGTTTATGGACAATGTTAGTAACTCCACATGTATCCCAGAATGATATTTTTTCAAGTTCTAGAGTCTGTACTTTATAGGGGTACTTCACCCAAATATTTTACTTACCTTCATGTTGTTCCAAACCTGCATGACTAATGCTTCCTGTGGAACCAACACGATCTCACGCCAATTTGTACATATTTTACGAGGTGGCTAATTCATAAGAATTCGTACGACCTCACTCAAACAAATTCACATGTTCACAAGTGTTGCACACTTCGTATGAATTCGTATGATTGACCTACACCTAACCCCGCCCATAAACCTACCCATCACTGGGGTCTAGACAAATCGTACAAAATCATACAAGTGAGGTCATAGGAATTCATACGAATTAGCCACCTCATAAAATATGTACAAATTGTTTGTGAGATAACGTTGGCAGAACACAAAAGAAGATACTTTGAAGAACTCTTTTTATCCAGTCAATCAAAGTCAACGAGGTCCAAAACAACAAAACATTGGATCCCATTGACAAAAAAAACTCAAAATATCGTCTTTTGTGTTCCACAGAAGAACGAAAGCCAGACTATTCCTTTAAATGCTGGCGTATTAGGTGAAGGTAGACCCCACATACACACACACCAGGTCTGGGGTTTCTCAGAGAACATGGCATAATTATTAATCAAAGAAACCTCTGCACTAACCTGACTGCCTTGAGGCTCCATTAGATATTCAGGATAACTTCTTTGCTCGCCTGTCTGCACCAGCACCTGTTCTTTCAGCTGCATCTTCATCGGTATTCCTCTCACTCACCTTGCTCCCCTCCTGTCTCGGGCCCCAGATGAGCTGTTGTTAAAAAAAGGAAGGAGAGGTAAAAATAAGTGATTGGATCTACCTTGTTTACTGCCATCTTCATGGTTCTTTAAAGGGCAGATTTGTATCGAATCTAATCTCCATCTAATATCCCTTCTCTGATATAAAGTCATATAACTCAAGCGCTTAAAAGGCCCGAAGGGGTGGCATATTGCTCCATCCGAGTCAAAATGACTTCCTTGTTGGCACTTGCGATTGGCCATCTCTTAGTCCCTTGTGTGAAATGTCTAAATCATCCACCCGCTGGATCATCCCAAATGATATTATTCACATTCTTAGAATGGAAAATTGTAGCTTCTGATTTTCCCTATATCACAGGTGTGCAATTGATTTGAGCAAGTCGTCATGCATAAACCTTCTACCTCGCTTCTGTTTTCATTAAGTGTCGCCGCATTTCCTCTTCATGTCAATGCATTTACCGCGTGTCGAAGATGAAGCTTGTCGTTAAGGGCTCTCTAGGGCTGTTTCGACAGTTCTCCATCTTGCTTGCATTCCCCCTGTGCTTCCTTTTCCAGATTTTCCCAGATCAGTTCATGACAGGTGAAGACGGGGTGGGAGGGGAGCTATTTGGAATGCCGCTCAGGTTTTCAATTGGCATTTTAAAATCTGCGCCTGACTCACCAAGACGACCGAGTGTCTCTGCAATTCCTCTGGAAAGCGGGAGCTGAATAAGGCTACAGACCGGAATCTGCAGTGAGAGGGAGGAGAGGATGATGGATGGCGGCTGTTAGATACAGTAATTGTGCTCAGGTAATTGCCCCTCCCTTGCCATAATACCCCTGGAACCTTCTCCATTTCCACGGCAGGAGAAACTATCAGCAATGCATTTCGCAGGCTGAGCAGGGTTCTTAAGCTAGCTGCGAGGAGACAACTATTTAGTTTACCTTAAAACTTTGACCGAGCCTGACTTCTGATTTGCAGCCCTAGACATTGATAGCATTGCTAAGAAAGAGCCAGTAGAGTCGAACAGAGCTAAACAGCATTGTTCTTGTAATTAAGTGTAATCATAACAGTCTCATTAATACTGTTGTAATTAGCATTGCCAGTTATATATATTCAAGATTCAAGATTTTTATTTGTCACATACACAATTATACAGGGTATAACCAGCAGCGAAATGTAGGTCAGGTCCGCTCCAAGGACAGTGCAATTATAAAGTATACAGATATTAAGAAAAAGAAAAGTAGAAAAAATAAGAGAATAAAATAAAATAAAAGATAAAAATATAAATATAAATGTGCAGGTCAGTATGGTGTTGACTTAAATAGTAATAAGAGGAATGTGCAAAACGTTGTACAGGGTATTTAAATAGCAGCAATATGAGGTAAAGAAAAATTATGAATAGCTATTGATATAGTGATATTTATATGGAGTCATGTGATGTTATGACATGGAGCTAGAGTTTAGGAGCCTGATGGCCTGGGGAAAGAAGCTCCTCTCAGTCTCTCGTCTCAGAAGTCTCTCAGTTTTTGCCATCAGGCTACGGAAGCGCTTACCAGATGGAAGCAAAGTGAATAGATTGTTAGCAGGGTGATTTGAGTCCTTGATGATTTTAACAGCTCTACTTTTGCAGCGTTTGAGGTAGAGTCCTGCAGAGAGGGGAGAGCAGACCCTGAGATGCGCTCAGCTAAGCGCACAACTCTCTGTAGTGCTTTGCAGTCCTGATTGGAGCTGTTTCCATACCACACTGAGATGCACTGAGTCAATACACTTTCTATGGTCCCTGAATAGAAAGTTTTCAGGATTGCTGGTGAGACCCTGAATTTCCTCAGCTGTCGCAGATGGTACAGTCTTTGCCTGGCTTTCTTAACCTGTGTTTGGATGTGTGTAGTCCAAGTCAGGTTCTCGGAGATGTTTACACCGAGGAACTTGAAGCTACTCACCCTCTCCACAGGGGTCCCACTGATCATAAGAGGAGTGTAGGGCCGCTGCTGTCTCTTCCTAAAGTCCATGATCAGCTCTTTAGTTTTGCTCACATTCAGAGAGAGACAGTTGTCCTGGCACCATGATGTGAGTCTCTCTACCTCATCCAAGTAAGCGGTCTCATCGTTGTTGGAGATGAGGCCCAGAACCACAGTATCATCAGCGAATTTGATATAGATGTGGAGCTGTGAGAGGATACGCAGTCATGCGTGTAGAGAGAGTAAAGCAGGGGACTCAGGACACAGCCCTGTGGGGCTCCTACGTTCAGGGTGATGGGGTTTGAGGTGAACTGGCCAACTTTTGAGAAGGGTCTGGCTGCAGACTTGCACTTGCACGCTCAGACTTGCACGCTCAGACTTGCACTCTCAGACACAACCCAGAATAAACGCAACACGCAAAGTTTCACGTTATTTATTTATTTTCAAATAGAATAAACGGTCTACACATTGTCTTTGTCCATAAGCTATATTACGTGTTGTATTTAAAATGATTTTCTATGGGAGGAAAACGTTTAACGTGCAATTTAATGCGTTGCATCCTTTTAATATCACTTAATGCATTTCAAAATGCAGGTTCATATCTGCTGGTCTGTATCTTTGTGTCAACAAGACTTATAGGCTGATGAATTGTCTTTATCATCTTCGTCAAAGACTACAGAATACCTTTAAGACCTTTATTATTATTATTATTATTATATAAACTTTAGTCCATTATGCCACATTAAGCGTTTTGCGGTATGGGAGGACAAGTTAAAATTAGCGTAGTGTGTTCATGGCCGTCTGCTTGTCTTGTAACATTCATTCATTCATTCATTCATTCATTCTACACTCACAGACCTTGACCTAAACTCCTCACTCTGTGACTGGATTCAAGACTTCCTCACCGGCAGACCTCAAGTGGTGAAAGTGTCATTGTCTACATTGTCTTGTAGTACATTTAATAATAACTATACATCGAATTTTATCTTTTAATTGCACTTAATGTATTTTAATAGATTAAGACATATTAAGTGTTTATGGTTTTCTATGGGAGGAAAACGCTTAACGAGAAACTTTGCATATTTGCAAACTTAACATATTCTGCTGTTCTGTAGCCACGGATTTGCGGGTCTTGTCTTTTTCTCCTACAGATGACTTGCAGGACCCTGTTCGTTATTGTACTAAATTAGTTTTAATCGTTTAAGCACCACAGCGTCTCGTCTCCATTGGCAACGCAAGTGACGTCGCAGATAGCGGCGATTGCAAGTGACATTGCAATTTAGTTTCTTTTTTCTTGTTTTCCCCACCTGGCTACTGTTGTAAAATGTTGAGAGATTCAAACTAAAAATTATCAATAAATAGAACAAAATAAAAAAATAAAAAAGACTGCAAGTGACGTCACCCGTGGAAGTGCAAGTGTCTGAGAGTGCAAGTGACGTCACCCGCGGAAGTGCAAGTGTCTGAGAGTGCAAGTCTGAGCGTGCAAGTCTGAGAGTGCAAGTGCAAGTCTGCAGCCAGACCCTATTGCAACTTTCACCACTTGAGGTCTGCCGGTGAGGAAGTCTTGAATCCAGTCACAGAGTGAGGAGTTTAGGTCAAGGTCTGTGAGTGTAGAAGCCAGCTTGATGGGGACTATAGTGTTGAAAGCTGAGCTATAGTCAATGAATAGCAGCCTTACATAATTCCCATTGTTGCTGTCCAAGTGTGTGAGGGAAGAGTGGAGGATGTGAGAGATGGCATCGTCCGTAGATCTGTTTGGGCAATAGGCAAACTGAAGAGGGTCCAAAGTATCAGGTATGGAGGAGCAGATGTGGCTCTTTACAAGTCTCTCAAAAACCTTCATGACTATAGATGTGAGGGCAACTGGGCGATAGTCATTCAGGCAAGAGGGTTTATTGTTCTTTGGCACAGGGATAATGACAGATTTTTTGAATGAGGTGGGAACCACGGAGGTAGCAATCTCTGTTGCTCATGGAGATGCACCTTGCACACCCTTATTTCATTAAAATAGGATTATTCAAGGATTATGCCTGTGTTTATTGCATACTATGAACGTATTTCTGTAAAAGCTTATATCAGACTTTGCTCGAGTCAAGATCAGGCACTTAATCTTACTATACATATATATATATTTATTTATTCAATGACAATAAAGAGGACACCTAATAAAGCTAAAGTTATTAAATTAGCATGTAAGCTTAAATAGTTTTGGTGATTTTTTTTAAACCATGTTTTTACATTTTGATACAATCAAACTAATTTCTCATATTTTAATCAAACTGGCTAAAATGTTTTAGAGTAAAACAAGTCAACCTCTATTGCAAAACATCACTGAATAAATCAGAGCCATTGCTAATACTTGAATGTATATTCTGGTGGTTTCCCTAAAAAAAATGTGACTTCATTGCATAAAGGAACTGGTTTAAAGGTATATTATAAAGACCTAACTAGATGGAAAGTAATAATGAGATTAAAATAAGAAAATGTTTGGTTTGACATTTTTCAGTTACTAATTTTACTAATGCTAATACTGATAATGCACACTATATACAGGCAAGCAGATGATCTCAGAATATGAATGGAACAATCTGCATGAAAACTATTATACAGAAAAATGCTTCATGCATTGAGCCAGTCATAATGGAGGACCACAATCAGTATACACCGAATTAATTAAAAACAATAAATAAATAAAAATAGACAAATAGATGAACTCAGAATATGAACCCAATGTGCAAAACATTAAGTGTTTTCCAACAGAAAATCATTATAAAGAAATGCTTGACATGCAATTTAATAAATTACATTCAGTTTCTGAGCTCATTTGTTTGCATTTATATATATATATATATATATATCATTAATTAGGTGTATACTGAATTTTATCTTTTAATATGACTTTTTTAGAAGCATTTTAGAATGCACCATTGTTTTTGGTCATTGAAATACTGCTAAATGACAAAAGTAAAGAGTGTAAAGACCATCAACTCTACCGTGCGACTCCACCGGGCAGGGACACCGGCAAGGGATAGAAGTATCGCTTTTTATTTTAGTTTTTTCATTTATATGTTTATTATTGAAATGTTGTTATATGCATGTGTCAATTTTATTTAATTTCTTTATTTTCTTAATTATGTGGGTATATAGTATTTATAGAGTTGTAACTTTTAGTTTTAGTTACTTTTTCTTATTTGTAAGTCGCTTTGGACAAAAGCGTCTGCTAAATGACAAAAGTAAAAGTAAAGTAAAGTAAAAAGTAAATACTTCATCAAGTGCTGTAGCCACCTTATTTATAATGCAAGAGGGTGCAGCCATTTGTAACATGAATGTGCTTCAGGTGTCATCGGCGCCCAGTTATTTTTTCTTGATACTACAGTGTGCTATTTTTATCATAATATTTCAAATTTGTCATATTTTAAACACACTGGTTTGTAGCAAAAACAGTTTACTGCACTTTTTTATTCTTATATTTATTTACCTATAGTGGCTAATGAATCAGAAGTCTCGCACATTCACAGAAAATAGCTTTCTTATGTGTTGTGAGATAAGGACGTGGATCGCAAGTGCATGCCCAAAACTTGTAGTTTGTTCGCTTATCTCTGTTTTTCTTCTTTTGAGATGTGATCTGAATATTTGTGGCTTGAAACGATGGAAATGTGACAGCCTATCCTGCAGTTCTGTAGATGTTTTGCCCTCCAGAGCATCGTGCCAGTCACGTGACTGAAAACTAGAAAAGCCATGAGTAACCAAGGGGACGGTGACTAAAGTCAAAATGGTGACTTTCATATCGGCAGAAAGTCAGTCATGTTCATCTGTCAAATTAAATTTACCAACTGCAGCTTCAAATGTATATAGTGTGAGTAATGATAAAAATAACAACTTCATTCAACAATTTTTCTTGGCGGAAGACAGTAAATTGTGGAGAAGAATTGTTGAATAAATTGTTATTTTTGTTTTGTTTTTGTGCACAAAAAGTATTCTCGTAGCTTTGCAAAATTGAAGTTGAGCCATTGATGTCACATGGACTGTTTTACTGATGTTTAGTACGTTTCTGGACCAGGGAACAATTGCATTACAGGGTCAGAGAGCTCTCGGATTTCATCAAAAATATCTTAATTTGTGTTCTGAATATGAATGAAGGTCTTACGGGTTTGGAACGACATGAGGGTGAGTAATTAATGACAGAATTTTCATTTTTGAGTGAGATAACCCTCGCTCACTCATAAATACCGTTCGTGAATGAATCAATGCTTTTGAATGACCGAATCAGTTGAATGACTCGCTCATAAAGTGCTTGTTGCCACATACTGGCAAATTAAGCGGCATTACCTGAAAAAAGAAAGTCAATAAGCATGCTTATGTGCAGTTCTGTTTTATTAAGTACGCTTTGCAATCTGATTCACAGCCCTTATGAAAATTAACCATGGTTTTATTATAGTAAAAGTGTAGTAACCATGTTTATTTGGAAGATTGATTACTATTTCTATAACCACATTTTCACAACAAATACCATGGTTAAACTAAAAACAGGGTTAATTTGTGGTTACCATAGTTTAACTACAATAACTTTTTTTGTTAGAAAATTTTCATAAGGGATATTTTTGTTTACATTGTATGTATCACACATGCACAGTGGGTTGTGTTTAAGAAACAGAAAAAGCCACTGTAATATGCTAATGTGGCATTTTGTAGATGACATATTTAAAAAGAAAGTTGACGTATGACATATAAGCCTTTTTAGCAATTACGTGTTAAATATTAAATGTCTTCCTCTTAACATGTTATTAAGACAAAAAACATGTTAGTTAGAAAGTAAGATTCATATCCTGTTAAGCAGGTTAAGATCTACACCATCCCTTTGAATTGAATCAAAATTTATTCAGATCTATCTTAATCGGATTAACTGACCTGTTATCGGAAGCTTTTTAGTCTGATTGAGCATCAGTATGAATATAAACAAATTATTTAATGTGTCACATCATACAATTGCCTATGAATAAAAATGATTTGTTTCTTTTAATCCTAAGCATAACCTGGTCATGCAGCACAATGCTGCTTTCCTAGCCACTCATATTTATTGAGCTAGAAAGAAGGCCTAGAATGATGTCATGCTGTTTGCTGTAAATACTTTTTAAGGCCATTTCATACCGCTGTCCAATCTCACCCCGCAAGACCTGGAGATAAAGCAGGTCAATGTCATCCTTCAGCACTTGGTATAAAAGCGAGCCGTTTCTCACTGCCACCACTCAAGTGATCTCATCAGGACCTCCACGCATCCCGACTGCTAGACATCACTCTTTTTTCTGGTCTTGTATGAAGGTAAATTGACGTCATAAAGATTTGCATGCGCAGGGTAAGATTTGTGAAAGTGTACATAAGACTGTAAGCGTAAATTAAATGTGCATGCGCAAGAGACACTTTGTAAAGGTGTAAATCGCGTTTGAAGCGCAAGAAAAAATGATTTGCAGCATTTTACTGTTACTTGTGAGTGTAATTCATGTATTGTGAAACTGCAGCTTCATGCTAGCGCAAAATAAATATGATCTGCATTCTTATGACTTTTGGCACGTTTTTTCCGCCAAAATACGGTCAAAAGCACTGCAAACCTGTGAACAGTGATTTGCAAGCGAGAACAACAGTTTAAAGAACTGCAAAATGGATTGACTGCGTAAAACCAATCTGTATGTGTAAAAAAACTGACTGTCAAATGTCTAAATGACTTGTTGTGTATGTAGGGCAAAAAGTTCCCGAAATAATCCGATATGTATTGCTCCGTCTTTCTTTTCTCTGCGCTCACAGTTTTGGCACGATTCTCTCAGTAACTGAGATTTGCAAGCGTGAGGGAGGGCGGGGCCACCTTGTAGCCAATCAAATGAGGCTCTCGCTGACTCTCCATTTACTCTAATCTGATTGGTTCAAAGAAACACATCATTCAATGTGTTGATAGTCATCAACAGCTGGTGTTAACATTATTTGGTTTGGCTTTGCTTTACATTGAAATTTCATAATCTGCTTACACCACTGATGTTAAACTTTATAATTAAAATGATGTTATGCGACAATGCTCAACACTATGGTATCAGAGTGTTACACTTTGTAAAACCTTTTGTTGCTATGCCAATAAAGCTACTTAAATCTGAATTTGTCAAACCATGTCTCTGTTTATGGTTTTTAACACTCAATTGTATATATTGAAATTTCAGCATTGATTCGGATTACTTTCATGTGACTGATTAAGCTATTATAGGAAGCAAGAATGAGTAACAAAATGCTTTCTTTGTGTCCAGATTTGACTAATGCAAAAACTTTGATAAATATGTATTTAATCATGTCTAAATATATATCCAAATTCAAGTAACTAATTATGTGGGAATCCCAAGTTCATATAAACATGGCCACACAGCCATGTTTATGTGTTTATATATAGAGAGCTAAAGGGGCAGTCGTGCTCCACTGCTTCAGGTGTATGTTCACTACTGTGTGTACACTTGCATGGGTTAAATGCAGAACACTAATTCTGAGTATGGGTCACCATACTTGGCCACACACCACTTCCCTTTCCCTTTCCCTAAACAGTCATCTAGTGGTTACACGATGGTATTACAGATAATAAATATTTTAGTAATATTTTGTAAAGTCGCTTAAGCGCTTGCAGTGCTTTTGACCGTATTTTGGCGAAAAAACCGTGCCAAAAGTGTAAGCGCGGAAAAATGGAAGTCATAAGAATGCAGATCATATTTATTTTGCGCTAGCATGAAGCTGCAGTTTCACAATACATGAATTACACTCACAAGTAACAGTAAAATGCTGCAAATAATTTTTTCTTGTGCTTGAAACGCGATTTACACCTTTACAAAGCGTCTCTTGCGCATGCACATTTAATTTACGCTTACAGTCTTATGTACACTTTCACAAATCTTACCCTGCGCATGCAAATCTTTATGGCGTTAAAATACCTTCATAGTCTTGTTGCTGTTTTCCTTTTAGTGAGATAAGTGTGAAGCTTCATGAATTGATTTTAGTGTTCTTTTATGATAAAATCATGAGTAAATAATTGCTTATTTTACGTAGGGCTGACTAGTATGATGATACACAGTATACTTTCCAGCAATAGTAATGCATCAGCAGGAGAAAATGTTACTATCCCAAGTTATACTTCAAAAGCTAAGAGTGGCACATTACATCACATTACTTCAGGTTCTTGGCTCATTTTGAGCTGAAAAAATAACATTTTCGTGATTCGTTAACAAGATTCTCTTCAACCGGATCATTGAATCAGTGAGTTGATGAAGGGTTAGTTCACCCAAAAATGAAAACTCTGTCATCAATTACTCACCCTCACGTCGTTCCAAACACGTAATAACTTGGTGATCTTTGGAACACAAATTAAGATATGTTTGATGAAATCCGAGAGCTCTCTGATCTTCCATAGACAGCAATGATATGGCTTTTTTTTTTTTTTTTTTACTTTTTTTTATATAGCACTTTTCTGGGTACTCAAAGCACTTTACATGAAAGGGGTGGGGATCTCCTCAACCACCATCAAGGCACAGAAATGTAGTAAGGACATTGGTAAAATAGTCTATGTGACATCAGGGGTTCAACCGTAATTTTACGAAGCTACGAGAATACTTTTTTGCGCAAAGAAAGCAATAATAACATAATTTATTGAGTTACCGTCTTCCGCCATTTTGGAGAATACCCCAGAACGTAATTAACATAATCAGCGTGGTTTACGTTCAGCATACGCTAGCTGTCTACTGAACGTAAATAACGCTGATTATGTTGATTATGTTCTGGGGTACTCTCCAAAATGGCGGAAGACTGTATGGTATGGTAATATCCTTGCTGTCTATGGAGGGTCAGAGAGCTCTCAGAATTCATCAAAAATATCTTAATTTGTGTTCCGAAGATGAACGAATGTCTTACAGGTTTGGAACCATATGAGGGTGAGTAATTAATGACAGAATTTGTATTTTTGGGTGAGCTTGGGTGAGCTATCCCTTTAACCACTGCACCTGGGTAAACCACCCGCATGAAACAAATCTATTGGTTCAGAAAAAAATCTAGAATCGACTCATGAATCTTATGGAGACGTAACTTTTGCGTTTTACGGTATATTCATACGGAGTGTCGGCGTTGACACTTGATGGAGGGCATCGGACATGATTGTCACAGTGACAACAGCCAATCACATTGCGTTTCTGGTCTTGCTTGAATGTGATTGGCTAGCATTTGCACCAGGGTATTTGCATAAGGTGATCTGATTGGCTGACGTATGCCTGCATTGGCGCTTGAAAAGTTTAATATTTTTCAACTTTTGCAACAAGCAACGCCTGTGGCGCGACACAACGGATCCACAATTCAGTTCGGTAATGTATTACGTCATTCATTCATAGTAAATGAGAAGTGTTAATGCAGACACACTGTGTGAATGCAACGTTAGAGTTTCGAATTTTCTTATAAAATGCAGTGGAGTAAAAATTCAGGTATTATGCTTTACAATGCTGTAAAGTGAAAGATAAGCAAAATGAAAATAATCAAATACAAATAGCTAAAAAAAAGGGTTTTATCCAAAGCAATTTTAACGTTGAATTTATATATAGATGTGTTGTTGGCTAATTTACAATGGCTTTGCATATGACTCATGTAATCAGAATTTAGAGTGAACTATTATTTTATTAATGTTGTGTTTATTGTTTCTGTTATTATTATTTTTTTTCAACTCAACTGTTTCATTTTTGCACTAATGTCAGAAATATCATTCATTTGTTATGAATAATCTTTTCTTTTGGTTTGCTTCCCACAAGATACAAATAAAAAGTGAAAATAATAAACATATGAAGTTCATTTTATTTGTCAGGATGCTGTTCATAGACTTCAGTTCAGCATTCAACACAATCATCCCTCAACAGCTCACTCACAAACTGGTCCAGCTGGGGCTCAACACCTCTCTGTGCAACTGGCTGTTGGACTTCCTGACCGGGAGACCTCAAGCAGTACGGGTTGGCAGTAACACATCCAGCACCATCACACTAAACACTGGGGCCCCCCAAAGATGTGTGCTGAGCCCCCTCCTCTTCACTCTGCTGACCCACGACTGCACACCGTCACACAACTCCAACCTGTTCATTAAGTTTGCGGATGACACAACTGTGGTGGGTCTCATTAGCAACAGACCACCCGCCTGGCCGGGTGGTGCAGTGACAACAATCTTCCTCTGAATGTGGAGAAGACGAAGGAGATTGTTGTTGACTTCAGGAGAGTACACACTCAGCATGCCCCTCTGACCATCAACGGTGCGACTGTTGAGAGAGTGAGCAGCACCAAGTTCCTGGGTGTGCACATCACAGAGGACCTCTCCTGGACTAAAAACACTGTAGCACTGGCCAAGCAAGCACAGCAGCGTCTCTACTTTCTCCGCAAACTGAGAAGAGCCAGAGCCCCTGCCCCCATCATGTGCACCTTCTACAGAGGCACCATCGAGAGCATCCTAACCAGCTGCATCAGTGTGTGGTATGGCGCTTGCAACGCATCCTGCCGCAAGTCACTTCAGCGCATAGTGAGAACAGCTGAGAAGATCGTTGGTGTCTCTCTCCCCTCCCTCCAGGACATTTACAGCACCCGTCTCACCCGCAAAGCCCTCTGCATTGCAGGTGATCCCACCCACCCGACACACAGCTTCTTCAGTCTGCTGCCATCAGGGAGGGGACTGCGGATTCTCCAGGCGAGGACCAGCAGACTGAAGGACAGCTTCATACATCAGGCTGTCAGGAAGCTGAACTCCCTCCCGTCCTTGCCCCCCCTCCCCTCTTTTACCCCATGCAACACTGAACTCTGACACTATGAGCACCCCCCCTCACCAACTTAAAAACTGTGACCAGCACCTGTCACTTGTGCAGCATTGGACTGATCACTACCTCATCCAGCATTGACTGCAAACTACATCCTCGGATAGTCTGATATAAGGACTGTTCTCCCTACTGACAAGCTCTTCTTGCACTACACATATATCTGCACAGTTTTGTCTTATTTAACTGATTTGCACTATCTATTCTGCCATGTGCCTTATGCCACTTTATCTCTTTTTTTTTTTTTTTCTACAATGTCCTCAGATTGATAAGCTCTTTTTGCACTACAAATATATCTGCACAGTTTTGTTTTTATTTAACTGGTTTGCACTCTATCTATTCTGCCATGCGCCTTATGCCACTTTATCTATTTCTTTATTTTTCTACAATGTCCTCATTTGTATAGCTGTATAGTTGTATGTACATATGTTTAAACTGTATTATCTGTATTTGAACGTGTTTAATGTTAACTGTATGCACCAAGGGTCTGAGAGTAACGCAATTTCAATTCTCTGTATGTATGTGCTGTACATGTGGAAGAATTGATAATAAAGCAGACTTGACTTGACTTGACTTGATTTGTAACGATAATTTAATGGATCATGTAAAGATGCTAAACTTATTATAACATATAAATAACATTTTTATTGAATTTCTGAAAACAATTCATGATATATAACACCACCATGACTTAAAATCATTCAACAATATCTCTCGCTGTTTATTCTTTGTCAAAACTTGAATTCCTGCGCTTTTATCTGCTTGGCTGTCTCAATATCCTTTATGTTTGACATCAGTGTGGCACCATTAGCCAGAGCAAGAGGAGTAAATTACAACAGCTTGCTGTCAGCAAGTGTCAGACCGCTTGGATCCACCACTGTTTATTGATTCAATCATGCCATTATTAACGGTGGGTGGAAAAGGTGCCCAGGGTGCATTTCTTACAACCGAGCTCGCTTTCGTTAGCAGTGGCATATCGTAGCTCTTGGAGCGATCCATTTACCACAGTTCTCCAGACTAACGCGCCCATGGGGCAAACAAACACAGACATGCAAACAGACAATCGTTCACCGAGTCGCAGAGTTTCGTCACTTCACCATGAAGGTCGATTGAAAAGCTATCTGCATTGTCTACATTTGTCGCTTTCAGACAGTCTCAAATTTCATTTTGAATTTACCCAACCATCCTCTCCTCTGAGCTATTCTTCATCAGTCTATTTCAGCTGTGTTTTACAGTACATAGTGGGCATTTCTCAACACTGAAAGCATAGAAGAAAATCTGTTCTCTAAAACATATTGATTTGAACATCAGTCTAGTGTATGAATACTTAAGGGTTTTTCAAACAAAAGCGAAAATTCCGTCATCAATTACTCACCCTCATATCATTCCAAACTTGAAGTTGGAAAAGTTGAAGATAATGTAAAGAACATGTATATATAAAGGAATATGGTAACTGTTATGACACTAATTTTGTATATTTTCTGAACAAAAGAAATAAAAGGCCACTTAAGTGTACTTTAAGAAATTACTCTTTTATGACTTTGTTTCTTAACACTTTTGCATTGTACTAATGTCAAATTACACGTTTTCATTTAATGTACATTTTAAATAATTGTTTTAGTGACCTAATGTGGATAAGTACACATACAACATAATTGATTGTATCTGTTACACACACACACACACATGTTGGTTTTTGTGGTTTATGGGGACTCTCCATAGGCGTAATGGTTTTTATACTGAACAAACTGTGTGTGCTATTGCCCTACACCAACCCTACACCTAAACTTAGCCCTCACAGGAGACTTCACACACACACACACACACACACACAAATATGAGTCTGGGGAAGGAAGAAGAAGAAAAAAAGAAACATTAAAGAGAAAATTATGTCCTCATCCCAAGCATGGACTAACTGTACTCTTAAAGTCTGTCTTGTAAGTGCTGAAATGTGCACAGAATACAAAAACATCTACCAGTGACAGTTTATGTTTCAGATGGGCATGCCCAATAAACCCTACTGAAGTACTAAACTGCTGCAGTTTATAGCTTATAAATCATCGTATTTATACTGCACTTGACCAAGGCAAATTTAATGAACCTTTAAATGACGGGAATCCATTGCATGTTGTTGTAACTGTGGAAGTTGACTGTTGTGCAGCCACTTTGCAGATAGACTGTCGGTCATTTTTGATGGGGTACTGAATAATTTACAGTTTTTTTTTTTTTAACTTAAACACAAAATCTGTACTTGTCACACAATTTCTGAAAGCTGACACTCAACCATCAGAACCACACGCCAAATCTGCAAAACCATAGACTAATTCTCAGCCCGACTCAATTAAACCATCCCTGACTCAATTTCATAAAACTTTTCAATTTCATAAAACACTTTTTGCAAAACACAACACACAATTCTCTATGTAACACACAAACAATCGAACAGGAATTAATATTATGTCAAAGGTGTTTGCAAATGTTTGCTTTTGAGATGTGTTTGTGATTTTTTGAATGCAGAGCTTCGTTTTGCAAGAGATGTGAAGTATTTTGCATTTTGTGTGTGCAATTCTTGGTTTTGTGTGTAAAGTTTTGAGAAAACAAAAAAACAAAAACGAGGCAAAGTTTTGAAAATGTGTGTAAGCAGTTGAAAAAAACAACTATAATACATAAAATTAATCTATGGTCATTCTGTATATTAAACACACTGGGCATTGTGTTTTGAATGATATCTTACAGTATTTTATAGTTAATGAAAACCAAAATTAAAACTTTTGAATGTTTTATCTATTTATTTAAATGGTAATGACGCTCTAATAAAATTCAATATGAGCGAAAATCTTAAAAAACAAAAATAAAGTAAAATGAATTTGAAATAAATAAGTACTAAAAATGACTAAAACTAAAATAAAAATAAATTAAAGCTAAATAGAATATCCAAATTAATAAATTAACAAATACACATCAGCATTGCTAAAATTAAAACTGAAAAAAAAAAAAATTAAACTTAAAAATATAAGTAAATGCTATAAATAATACTAAAATAACACAAGTATAGATTACTCAAAAATTCAAATTGTGTAATATTTCCAAAGCTGTATGATTTTCTTTTTACCGTGGAACATAAAAATAAGATATATTCTTAAAATATTTAGTGTTTTCCAAGAAAAATAAAGTCCTACATCTTTGTAACTACATGAGGATGAGTAAATTAAGAATTTGATGATTTTAAAGTACAAAAGTGGTCCAATGGCTAAAACATATAGTATATGGAGAAAACATTGCTTTTGCATTTTGGCTTGGTTGGTATTTTCACAGTTGTTTAAATGGAGGCTAAAAGCTTGCTAACAGCTAATTGAAACACATAAGTGTGTAGTGTGCTTGGCTTTTGATTAACAGTGTATTAACTGCCCATTAACGGCACAAGGCTCAGGGAAAGAGCCTCCGATGCATCGCAATTGCTTTGATGTCAGTCAGTAATTACCCTCCACTTTTACAGACCATTGAGAAGAGTGCAGAGCATGTGTTTACTTACCAATTTAACATATTGTGATGCAAGAGATCCTTGTTAAGTGCACTTATCTAACCAGCGCAATAGAGAAAATTAACAGCCAAAAATAAATAAGCACTGTGAGAAAGTGTGTTATTTACTTGACTATAATAAATACTAGCTCAACAAAGTTAGAAAATGTCTAAAACTGGAAAGTATATTCACACTTACATTTTATACGTTTGTGTACGAACAACAAGGCCTTAAGGTGCGTTCAAATTAGTGTGATTTTGGCGAACTTTCGTGAGCTGTATTATCAATTGCATGAAGCACAACTCACACAGACGTCTCTTTCAAACCAAGCTGGTTTTTGTTGGTCAGCACAGCAAACCGGTTGCGAAATCTGTATAAGGAAATATTTCGCTCCCAGACAATATAGTGTGGATCCCTATTGAAATGGCTAGAATATAAGTAATTCTCATGCAGTAAATACAGAAATGGGTATTTCCTTGTTTCTTGATTTATTAGTTTTAAAATGCAGTAACATTTTTATGATGGCGCTTCATAGTTTAATATTGAAAGTTTGGCTCTGGGACAAGCATACAACATTGAAATTCATGCACAAATGAGAGCAGGAAAAGTAGCAGAAATAAATGATGATGGCATGGTAAAAAAGCTTTCAAGACAGTTTTAATGTGAATTTGATAACAAAAGAAGAAGAAAAAAAATCTAGTTGTAGTTTTAATACAAACCAACCTCTGGGATATAAAAATACCATTTTTCAGCTAAATTTCAATAAATATGTGTGCTTTTGAAACACAACTCAATTTTGAAACTTTTTGAAAGTTTAGGTTTCTCATGATATAATAGCCTCTATTAAAAATTGTGCTTATTGTGTTGACAGCACCATTACATAACCCTTATTTATGGAAAATTAATTTGGATGTGTGCTGTTGCCTGTCTGGCAGGGGTTATTGTAAGAGGGCAAGAACAGTAGATTCAGCCAGGAGTCAGGCTGGTGGCGTTGAGCGTTAACCAACACAACATTATAAGAGCTGACACACCAGTGCTTCTGCACCTGCTCAGCACAGCTGTCGCAGCACCACCCTGCCAGATGTGAGCCACCAGCTGACCACAGCTGATTAATGTGAAAGAGATACGTGGGACTTTGCTTATAAAGGTGAAGTGGTATTTTTTTAGATGAGCTTGTGTTATACGTTGACACAGGTCCAAAACCTGCCAGCTTAGTGAGCTGCCAACACAAGCAGCATTTTTAAGGAATCATGGGCACACTCCCAATGCAAAGACTGAAATAAAGGAAAGAATAACAAAGTGCAGTAAATGGTAAAACTGTTTGCACTACAAGCCAGTGTGTTCATAATTAAGATAATACATTAAAGTCATATGGTAAGACACACCAATTTGCAATATTAAGCAGCAAAACGAGCTAAAAGTAGCTTGACGCAGATGAGACCAGAAGCCAGACACATTAAATTTACAAATGGGAAAAATAAGGTGCGTATCAGGCAAGAATGGGACCAAATTCCAACACCAAAACTACAGAAACTCATTACCGCGATGCCCAGATGTCTTCAAACTGTTTTGAAAAGAAGAGGAGATGCTACACCATGGTAAACATGCCCCCGTCCCAACTATTGTGAGACCTGTAGTTTCACTAGCGAATATAAACCTTTCGCAAATCAGCCCGAAGTTTCTTGCAGAAACAAACAAAAAAAAAATTGCGAGCAAACGCAGAGTTTCTCAGGTGAGAGTAAAACATTTTCAAGTGAATTCAAAACATTTGTAAGTGAGCTCAAAATTTCTTTAGAGAACACAAAGTTTCATGGGTGAATACAAGTGAGGCAAATGTTTCTCTGGGAAATGCAAAGTTGCTTGTAGAAATGCATAACTTTTGTGAGCGTGCACAAAGTTTCGCAGTGATCACAGCATTTCTCTGGGAAACACAAAACTTTCGCAAGTGAGTCAAAAATTTCTTGGAGGAATGCAAATCTTTTTGCATGCAAATGGCAAGTTTCATGGGCGAGCACAAAACTTCTGCAAGCGAGTCAAATCCAAAGTTTCTTGGGGAAACGCCAACATTTTGCAAAAGTTTATGGGCGAATGGAAAACATTTGCAAGGAGCCCAAAATTTCTCTGGGGAAGACAAAACTTTTCCATGCAAACAAAAGCCCAAATTTTCTCTGTGGAATGCAATCTTTTGCAAGAAAGCCCAACGTTTTTGGGGGAAATGCAACACTTTTGTGAGTGGGTGCGGGGTTTCAGAGGGGATTGTTAAATGAATGCAAGTGAATGCAAAGTTTCTCTGAAGAGCAAATCTATTTTTTATTTATTTATACATTTTTTTGTGTGTAACGCAAAACTTTTGCAAGCAAGCCCAAAGGGAATGCAAAACTTTTGCTAGAGAGTGCAAAGTTTTTTAGTGGAATGCAAAGGTTTTGTAAAAGAATGCAAACTTATAAGGGGAATGCAACATTTTTCAGGGGGGGGTATGAAATGTTTGCAAGCAAATGCAACACAACATTTGCAAGCTAACACAAATTTTTTGCAAATGAACAGTGTTTCACAGGGCAACATATACATACATATACATATATTTATTTTCGCAAGAATGCAAAAGCTTTGGAATAGAATTTTCCTTTTATCTCACAATGTCTACAACTGAACTCCTCTCCGGTGTCTTCATGGGATAGTAAAGTGTCCATCGAAGGCTTACTCCAGAGGCACGGCTGAAGTAGTAGGTCATTTGGGTTCTTTTTACCAAATACCACAAATTCAGACATACTACTCTTTTGATGTATCAGTTTTTGCATTCTATATACTATGGAAGTAGGCATATTAGAATGCAGCTTGTCCATGACCATATACCTGCTTGTGTTGGGTGGTCTGTATGTAAGGAACACAATCAATCAATCAATCAATCAATCAATCAATCAATCAATCAATCAATCAATCAATCAATCAATCAATCAATCAATCAATCAATCAATCAATCACTCACTCACTCAATCAATCATGTTTAAATTTGTTCAAATTCAACAATTGTCATGGTATCCAGGCATGATTAAAGAACTCAAAATGTAATCTATGCATTTTTTTCCCAATAGAAAGTTAAAATACTCCTGCCCCGTGTTATTGTGCATACTTTATCATTTTTAGAGTTAAAATGACACACTTTACGCTTAAAGGTGCCATAGAATGCATTGATACAGTATTTTAAATTGTTCTCTGATATCTACACAGAAGGTATGTGGCTTAGGTAAGGGCAAAAAATCTCCAGAAACGATTTTACATGTCCATTTACAACCCTAGGATTTCTGCCTAGAATGAAACGGTCTGTTGTTGGCTTATTTGGCAGGGTCATGAATAATAATGAGCTCTGCTCTGATTGGCTGTTTCACAGTACGGCTCATTAGCAAGAAGGAAGCACAGGGAGGAAAATATATATTTAAATACTTTCTCTCGCAGTTATATCGTCGGGTAATTATACTGTATATAAAACGCGGGCATCAGGGAGCCGTTATTAATATGCGAGGCATTGAAACTGCTTTTGAACGATCCATCGATCGCTTTATAGTTCACTTTCAAGAGACGCGATCACACAAACTATGTTTACATTATGGAGCAACAGTACTTACCACACATTTCACAAGATCAGATGCTTGTCAGTGGTGCTAAGGATCTGTAAGTCATTCGCCATCATCCTCATCTCTCCTTACTGAGAGTGAAATCTTATGTACTGTCACAGGCTACCGCTAGCAAGGAGCTAACCATGTCCCTTTAGTGGCTCGCGTTATTTGCATTCTGTGCCTTTCTGAATACAGACACCAACCCATCCCTGCACTTCACACCCCCTGCACGGCCTGGAACATAACATTTATTGTGTTATTTTCACTGTTGTCCGCGCTTGTTTATTTACAATACCTGCAGAGCTTCTGATGGTTCGGTGTTATGTTCTGATTCGCCTGATTTTCAGTGGCCTTTTTTAATCACGAGATTTACATATGAAGGAGGAAACTATGGTTTTTGAGGCTCACTGTATGTCATTTCCATGTACAGAACTGTTATTATTTAAATATGCCAGGGTAAAGACAGTTTTTCATTCTATGGCACCTTTAAGCGGCTTATTATAACGTGCCACATTGTGTAATCTCTGATGATTACCTTTTCTGGCACTTTATGCACGTCTGAATTCTCTTCTCTTTAAAAATTAAGAACATCTACATATCTGCATTTATTATTAAACATGCTACTTATTATGCATAAAGAAATATTGAGAAACATTAAAAGGGACAGGATTTCAGCCACGGACAGCTCTAAATGTTATTTTTCCGAAGGATGGAAAGTATGTCTCTGAAGAACCTGACAGGATGGGAAAATGACACCTTGACTTTATTTATTCCACTCAGCACTCCAGTGAGTGTTGTGTGTGTATGAACCCTCAAGCTTAAACACACACACACCAAGAGTGTGATGAAACACAATCTCTCCCAGCTTTTCTCCATGACATGCTTTGAGTGCCTTTCTTTCAGGTGCAGCACTTTGTTAGAGCAGGTGCTTAATTGGAAAGCACATACACAAATAATGGAAGGCAGCTGTAGAGAATCGCTGAAAGCAGGTAGTCAGCACAAAAGAATGAGAAGGCTTGATCCGGGCTTTGTGCACTGATTTACAGAGATTAAGGTTTTTTTCTTATTGTTTGGCACAATGGGACGGAAATTTGCGTGTATCACAAACGCTCTTGCCTGAATGCTGACTTTTATAGTGTGTGACAGTGAAGTATAAGTCATGCGGTTGTATGGGATTAGGCGGTGAAAAGGATGGGCAGAAGATATTGGTGTATCAAGTAGGACAAAAGGAGGTCTGATATTTGGTTACACTGTCTTATTAAGAGACACACAACTCTGGTGAGAAACTCTTTTATAATCTCGTCTGAAACACTTGGATATTGCATATTTAAAAGAACGGTCAAGTTCGGTACAACTTTAGTTCTATCAGCAATTTCTTTTTCCACATTTATGCTTTTAACCTGTCCAAAAAACTGGCTCCATAAACTTCCATTGCAAGGCCCTCATGTACATTAGTTGAAATTGTAACTCTTCAGCCTAGAAAGTAGTTTTTTTTTAGAAACCTTTTTTTTTTTTTATGAATAAGTTGTGTAATTGCTGTACCATAAATGTGACATTTCAGAATATACACTAATAACCTCTATTATAACAGTATATGTCTATGACTTTTTAATGTTCTGGGTAGATGCTACCAGTGTAAATTCTGTGGGTGAAACTTATAAACAATGCAATATTAAACCAGATTTACTGAATAATTCACATACTTGTTATATCAAAAAAATATGACCTTCGCATTTCACTTTTAAATCTTCTAGCTGTCTTTCCCAATTTCTTCCATCATAAGATCTCATACATTGCCAGTGGAAGTCAATAAACCTCAGTCAGGGTAGCACCATATTTAAATTTTGAAAGGAATGAAAACGAAGCTGTGAGAGATAGAAGCACAGTGTGTTTAATTAATTAATTAATCTTTCTCATATTAAGACCTACTGTAACGCACAGATCAAATATAATGTTACACATCAGATGTTTTTTCCATAACACTTCTCCAAACGTCCGCTTAAGACATAATAGATTATGTTTGTGTGAATACTTAAATACTGTAATTCTGCTTATATGTTTATATTTACCAGTGGAAGCACCTTTTATGCAGGCACTTTGGATGTCAGTGCGAGAACCGAGAGGAAAAAAGGTACTCCGATCAGAAAACATATACCAATAAAGATAATTTTAGATGTTTAGTTACTATTTGGAGCATTGGGATCACTAGACAAGAACTTAATGAACTTATTGAAAACCTCAAAATTCAACTAAAATCATTATTTCAATTTCTGCCTGTAACTAAAAATTAGCCCATGTGCATTCTGACTCATTTTGCCAGAACAGGTCACAATTGCTTTAAAAAACAAAACAACAACAACAAAACAATATTACCTTCACATTTTGCTTTGAAACCTTCCAGAGCACTTGCCCCATTGACCTCCATTATAAGATCACAATGCATGTCAACAGGGCAAGTGCTCTAGTTTGTAAGCACAGCTACATTATATATGTTTATATTCAGAAATTCACATAATAGCTTTAGAAACAACATGACCTTCACATTTTGCTTTTAACCTTCCAGAACTCTTGCCCTATTGACTTCCATTATATTCAATAAACTGACACTGGTAGACAATGGGCAAGTGTAGCCAATGTAATTCCTGTGGATGAAGTTCGAAAACTGTGCTTTACTAAGGATTCGACTGGTTAGCATGTTAGCCCCTGCTGGAACATAAGGTGGTGTTGTAACTACACCACCTGGATGAAGAAGAAGAAGAAGAAGAAAAAAAAAAAAAACCTTCGCCATTGGCGATTATTTCAAATGGATCAGGTTATTGGCAAACCAACTGGCTGTATTATTAAATATCCATGAGTTTTGTAGCTGTAGAGATTAAATAGTCTGTATTTCAATGTTTGCTACCTGGCCCAGAACAACTCGAAATAATTTTCATGCTAATCGACATTATGGCACAAATGTAGTTAACGGTGCTTAACTTGTACTGAACCAGGCACGTTCCTTTAATAAAGGTAAATGTAAGTGGAAAAAAATTGAATTTCGTAGGTTTGGCTTAGCGTTCTTACATGATTTTTTCACCAATCTTTTCTGAAGCCCCTCAGCAGCCATTCTTATTAACCCAGGGTTCCAGGAAGCATCAGAAGGCTCCACAACTCTAGATAACTCCAATCCCTCCAGGAGCGAGAAGTCAAGCTTCATATTAACGGCTTAGCCTCAACACACTATTCATTTATATTTATTATTATTTGTACATCCAGACTGACTGTGAATTTTAATGGGTAGGAGCCGTGCCAACATTTTCCAGCCCAGTTCTGCCTGAGTGCGCGGCCTGATTAAAATGCAGCTGGGCTCTTGCTCTGGCAGGCTGAAACAGACATTCTGTTAAAAACTGAGAGACCAAATATTCATGAAGGTGGGATTTTGCACTGGGCTTAGGAAGTGCAAAAAAGCCATTTCATCAGCAGTGAGAACAGGCTAGCGCTGATGTTTTAGCGAGGAGATGCAAAAATCCTGTTATTTACATTTATTCATTTGGCTGACGCTAAAAGCTAGTTACAGTGCAACTTATAAATTTTTAATCAGCATGAGCGCTTTGAAAATCAAACCCGTGACCTTGGTGTTGTTAGTGCTGTACTCTACCAGTTGATCTACAGGAACAGCAAGTTGTGCATTTATTTACTTTTTTGTGGTACATGTCGTTTGCGACTCAGTTTACTTTTATAGTCTGATATATTTCTGATAATCAACCAGAAAAAAAACAAAAACAAACTGGGGGCTCCATAGTAGTGCAAAAATAAAAATAAAAATAATTCTATATCATTTTAAGTGTAAAATACATTCATAAAATTGAAAATGTAAGTGTACATCATGATAGTAGTCATGCTATGTCATTGTCATGAAAATTACGAAATGCATCAACATTTCTCAATTGTCATAAAAATAGAAATGCATACATTTTATTTTATATATATAAAAAAATTTTTTGTGAGATTTATCAATAAAGCTTGCTCTGAAAAGTTGCTTACAGATGCAGAAAATTAAAACATACCTTCACAGATGTATGATATTCCTGTCATCAAGACTCTACAAGATAAGACACTCTTCAAATAAATAAGTAAACAGATACAAAATGATAAGGAAAAATATATATCTGGACACCTTGAACAAAGCTATGAAGATGCAAATTCCTCTTTTGCTCTTCACCGGTATATGATCTCACTCTTGGATGATCTACGGCCTGGAAGTTCATCTTCAACTGCGCTGCCAGTCTGAATTCTGAAATTGTGAAGGAGTAATAAACAAGATTGACTGCGGGACTCCATATTGATCCGGCTCCAATGTGCTCCGATGATTTGTAATATTGCCACTACCTGTGCTGCAGAAACGCTCGCTTCAGTGGCAGGGCAAATTATGATATGCTGCGAATCAATTTTTCTCAAATTAAGCTTCAGTTGTACGGTGGTCCAAATGGGGTGAGAGTGTGTCTGGGGTAAAAAAGAAGATCTATTGTACTATAAGTCTTTTTACCAGTGTTAACGCATGGTAAAAAATAGATTTGTGCAGCAACATGCAACGTTCGTTTGGATACTGAAGCAGATTCTGGTTTGTTTTAACAGGGAACGAGGAGTTCTACTTGTAATTCAGAGATAACAATGCGTGCCTCATTTAGGATAATCGCTGTGGAGCAGCCATGTCGTCTGCGGCGCGGGAGGCAGGCACCATACTCAGAGAAATGAGATGAGAAAGAAGAAATGCTGGGAGGGTGCGACCGAATCTCTTCTAAAAGATGTCCCGCTAAAGTTAACCATCGTTCATTGAGGGATTGAGGTTAAATCCATAGCTAATGCTTACTGATGTTTGTGCTGTTGTTTTCCCTCCTAAAAAATGATGTCACTTCCTGATGTCATGAAGGACCTGGCTTTTGTTAACATGAATTCATACATGCATAAATAGGCTACCCTATGTAGTGCCAAAAAATCAGCTTTTGTTTTTCTTCCCAAATTATTTTGATATTATACCCCTATTGCATAAAGTTTAAACCTTTTTTTTTAAATTGGTTAAATATTTATATTTATACTTAATTGACTAATACTTATATTTATGTTTATAATATCAAAAAACCCAAATAAATAAACCAATTAATCAATAAAAAACATAAAAAGTAAATAAACAAACGGAGAGTAAATAAATAAATAAATGAATGAATTATTAAATGAAAACATAAAGAAAGCGCAAAATATAGAAACATCTGTAATATGGCAATTTATTTCTTAATAAACTATATATATATATATATATATATATATATATATATATAGTATAGGCATACCTTAAAGTCTTGATTTTAATAGACAGACAGACAGACAGACAGACAGATAGACAGACAGACAGACAGACAGACAGACAGACAGACAGACAGACAGATAGATAGATAGATAGATAGATAGATAGATAGATAGATAGATAGATAGATAGATAGATAGATAGATAGATAGATAGATAGATAGATAGATAGATAGATAGATAGATAGATAGATGGTAAAACATTATTTTCGAGAAAACATGTAAAGAAAACACAAAATCAAGAAACATCTGTAATTTGTCTTAATAATTTATTTCTTAATAAAGAAACAAATCAATCAATCAATCTAAACAAACAGTTACTAATAGGATGGAAACTGATGAAGAAATAGGAATTAAACTGGTAAAATACCATTACAAAGAAAACATCTAAAGACAGTACAAAATAACTAACTAACAAACTAAATAAGTAAATTAACAAATAATATTAATTTCTTTATCATTTATTTTTAATAGATCAATAAATCGAATAAATAAATTTAAATTGATTAAATTAAAAATACATTTAAATAAGTAAATTATGTCAAAAATGCTATACATGAAATGTTATTCACAAAAAAAAGAAAGAAAGGAAGGGAACGACAAACAAGGAAACTTCTGTAATATTATATCTTTAAAAATAAATATATAAAATATGTGTTTATATTTAAATGTCTTTTTTATTAAAGTAAATATTTCTAAATATAGAAATTGTATTTATTGTTATAGAATGTTAAATCATTTATTAAAGTAATAATTATATATACTTGTATATGTGAACATGAAATGAACGACATTTTGGTGAATTTCTGGATTTCACCATGAGAAACATGTAGGCAAAACAGACGTGAGGGGCAACCGGGGTGTAGACAAAGAGGGCAGTATTTGGTAGAATGTAATCAAATGCAGCACTAAGAGGATAGGACATGCCAGAGTGGAGGACACTTCTTAAGATCCATGGAAGAAAGAACAAAAGGAAATTCCTATTCGAGGCGATACATGAGTGTGGGATTGCTGGAAAGCCCGTCAGGACCTTGAACTCCTCTTGAGGAAAAATCAAAAGCAGAAAATCCTCTGACTGTGACAAAGCGTCCAAAGACAATGCAGGGTTTGGGAAGTCAGGGGAAGATATAAGATAAAAACATAAAAGATCAGTGTTCCCGCTGAACTTCCACTCACACATTCAAGGAATAGATCACAAAAAATTTAATTCTGTCGCTTGCACACCCTTATAACTTTTCAAACTCAAAATGACTTTCTTTCCATGCATTTACAATGAATAAAGACCAGTTTTGTGAAGTGGTTCAAACTGAATCAATAAAACAATCAGACTCAAAAGAACAGTTCTTTTTAGAATCAAACTTTCACTCACAGTTAATGTTGTTCGGCAGATATTTTGCAGGCAAAATCCAGTTATTTCAGTATGAAACTATTCTCAGGAATTTCTTTTAGGGTCGAAATCTCCCTCATGCAGATTTTGCAACCGGTTCAAACTGGTAAAGCGAATTCACCGTGTTTACAAACAGAAAGCTGCTTGGTTTGAAAGTAACTCCCAAGTGAGCTGTGCTTCATACATTACCGAAAATTTTGCAGAAAGTATCTCTAATGAGGCCGTGGTTTCATTCAAACTACCGTATGACTTCAGAAACCTTGTGATGCAGCACACAAGTCTTATAAACTGCTTTTATAGTCATTTACAGTCATTTTCGAAGCTTGAAAGCTCCAGTTCCAATTTATCTTAAATGTACTGTAAACGACAAAAACTGTAAAAAAAATAAATTACTGTAAAGGATATTCTTTAAAATTTTCCCTTTTGTGTTCCTCTGAAGAAAGAAAGTCATACAGGTAGAACGATGTAAGAGTAAGTAAATGATAACAGTTTGTATTTGTTGGATTCCCTGACGGGAAAACATAAGGATTTTACGATTTTGTATAGATTTATACATTGTAAATCTTACGGAAATTAAATTTTTTGCCATTTTTGCCTTTATTTTTTAATTTTATAATTATCTTTAAACAGGAAGCGAAGTAGGACAGAGAGAGAGAGAGAGAAAAAGAGTGGGGGATCGGGAAAGGTCCTGGACCCAAACTCGGGACGCCTGAAGCGCAATGATTCTATATGTCGCCTAGTGTTGTCAAAAGTACCGACCACGATACCATTCGGTACTGAAATTTAAAAAAAGTCCATTTCCCGCTAAGATTTGAGCGCTGTTGAGCAGATTCTTAAACAGCGCTGATTGGCTTCAATGATCATCGCTTCACTGAGTGCTTCATTGATCATTGAAGCCAATCACAGATGTATCTGTTGAGTGCGTGAACACAGTGACCAATCAGCGCTGTTTAAGAATCTGCTCAACAGCGCTCAAATCTTAGCAGGAAATGGACGTTTTTTTTTATTTCAATACCGAATGGTATCGCGGTCGATACTTTTGACAACACTAATGTCGCCGCACTGCCCACGTGGCTATTAGCGTCAACGTAAAAACTTACAATTTTATAGAAAAAAGAAACGTCCACCCCTAAGAATAACCATCAGTGGTGCTTAAAGGGTTACTACACCCCAAAATGAACATTTTGTAATTAATCACTTACTCCCATGTCGTTCCAAACCTGTAAAAGCTTCATTCAAATCAAAGTATAAATAAACATAGAAGACGTATCCATGAGCTGCGGCTGACACAGAAGAGCACATGCTATTTGCGTCCAGCAGATATTCTCCAAAAGAGCGCTAATCTGACGCAGAGGAGACAAATGGTTGAATAAAGGCATTATTTTAGTTTTTTTCGCGTACAAAAAGTATTCTCGTCACTTCATTACATTCAGATTGAACCACTGATGGCAAATGGACTATTCTGACAATGCTTTTCATACTTTTCTTGACAGTGGTAATTGTTTGGCAGTCAATGGGACTGTAACGAGGAGTCAGTGGCGTTAAGATCCATGTGCAGCTTTATTTAAACAGAGTGCAAAGTAGACAAGCAAGGTTCAATCACGGGCTTCAAACGCAACGTAGGCAATACAAAATTAGAGTCAGACTTCAGGCGTTAGATCAGGGCAGGTGGCAAACAATCAGAATAATCCAGTAACAAGGCAGGTCGAATCACAATGGGCAGGCGGCAGAGAATCAAAGTCCAATAAACAGTCCAGGTCATACACGGGAAATCAAACACGGGAAAAACGCTCTGAAATATTTGCATGGCAGAACAAGACTTCGCAATGAGGGAATGGAGAGGACAGCTTAAATAGACCAGGACTAATGGGTGACACCTGTGCATGCAATCAGTCACAGGTACGGGGTGTGTGTGTGTGTGTGTGTGTGTGTGTGTCAATATTCTGGCGAAGGCGCCCTCTGGTGGTGAGTGGAGGGAGCCACAGAGGCTGAGTTCATGACAGAGCCCCTCCCCTGTGAGCGGCTCCTGACGCGAGGAGGCAAACGACACCGGGGTCTACCTCGAGGTCTTGGGGCAGGCCTGTCCGGGTGCTCCCTATGGAAATCTGTGGTGAGTGAAGGATCTAAGATGTCATCGGCATTGACCCAGGACCGTTCGTCCGGACCGTATCCCTCCCAGTCCACAAGATACTGGAGGAATCTGCCCCGACGACGAGAGTCCAGGCTTTCATGGACCTGGTATGCCTCCTGGCCGTCGATGATGATGGGAGGGGTCCTCTGGTCAC
This sequence comes from Barbus barbus, assembly GCF_936440315.1. Taxonomy (NCBI): domain Eukaryota; kingdom Metazoa; phylum Chordata; class Actinopteri; order Cypriniformes; family Cyprinidae; genus Barbus; species Barbus barbus. The sequence continues at coordinate 27,166,249 of NC_136737.1, read as the reverse complement.
CAGCCTCATCTAGGACCTCCTCTCCTCTCGGACCACCAGCGGGCTTGAGCAGAGAAGCATGAAAGGTGGGTGAGATACGGTAATGTGCAGGCAAAGCTAATCTGAATGAAACTGGAGTGATTTGTCTAATGATTTTGAACGGACCCACGTACCTGGGATTAAGCCTCTTGCAAGGTAACTGAAGCCGTATGTCACAGGTGGATAGCCAAACCATTGCCCTGGTTGGTATTTGGGGTTGGCTCGTCGATGTCGGTTGGCCTGTTCTCGGGTGCGACGAACTGCTCTTTGGAGATGTACGTGAGCGAGGTTCCATGTCTCCTCACTGCGTTGTAGCCAAGTATTGACGGCAGGTAAGTCAGAGGGTTCTCCAGACCATGGGAACATTGGGGGTTGGAAACCTAGGACACATTGGAAGGGGGTGAGACCGTGGCTGGCTTACGGAGCGAGTTCTGAGCGTATTCGGCCCACATCAGATAGCGGCTCCAGTCAGCTTGATTCTCCTGACAGTATGAGCGAAGGAAGCGGGTGAGTTCTTGGTTAAGTCGTTCTACTTGTCCGTTAGCTTGGGGATGATAACCGGAGGTGAGACTGACATTGATGTTCAGCTGTTGGCAGAAGGCTGACCAGACGCGGGAGGTGAACTGCGGACCCTCTGGTAGATCGTAGAACCTGAATACATAATTGCATAGGACTTCCGCTGTTTCTAGGGCAGTGGGAAGTTTGGGAAGTGGTATTAGTCTACAGGCCTTGGAGAAACGATCAATTACCGTGAGGATGGTAGTGTGGCCCTGAGATGGTGGTAAATCCATCACAAAGTCTATGGCAATATGGGACCAAGGTCGTTGTGGAACGGGTAATGGATGAAGGAGCCCAGCGGGTAATTGACGTGGGGATTTGGAGGTGTTGCAAACGGTACAGTTCTGGATGAAGGTGATAGTGTCAGTTCGGAAGGTGGACCACCAGAATTTATTATTGAGGAGTTGCAAAGTGGCGGTGATACCAGGGTGACCGGAACTTGGGGTAGAGTGGACCAGTTGTAGCACTCTCTGTCTTAAGGCCAGTGGGACATACGTAAGGTTGGGGTGTGTTTCCTCTGGTGGTGGATCAGTGATTTGTGCCTCAGTAATTTCAGTCATAATGTCCCACTGTATGGGAGCGAGGATGATGGTGGATGGAATAATGGGTTCTTGATCTGGGGAAGAGAGGTCAGACTCATGGAGTCGGGAAAGAGCATCCGCCTTGGTATTTTGAGAACCGGGACGATAAGTGACTTTGAAATTGAATCTGGTGATGAAGAGGGACCATCTAGCTTGTCGGTGATTTAGTCTTTTGGCTGATTTCAGGTACTCTAGGTTACAGTGATCAGTGATGACCATGAATGGGTGTCTAGCCCCCTCTAGCCAGTGCCACCATTCCTCGAATGCTGCCTTCATTGCGAGGAGTTCGCGATTGCCCACATCATAGTTCTGTTCCGTAGCGTTCAGCTTGCGGGAGAAGAATGCACAGGGGTAGAGTTTAGGGGGATCACCCTGGCGTTGGGAAAGAACTGCTCCAATGCCCGTACTGGAAGCGTCTACCTCTACAATGAACTCCCGTTCAGGGTCGGGATGGTGCAGAATGGGAGTGGTTGTGAATTTCTCTTTCACTGAGCGGAACGCTGCCACAGCCGCCGAGGACCAGGTGAGACGTTGCGTTCCCTTCTTGACCATGGATGTCAGGGGAGCAGCGATTGAACTGAAGTTTCGGATGAACCGCCGATAGAAATTGGCAAATCCTAGGAAGCGTTGAAGCTCCTTGAGAGTGTTAGGTTGGGACCATTGAACTACCGCCCTCACCTTCTGCCCATCCATGGCGACCCCTCCAGAACTGATCACATATCCAAGGAAGGAGATTGTCTCTTGGTGGAACTCACACTTCTCTGCCGTGCCATACGGTTGATGTTGTATTAGACGTTTTAGGACTGCCCTGACGTGTTCGACGTGTGCCTCATAGCTTTTGGAGTAAATCAAGATGTCATCAATGTAGACGATTACCCACTGATTCAGCATGTCCCGGAAGACGTCATTAATGAATGTCTGAAACACTGAAGGACTATTGGACAGGCCGAATGGCATAACAAGATATTCATAGTGCCCCGTGGTAGTGGAGAATGCCATCTTCCATTCATCTCCATCACGAATGCGAATGAGGTTGTAGGCACAACGAAGGTCCAGTTTAGTGAAATATCTAGCTCGTCTGAGTTGTTCCAGTGCAGCAGGGACGAGAGGTAGTGGATAACGGAACTTGACAGAGATATCATTGAGGGATCGGTAATCGATACAGGGACGAAGGCCTCCATCCTTCTTCTTTACAAAGAAGAATCCCGCCGATGCAGGTGACGTGGATGGACGGATGAAACCTTTGGCAAGCTCCTCTTGAATGCAGGATTTCATAGCCTCTGCTTCGGGTTGTGACAGTGGGAAAACTCTGCCTTTGGGAGGTTGTGATCCTGGGAGGAGGTTTATGGCACAGTCGTTGGATCGATGGGGAGGTAAGTGTGATGCTTTTACCTTGCTAAATGCCTCGGCTAAATCCTGATAGACACTGGGGAGTGGGTTTTTTAGGGGATTCTCATTGCCCTTCTTGACAGACATGCTGCGAAGACAGTTGTGCATGCAGAACATGCACAGCAGTTGCAAACAGCAGTTGTTCGCCCACTTCCTTTCCTCCCGCGGGGTGTTCGAACACCTCCTTGAAGCGCTGAATGAATGCCCTGAACGAAGGGAAGGTTGGTCTGTCCTCACTCCACACGGCAGTGGCCCAATGCAGCGCTCTCCCCATGAGAAGCGAACACACGAATGCTATGCGGCCCTCATCTGTCGGGTATAACATGGGTTGTTGGTTGACAAAAATGGAGCATTGAAGTAAGAAGCCTTTACATTTGGTCGGCGTTCCATCGAATTTCTCAGGGAAGGCTAGACGAGGGCTGGAGGTGGTGGGAATAGCTTGTGCCTGAGGTGGATTGGGCAGCAGTGCTGGATCGCTGGGTGCTTGGAGTCGAAGCATTTGCAAAGTCTTTACCAGATCTTCGGTTATCGAAGTCAGTCGGTTGAGCTGCTGCTGATGTGTAGCCAGGACCGATGCTTGGGCGGAGACCTCGGTGGTGAAGTGGTAGAATGCTGCTGGATCGAGGTCTGGCGAAGTCTTCTGTAACGAGGAGTCAGTGGCGTTAAGATCCATGTGCAGCTTTATTTGAACAGAGTGCAAAGTAGACAAGCAAGGTTCAATCACGGGCTTCAAACACAACGTAGGCAATACAGAATCAGAGTCAGAGTTCAGGCGTTAGATCAGGGCAGGTGGCAAACAATCAGAATAATCCAGTAACAAGGCAGGTTGAATCACAATGGGCAGGCGGCAGAGAATCAAAGTCCAATAAACAGTCCAGGTCATACACGGGAAATCGAACACAGGAAAAACGCTCGGAAATGTTTGCATGGCAGAACAAGACTTCGCAATGAGGGAATGGAGAGGACAGCTTAAATAGACCAGGACTAATGGGTGACACCTGTGCATGCAATCAGTCACAGGTACGGGGTGTGTGTGTGTGTGTCAATATTCTGGTGAAGGCGCCCTCTGGTGGTGAGTGGAGGGAGCCACAGAGGCTGAGTTCATGACAGGGACAGTCACAAGTCTCCCGGTTTTCACCCAAAATATCTTGAATTGTGTTCCGAAGACAAACAAAGATTTTACAGGTTTGGAATGACATGGGGGTAAGTAATTAATGACAAAATTTTCATTTTGGGGTGGAGTAATCTTTTAAGCAGATAATACGAAACGTACAAATTAGATTTTATGAATTCGTATGAATTAGCGACAAAACACAAAATAGTTACGAATTACCATTGTGCTGAAGATCCTCGCAAATCAAAAGTCTGGTAAGGACAGAGAATATGTTTATGGTTTACAATCTCTATGTATTTTTGACAAAAAATGTTGTGCTTAATTCAGATGCATGTTTATTTATTGCTCTAATAACTAAAATCTTTTGTAATTTTTATTTTTGTTAATCTTTTTTATCTGCCTCTAAAATGATTTAGTTTTTTAGTTGATGTCACCAAATCCTTTTTATTTATTTATTTATTATTTTTTCAATTGTCTACTCCAGTATCCCGCCAAATGGATACTATTTTATATTTAATTTAAAGTGATCATTGACCCAAAAATCATAATTTACCTTACATTTGTATGAGAATAGACCATAAAAGAGGATATTTTGAAGAACGTTAGTAACCAAACAGTTGCCGGTAGTCATTGACTTCCATGTTTTTTCCATACTATGGAAGTCAATGACTACCGTCAACTATTTGGTTACCAACATTCTTCAAAATATTTTCTTTTGTGGTCAACAGAAGTAAGAAGCAACATGAGAGTAAGTAAATGCTGACATAATTTTCACTTTTGGGTGAACTATCCCTTTAAGGAAGGTCCCAACCATCTATGTACTTTATGCTTGCTAAAATCTCACCAAAACATATGCAAGTTGTCATAGATATCAAGAATAATGGGAGAAAATGACAAGGTAGTGTTGTTGCCATGAAATGACTTTCTAATGCACCTTCTCCCATCCACAACAATGCATTGTAATGTATAGTGACTCTTGATGTCTATTAATATTCTTTCTCTGGGTGTCAAAGCCCTCAACATCCAGGTAATGTTCAGCATTCTCCACTTTCTGATTAAACCCCTGTTGCCTGTGTTTCTCTGCCCTGCAATTTTAAAGCTTAACCTGCTTATCTGAAACCCTGAGACTCCATCAGGCTCCTGCTACCTGTGGACAAGCATGAAAATAACCCAGAGACGCTGCTTTAAATATAAATGGATTTACTAATTGATGTCTTTTAGGTTGGGACCGCCTATGAATCCTTTCAATTTGCTGAATCCTCTGCACCCTTAAAGCATTTCAGATTTTGAAGTGTACTTGCCAGTGATGCATATTTTGATAGATTCATAAACTTGTATGTTACTGATTAGCATTGATGGTTTGCTTTCACTAAGCACTAAATAATTTTATTCAAACCGCAAGGCAAGTCAGTCTTACCATATCACCATTTCCTCGATCTACAGTACTGTAGTATAAATGTTCTTATAGGTGCCTATTTAAATTTTATTTATTTAAATTTATATACATTTTAAAATAAATTTTATTATTTATAATAACAAAGGTTTTTTTTTTTTAGCTTTTTGTTGCTTACTTTTTTATTACTTTTGGAAAGAAAAAAAAAGAAAAAAGACTTTTATATGACAATGCAGACTTTTTTCTTGCAATTCTGGGTTTATATGTCAAAAACTCAGAATTCTGTGGGAAAAAAAGCCAAAATTGCAACTTTCTGACTTGTTTGCAATTCTGACTTTTTCCTGAGTTCTGAGTTTACATCTAGCATTTTTTTGGTTGTTTTTTAAGGAGTGGAATAACAAATAAAAAGGTAATCTCTGACATTGACACAATTCTGACATTGATTTTATTTTGTTTACCACCGACATTTGATGTGTTTAAAGCTATATATTATTGTACTGTTTATTGTTTAGATGATAGTTTATGTAACATATCTTGAAAGATGAGAAGGTACTGGAACACCAATTTGTAGCTTGTTTTGGGAGATGTGAGGCATTGGCCTGATTTCTGTCAGCAGTGCAGCTCTTCTGGCCTGTTTCACTGCACTCTTATCTCTAATAGTGAGGTCATGCTGCTGTGCTCCTTGCAGCTTATCTATCTCTCTGCCTTTTCTCATGAAACTGACCAGCCAGGAGAGAGACACACATCACTGCACATACATCTCCATTAAATATATCCCACATGCAAATGGAGCCGTGCTTGATACAATGATTCCAGCTCTGTTGAACTCTAGCAGCATTACATATGATGCTGTAGCTAATCTTGACGGCCTTTCAACAGAACTGCTTATCAAATATTGCTTCCTATGGTCAGGAGAACGTGAGCCACTGTTATTTGATTAACGTTTTGTCATTAGTCTCAACAAACATGTGCTTAATGAGTGCATTTGAAACAGTTTGTGGTTCTTCTTTAAATTATGTTAAAAACTAAACTGTGTATTATTAACATGTAATGACATTGTTATTACATTGTAATAATTATATTATTGTATAATATGTTGCATGCAGTTACTGTAATGTAAAATATTACCCAGTTGTCAGTGGCAACTCTTTTAAAGGACACGTTGCCCTTGTTTAAATGCATGTAGCATAAAGACTCCATATGTATCAGATAACGTCACTGTGGCGGCAAGATTATCCATTCAATCAAATCAGCCTGAATGCAGGCTTTGTTCCACAGCTGATTGTACAATCTTTAGCCAACGTAAACACAAAAGGATAACCTCTGTAAATATCCCTGATATCAGTCTCATATAATGTTTCCAATGTAATATCCCATAAGCCCTGGCGTGAAATGGCTTCAGAAGAATGTAGATTCTGTTCTGATAAAAGTTCAATCTCTTAGAGGAGTAGTTCAGCCAAAATGAAGCCTTATGTTGTTATTTACTCACCCTTGTGTTGTTTCAAACGACATGCCATTATTATTATTATTATTATTTTATTATTTTTCAATGTATTTTTTTTATTTATCTAATTGTTACTACTACTACTACTACTAATTCCTATTATTATTACTATTTCTGTTTCTTCTTCAACAACAACAATATCAATTAATAACCATGTTGTACCTTTGTTATTTTATTATTGTTTTATTAACAGTGATGATAATTTGAGTATTAATAGTTTTAAACTTCTTCCAGTTTAACAACGAATGCAATTATAATCATCATCATTTTGTATTTTTTTTCTTTTTATATTTATTAGTATTCTAATTTTGAATATTACTTTTTATTTTTATTCTAATTTAACATATTAATAATAATAATAAATAACAATATAGCATTTGTGTTATTTTATTACTATTTTATTTATATTGACAGTGATGGTAATGAAATGAGTATTAATAGTTTTTAAATTAACAACCATACAAAAAACAACAACAATATCAATTAATAACCATGTTGTACCTTTGTTATTTTATTATTGTTTTATTAACAGTGATGATAATTTGAGTATTAATAGTTTTTAACTTTTAATTTACAAAAAGGAACAACAACAACAGTATAATAATATGAATAATAATAATAATAATAATAATAATTGTCATCATTATTCATATTATTATTGTTCTAATTTTTAAAAACATTTCATTATTCAAATATAACTTTATTATTATTAATAATAATAGTAGTAGTATTCATAACATTAATGATAATAATTTAAAAACATTTAGCATTTTTGTTATTTTATTGCTATTTAATTTTTATTAACAGTGGTGGTGATGATATGAGTATGATGATATGAAAAGAAAAGTGAGAAAAGTGAGTGCACACCACATCAGATTTTCAGAGGAAGAATTCATAGCAGAAGTTCATGTCAAGATCATGCTAAATATGCTCACCTCTCGTATAAACATTTATAGCACTGGTCCAGACGGTGATTAACATTTTTATAGGACACTGACTGATGTATCAAGTGATCTCAAATCTAAAACCTGGCTTGCTGGCTCTTCCTGTTCCCAATGCATCTGGCCCAGTCATGTAGCCCATCTGCCAGCAGTCATTCATAGCGTTTCGGGGAGCCGCTCCACACAGGCATGTTTTACTCGTGTCTGTGCTTTGCTCTTCCTCTATTAGCAGTGACATGGCTTTACTCTTGCATCATTCACACGGCTCCTTCATGAATTCCATGGCTTCTCCATCTTGTTTCCTTCACAACTGTAGCTGTGCATCTCCTGTACTTGAACACAAATAATTCAGAGGTTCAGGGCTTCTTCTTCTGTACATGACACAATGAGTGCAGGAGATCCAGTCTGGATGTCATTTCCAAACACCTCACTGTCTGCTGTGTATGGCGTCATTCCTTCTTTTGCTGAATAAATTAAGAGGTTTTTCGTTATCTCTTGCGCGCAGGAAGTTCAAGAAGGGGTTGTGCTGTTAAATTGGTTCACCTAAAAATTAAATAATTTACACACCAATCCCATATGACATCCTTTGTGAAAAAGAAGTGTACTTTTTTGTGTTGAATGTGCACTTCAAAGTTTGTATTTTTTATTTTATTTTTAATCTGTACTTGCAGATAGTGTAATATTAATTGTGCCATTTATGGGAACTTCAGGGAACCACTTTCATTAACACACTTAAGTAGACTTTTTTCTACTTAAGTGTGTTTTTCTTAACACACTTAAGTAGACTTTTAAACAGTGCACTTTGTAATTATGTAAAATTAAAAATTTTAGTTTTAAATCAGTATTTTATCAGCTTTAATAAAGAAGTACACTCATTTGAGTTGATTAATGTAAAGTACTTGATTATCATTTTTAACTGTAGCGTTATTCAATATTACATTTTAAAGTCAATATATGTTAAATATATTTATTTAAATACATAACACAAGTTTCAAAATGAATTACATTATATTTAATTTTATTTTACAACAAATGCAATCTGTAGTAAAATTCTTATTTTAAGACATATTTATGAATTTACATATAAAGATGTATTTAAGTCCTTAAGTTGTTAAAAGATCACTCTAAGGTTCAGCTGATTGTGTTATTTAAACTATAATTAATTTTCATTTAATTGTAAATAACATTCAATTAAGTGTCCAAAAACAATGCATTCAGTTTGCGCTTAAGTATATTGTTTTAAAATATATTATTTCCACAATAATGTATACTCTTTTAATAGAATGCTAAAGTATATTTATTTATTTGTAATTTCTTCTTTGGATTTAAATATTTGCTCAGTTTAAGTTCAGTTCCAGTGTTATTTTTATTCAGTTCAGTTAACAGAATTATACGAACCACTTTGGGTCAACGTATGTCACTTTCAGTGTGCTCTAATAAATAAGCTTTGACTTGATTTGATTTGAACAATAGCTCCAAACATGCCTTTATCAGATTATATTCCAAATCTGAGATCATTATATTCCAAAACATTTTTTGTTTATTATTCTCCATAACATTTCATAGTATCTAAATTCCAAATGTATAGTTATAAAACCAAATATAATCAAAACTGACATCAAACCACAATCATTAGTATTCATATCTCAAAAGGAAATGTAATGTAATGTGTAAAATTTTCAATGGTAAAGGAAGGGAATCTGGGAGTTTTGGTACAGGGGAAGACTGAACATTCTTCAAAATTTCTCCTTTTGTGTTTCTTGGAAGACAAAAAGACATGCAGGTTTGGAACGACAGGATAACTCTATTGAGTTATTTTTCAACCTCTGACCTGTAAAATGCTTTATTTCATTTTTACACAATAAAACAATATCAATGCCATAAAAATGAGTCATGTGGGTGTCCTTACTAAGGCTTTGTAACATCCAGTTAGAGCTAATCCTTTTAGGGAGCATTTACCTGCTTTTTATCTTTATCTCTTCCGTTTGCATCCTACGGCTCTTGGCCTCCACAAAAATTGGAGAAACATTGCAGTGACATCAGGTATATATTTCCGTTCCTGACAAATCCATCTGACTTATAGTCCTCGCCTGTGGGGCAGTTTTTATGCTATATGGAAAACACCTTGTCAATGCACGAGTGTATTACTTAATATCACTGACCTCGTTCTCTGGAGATGGGCGTCATTATTTAAAAAGTTATGTTTCCTCATGAGATTGAGTTGTGTTTGCAATTTGTAACTATTTCAAGAAATTCGTATTGTCTCATTCATACGTTTCCATACGGCTTGCTACGAATTCATATGTATTTGCCAAAACATAACTATTTATAGCTATTTCAAGTTTTGGTGAATTGGTGGCAAATTCATACAATCTCGTTTTATTGTTTTTATATGATCTGCTACACATACATGCAAATTTGTCAAAATACAAAACTTGTGAACATAAAGTTAAACTTTCTCATGAGATCAAGTCGTGGTGGCAGTAAGTTTGAGTGATTTGGTGGCAAATTCATACAGTCTCATTAGAACTTTTCCATATGATCTACTATGGATTCACATGAATTTGTCAAAACATAAAAAAAAAAAAAGTATTTAAAAAAAATAAGTTTCGTCATCGAGTTATGCTTATAATTCATAACTATTTCACGAAACTTAGTTTTGTCCAATTTTTGGTAAATTCGTACACTCTCGTTAAAATATTTTAATACGATCAGCTACAAATTCATATAAATTCGCCAAAACAAAACTTGTTAACATAAAAATTACAGTTTTCTCATGAGATCAAGTTGCGTTGGCAGTTTTTAACCATTTTAAGTTTTGGAGAATTGGTGGCAAATTTATACAGTCTTATTCGAACATTTCCATAAGATCTGTTTGAAATTCATACAAATTTGTCAAAACATAAAAAAAATATACATTTAAAATTTATGTTTGCTCATTTTGCTAATGAGAACAAGTTGTGCTTGCAGTTCGTAACTATTTCATGAAACTTCATGAAAGTTTTGGCAAGTTGTTGGCAAATTTGTATACTTTCATCCATACATTTTCATACGATCTGCTACGAATTCATATGTATTTACCAAAAGGTAACTATTCACAACTATTTTAGGTTTTTGTACAAATTTGCCAACAATTCATCAAAATTTAAAATAGTTATAAATAGTTACCTTTTGGTAAATACACATGCATTTGTAACAGATTGTACAAAAACATAATGTGAGCTTTGCCACCAATTCACCATCTCATTTTATGTTTTCGTACAATCTGCTACAAATTCATACAAATTTGCCAAAACGTAAAAACTGTAAACATAAGAAGTTATGTTTTCTCATGAGATAAAGTTGTGTTGGCAGTTTTAAATTTTAAATTTTGGTGAATTGGTGGCACATTCGTGCAGTTTCATTTGAACGCTTTCATATGATCTGCTGTGAATTCATACTAATTCACCAAAACATAAAAAATGAAGCATAAAAAGTTACAAGAGATAGAGTTGTGTTGACAAATCACAACTATTTTAAGTCTAGGCGAGTTGGTGACGAAGTCATACAGTCTCATGCATACGTTTTCCTACTATCTATTATGCATTCATATGAATTAACCAAAACGTAACATTTTTTAAAGTAAAAAGTTGCATTTTCCTATGAGATCAAGTTGTGTTTGTCAATAAGTAACTATTTTAAGTTTTGACAAATTGGTGCAGAATTCTTCGAATGGCATTCATAGTTACTGTATCTCTTGGGAATTCATACAAATTATCCAAAACTTAAAAATGTAAATAGTAAATGTAAATGTAAAACTTAAATGTAAACAGTTGTTTTTTCATGAGATCAATTTCTGTTGGCAATTTGTTTTGGCGAATTGGCAGAAAATTAAAATTTAGTCTCACTCAAATAATTCATAGGAATTCAGCAAAACAAAATTATATTCAGGTTTTGACAAAGATAGATATTTGTTTTCCTCATAAAATTGGGGTGTGTTGTTCATAACCAAAAACACAACTAAAATACATTTTCATGGCTGCAATGTAATATAACTATGTGCCAATTAATTATTTTCAGTTTGTTACTTAAAATAAAGAAAATTACAATCATAGCTAAAGCAAAACATAATAAGAATAAGAATAAGAATAAGAATAAGAATAAGAATAAGAAAACTGAACAATTATCGTTCGCAAAGAGCTTGATTGACAGGCGAGCTGACCAATCAGAACGCGGATATTATGTGCCACCGCTGCTATCCACTATCTTGCACCACAGCTACGGCTGGTCTCCATAGAACTCCATGTTAAAACGGGGTAAAAAAGACTGACTGAATTGAAACTTTTTCAATATAACTAAATATGAAAATGTGCGGAGGGTTAAGCTATGCTGTAGTTGGCTGCCACAGTAATGGCAATAAGATATTAATAAAGCTATTCCTTTAAATACTGTCATGTCATGTCCGGCGCTGTATGCATGGCTTGCAGCCCTTAAGTTAAAATACTGAGTGTGAAATAATAAAATAATGTGTTAAAACTTGTGCTCTTATCATTCTGTGGACAAAATCCCATGAACTTCGCCCCGATTGGGAGCTGTATATATGCGCTCATCTGTTTTCAACACAGCTAACCTCGCGTCGCTTCATGTCATCTTCCCACTTATTAAACTATGATCCTTTACAGCAAAAAAAAAAAAAAACAGTCATTGTGACACTATGGCGCCATGTGCTTTTTAAACAATTTTCAATTGGTTTCATGTTATATTGTTGGCTCGGAAAATATGTAAATGTGCATGCCCAGTAGCTGCAGCTGTATCCCTTCTAGCCTTAACCACAAACCAGACAGGAGAGCAGATTAACTTCGGTGGACTTACACTTGAAAAATGGAGTTTTCTGCGGTTGAAATAAAACACTTTCTGATGTTCATTCATGTTCATTTCATACTTTACATAAATATAAAATGACGATCGGTTCATGTGTTTGAACTGAGGCAATACAGCGATCTGTCACGACAGAGACACACAAATGTTATTTATTGTTTGAATTTCTTTAAAAATGACAAAATTTGAAAGCTGAGAGTCCTGAGACCTCGTTTCATTTCAGAAATAACCTGCTCTGTCTTGTCTGTTGGTGTGTTGTCAGTTTCCTCTTTGCTCTGCGATGTATTTTTCACTGCGTGAGAACAGGAGTATAGTATGAGATCAATGTTTGTCGGGGATAACAACAGCAAGCAGGGCAGGTCTTTGCGAACAGTCAATTGAAATTAAAATATTCATATAAACTAAAATCTACTCTAAAGATTCAAGTACCATGCAATTACACTGTAATTACTCTGTTACTACCTATAATTCAGGCATGAATGCATCTATAATAGTGGCTCCAAAAACATCCATTACATTTCACTCCACCAGCACTGAATTCAGCCCTTTGAGTGTTTTTGAGCTCTGCTCTAGCATATGAATTTGCATCCATCTCCTGTTTCACAGATAAAGAGTTTGAACATTGTGGCACATTATACACAGCCGCGAGATTCACAAGTTCTGGTGAAATGAGATACAAGTTTGAGAGTGAATGTTAATTGGTGAGATTATAAGAACAGGTGTGTGTTCAATCTGGGGCCCAAACACACCTGCAAGGGTCTTAGTCTTCAGGTCAGCTCATACATATGAATCAACAACATCAGGAACACAACTCTTTACAACTGAAACCAACTATTATCTATAACTGCCTTTTCATTTTAAATTGTACGGTGGCCGAGAGAGCTCAATGCGCTGCAACTTCAGAAAACACATGCAAATAGAAAAAAACACCAGCAAATCAAGAAAACATCTTCATCATTTTGACAGCACATGCGCTGCAAATCCTCACAACACATGCAAATTAAGAAACGCTGCAAATCCTCACAACACATGCAAATTAAGAAACGCTGCAAATACTCACAACACATGCAAATTAAGAAACGCTGCAAATGCTCACAACACATGCAAATTAAGAAACGCGCTACATGGACCACAATGGAAATGTTTCAAGGGGACCCAAAAAAACTGACGGACCAGCTGGGATTTGCTTATTGTGCAGTGGCTATTGGTTGAGTTGTTGGTGAACTGAAAGGTGAGTGTTTTTTTTTTTGTTGTTGTTGTTGTTGTTGTTTATTTTAACACTCTGATTGCATGATTTCTTTGTCTTTTGGATATTATTAGATTAATAATGACAAATGACACGATTAACGTTATTATATAAGATGGCTAACTTAATTTAATATCCTCAACTAAATATAATTTCAAGGTTAATGAAAATAAATTTGCAATGCTGCATTAATTGTTAAAACCAGGTCAAAATAAAAATGACAGTAAGAATAATATTTTAAAATTTATTCAGGCCCTTTTAGTAGGCTAATGAAAGAAAGGACATTTGCTTGTTGTGAGGATTTGCAGCGGCGTTTCTTAATTTGCATGTGTTGTGAGGATTTGCAGCGGCATTTCTTAATTTGTATGTGTTGTGAGGATTTGCAGCGGCGTTTCTTAATTTGCATGTGTTGTGAGGATTTGCAGCGTTTCTTAATTTGCATGTGTTGTGAGGATTTGCAGCTGCGTTTCTTAATTTGCATGTGTTGTGAGGATTTGCAGCTGCGTTTCTTAATTTGCATGTGTTGTGAGGATTTGCAGCGTTTCTTAATTTACATGTGTTGTGAGGATTTGCAGCGTTTCTTAATTTGCATGTGTTGTGAGGATTTGCAGCTGCGTTTCTTAATTTGCATGTGTTGTGAGGATTTGCAGCGTTTCTTAATTTACATGTGTTGTGAGGATTTGCAGCGTTTCTTAATTTGCATGTGTTGTGAGGATTTGCAGCGTTTCTTAATTTGCATGTGTTGTGAGGATTTGCAGCGCTTCTTAATTTGCATGTGTTGTGAGCATTTGCAGCGTTTCTTAATTTGCATGTGTTGTGAGGATTTGCAGCGTTTCTTAATTTGCATGTGTTGTGAGGATTTGCAGCGCATGTGCTTCAAAATGATGAAGATATTTTCTTGATTTGCTGGTGTTTTTTTCTATTTGCATGTGTTTTCTGAAGTTGCAGCGCATTGAGCTCTCTCGGCCACCGTAAAATTTAGATATATTTGAGTTGCCAAATATTATGAAACACACATTTTGCAAAAAAAGAATGAATGAATGAATGAATGATTGATTGATTGATTGATTGATTGATTGATTGATTGATTGATTGATTGATTGAATGAATGAATGAATGCATGAATTGGCTTTAATTTATACTGAAAAAAATGATCATCAATAAAAGTCATTTTTAATTGTCAGATCAGGAGGAAATAGATTCCTAAACTCTACCTGAAATCAAAATCTGCAGTGTATCTGCAGTGTTTTTGACATGAAGTGTCATTTTTGATTTTTCACATTCGTGTACGTTACATATGTATTCTAAAGAGATGCTGGTTTTAAAACATCACTCATCTCATTTATACACGCTATTATTCTGGCTGAAGGGCATCCATGCAAAAACCACACACACATACGTGATATGCTTTCACTCGTGTGACACTTCACTAGTCCAGTGGGTTTAGCGGTTTATATTTTATCTACACTGCATGGAGTTTGGCTTGTCTACAGCTCATAACTAAATAAAAACAGCTGCATGACAATGAGGAAGGATTACTGCAAGAGTAAACACACACACACACACATATATATATATATATCCTCCTGAGCCCCCCCCCCCCAAAAAAAAAGTTTTGCGAATTTAGTATTTTTTCATGTCATTACATTGTTTAGAGCATTAGAAAAAAATGTAAAATTAACATTTTTGAAAAAATTATATTTTATTCATATTTTTTTCTATGTCCTCTATAGAGGACACTAGGACTAAGTTTTTCTAAAAATAAAATGGCATGAATAGACATCAAAAAGGCAAAAACAATGGGATTTTTTTTTTTAAATCACCAATACATTTTTAGGTTTCAGGATTTTTTTCTTCTAAACTTTAAGGATGATTTTCAACTATGTTATAAAATATATAACAAAATGATTTGATATACCATTTTGTTTTATGCAATATGCCTGTACAAATTTCCATAAACTGGTTTTCCCATTAAACACAGTGTATCTATACTGTATCTAATTTGCATATTAATGAGTTGCTGTTGGGACAGCATGTTGAAAAAAGAATTGTCATAATGGGAGTAATAATTGGCCAGATTTTCATAATAATATTTTATATTTCATAACAAAATAGATATATAATTTATTTTCCTATTCAATTGTTATGTCTCCCAAAATGCATAATAAACATCATTTTAGTCCTGGTGTCCCCTACAGTGGACATGTATGAAATGATGTCCTGTTTCAAAACAGGAAGTCATATTTGAATTTGAAAACCCATAACATTTTCCTGAGATGTTGCTTTATGACAAACAATTAGAAAATTATTCCGATTTAAATGACAATTACAAAATATAATCATATTTCCATAAGGATGTAAAATGTTTCACTAAATTAAATTCAGCCATCTTTAAAGACCTAGGAGAGGGAGTGGTCATGATGAAACTTCCAATCATTTAGTATCTCTATAAAGCCCTGAATGTGCTCTGTACAGGACATCCAGACTTACAACTGTGACATGTGAGGTCTCAGAGAAATTTACTGAAATAGAATGTCCACTACAGGGGCAAAAACTCCATAGCTGGGTCTCAGGAGGATATATATATATATGTGTGTGTGTGTGTGACCCTGGACCACAAAACCAATGATAAGGGCCTATTTTTTGAAACTGAGATTTATACATCATCAGAAAGCTGCATAAATGTGCTTTCCTTTGATGTATGCTTTGTTAGGATCAGACAATATTAACTATTTGAATATCTGGAATCTGAGGGTGCAAAAAAATCAAAATATTGAGAAAATCGCCTTTAAAATTGTCCAAACAAAGTTCTTAGCAATGCATATTACAAATCAAAACTTAGGTTTTGATATATTTATGGTAGGAAATTTACAAAATATCTTCATGGAACATGATCTTTACTTAATATCCTAATGATGTTTAGCATAAAAGAAAAATCAATATGTTTGACCTATACAATGTATTGTTGGCTATTGCTACAAATATACCCATGTTACTCATGACTGGTTTTGTGGTCCACACACACACACACACACACACACACTTACACATATATGTATAAAACCTTTTGAAGCCAAATATATAAAATATAATATGATATAATATAATAATGATTTAATTATACTTAAGTATACATGGTTAATATATCAAATAAATATTTTATATTAGTTATTACTGTCTCAGTTCAAACTTTTACTTAAAATCTACTTTCATTATCTAGTTGTCTCTTGTAAAAATGTATGTCATATTATCACAAAAGTATGTGATAATATATGATAATGTTGGAATATGTTAAAATTTTGTCTACACCATGTGACAACCAGCCCCACATACAGCTCATTACATAAAATATGCACTACATAAATAATCGGCAGTGTTTAACAATAAGCTGCATTAATTTGTGTGTCCTCACCACTCTTCTAGCCATTATTATACATGGATTATAACACCAGGGATGCACAATGCCCAAGGGATCCCTCTCTACCAGATGCACTCAACAGGTTCTATGCTCGCTTTGAGGATCCTGACACCCCCCCCCCCCCCCCCTGCATTAGACTCATACCATCTTTTAGCGACACGCCCCTCAGTGTGTCCATAGCTGATGTGAGGAGGACCCTTAAAGGAATCAACCCCCGCAAAGCTGCAGGCCCCGATAACATCCCGGGGCGGGTATTGAAGGACTGTGCATACCAGCTGTCTGAGGTGTTTACAGACATCTTTAACACTTCACTGTCACTGGCATCTGTCCCCACCTGCTTAAAGACTGCCACTATTGTCCCTGTCCCAAAGTGTTCCCCAGTGACAGGCCTGAATGACTATCGACCTATAGCCTTAACCCCGGTAGTCATGAAGTGCTTTGAGAGGTTGGTTATGGCCCACATTAAAGATTCCATCGACGTCACTGTGGACTCCCATCAGTATGCCTATAAGGAAAACCGCTCCACGGATGACGCCATTTCATCAGTGGTTCATACAGCCCTCACCCACCTGGAGAGTAGAAACTCCTATGTTCGTCTGCTCTTCCTGGACTTCTCCTCAGCTTTTAATACCATCATCCCACAGACCCTGGTACAGAAGCTCTCCTCCCTTGGTCTGAGTCCTACACTGGGGAACTGGGTTCTGGACTTCCTGACCAATAGACCTCAGACTGTCAGGATCCACAACACCATCTCCTCCTCCATCACTCTCAGCACTGGCTCGCCACAGGGCTGTGTGCTGAGCCCCCTCCTGTTCACTCTGCTGACGTATGACTGCTCGGCAAGACATCCTAGCTGCCATATAGTGAAGTTTGCGGACGACACAGCAGTAGTGGGACGCATCATTGACAATGATGAGTCGGAATACAGAGAGGAGGTGGAACACCTGATGCAGTGGTGCAGAGGAAACAACCTCTGCATTAACGTGAAGAAGACCAAGGAGATGGTGGTGGATTTTAGAAGAGACAGGCGCCCTCCTCCTCCTTTGTACATTGGAGGAGTAGCTGTGGAAGTGGTCTCTAGCTTCAGGTACCTGGGTGTGTATATAACCGAGGACCTTACCTGGAGCACCAATACCATCTGGCTGGTCAGGAAGGCCCACCAGCGTCTCTATTTCCTCAGGAAGTTGCGGCGAGCTGGACTTGGGAGCTCAGTCCTGAGGAGTTTCTATCACTGTGCGGTGGAGAGTGTCCTCTGCACCTGTATTACGGTGTGGCATGGCAGCTGTACTGCTGCTGAGAGGAGGGCTCTGCAGAGGGTTGTAAGGGCTGCACAGAGGACTATGGGGAGCAGGCTTCCCACCATCACAGACCTCTACACAGCACGATGTAGGGGGAGGGCCCTCCGCATCATGAAGGACTCTACTCACCCTGCACACGGACTCTTCGAACCCCTCCCCTCAGGCAGACGGCTGAGGAGCATCCGGAGTAGGACCACCAGGCTCAGAAATAGCTTCTTTCCTGAAGCTGTTAGACTGTTGAACTCTAGCCATGCTCTGTAGGCATTCCATCTCTCCTTTTGAACATGCGCATGCATGCATGCGCACATACATATACACACATACATACATACACACACTGATCTGCATTACAAACACTTTATCCACCTTAAATGTAATATTTATTATAGGCGAAATACTATCGATTATCTCTTTTGGACAATTTCTTCTTGCTTTTAAACCGGGACCTGAGTTCTAATTTCGTACCATAACATGGAAATGTGAGTTGGTATGACAATAAAAGTTCCTAAGAATCCTAAGAATCCATTACTCTCATTCGGTCTACTGTGCTTTTTTATTTTCCAGGTATTGGCATCTCGGCGATCTCTAGCGCGGTGAACCGCAGCCAGCTCTGATTGAAACGGTTGATCCAGATTGCAGTCAACAATGTCAAAGTCAAATCCCAGGTACAGCCGCTGAAGATCCATCAGTGTTGTGCACCTGAGAAAGAGGGAACGCTTTCTGCTATCAGTGCAGTCATTTGAGCTCAATCTTTGAATAGGAGCGTATGCTAAATGACAAGTAACTGCGTAACCAGCTGTTGGTCACAGTGTGGTTTAAGAATCACTGGGAATGTACGTTTGGGAAGTCTGTTGGGGCCATGAAGACTTTTGAACTGATTTACAGCAGCAGCAGATTCATTGCGATAAACTGCAGAAAGCCAAGAAGAAATGCATTTTACCTCATGGACTTGCTGAATACTCTTGTTGTAATTTATAGCAAAATGTATTATTAATGAAATATATTGTCTTGACAGAAACACTTTATGGTAATATCTGTCTCCTGAAGGCTGCATATTTTGTAAACACGGTCCATGAGCTGTTTTTGTGATTGATGAAGCGCTGAAACACACTAAGCGAGAGCTGAGATGAATGTAGGCCTCTGAACGCTGCTTATGTGTTATGGAGATGGTGAATAATTTGTCTGCTCTATTTCTGGGCCATCTTCTTAAAAGAGCACTGCTTGTGTTCTTAATATCATCATATACATCTTATGTATAGTTTATGACTCAGGGATTGAACTGTCCAGCAGTACAAGGAGATGCTCAGATCCATCAGTTTGTAAACTCCTCTAGTGACTGCTGGCTGAAATACAGCCTTTCTCATCAACAAGCTGCATTCCCATTACACATTTGTGCAAAAAAAAATGATCTAAAAAATATTTTATAAATGTCCATAAAAAATATTGCGACATTATGGCATTTCCATTAACCGATGTTATGCGACTAACATTTTTTCGTCTTGCTATAAATCATGGCATGTAGTGTTGGTAGGTTTACATATATTGCAGACACCACACTAGTCATTATTTTTAATCGAAGGAGACATAGGCATGTATCTTTAGTGAAGCAGTGCGGACAGTTGCTTCAAGGACGCTTCTGAAAAAAAAAGACTTTTCAAAGACACTTGTAATTGCGAAAAGAAAAAAAAACGTTTTCATTGCAGTTTTGCGAGATATTACTTTTTCAAATTGCCTGAAAAACCACCTCATGAGAGCATAACAACGTTTTTGCGAGATATGTGCGTTTTCGCGAAATTGATGTGCTTACATTCAATTTGGCAATTTTAACTTGCGCAATGTGAAGGGTAATGGAAACACAGCTACTGAAGTGATTATATGAAGAATAACTGAAATATAGTCCTGTAGCATATAGGACACAGAGCGAATACATTTTTTACATTATGTGTTTCTATATGTTAGTATATACTTACTTTTGTGTGTGTGTGTGTTGTATACATTATATATATATAAGCAATATGTTATTTTGTTTATGTATTAACACACTCATGCTGTCGAACTGTTGTATAAATGCAATATCACACTCGTAGATGTGAGATATGGCTGTATATATCGGCACGGCTTTGATTCGGCCATAGGTCGGTAATCACAGCGTGCTGATATACAGCCATATCTCCCATCTAAGAGTGTGATATTGCGTTTATACAACAGTTTGACAGCAAGAGGGTGTTAATACATAAACAAAACAACAACAGGATGTCTTTAAAAGCCCTCTTTTGTTCAGAACTACTTCTTTCTGCCACAGATTCGAATCAAAGTTTGGCAGTTTAACAGCTGAGCCCAAGCCTCCGTTACTAATTCCAAAACGTCACTTTAGAACTAATAACGAAGGAATTGAGTTGCTTCTTTGAAAGCTTATTGTATTACTGTAGTAAAAGCAGTGTATAATGTATAGTAGATATTGTGAGAGAGATGGACTGAGCGAGTGTGATTACCTGCATCTGATAAAGCATTCATTCTTCAGATCAATCTCATTTCACAATAAACATTAGCTTGAATATCTGCTGAGGAAAGTGTTATCTTTGTCGTAACGTTAATATCCTTTCATCTGTTAAGGGTGATTTTGCTGCTCAGTGCATTTGTTCGCTGCATCAAGGTGTTGTTGATACTAAAAATAACTTGCGTTTATAGCGCATATAACTTTTCAATGTAAAAGTCTTTACTACTGACTCATAAAAACAGTCTATTGTTGCCATCTAATGTTGGAACAATGTAACTAAAATCACCATCACGAACACCATTTCTCAAAACTAAACATATTAAATACTATTATTTAAATAAAATAATATTTATTGAATAACAATATTTAATAAACAACAATATAAGCCATCATAAAAGTTGCTAGGCAATTCAGTCAGAAGTACAAAGGCAGCGCTCTGATATACAGCACTGAATTTATATAAACTTGCTGACCATATGGAGCTCACATGTCCGAAAAAGTCGAAGCAAATTTTCAAATAGATGTTATTTGTATTAACAAACTGCATATTTGTACTATAAACAAGTACATTCTCACCTGAAAACCTCTTAAAACACAAATACAGTAGTAAAATTATACTTGATTTTTGTGTTCGCCATGACACTCACTGTAAGAAGTCCCGCAAACGGAGTGATAAGACTACAAACTGTGAAACGACTGTTGGAGTTCAGATATTACTCTTATATCACACTCTTTTCAGCCAATTAGATTTGAAGACCAGAAAGAACTATTGTGTATATATATGTATATATATATATGATGATTTTAATGCACAAAGTGATGGAAAATTATTTTACTGCACAATGTGGAGGCCATCCGTGGAGTGCGTTAAAAATGTTTAATGCACAGCTAGCCGTGCATTATCCCGCTTATACCATGGTCATTTGCTAGCAATAACAATTTAAAGCTGATAATGATGTTTGTAGCGGAATATATGACCGGAAGGAACCATTAAAAATAATGGTTATTTTCATCAGTTACGGCATATATATATATATATATATATATATATATATATATATATAATCATAGTGGATGGAAATGGATTGTGAAAAGCAAGTTATTACATTTTGATGTAAGCATTAAGTATTGCTCAATAAATACTGTTAAAGTGTATTATTATTATTATTATTAAAAACAACAACAACACATATGTAGCAAGCTATTTAAAAAAGTCAAGGGTGACTGATTGATTATTTTTTAAATTTACATATTATATTTTAATATATTTATTAAAAAATAACATGAATTTAAAATAACATTTATTGCAATTAACAACAACAACAATAATATTTTTTATTTGTAAAATATATGAACAATAATATATATGTAAAATAAAATATAATATATATTTAATAATAATTTAAATTATTAAATGAAACATAGATTTAATATAAAAGTAATTTTCCATGTATTTATTTATTGATCTGTCTATTTATTGTTTGTAAAATTGAATTGTATCTTGATTTTATTCAGCAGGAACTGAGTGGATTGTGAAAAGCAAGTTATTGCATTTTCATGAAAGATTACAATGACCATTATCCACTTGAGACATTTTCCTACTTTAGAGTAACGTGCAGTAAAAAAAAAATGTATTAAGAAAGTCAACAGGGTCCATTTTGATTTAATCTGGACATCAACTTGAGCAAAACGTTGAATTTAAACATTAAATCTAAATGGAAAGCATATATGTTTTTCAAAGGTTGCAATACGCCACCAAACCTCTGTAAAGAAAGACATTTTTCATGCATATTCATTGATCTCTGGGGCAGCAGGACAAACGAGAACATCTCCGCTCTGATTCTAGAGGCCGGATACTGCGTCCCACACACACACACACACACATGTTGGTTTTTGTGGTTTATGGGGACTCTCCATAGGCGTAATGGTTTTTATACTGAACAAACTGTGTGTGCTATCGCCCTACACCAACCCTACACCTAAACTTAGCCCTCACAGGAGACTTTGTGCATTTTTAGATTTTCAAAAAAACACCATTTAGTATGTTTTTTAAGCCTTTTGAATTACGGGGACATAGGCAGTGTCCTCATAAACCACCTTCATATTGTAATACCTCTTTCATACCCATGTCATTATACAAATTTGTGTCCTCATAAACCACATAAACATGCACACACACACACACACACGCACACGCACACGCACACACGCACACACACACACACACACACCTCGCCCTGCCAGCATGCAAGACAGATGAGCCGCCCGGCGCAGGATAAAAGGTCAGGCCCGTGTTTCAACAGCTTCCCTGTTCTCTGCAAGACTGATGGAGCGACTTCCACAGAAAAAAAAAAAAAACACGAAACAAACATCCAGATTCTGCTTCATCTGCGGATGGGAAAACTTTGCAATTCATTAACAAGGAAACGCTAAAGTTTGATATCCCATAATGCACACCTCCAGCAGTTGGTTGCATCACAGCCGACTAAATGCTACCAAATGTGCTCCCCGTTCTCCCTGAAGGGACTCACAGTCTCTCTCGTCTGCCTTTGATTAATAACGCAGCGTTTTTTAACACATAATTTCCTGTTTGCAAAGATTATGGGTTGAGGCTCTGTTAAAGAGCCGATCGACTCCCTAATTTACGGTCTGGGATCCCATTTGTTACGTGTCAGTTTCTGTTCAGTTCTGTTTACCTTATTTGGTAGTTCCTGTCGTGGTTTAGTTAATTAGTAATCATCGTTTAGTCCTGTCACCTGTTTTGTGTTAATTATCTTGTTTGCTCCTTTGTTTCCTGTTCTTTATGTCTTCAGTTCTCCTCATGTCGCTGTCGTGTCTTAATGTTATTAAAGAGTTTGTTTCCTACCTACTCGTTGGTTCCTGCAGTCATTCGTGGAGCAAACCGTGACACCATTACACCAGCATTATGGACACCAGAATAGAAGTAGCGATAATGGACAGTTTTATTCCTCTAAATCAAGAGGTCCTGCGTGGCAGCGCTGCGCCGGATCACGCGAAGAGCCCCATCCGTCAACCAGCACTGTTTATGAATCAACATTGCACAGCACACTCCTGACTAATGTGTGCACTGTGTGTGGAGAAGCTCAGAGCAACGGTTAAGTCTCGTCATTACTGGAAACAACACTGTGTGACTTGCTCATTTGAAAAAAAGAAAAAGAAAAAAGGCCAATATTGACAATAAAGGTTGTGTGAAATGAATTAATTTCTTTATTGATTTATCCATTTGCTTGTATTATTATTATTACACCTTTTTATTATGGTTACTATGATACAGTTAAAATAACAAATGAAATGTGTAATCTCTAATAATATAATAAAAATAATTTTATGTAATAGAATATATCTGTTACGCGATGCTGATGTAGGAAGGCAGGAAGACGAGGGATTCTGAATAACCAGGTTCTTTAATGGAGTAAACGTATTCAACAACAGGATAAACAGCGTAAACATAACTTTAAGACACAACGAAGAAGACTACTGAACTCAAGGCTTATAAAGAACACAAACTAATGAGGAAACAAGATGATTAATACAAGACAGGTGAATGGAATAAATGATGATTAATTAATGACAGGAAACCAACCAAATAAGGACAAACAGGAACTAAACAGAAACCAAACCATGACATATATCCATAAACCATGAGATATTTATTTAAAACAAATACAATATATTATTAATAATAATAAAAAAAAAAAAACGTACATCAAGCTGTTGTTAGAGAAGCAGACTCAGTCAGATGGTTAGAATACAACAGATGAGTTTTATTGCAATCGGTGGAGTAAGCGGTTTGCTGATGGAGATGAGTAACAAGTTCAATGAACAGGTATAGTAGTACGATGAGGGTGATAATGGAATATCCTTTGCTTTCACAGGAACTTGTGGATAGGGGAGACGGAGCACACACACCTCACAATCCTGGACAGGGGAGACACACTCTTGGAGATCCTTGGAGACACAGATGATGGAGTAGAGCTGTGAAGAACACGCTGGAGATGAGACAGGGGGTAAGTAGGAGCTCAAGGTAAGTACACAGGTTAGTAGCTGTAGTAGCATCAGTCCACTTTGAAAGGAAACAAGATCAGACAATGAGCTGGTGTGAGGTGTGCGCTTTTATGTGCAGGCTGATGAGGGAGCTGATGAAGTGCAGGTGTGTGCAAGTAATACTCAGGTGAAGGAGTGCGTTGTGATTGGGAGGTGAATGAGCCTGGCTGATCTGTGACAGTACCCCCTCCTTTCCTGAGGGCCGAGGACCCCGACGTCTTGGTCTACATCTTCCTTGGGGGGCAGGTCGGTCAGGATGGGTTGAATGGAATTCCTCCAGAAGTGTTGGGTCCAGGATGTCGTCTTTGGGAACCCAAGACCGTTCTTCCGGGCCATAACCTTCTCAATCCACTAAGTATTCCAGCTGACCACCACGGCGCTGGGAGTCCAAGATCTCCTTGACCTTGTAGATGGTACCGTCCTCCAGAATCAAAGGAAGAGGGGGTTCCTCTGTCAAGCCAGGCTCTGTGGAGGGAGAAACAGGACAGTGGTAAGGCTTGAGTAAAGAAACATGGAAAGAAGGATGAGATAGGTGACCGGGTTGATCTGTTTGGTGATGGTGAAGGGGACAACCTATCTGGGACTTAACTTCTTGCAGGGCAGATGCCTACGGATGTCTCTTGTTGACAGCCAGACCTTCTGTCCAGGTTGGTAAGTGGGAGCTTCAGATCTTCGAAGGTCTGCTGTCATCTTACGCCTGCGCACTGCCCGCTGTAGATGGCGAGTGTCGTCCCAGATTCTCTCGCCCTCTCAGAACCAGTAGTTGATGGATGGGACATCGGATGGTTCTCCAGACCAGGGAAATAGAGGAGGCTGGTAACCGAGTACGCACTGGAAGGGAGTGAGTCCAGTGGATGGCAGGCGAAGAGAGTTCTGCACGTATTCGGCCCAGCCCAGGAACTGGTTCCAAGAGTTCTTTTGGCCATGGCAGAAGGTTCGGAGGAAGCGCCCAATTTCCTGGATCTACCTCTCCGCCTGCCCGTTCAACTGGGGGTGGTATCCCGACGAAAGGCTCACGGTCACACCTAGGAGAGTCAAAAAGGCCTTCCATACCTTGGAGATAAATTGCGGTCCCCGATAAAAGACAATGTCTTCAGGGATCCCATAATAACGGAAGATGTGATTAAACATAAACATAGCCGTCTCCATGGCTGTGGGCAGACCCTTGAGAGGTAACAGACGACAGGACTTGGAGAATTTATCAATGACAACAAAGACACAGGTATTACCATCAGAGGCCGGTAGCTCAGTGATGAAATCAACTCCTAGGTGTGACCAAGGTCGGTTGGGAAGTGGCAGCGGGAGGAGTTTGCCCACTGGCAAATGGCGTGGGCTCTTGGAAATGGCACAGTCCGAGCAGCCCTGCACGAACCTTCTCACATCCCTGGCCATATTGGGCCACCAGAAGCGATCTTTCAGCACCGAGAGAGTGCCGTTGGCCCCAGGGTGGCCAGTGTCCAGAGATGTGTGCACAAAGTGAATGAGTGGAGTGCGTCGTGCTCTGGTGATGTATTGCAAACCTGATGGGCAGCCCGGCGGAGTAGGTGTGGAGACATTCGAGGGGGTGTCTGACTCGGGATTCCACCGGATGGGGCTGACGATGATTTCCTTTGGAATGATGGGTTCTGGTTCCTCACAGACCTCTTCTGGGGAGTAGAGACGGGAGAGAGCATCCACCCTCACATTCTTGGGACCTGGATGATAGGATATGGTAAAGTTGAAGCAGGTGAAAAACAGCGCCCACCGGGCCTGTCGGGGATTAAGTCTTTTAGAATCACACAGATATTGAAGGTTTTTATGGTCTGTGAGGACGATGAATGGATGTTGTCCACCCTCCAACCAATGCCTCCATTCCTCCAAAGCCAGTTTGATGGCTAGAAGTTCTCTATTGCCGATGTCGTAGTTAATCTCCGCTGGGCTGAGTTTGCGTGAGAAGAAGGTGCATGAATGGAGTTTGGCTGGAGTCCCCTGCTGCTGAGACAAGACTGCTCCTACTCTGGAGGTAGAAGCGTCTACTTCTACTAGGAAGGGCTTCCCAGGATTGGGATGGATGAGGAGTGGAGCGCTGGTGAAGGCTTCCTTGAGGGTTTCGAAGGCTTCAGTGGCGGCAGGTGTCCAGGACAGAGACTTGGGTTTGTTCTTCAGGAGATTGGTGAGTGGGCTGGTGATGATGCTGTAGTCATGTATGAATCTTCTATAGAAGTTGGAGAATCCTAGAAAGCGTTGGAGTTCCTTGATGGTAGAAGGAGTGGGCCAGGTCTTAACCCTCTAAGCGCCAAAGTCGCAAAATTGCGACAAGACGTCATACTTCATGAAATGGGCTGTAGTTCCTAATCTGGTGTAATGGCTCATTTGTATTCCCTTCCACTAGATGGCAGACATGTAGTACTTCGATTCTAGACCAAAATTGTTTGAGGAAATAGCAGAGTAAGTGAGCTATCGTGTCATTGATGCGGAAGCAATTCAGTTCATAGCGTGTGAGTAAATTGTGAGATTTGTGAGAGAAAATCGCCAAACGGCTAATAAAAAGTTGTACTGTGAGGATGTGTTGCAAATGTCATTCGCCGATTCTGACTCTGAAGGGGAATATTTGCCTTTTGGAAATGACGATCGGCCGTCTAATGATCGCGCTTCTCCAATGGTGCCATGGTGCCGCGCGCAAGGCGCGATCGTTCACAAAGCACAAACAAGTGATCATTTCAACACTTTGCCCAACGGGGATGGGGGTGGCAGGGGTGGACGTGGTCTTAGTGTCCATAGGAGAGCTGTTGCTATCTGATAATCGGCCAGATTGCGCTGTTTGTTCTGATCGCGCGCGCTCCAAGGGCCGCCGGCAGACAGTACAGGTGCAGTCAGTTTGGGGTAAGTCTTTGCGCTGTGCCATACAATGAGAGGTACCATACTCTCAAGAACTATAAACTGTCAAATAGATACCTGATTGGACAGATAGCTGGTCAACTGATCAAAAAATAGGCACATGTATTTTACTATGGCACAGTAATATAGTAATAATTTACTACTTTCTCCTGTTTTACTGTTGATTTCCTCTTTTCCTGATCATTTGGAATGAGGATAAAAAGACAAAAAAACAACAACAACATGCAAATAAGTTCAAACATCCATTCAATATCTATTATTTCCTGAATATTACTGATGAACTGATCAAAAGGTAGGCTACTGTTCACATGCGTTTTACTACTATATAGTATAGTAATATAGTAATAATTTAGTACTTTCTCCTGTTTTATTGTTGATTTCCTCTTTTCTGATCATTTGGAACGAGGAGAAAAAGACAAAAAAAACAAACAAAAAAATCAAACATCAATTCAATATCTACTATTTCCTAAATATTATGAAATTCAAGAGGGCCGCCCCTGATGACGTCATAATATGCAAATTAGATGAGTATATTTACACCCCACATAAACTTACGGTCATGCCCAACATTTTTCTAATTTACAGTAGATCTCTATCTTTAAGCCATTTCAAGCCACAAGCTTTTGAAATCTTGATGTCAAAATCCAGCATTTTTTCCAAAAAACCCTGGCGCCTAAAGGGTTAATGGCTTCCACCTTCCTCTCGTCCATCCGGATGCCACCACTGTCGATGTAGTATCCAAGGAACTGCACTGAGGGTAGATGGAAGGAACATTTTTCTGCCTTGAGAAACAGTTGGAATTCCCTCAGGCGTTTCAGGACCTCCGCAACGTGGTGGCGATGTTCGGCCATGCTCCGGGAGTAGATGAGAATGTCATCAATGAAGACGAGGACGAATCGATGGAGAAACTCCCGGACAATCTCATGGATGAAGTCTTGGAATACGGAGGGGGTGTTGACTAATCCATACAGCATCACCCGATATTCGTAGTGGCCAGGAGGGGTAATGAAGGCAGTCTTCCACTCGTCCCCCTCGCGTATCTGGTTGAGGTTATACGCGCTGCGGAGGTCCAACTTGGAGAAGACGGTGGCTCCGTGGAGATGTTCGAGTGCCGCTGGGACGAGAGGAAGAGGATAACGGAATTTGACGGTGACCTTATTGAGTGCCCGGTAATCGATACAAGGCTACAAGCCTCCGTCCTTCTTGGCCACAAAGAAAAAGCTCGAAGCAGCAGGGGATGTTGAAGGGCAGATGTAACCTTGTTGAAGAGCCTCTTCAATATACTCCTCCATGGCCTTCTGTTCAGGAAGTGAGAGTGGGCAAATTCTTCCACGGGGCACTGACTCACCCGGTAACAGATCTATGGCTCAGTCCCATGGCCGGTGCGGAGGTAGCTGGGAGGCTGTCTTCGGGCAGAACACGTCGCTGAAGTACTTTGCAAGCTGGAATATCAACTGACTGTTTCTCCTTAGGGCTCTCGATGGAGGTCGGGAGTTGATGGTCAGTGTCAGAGGGGAACATGTCGATGGTCTGGGAAGATGAGGGAAACAGTCAGGAAAGCATTTGTTGCCCCACTTCAGAACCTCACCAGTACTCCATGAGATGACGGGGTCATGTTGCACGAACCAAGGGCACCCAAGAATGATCTCAGCGGTTCCTGAACCAGGAGATGGATGGATTCCTCATGCAACTGACCAACTTGAAGGTGAATGGGACCCGCACTGTATTTGATGTGTCTATGACTGAGGGGTTTTCCTGTTATCGACTGGACTTGGTAGGTGGTCTTGGTCGCTGTGATCGGGAGATTGAGTTGGCGGCAGAGGCTTCCGGAGATGAAATTCTCAGCTGACCCGGAATCAAGGAGGGCATGTACTGGAACACAGACATTAGAGGCAGTAAGGATTACTATGGCAGTGAGGGGCTGCATATTAGCCACAATTGACTTTATAACACTCACCATCGGTCGGGGAGGATGAATTGGGCATGTGGAGATTACATGCCCGCCAGCACCGCAGTACAAACACAGGCCTTGGGTCAGCCGCCTCTGCCGCTCAGTGGAAGAAAGACATGTTAGGTCAACTTGCATTGGTTCGTGGCCTGATTCTGGAGTGCTGAGAGTCACTGGGTGGCGAAGGAGTGCAGAGCTGGGAGAATTTTGGGATTCCAATAAGCAAGACTGCATACGGTTGGCACACCTGATGGAGAGTTGGATGAATCTCTCCCAGCCGTGGGAGTCATTGTATGCAGAGAGCTGCAGCCGCACTCTTGGTTCCAGTCCCTGCTGATAGGTGGTACGGAGCGAGCGCTCATTCCAGCCACTGGCTGCTGTAAGGGTTCTGAATTGGAGAGCATAGTCAGTTATAGACAGAGATCCTTGACGAAGATGATACAATTGCTCTCCAAAAGATGAATCACCGGCCGGCCGGCCGGCCGAAAACTTCTCTGAAATTTCTCAATAAAACTGTTAGCAGATTGTGTCACAGTACTGGATTGGGCCCAGATGGTCTAAACCCACTGGAGCGCTCATCCTGTAAGCAGGGAAATTATGAAAGCTATCTTGGCTCTGTCTGTGGTGTAGAGATGCGGTTGCATTTCCAGAGCGAGTGAGCATTGTAGGAGAAATCCGTTGCACTACTCCACCACACCAGAGAAGGGCGCCGGTTTGGCCATGGGACTGGCAATCACATACGGTGAAGAAGAGGTGGTGTCGGTGCTGTTAGTAACAGGAGTTACCAGAGTTGTTGTGGGAAGATTATCCACGACTTCCTGGAATGGATCTGGCTGACTCATCCTGCCGTATCCCTCGGTTTTGGTCCGATCTTGTGTTAGAGAAGCAGACTCAGACAGATGGTTAGACTACAACAGGTGAGTTTTATTGCAATCGGTGAAGTCAGCGGTTTGCTGATGGAGGTGAGTAACAAGTTCAATGAACAGGTATAGTGGTATGGGGATACGGAGCACACACCTCACAATCCTGGACAGGGGAGACACACTCGTGGAGATCCTTGGAGACACAGACGATGGAGTAGAGCTGTGAAGAACACGTTGGAGATGAGACAGGGGGTAAGTAGTAGATCAAGGTAAGTATACAGGTTAGTAGCATCAGTCCACTTCGAAAGGAAACGAGATCAGACAATGAGCTGGTGTGAGGTTTGTGCTTTTATGTGCAGGCTGATGAGGGAGCTGATGAAGTGCAGGTGTGTGCAATTAATACTCAGGTGAAGGAGTGCGTTGTGATTAGGAGGTGAATGAGCCTGGCTGATCTGTGACAGCTGTATTTATTTATTTATCAGGATTATTATTATTATATCCATAAACCACCTTTTCATTATGGTTACCATGATACAGTCAATATGACTATAAGAATATAACAAATGAAAACTATAATTAATAATTTTAAACACAATCTATTATATTATATTATATTATTGTAACGGAATAGTCCACACAGAGGTAAGTAAAACAAACAGTGCTTTATTCAGGTGCTCAGTCACACAACCACGGTGATAGCTGCTCCAATCCAGGTGAGTTACACTTCGTGCAGATAGTGGTGATAGGTGATCGGTGAATCTGATAATGTCTCTCTTGTCTTGGCAGGTCTCTGGAGATCGGTGTGCCAGGACTACGGGAGGTAGCAGATAGCCACAACAGCCAAACAGGATCTGATGAAGGAGAGGGAACGGAGAAGGACAAGGCAGAAGGTAAGTAGCAGGTACGTAATGATAAGGGAGGTATACTCAGCACTAGGGCTTCGTAGGGCGTCGGTCCTTGTCGCAGGTACAAGATCGGACACTGAGTGATCTAGTGAAGGTGCTTATATGTGGCTGGTGATGATGGTGACAATGAGGTGCAGGTGCTGGTGATTAATAATCAGGTGAGGTGGAGCGAGGCAATTGGCTGTGAGAGGAGCCTGGTCCTTCTGTGACAGTACCCCCCTCCCCACGGACCGCTCCTGAGGGCCGACCTCGGCGTCGTGGTGGTCTGCCTCGGCCTCGAGGTGCCGGACGATCTGGATGAGCAGCATGAAAGTCTTCTAGTAGGCTGGGATCAAGAACATCATCCTTGGGGATCCAAGACCGTTCCTCCGGGCCGTAACCCTCCCAGTCCACCAAGTATTCCAGTCTGCCACCACGACGCCGGGAGTTTAAGATGTCATGAACCTTGTAGATGGCCCCGTCGTCGATGATAAGCGGGAGAGGGGGTTCCTCGTCAGGACCAGGCTCTGGGGAAACAGAGGGATAGTAGGGTTTTAGAAGAGAGACATGGAATGTAGGATGGATCTTGTAATGTGCCGGAAGTTGTAATTTGAATGTGACCGGGTTGACCTGTTCCAAGATGGTGAAGGGACCAACGAACCTGGGACTCAACTTGCGGCTAGGCAGGCGCATCCTAATGTCCCGTGTAGAAAGCCATACCTTTTGGCCCGGCAGGTAAGTGGGAGTTGGAGATCGACGGGCATCTGCGGTGATCTTCTGCCTGCGCACAGCCTGCTGCAAGTGATGGTGTGCGGAGTCCCAGACTCCCTCGCTCTCCTGGAACCAGTGATTCACTGCAGGAACATCCGAGGGTTCCCCGGACCACGGGAACAGGGGAGGCTGGAAACCGAGTACGCACTGGAAGGGAGTGAGTCCAGTAGAGGCTTGCCGGAGAGAGTTCTGGGCGTACTCGGCCCAGCCAAGGAACTGGTTCCAGGAGTTCTGGCGGCTATGACAGAAGGTTCTCAGGAATCGCCCTATTTCCTGGATTTTTCGTTCAGTCTGCCCATTTGATTGTGGGTGGTATCCGGAGGTTAGACTGATGGTCACACTTAGGAGAGAAAAGAAAGCCTTCCAGACACGGGAGATGAATTGGGGTCCTCTGTCGGATACAATATCTTCGGGGAGACCAAAATATCTGAATACGTGGTTGAAGAGGAGTTCAGCCGTTTGCATAGCAGTGGGTAGCCCAGGCAGAGGAATGAGTCGAGTAAACTTGGAAAATCGGTCAATAATAACCAGGATGCAAGTGTGGTTGTCGGATGGTGGCAGGTCGGTTATGAAATCTACTCCTAAGTGTGACCAGGGGCGATTTGGAATGGGTAAAGGTATTAACTTGCCAGCAGGAAGATGTCGGAAACTTTTTGCCTTGGCGCAATCTGGGCAGCCCTGAACGAACCTTCTCACATCCCTAGCCATGTTAGGCCACCAGAAGCGATCCTTTAGCAGCGAGAGAGTTGCGTTGGCCCCTGGGTGACCAGTACCAAGAGATGTGTGAGAAGAGTGAATGAGGGAAGTGCGCTGTGTCCGAGGAACATATTGGTGGTCTGGAGGACAGCCCGGCGGATTGGCTGGAGGAGTGTCTGAGACGACTGGTGGAGATGACCAGGCAATGGGGTTCACTATTATGTTGGTGGGTAGAATACGTTCTGGCTCATCGGTAGGTTCCTCTGGAGAATGAATTCGTGATAGAGCGTCGGCTTTGATATTCCGAGTACCTTGGCGATATGAAATCTGGAAGTTGAACCGGGTGAAGAATAGAGCCCAGCGGGCTTGACGGGGGTTGAGACGTCTGGCCTCACGGAGGTATTCTAGGTTCTTATGATCAGTGAGTACGGTGAATGGTTGAGAGGCTCCTTCTAGCCAGTGTCTCCACTCCTCCAAGGCTAACTTTATAGCTAGTAGCTCATAATTCCTCTCCGCCGGGCTGAGTTTTTTGGAGAAGAAGGCGCATGGATGGAGTTTAGGAGGTTTCCCCTGCTGCTGGGACAATACCGCACCAACCCCAGTGGTTGATGCGTCAACTTCCACAATAAACGGGGAGTTCGGGTCTGGGTGGACTAGGAGTGGTGCCGTGGTGAAGGCCTCTTTGAGACGGTTAAATGCATTGGTGGCATTGATATCCCAGGATAGGGTCTTCTTACTGCCCCGCAGGAGATCTGTGAGAGGACTGGTGATGGTACTGTAATTAGAGATGAAGCGACGGTAGAAATTTGAAAATCCAAGAAAACGTTGCAATTCTTTGATGGTGGTTGGACGTGGCCAGGTGGAGATGGCTTCCACCTTCCTCCTGTCCATCCGGGTGCCACTTTGATCAATGATGTAACCGAGGAAATGGGTTGAAGACTGGTGGAAGAGACACTTTTCGGCCTTGAGATACAATTGAAAGTTCCTGAGTTGTTGGAGGACCTCCGCAACGTGGTGGCGATGTTCGGCCAGGCTCCGGGAATAAATGAGGATGTCGTCTATGTAAACGATGACGAATCGATGTAGAAACTCCCGGAGCACCTCATGCATAAAGCCCTGGAAGACAGAGGGGGCGTTGACGAATCCATAGGGCATAACCCGATACTCGTAGTGACCAGTAGGGGTGATAAAGGCTGTTTTCCATTCGTCCCCCTCTCTTATGCGGATGAGGTTGTACGCGCTGCGGAGGTCCAGTTTAGTGAAGATGGTGGCACCGCGGAGTTGTTCGAGAGCCGCCGGGACAAGAGGAAGGGGATACCTATATTTGACGGTGATTTGGTTTAGTTTACGGTAATCAATGCAGGGTCTTAAGCCTCCATCTTTCTTGGCGACAAAGAAGAAACTGGATGCAGCAGGGGAAGTGGATGGTACTATATATCCCTGGTTGAGGGCCTCCTCAATATACTCCTCCATCGCCTTCTGTTCAGGAAGAGAGAGGGGATAAATCTTACCCCGTGGTACTGGTTCACCCGGAACTAGGTCTATTGCACAGTCCCATGGCCGATGAGGTGGTAAACGTGATGCGCGCTTAGGGCAGAAAACGTCGCGAAATGCTTCATAATCCGGGGGAATATCCACTGATTGCTTCTCCACAGGGCTTTCAATACTGGTTGTCTGGAGTGGAAGATCTTGGGTCTTAGGTGATCGTGGTTTGGGTAAATGTGGGAAGCAACGAGGGAAGCAATTAGAACCCCATCTTAGGACCTCTCCCGAGGTCCAGGATAAAATGGGGTTATGTTTCACCAGCCAGGGTCGACCTAAAACAATATCGACGGTGGATTCTTCTAGAAGGAGCAAATGGATGGATTCGTGATGTAACAGTCCAAGACGAAGGGACAGGGGACCCACACTATACTTAACTAGACGGCGGGTGAGTGGCGTACCTGTTATGGCTTGGATTTGGTAAGAGGTCTCGGTCGCAACGGGTGTGAGGTTGAGCTGACGGCAGAGCCTTCCCGAGATGAAGTTCCCCGCTGAACCGGAGTCAAGGAGGACTGTGACAGGTATGAGGTGAGTATCGAGGACAATATTAGCACAGGTAGATAAGGGATTCATCTTGTCGACTTGGGGTTGAACGCCACTCACCAGAAGTCTAGGTGGTCGAAGGGTGCAGGACTGGATATCATGCTCGGAGCTTCCACAGTATAGGCACAAACCATTGTTGATGCGACGTTGCCGTTCAGTAGGGGACAGATGAAAGGAGTCTGTCAGCATGGGTTCCGGTCGAGCCTCTGGCTGGCGAGGGGGAGGAGTGTCAACGGTAGATGTGGACTCCAAGGAGACAGCCTTCATACGGTTGGAACATCGGATTGCGAGTTGAACGAATTTCTCTAGCCCATAAGTGTCGTCGTAAGCGGCCAGCTGATACTTGAGACGAGAATTCAAACCTTGACGAAAGGCTATGATGAGTGATGGTTCATTCCAGCCGCTCGCGGCTGCGAGGGTGCGAAACTTCAGGGAATACTGGCGAATATCCATGGTTCCTTGTCTAAGTTTGTACAACTGCTCACCAACCGTAGAATCCCCCGGGGAGTCGCTGAAGACTTCTTTAAAGTGGGCGAGGAATTGAGGATATGACTGTGTAGCGGGTCCAGCCTGGCTAAGGATCGTCTCAGCCCATCTCAGCGCTGGGCCCGTGAGGGAAGTGATTACAAAAGCTATTTTAGCTTGATCAGTGGAGAACATCTGTGGGTGTAAATCAATGGTTAAAGAGCATTGAAGCAGGAAACCGTTGCACTCCTCCGGATCACCTGAGTAGGGCGCTGGTCGGGCCATGGGACTGGCGAACATTATAGGTGAAGAAGAGGTTGTTGTGGAAGTGACTGAGGTAGGTGCAGAGACCGGTCGTGGTGGTGAGGAAGGACGGATAAGTATCCTCTTGAGTGTGTCAACCAATTCCTGAAATGGGTCGCTCGTACTCATCCTTAAGCCTTCTTGGTCCGATCTTCTATAACGGAATAGTCCACACAGAGGTAAGTAAAACAAACAGTGCTTTATTCAGGTGCTCAGTCACACAACCACGGTGATAGCTGCTCCAATCCAGGTGAGTTACACTTCGTGCAGATAGTGGTGATAGGTGATCGGTGAATCTGATAATGTCTCTCTTGTCTTGGCAGGTCTCTGGAGATCGGTGTGCCAGGACTACGGGAGGTAGCGGATAGCCACAACAGCCAAACAGGATCTGATGAAGGAGAGGGAACGGAGAAGGACAAGGCAGAAGGTAAGTAGCAGGTACGTAATGATAAGGGAGGTATACTCAGCACTAGGGCTTCGTAGGGCGTCGGTCCTTGTCGCAGGTACAAGATCGGACACTGAGTGATCTAGTGAAGGTGCTTATATGTGGCTGGTGATGATGGTGACAATGAGGTGCAGGTGCTGGTGATTAATAATCAGGTGAGGTGGAGCGAGGCAATTGGCTGTGAGAGGAGCCTGGTCCTTCTGTGACAATTATATTATATTATATTATATTATATTATATTATATTATATTATATTATATTATATTATATTATTTAGAATAAATCCATAAACCACTTGACATTACAGTTTGGCATTACAGTGCAAGATATCTATTTAAAACAAATACAATTTATTATTAGAAGAAAAGCTTGAATCAAGCTTGCTTTATTTATTTGTTTCAAGATAATAATAATAATAACGACAACAACCACAACAACAACAGCAATAATAATTATAATAATAATAATAATTATTATTATTAATATTATTATTCAATTTTGTACAATAATATAGTAATACACCTGTCATTACGGTTACTATGATACAGTTACTATAACAAATGAAAAGTATAATTAATAATCTAAAACAAATCTATTATATTACATTACATTACGTCGTATTATATTATATTATAATTAGGGCCGGGACTTTAACGCGTTAATTTAGATTAACTAATTACACAAAAATAACGCGTTAAATTTTTTTAACGCATTTTAATCGCACTTATTTTTGCACCGCGGAACGTTTCTCACTGGATGAGTTTCGGCGGACCGATTATACTGGAGCACCAACTAGCGTTCAGACTAAAGGCTGTTTTCTTTTTTTCTGTTCCGTTCTTTGGTATCTCCAAAGAACGGACTTGCGTTCTCGTGGAGACCGGTCTTGCCAAGCTTCCTTGGAAGAACGAACTCGGAAGGACGCGAGAACACAGAACGCACACTTATGAGAACTGAGATGTACTGTGTTCTTGCTTAACTGACCGCATAGTCTCAGCATAAGCAGCGACCAATGAACAATAAATATTACAAAATGTCATAACTTATTAAAACATTTCATACTATTATAGATATTACTTTCATATAATTGTATTGTTTTATTTTACAGCGTTATATGTTTTACTGTTAAGATTCATTTTAATATGCCAATAAAAATGCAGACTTTCTCCGGGTCTTATAACTTTATTAAAATTAACCAAAACAAAACGATAAATGCTTACTTTCAACTTGAAGAGCCGTTAAGTATTTGTGAGAGCGACTTTAAAGCTTACAGGCTTAATTACGTACACCGGCCACCCACAGCGTTTTCTGGGATTTCTAACGGCTCGATTCTCTCAAGTCTGCACTCGATGCATCCTCAGTTTCAAGAACATATCCGGGCACTTTCATGCATCCTCTGTACTTGCGTTCTTGAGAATTGGAACTGAACTTCGACGGTTAATGATGACGTAGAACGAGAACACAAGGACGCAAGATCGCTGAAGAACGCATATTGAGAAACAGCCAAAAACAAACCACAGTGAACATGGAGAAAGAAGCTGATGAGACCGCTTTGGTTGGCCCTGTGGATGGGAAATTTAAAAATCCATATAAAAAAAAAAAAAACTTACTTCTCACTGTTCTCAGGTCAAATATTTATATGCGATTAAAATGCGATTAATTTCGATTAATTAATTACAAAGCCTCTAATTAATTAGATTAATTTTTTTAATCGAGTCCCAGCCCTAATTATAATTTTTAACACCTCAATATCTCTTAAAATCTCAGGTATGCATCTTGAAATCAGGCAGCATGTTGTTTTCAGGTCAGCGCACTCGGAGGGCTTTTAAAAAGCTATTTCATTAAGCAGCAGTCATGCAGGTATTAACTCAGAGCACTGGCATCAACAAAATGAAAATACATTTCCATGAAAATAGATTACCTAGCGGTTGGATGACACCATTTAATGCGGAGACCGCTTTCCACCCAGGTACTATCTTGAAACTTAAGGAGAAGTCTTACTTTTTTTAAGCTCTGAGAAAAGCCTGCGTTTTAATACACTCATTTTATCAGTAAAGAGGGCCACCTTTCAAAGGTATAAATTAGCGCGGCTTCCTTCTTCCATCGATAATCTTTACCATAAAATGAAGTCAGGCCTGAAAGCTCTAAAATGTGCTTTAAAGTTTCATCCAATTACTCGCTCCAGAGCCTCATATTTTAATTTTGCATTAATGATGAATTCTGAAGTGTCAGAGGTCTAATCTGAAACTTGGGCCTGATGTGCTGTGGCTGGATGGGAAGCGTTTCTGTGTGTTTGGCATGTGGTGTGGGCTAGAGGAGGACGGACATATACTGCAGACTTAACCCTGTTTTTTGCAGTCACCTCACGGCCGCTCTTACTGCACTTACTCAATCGTAGCCTGTAAGAACTTACAGCTGCCTGTTCCCTGTTTTGAGTGCCACCCTTCCCTATTGGCCTGCGGCCCCACATCGCATTCCAGGTTCCCTTGTAAAACATGTGGAGGACCGGGGTCTACAGCGGGACCCCTTCCACATCCTGGACTTTTATTACCATTGAAAGTGCACATGGACATGCACACACTCACACACAGTACTGGTGAGTCAGGAAACCGAGAAGACTAGGCTAAACATGTTTTAATATGTGACACCTCCTCGTATGTGGTAGTTCGTTTTCATCGTTTTGTAGCTGTTTTGATTCTGTAGCTCGTTTAAAGGAATAGTTCACCCAAAAATGACAATTTGCTGAAGGTTTACTCATCCTCGGGCCATCCAAGATGGAGATGAGCTTGTTTCTTCATCAGATTTGGAGAAATGTAGCATTACAACACTTGCTCACCAATGGATGTGGATGGGTGCCATCAGAATGAGCGTCCAAACAGCTGATAAAAACATCACAATAATCCACAAGTAATCCACACCACTCCAATCCATCAATTAACATCTTGTGAAGCCAAAAGCTGTGTATTTGTGTGAAACAAATCCATCATTAAGACATTTTAACTTTAAATGATTGATAAAATCTCCAGTGATAAAATCATCTAGTCTGAATCAGGAGTGAAATCTGCACTGATCAAGCAATGTTTACAAATGGAAAGAGTCCAAAACTGTTGGTGTATTTAGTTGTAAATGGCTATATTTTGATGTGAGAGGACAACAGCGAATGGACTTTTTCATTAAAGTAAGCGTTATTATGGATTAAGGACTCCGTCTTTTAACCGTAAACAACATTTTGAAGTTTAAAACGTCTTGATGGATTTGCTTCTTATAAACTTGCAACTTTTGACTTGACTGGACTGTTGTGATGTTTTTATCAGCTGTTTGGACTCTCATTCTGACGGCACCCATTCACTGCAGAGGATCCACTGGTGAGCAAGTGACGGAATGCTACATTTCTCCAAATCTGATGAAGAAACAAACTCATCTACATCTTGGATGAAGCCTTACCTGAACGTGAGTAACCTTAATTATGTTAAACGCTATTAAACTGTGTTAACTACTGGCACGATTTTAGAAATGTGGCATTTTACGAAAACTAGACTAAAACACTGACTAAATAGCCAATAAATAATCAAAATTTGGCTATTGGTGACCTAGGTGACAATAAAAGATGATCAAAATTGTTTAAATAACGTCCATTTTGATGTTATACAGCACATTTTCAGTAAGTGTTAATAGGCTTTTCTTGTAAGTACGTAATGATAGAAGCTCTTTAAAAGCAGCTTCATTAGAAGCAGAAATTAAATAGAGCAGATCGATACCACCGGGAGCCAAATAGACGTAAATGGATCCTAAACATGTTAGACTTTAGATGTGGGCCATCCATTTGTTTCAGCCCTGTGAGATCTAAAGTGCCTATTTGAGGTGAAGGCCTGCCATTATCCAGGAGACTTTGACCTGCGCAGTTCGCAGCGAGTGAAATAAGCCAAAAGATGGTGGGATGGTTGGACCGAAGCATTTAATTATCTCTGAGATCCTCATCAAATATGGATAAGGAGCTGTAGACTAATGTGTTCATTACAAAGAAACTGCTAAGCACGGTTCTGGAGTTCTCAGACACTGGTGCTGCCGTAGACACCCACCCGCACCATCACCCCAACCCCCATCAATCTCATCCCAACCCCGACAGGAAATCAATCTCCAGCGCTTCCTAATAAAGCTGTGAGCTTGCTCCACCTCTCCATTTCCACTCTGTCACCAGGAGAACATGCTTTCTCTTCTTATCCATCCCATTTAGAATAGAATCTTTATTTATCGCTACGCAGCCAGGACAGGAGGAATTTGTTTCTGCAATTTCCACACAATGTCAGCAAAGAACATTATCGCTGGGGTGATATTGCTGGAATAACATAGGGTTTAAAAGGACAGCTCAGTTAAAAATGAAAATCCTTTTATCATTTACTTACTTTCAAGTTGCTCCAAACCTGTATGAGTTTCTTCTGTTGAACACGAAAGAAGATATTTTGAAGAATGTTGGGAACCAAACAGCTGATGGTTACCATTAACATGGGACCATCATGTCCTCTTGTTTTTTCAGCCTTAAGGTCTTTGCACACTGAGTCCGAAATTCTCGTCCAAAATTTTTGCATATTACGCACTGCCTCCAAAAGTTTCATCCATTATAAAAAAATTTGGATCAGGTTCGATTTTCTGCGT
This sequence comes from Barbus barbus, assembly GCF_936440315.1. Classification (NCBI taxonomy): domain Eukaryota; kingdom Metazoa; phylum Chordata; class Actinopteri; order Cypriniformes; family Cyprinidae; genus Barbus; species Barbus barbus. The sequence continues at coordinate 27,125,383 of NC_136737.1, read as the reverse complement.
TTTCGCATCCATAGTAAACATTTTGATAGGAAAGGATGACAAATATGGAAAAAAAAATGTTGGACTCGGTGTGCAAAGACACTCCAACACCTGTCGTATTGAGAAATTTTTTACCATTTAATCAATTCCTTATGGGTCCCTATTGTTGAATATCCTGCTGTGCTTAAAAATATATTGGATTATGGACTTAAAAATGGATTGCGTACATTGTTTTTTCCTACTTATTCACACACTATTTCTTTCATAGTTATTCTGGGGGATAGATAGATAGATAAATGAATAGATGGATAATTATTATTGTTATTATTAATTAATTTTTTATTAATTATTAATATTATTGTTGTTGTTAGTGGAACCAAAACATACAGAAGAAGTGTTGGACTTACTTTGAAACTATTAAAAATAAAATAAAAACAATCAATCAATCAATCAATCAATCAATCAATCAAAAAAAAAAAAATTCAATTTCAAAAATTATTTTTGTTCATTAAGTCTTTTTTTGTTATTAATAGAAATGAAATATATCACATCATATATACATAAATCTATTTAAAAACACAGACATTTAATATTTCACAATTTAAGGCAATTCAGATATCGTAGGCTCCTCATTTGTAAATACCAGCTAATAAATAAAATGTTTATCCATCCATCCATCCATCCATCCATCCATCCAAATAAGACAGACAGTCAGATAACATGGTGAGTGTTACTACTTTAAGAAAATTGAGAATCATTGCATTAGACCATTTTAAGTGGTTTTATGGATTTTATGTGAAATGTGCTACTTGAACCTGGTCCACAAATTTGATTATTAAATGGAATATTAAATATCCTGAGCATTTTGCTTTTTGTTTGAGCCTGGTGAAGCGTTCTTGCACATCATCTGTTATATCAAAGTGCTTATTTGTTTTTCATATTGGATTTCTTTAAATGGCCAGTGTTCATTTAGCTTCTTCGACAGCCCCTTGTCTCTTTTCAATCGACTCTTGCTTGCACAGGCTGGAATTACAATAATTGTGCTGTGGCAGCAATTCATTTCAGGGTAAGCCTTATTAACGTCTCTTTAGAGGTCGGAGATGAGTGCCGGACAACTCATTTCTGGCATCGTCAGGTAAGGCCTCGAGCAAAGCCATGCTCCGCCGACTCTACGGCCCCAGATCTTCAGACAGCTAAAGGAACTGATGACTCACTACTGCTCCTGTTGAAATCCGCTCAGAAAATCCAACTAATCCACAATCCCTGAGCCCAAGGGTATATACACCCAACATACTAGCCCACAACCTCTGACTGCCGCCACAATGCCGCAATCTTCAAACCGAGGAGATTATCTGCTTTATCTGGCCAGGCAGCTTTGACTGTACAGTACAAGCTAGTAGATTACAACTCTGGCTGCGAACTGTTCTTGGCTGAGATTTGTTAGCATGATAGCTAGCAAAGTAGACAAAGTAATAACTAGAATGAACCAAATTATGGCCTAGTATTTAAGTTTAAGGTTGTTACCCTAATTAAGATCCATAGTTTTTGTGCCAGATAACAACCCGATCTCATGAAAGTGCATATAAATAGTATGCCAAATAAAAACAAAATCTTGTGGCATTGATACACAAAAATGGACTTTGGCATATGTATATATGTGTATATATATGTTTGACATGTATATGCTACGCAGTGGGTAGGATTAGGGTTGTGGGGTAGATGCGCATCATACAGTATGTACACGAAAATTGCGTATCATATGCATGCCAACAAATTTCGGATCATATGCACGTGAAAACTTTGTATTATGTGCACGCCAAATACTTGAGTATCATATGCACTCTAAAGTCAATTTTTGCGGATCAGTACCACAAGTTTTTGTTTTTATTTGGCATACTATTTATATGCATTTTCATGAGACCGGGTTCCAGATAAACCCCTCTGAAAAAAAGAGTACATTTTAACAAAGTACTTTTTCTGAAAATAGTATACGTGAGTGTGAACAGAATGTAATGTTTAACATGTAACTAGTTACATGTTAAACATGGCATTACGTAATTTAACAAAATAAATGTAACTGTAATGATTACAGTTACATTTATCCATTAAAAGGGTAATTAAATTCATTACTTTTGGAAATGTTAATGATTACAAAGGGGGTTAGATCTAAATATAGCAAAAAGCTAGGAAATGTTGAATAATATTTATTTGTTCCTTTGCCTGTTTTTGATGTGCATCCTGCCAGTGTTGAGTACTGATGTAATTTTAAATGTCTAAAAATGATATGAGGGCTGAAATTGTAGAAAAGTAATGAAAAAGTAATCAGTTACATTACTTTAATAAAGTAATTGTAATAGTTAACCTACTTATGACATTTTGAATAGCGTAACTTGTAGGGCTACAAAATGATTAGTCGTAATTAATCAATTCAAAATAAAAGTTTATGTTTACATACTATATGTGTGTGTACTGCGTATATTTATTATGTATAGGCTATATAAATACACATAAATACTTATATATATTAAGGAAAATATGTTAGATATCTATGTAAAATATTTATATATAATATAAATTATTTACAAGTGTTTACATACAAATACACACAATACATACACATATATTTTTAAATATATACATAAATGTGCATGTATTTATATATACATAATAAATATACACAGTACACACACATATAGTATGTAAACATAAACTATTATTTTGGATTGATTAATCGCGACTAATCATTGTGCAGCCCTAGTAACTTCTAATCTGTAACCTCTTACATTTCCAAAGTAACCTTCCCAACTCTGCATTTAATTGTATGTTATTTGCAATTAAATTAAAATGTATTATAGTTTCAATTTATATTAAATTCAATTAGTTGAACTCAATAGTGTTTTTTTTTTACCAATACATAGGCATTATTTATAAGTAATTATTTATGTTATGTAAATTCTATAAATTCATTGTGATTGAAATATGCTTAACTGGTTACTTCCTGAAATATGGTTACTGCTGAAAGTACTGGCAAGCATTTATGGTAACCTACATTATACTTTAATGTAATTTCTGTTGAAACGTGTATGTCATAGTGAAATATGTTTGTAATTACACAGTTGTAATAATGTAATAATGTTTCAAATTGTTATTACATTCAAAATATATTAATTTCAAATGTAAAATCAAGTAACACATTACAGTACATTTTTTTAATTTACTATAAAGTGCACATTTTAAAACTCTACTTAAGTATGTGAAGAAACATAGTATACACACACACACACACACACACACACCTCCACCCACACACACACACACACACACACACACACATGTTGGTTTTTGTGGTTTATGGGGACTCTCCATAGGCGTAATGGTTTTTATACTGAACAAACTGTGTGTGCTATTGCCCTACACCTAAACTTAGCCCTCACAGGAGACTTTGTGCATTTTTAGATTTTCAAAAAAACACCATTTAGTATGTTTTTTAAGCCTTTTGAATTACGGGGACATAGGCAGTGTCCTCATAAACCACCTTCATATTGTAACACACACACACACACACACACACACAGAGGAATAAGGATTTTAATTACATAATGTGATATCTGTATATTTAAAAAGTATTGAAATATTGCTTTCTTTATTGGCTTTAAAATGAGGAGTTGCTACTTCTTGTCACTAACTTTCAACTTTCACTAGCTAACAACTTTTCAAAAAACCTAGAGTAGTTTCCAGCTTAGAAAGCTATATTTTTTCAACTTTTCTGCCACTGTCATCATGATTTCAATGATTCAGATCACACTGAACGATTCATTGAAAAGAACCGATTCAAAACGGATATTCATTCAATTCAAACAGAAGACAGACTGTACAGTACACTAGCACCTCGCTACTGAGAAATGTGGTTAAACTATTAGCTTTTCTACTTTTAGTGATGATACCTTGCATGACTTGAATCCTCGCAATCATTTAGTACTTCATGGAATACAATGGAACCTAATTTGGGAAACTCTGCCAAATGTTGCTATTTAATCGTGGCAAAATGTCTTAAACAGAGCTGGGAGAACTAGACTCTTTTTGGCAGTTGACAGCATCACCAAATTAGCCCAAATATTCGGCAAACATGCAAGTTGAGAGGATATGTAGAACTTAATGACAGTCTAAGATTTATAACTTGCCATAAAAACATGATTCTGATCTGGATATATTCTAAATTTGAATTGATACTTTCAACATAATCATGTGTAATCATGTGAATCATGTGAATCTGTTGTACCAATATCTTCATGCTCGCACATGACGTGTTAACAGTGAGAAAGTGATTGCTAGGACCACAAACCGACAGAATCTCAGCAGAATCTTTGATGCTATTTCAGGTCAATGCGTGATGCCACTGTAAATCAGTGAACTTTCTGAAATTAATGGGATGTCCCTGTAATTGGCCATTAATCTTGTTAAAGGTAAATTTCCTTCTCTCATCTTGGTCAGCTAATGATATCAAATTGAATCCGTTCTGCTCTTGCCCACTGATGTATTGCTTTGTGTTTGGATTGAAGCTGTGACACTGTTAGCCAGTGACCTTCACATGAGCCAGCAGAAACCGAGGGGACAGAACTTCCTCTTTGAACAAAATTAGATATGAAGCATCAAAGCGCAAGCCTTTGTCTTAGATCGGTTTTGAAACATTAACAGTTTCCGACAGATTTCAACATTTTATGAAGCAAATACAAGTGCTGTTGCCAGAGTAAAACTCACCGTCATGAAGTTACAGTATGGTGTTGTGGATGGTTGCTAGGATGTTGCTATGTTGTTGCTAAGGGTTCAGAGCGGATTTTCGAATATTGCGATACGTTTTCTTGGTTTCTTCTAGTCAGACGATGTTTCTATTTAAAATTAAGTGTATTGAATATGTACTTGTAGTACTTGTACTTGTAGATAATGTGATGTACTTGTAGATAACTGTATAAACTGCAGATAATATGATTTAAAAAATAAATAAAAGGCCACTTAACTGAACTTAAAGAGAGACATTTTCATGTTACTAAGCACACTTAAGTATACTTTTAAAAAGTGTTTTATTTTGATTTAAAGTATTGATTTTATTTTTAAATTGCCCACACAACATTGCATTTTTCTGTAAAAAGTTTGCTTCTATTTTTCACAAGTCTTGATTTGTCTCTGGTCTCTCGTTCAATGTAAATGTGGGATTTTTGTTCACGCATTTTATCGCCTGTCAAATTAAATCGTAAGTGTGATTGCGTAGAAAAGTAAGCCCACCTCTCCTCAACAAGCCACAAGGACCCAAAATAAAGCCCTTCATGTAGTCAATTATAACTAATTGCTGTCGTCAATGTGATTACATGAGCAATGAAAGGCCTTTGAAAGGAAAGCGGTGTAGTGTTACCACAAACAGGCATTCCATTTACCCCTCTGTACAAACCAAAACTCATTCAAACATGTGAGTACACTAGTTATGGTCAGTGCTGGAGCATTTTCCATATTTTCCAAGCCATTTTTGGTTGAGTGTATTCATGTGCGAGGCTGTCAGCTCGTGTGATTGTCTCCACACCACTTGCGTAAAAACTGCTCTGTTCCAACTGGAATGAACTGGCGGTTTGCCTCGTGTGAGAAAAAAGGAGATGAGTATTTAAAGTCATTTTGTAAGTTTTTTTGATTAAAGAAATCTGTGACGTGGAAAATAAAAGAGAGATCCCTGGAAGTGCTCCGCTTATGCTTACGGTATGAATCAAACAACCTGAAGTCTGAAAGAAAGCAGAGACAGAAAGGGCAGGAGGTCTTAATGCTGAGCTTTTGGAACGAGACTTGTGGGAAGAGGTGTACAGAGAAAATATAACAGAGCTGATGTATGTGTATTATGTCTCAATTAAAAGACAAACTATCAAGACAAAATGTGCTTGGTTGGAAGTATAGACTCATAGTTAGTATATATATAAGGGGTCAAACAAGAGCAAGGTCAGTATCTCAGATTTTGAGTCAAAAGAAAAATGTGTTTTTGTATATTGTAAACACTTAAAAAATTTTTTTTGATGGACTTTATTTATTAAAACCAAGTTTCATTGGGACAAAATGCATATTAATATTACAAGCAGTTTTCTTATTCCTTCTTTCTTTCTTTCTTTCTGAATATAAAAGTAAATAAGTAAATAAATAAATATTGCTTTAGAACAACTTTCTGTCTTTCTTTATGAATAAGAAGGTAAATAAATAAATAAATACACATACATACATAAATAATAATAATGTTGTAGAAACAAGTTTCACTCATTGCTCATAAATGTCACAATTAATTACTAAGAAGCAGCAAGAAACACATTGAATTGTGACATTTTGAAGTAGAAAGATTGAAATAGTATTTTCTTACATACTCTTATAATCTTTGTTTTATCTACAACTTTGAAAAGTCATTTTTAATTTACATGAATGCAAGTGTTTTTGTAAAATAAATAGACTTTATACAAAAAAAAAGAGACAGGTCTAAACACTACTAGTCTTATTGTTTTCTAGCAATAAATAACAAACTGACATCAGAAATTAAATAGAAAGAAAGAAAGAAAGAAAGAAAGAAAGAAAGAAAGAAAGAAAGAAAGAAAGAAAGAAAGAAAGCAACCCAAGCTAGAATGGGTCAGATAGTTACAAATTGTACTTAAATTAATCTGATTAATTTATATATTAATATTACCTAGCAGGGTTAACTAGTTCTTTAGTAATTGATAGATTTTCCACAAAAAAAAAAAAAAAAAAAAAATTATATAAAGTTATTATATACATTATTTTTTCGTACAATAACAGGCTTGAATAGTTGACACTGTTGATTGCAGTCAATACTATAATTTGTGTAAAAAAGAAAAGAGTCTTGCCAAGGACAACTGATTCATTTCTTCATGTGACAGGATCTTTGTTTCTAAAAAGTGTTATCTACATTCACAGCACTGGAATTGCACTTGAGGCTCTGATGTAGTGGATTTTCAGGAGAGAGCAACATTTGTAGCACAAAACGTTGTACTTGACACAAGTCGAAACTAGACCAAAAAGCTTTCAGCGTATTTTTAACATCCCAAAGCCTTTTCATTTGTTATTAAAATATCTTGGCATCTAAGATTGTAATCTCTTTTTCTTCTCCAACTTGTCTGTTCCTCACTCGCAGTCATCAATCATCGCAGGGAAATGACAGGAAGGGCAGTTTGAGCGTGTATTAGATGAGATGAGTTTGAGAGGGCTGCCGCCGGAAGGCACCACAAAGCAGAGGTTGGTCTGACCTGTTGCAGGAATGTCTCTTTATGTCAGAGTCGGTGTCACTCTTGTATTTCTGAGGATTGAGTCACAGCTGTGGTCACGGTAATCGCATGTTGTCAACAAATACCGCTATAACGTTCAACTGACAGCGACCTCCTACTGAGTGACTCACAGATTAATGAACACAGAACATTCTCTTGTTGGCCAGCTTGTCATAGTTGCAATGTGGCAAATTTTACATCAGTTTGTTTTTGTTAACACAATGTCAGCACCGGACGCAATAGGCGCCTTGACACACCAAAACTAAATCACACCCATAATAACCAATGAAACTGTCTGTACTGGAAGATCCTGTTGCTTTGCTTCTTTAGCCCATTTCTGTTTTTGACGTGGTGCAAGTTCACTTCAGGCACTGTTTTCCCTGCACACTTTTTTTTATTACATAAAATCAACATGATAAATGTCAAAAATGTGATATGTAGACAGGCTCATTAATCAATGCTGGAAACTTCATATCATGCTTTCTTGGACACATATGTAATTGTAGCAATGTTGAATTAATTCACTGTTTCAAAATAGGCCATGTTAGTGGGAAAATTGTTGGTTGGGGTGGAAATTATGTGCAAAGTTTGCCAAGTCATTTTCACATAATAATAATAATAATAATAATAATAATACAGTTATTTTATGTAATAATTTATGAATTGTAATAATTTATGAAGTAGTAATTTTCATGAATTTCTATATTGAATGAAACTCTGGAAGTGGAAAAAAATAAGACTTAAAAGGTTTCCAAGATAAGAATCAAGTTTATAAGAAAGAAAGAAAGAAAGAAAGAAAGAAAGAAAGAAAGAAAGAAAGAAAGAAAGAAAGAAAAGATGCCTTTTGTCCATGGTAAACAAATATACAAATTTTGCGAAAAATGACTAAAGTTTAAATAGAAAGAAATAAAGAAATAAATAAAGAAGCTTCACTGTTCCCAACTTCACAACCTATTGAAAGAGAAAAAAAAAAACATATTTCATTCAAATTCACACATCTAAATTTCTCCTGCAACAATATTTGGTCACACTTTAATTTGCTGCTTATTAATACTAAGTAAGGTAGTAAGGTAGTTGTTAAGTTTAGGTGTGAGCTAAGGGATGGAGAATGCAGTAATGCGGAATTAATGCTTTCTAAGTATTAATAAACAGCCAATATGCTAGTAATATGCATGTTAATAAGCAACTAGTTAATAATAAGTATTGACCCCTAAACTAAATTCCTACCCAGTATTTATCCATTTCAGAGATGCCTCCCATATTTTCCCACTCAAACATTCAACTCCTCTGCTTTCGCAAGGCCTCTAGGTGTCAGTTTGGCTTTCATATAACGGTTGCAACAATAAAACAAAAGCCAACCATAACTAGGTCATCTCATGACATGGACAATATCCCTCATCAAAATCACCCAACAGACATGTCACGGGAGGGAGTGAGAAACGTATTTTAAAAGTATGCAATTAATCTAGTTTACGACAAACAATAATGTTTGTCTGCTTGACAGTTGCTTTTGTTGTGATAATTACATTTAAGCTTCATTTTCTCCATGTGTCTCCCGCCTACTATGAATAGTCATGTTTGTACAGGATGGACCCGTGAGGGCTAGTGAAATATTAAAAAAAAAACGTCTTACCTTTTTCTTCTCTGCCACAGAAAGATAAATACCTGGAGGGAGTCCTTTGTACCTGGGAAAAGTAACACATGCACTGTGAGCATGCTGTGTGCATGCTTTTCCGATGTTCTCATCCTTTAAAATGCCACTTCAAATGCTCCTCACAACTCAACTTGTCATAATATTTATATTATGTCTGCTTTGCTTTCTGCTCAGTGCAGTTTTCTCGGCCCTTTCCCCAGCAGCACACACGACATCTCAATATCAAGCCTCAATGCAGAAATGACCCAATAAGATATGCAGAAATCACTGAAAAGAAAATTCTAGCGAGGCCTACCTTGGAAAATACGGAAATTGAAGACCTAAACAAAATGCAATCTCAAAGCCTCCTTGGGTGAGGCTCAGGTTTACCTCCGAGCCTGGGATTACACTCTTTTCCGCAGCTGTTTCCTGGACTTGGTCACGGTCTCTCCCTCTCACACGAGTGGGTTGAGACGGGCCAAAGCTTCGATGTTGACATTGTCCCTGGCCATCCACTTCATCTCAGCCGCACACCCATGGGAATCTGACATTCTAAATCAAGCGTGCCGTGTAAATCTCTGTGCCAACGCTGACTGTTTTGTTTAAATGTTTGCTTCAGACTGCCTGCATCCCCGGCCAGTGCTATAATGACTCTGGTCTTGCTCTCTACAGGAAATGTTGGAGGCTTACAGGGATCTGGCTGAAACGAGGGGAAGTGATTGTTAATTTCCCTGCAGAGGGTCTGGAGCATAACTTCAGCACAAGTGCTGAAATTTCCTCTAAGTAGAGCTTCGATGCTCCCATCCAGTTTCACTCACATCCTTGCATGCTAACTTAGACTCACATACCACAGTGATTTATGGACGAGAGGAGAAAATAAAATAAATGGTTAATGTGTGTTCTTTTTCACCAACAAATAAGGTGGTGAAAGGTATAGCGGCCAATCCTCACTGGATGCTCTTTTTGGACCTGGAGCAACAGATCCATCAACTAATCAGATTATGGGTTAGGGCAGGGCTGTGAAATATTGGTTTCTTGGCATCGTGAACACCATGACTATCTGAGAGTAGCCCTCCAGGAGCAGGATTGGACAACCCTGGTTTAGGGTAAAGTTTAGGTTGGGATTAGGCCTTAAAGAACATTCTTTTCAACTTAAGTTTTCTCTCCAATTTGAGTTGGCTGTTAATAGTTGAGACTTGAGAGTTTATTTGTTGCATAGGAATATATTTGTAAGACCAAGGAAGTAAAAAAAAAAATTCATGACAAAAAATCAATCACCTTTAAGCAACACCTTGTTATTTAACAATCATTTGTTGAATCAGAGTTAAATGTTGCTTTGAATGTCTATTTGGTTTGAGGTCAAAAAGTAACTGTGTAATTCTACCTAGGCTCATTGGAAATATGTGCCTCTACCTACATTTCTGCAAAACTCAAAAATACGTATGAATCGCTGCAGTTTCCAGGCCAAATTAACACTAAAGGCAGTTAAACTCAGACAACTTTTATTCCTTTTCCCACAAAGTATGATTTGCATGGCAATAGTCTTGACTAAGCCAGATTTTTGTACAATTCCTTGCACAATATTACGTTATGACTTTGAAACAATTTCACAAGCTGTGAGATTTGAACACTCATACTCTTGAACATTAGCGTCACATATACAGTTTTGTATTTTGGGGTTTTCTAACACAGCATGTTTTCTCAATGCTATCTCACGACTAAATCATACGTATTTTACGAGGTGACTAATTTGTACGAATTTGTACAACCTCACTTGTACAATGTTATATGATTTGTTTAGACCCCAGTGAAAGGTAGGTTTGGGGGCTGTGTTAGGGGTAGGTCATTCATACAAATTCATACGAATTCGGGAACTCGTAAAATACATACGATTTAGAAAAAAAATTGTACAAATTTGTACGAGTGCGGTCGTATGAATTCATATGTATTACCATGAGATCAGGTTGGTTTGCTCAGTAGCTCACCCAATACGCCGTTACATTTGAGAGGTGAAGCCCTCCGGTACGAATCCTTTGAAACTACGGTTCAGCAAAACAGCAAAATTTTGCATATAATAAGGTTAAAATTGCATGGTTGCATCAGTGAATGAGTTTTTATGTCACTTATGATTAGTGGCATTGTTTTACAGTGGTTTTTTTCTTATCTGTCTAATAGGTCTGTATCTGTTACAATGGGTAATCATTCTTCCCCTGCATCTTGTGGGCTCCCACAAGGGTCCATATTAAGTCCAATTCTGTTTTCTATGGAATAATCTACCTCTAGCTAGTTGTGCTGCCCCCTCTGTGTTCACTTTTAAAACGGTTTTGAAGAAGCATTTTTATTTTATGGCGTTTTAATCTGATTTAGGAGAGACGCAATGCATGTTTTCTTTTTTAAGTTGTTGTGTATGTAATTGTATGTGTTTGGTTTTTATGGAAAGCATTGTACAGCACTATAAAGGCAGTAGAAATGTGCTGTATAAGAAACTAAACTAAACTAAACTAAACTAAACTAAACTAAACTAAACTTTTGCATTCGCTAACACTATTGGTTTAGGGTTGGGTTTGGTGTAGAGGGCTTGTTATTTTCCAACACCATAGAGCATTGACCTTTTAGCTTACTCTCCGCACAATTCTGATCCCCCACAATATGTACTGAAGCAACATAATAAAAATACGTACCAATGAAATAAAAAATGTGGCCACTGCCACGGTCACATATTGAACGTGTTTTTTAGCGCCACAAGCACATATTTTCAATGAATCTTGGTTGGTATAATTTTATCTGCTATGACAGACTTTATAAACCTATATTCCCTCAAAAATCCCAAGTGTGTGACAGAGGATTTATAAAATTAATCAAGTTATCTAATGCAGCGTCTTCAACTGATGCAGGCTGTTTTGTTTTAACAATTCACTTCATACTGCTTGTATCACATGCCAGGGCTATAAAGACTGGAAATGAATCAAAAATGGATAGATTTTCTATGTTATAGAAAATGGCGCCGCTGTGTTCGGACGCCGTTCAGGCCGCTCCGCTGAGATTTTGATTTAACTTACTTTTTTACTTACTTTTACTTTCTCTTTTTACACATTTCACGTCGGCACTGATCACCTACAACATAGAAACGCTTTTGGACATTGGAAACCGCTACACCAACCTGTTTCAGGACACTTTATCCAGGAATCCTTCATGGCCTCTGGAGATTCTTCGGAACGCGGAGATGAACAATATCCCCCCGAGGCGACGGATCAAGAAACACCGCGGGAAACGCGCTGGGATTCGAGATAGACTCAGGAAAAGGGCTCACAGTCCTCCTCTCCCGAGCATTCTGCTCGCAAATGTCCAATCCTTGGAAAATAAGATGGACGATCTTAGAGCCAGGATTAGTTTCCAACGGGACATAAGGGACTGCAACATCCTTTGTTTGTCAGAAACGTGGCTTTCGTCCATGATCCCGGACACTGCTGTAATGCCCAGTGAGAACTTCTCTGTTTTTCGGACGGACAGAACAGCAGAGGCCGGTAAATCCAGGGGTGGAGGTGTGTGTTTCATGATTAACGAGAAATGGTGTGACCCCAGGAATATCTCCATTCTGTCGCGTTCCTGCTCGCCTCATCTGGAACATCTTTCCATTATTTGCCGCCCATTTTATCTGCCCCGGGAGTTTTCATCGATCATTGTCACTGCTGTGTACATTCCACCACAGGCGGACACCGGCTTGGCTTTGTCTAAGCTCCACGATGTGCTCAGCGACTACATTAACAAACATCCTGACGCTGCCTTCATCATCGCGGGGGACTTTAAGAAAGCCAACCTCAAACAGGTCATGCCGAACTTTTATCAACACGTATCCTGTCCAACTAGAGGACCAAACACACTGGATCATTGCTACACTTAGTTCAAGAATGCCTACAAAGCCCGCTCACTACCGGCTTTTGGCAAATCGGACCACGCCGCCATCTTCCTAACACCGGAATACACACAAAGGCTCGTTCAGGAACCTCCGGTGCAGAGAGTAGTGACGCACTGGTCCTCCCACTCAGAGACTATGCTGCAGGCGGCTCTTGATGACGTCGACTGGGACATGTTCCGGGCGAGTTCATCTGATGTCAGCGAGTTCATGGATGTAGCATTAAGCTTTGTAAACACGCTAACCGAGCAAGCTACAGAAACAATAACTATAAGGACATTCTCCAATCAGAAACCATGAGTGGACAGATCAATCCGTGCAGCGGTTAACACACGCACTGCAGCTTATAATGAGGCTCTTCTGACCGGGAATATGCGCGAGTACAAAGCATCGTGCTATGCTCTCCGACGCGCAGTAAGAGCTGCTAAACACCTATACAGAGAGAGAATTGAGTCTCATTTCCAGCTCAATGACTCTTGGCGGATGTGGCAGGGACTGAGGACCATCTGTGCCTTTGGAAACAAACCCTCCGCGGACGTGAGAGCAGATCCGTTGCTGGCCGACGAGTTAAACAACTTCTTCGGCCGCTTCGATTGCAACGGCGGCAGCGCGTCTCTGCCGTCCAGCGCGTCAAGAAGCAGCAGCAGAGCAGCGCTGATCCTGTAATCACCGTGTCGGAGGATGAGGTTCGGAGGGCGCTAAAGAAAGTGAGCGTCAGGAAAGCAGCCGGACCTGATGGGATAACCGGCCGTGTTCTGAGGTCTTGCACCGATCAGCTCGCTGGTTTGTTCACTTCCATCTTTAATGAGTCCCTTGCTACTTACGTGGTTCCCACCTCATTCAAAAAATCTGTCGTTATCCCTGTGCCAAAGAACAATAAACACTCTTGCCTGAATGACTATCGCCCAGTTGCCCTCACATCTATAGTCATGAAGGTTTTTGAGAGACTTGTAAAGAGCCACATCTGCTCCTCCATCCCTGATACTTTGGACCCTCTTCAGTTTGCCTATCGCCCAAACAGATCTACGGACGATGCCATCTCTCACGTCCTCCACTCTTCCCTCACACACTTGGACAGCAACAATGGGAATTATGTAAGGCTGCTATTCATTGACTATAGCTCAGCTTTCAAAACTATAGTCCCCATCAAGCTGGCTTCTAAACTCACAGACCTCGGCCTAAACTCCTCACTCTGTGCCTGGATTCAAGACTTCCTCACCGGCAGACCTCAAGTGGTGAAAGTTGGCCAGTTCACCTCAAACCCCATCACCCTGAACGTAGGAGCCCCACAGGGCTGTGTCCTGAGTCCCCTGCTTTACTCTCTCTACACGCATGACTGCGTGTCCTCTCACAGCTTCACATCTATTGTCAAATTCGCTGATGATACTGTGGTTCTGGGCCTCATCTCCAAGAACGATGAGACCGCTTACTTGGACGAGGTAGAGAGACTCACATCATGGTGCCAGGACAACTGTCTCTCTCTGAATGTGAGCAAATCTAAAGAGCTGATCATGGACTTTAGGAAGAGACAGCAGCAGCCCTACACTCCTTTTATGATCAGTGGGACCCCTGTGGAGAGAGTGAGTAGCTTCAAGTACCTCGGTGTAAACATATCCGAGAACCTGACTTGGACTACACACATCCAAACACAGGTTAAGAAAGCCAGACAAAGACTGTACCATCTGCGACAGCTGAGGAAATTCAGGGTCTCACCAGTAATTCAGGGACCATAGAAAGTGTATTGACTCAGTGTATCTCAGTGTGGTATGGAAACAGCTCCAATCAGGACTGCAAAGCACTACAGAGAGTTGTGCGCTTAGCTGAGCGCATCTCAGGGTCTGCTCTCCCCTCTCTGCAGGACATCTACCTCAAACGCTGCAAAAATAGAGCTGTCAAAATAATCAATGACTAAAATCACCCTGGTGACCGTCTATTCACTTTGCTTCCATCTGGTAAGTGCTTCCGTAGCCTGATGGCAAAAACTGAGAGACTTAGGAGGAGCTTCTTCCCCCAGGCCATCAGGCTCCTAAACTCTAACTCTGTGTCATAACATCACCTGACTCCATGTAAATATCACCATATCAATAACTATTCATAATTTTTCTCTACCTCATATTGATGCTATTTAAATACCCTGTACAACTTTTTGCACATTCTTTTTGCACATTCCTCTTATTACTATTTAATTCAACAACATACTGACCTGCATATTTATATTTATATTAATATTTTTTATCTTTTATTTTATTTTATTTTATTCTCTTATTTTTTCTACTTTTCTTTTTCTTAATATCTGTATACTTTATAATTGCACTGTCCTTGGAGCGGACCTGACCTACATTTCACTGCTGGTTTTACCCTGTATAATTGTGTATGTGACAAATAAAAAACTTGAATCTTGAATCTTGAATCTTGGATGTTGGATGCTGCAACGAGGGGAAGAGTTTGTTGATTTCCCTACAGAGGGTCTGCGGCACTCCTTCGATGCAAGTGGTGAAATTTCCCCTAAGCAGAGACCAGCTACTTCTGTCCTG
Organism: Barbus barbus; assembly: GCF_936440315.1. Lineage (NCBI taxonomy): Eukaryota > Metazoa > Chordata > Actinopteri > Cypriniformes > Cyprinidae > Barbus > Barbus barbus. The sequence goes on along the minus strand of NC_136737.1, from coordinate 27,110,026 downwards.
TTCCATTCGCATGCAGATGAGAATGATCAGACTCATGTGTCGAACTGATTTATGGACATGTGGAGGAGGGGAGAAAATCAAACGAATGGTCAGCATATGTTCTTTATTTATCACCAACAAGAGTGAAAAATGAGCTCATCCTCTCCTCAACTCACTCCCTGAGGTGCTCTGTCTGGGAGCATCTGGAATGGGTTAGAGTTACTCCATACAGCAAAAGAACAGGAAAGCCGAGAGCAGGTCTTTAGTAGATTGTGGCTCTGGGTGAGGACTGGCCTCACGCAGTTAACACTCGCCAGTGTCTAATTTAACCATCTGTTTCACTGACGTCCCACTGTCTCGAAAATCATTCCTGATGACTGTAACAGAAACAGTGGAGGTGTAACTAGCTCTCTTGAGAGGAACCATTTTGAATCATATTGGAATACTGTATCCAAGACTAATGCATTCCAGTCAAACTTTGAAATTATTCACTTTAAACATTTAATTTTCAAGGAATCCTAAAACCAGTACATACGGTGATAGCAATACATCTCTACTTCAACCCGGGGTGTCCAATCCAGCCCCTGGAGGCTGACAGAGTTTAGCTCCAATCTTAATAAAACACACCTTAACCACTTAATTGGGGTCTTCAGGATTACTTCGCAGATTGTCAGCGTAGGTGCTACATTCGATAAAGAACTTGTCTCACAACCATTCCAAAAAAATGTTCTATAAAGTATGGTATGAATGCATTCCAGACATACTATATCCGGTACGTAGTCATGTTTTGCCTCCCAACAATTCTTGACTCTTCTCCCTTGGCCTCATGATATAATAAAGGGTCCATTGGATGCACACTTACGAATCTCAGTGGAAGCCTACTGTTTTATGAATACTGTGAATTTGGACATACTATTCATATCATGTACTGCTTTTGGTCAAACTATACAGTAGGGAAAACAAGCATATATTAAGACTCTGGACTATAAACAGGGGTCATGGAGCAAGTTAGAGTCAACTCTGCAGGAAGGTGGTCCTCCAAGATTAGATACTCCTGTCCCAACCCCAAACCTAATCCTAACCTTAACCGCTTTAATTTAGATACTATGCTTTTACCAAGGAAGACATTTGCCTTAATCATCATCCTGGTTGATACTAGAATTTTAGTCGGGTTCCAAGGTTAGGTTTAGGGTTATGCAAAGGACTGGGACCTGGACAACATTCTTAGAGGTCAATAATGTTCCTGTGGTCTTAGGGGCAGTTAATGGTTAGAATTGCTCCAGAACTAAGGGATCAAGGATTGGTTGGTTAGTTTTGGGGAATTAGATAATTAGATAGATTTTGTAACAACACCACTATGCTGACAAAAGCTAATCTTTTTGGAGACTTATAAAAGCGTGAACTGGATTTATTTCCTGTCTGCTGCATTTCACATCAACACAAGATAGTTGCTCGTGGAAGGCCTTGGGACTGTGCACGTACTTGTGGTGCCACCAGCCAATCAGTGTTGTCAGGACCTCATGAGCATGCTTGACACCATTTTAGCGGCCAACTAAACTGCAATGACAGAGAGTATTACCGCAGGGGTATACTTCACATTCCCTCCAAAATCCCCAGCGTGTGACAGAGGCAATGAAATTACAAAATTAATTAAGATCCAGCAATAAGATAATAGGATTACTGTACATTTGATGAAGGTGGGCAAAAGTGCAAAATGAGATATTGTTGATACCGCCGCTATCAAGCAGTATAAAGCAAAAACAGCCCTGTGGGTTACATTAGGATGCTTTGGCTCAGTCTGTTCGAGGGAGGAATGGGCTTGGTTGCAAACTCTGTGTGCCTCTCTTATCAGGTATATATGATCAGCACTTAACGCCACACCAGGGAGAATGGATGCTATTAATTTGAGGAACTCTCTATTCCTGCATGGATCTCTGTTGTCTCTGCTCTTTCCGTGTACGAGTCTTGGCACACCACTCACACACTGCAGGGAGGAATTTTTTTTTCATCTTTTAAAAACATTTTCAGCCTTTTTGTTTCTTTATTCACTAGAAAGTATAGAGGAGAAAATGGACCGGTGAAGAGGGGGATAACGATATATGTTGCAAGCCAGATTTGAACTCACATCACCCATATGAGCACCGCTCATCGACATTATGTTTTAATATCAGTTTTAATGTAAAAAATGTTAATGTTTTCAGCTTAACTAATGCCAAATGTGACTCTTTTGCTTAAAGTGAAACAAATGAACAAAACAAACCCCTTTTACCTTCTGCTACCAATCACACACTGTCAGAGGTGGGTATAGAGTACCCAAAAACTGTACTCAAGTAAAAGTAAAAGTGCTTCTAGAAATATTTACTCAAGTAAAAGTAAAAGTAATCGTCTGAATAGTTACTTGAGTAAGAGTAAAAAAGTATCAAGTATCAAGTGGATAAAAAAACTACTCAAGTAGTTAGTTACTAGTTACTTTGGATCATATAGGTACTGAATATAGTCTATTTTTATTTAGATATATAGATTACATTTATGTAATGTGTATGTGCATACACACACACACACACACACACACACACACACACAGCCATTCAATATATATATATATATATATATATATATTTTAATGTAATTTATTTCAGTGATGCAAATCAGAATTTTCATCAGCCTTTACCCCAATCTTCAGAGTCACATAATCATTCAGAAATCATGTTGATTTATTATCAGTGCTGCTCTTTTTAGCTTTCTATTCATCAAAGAATACTGAACAAAATGTCACAGGTTCCAAAAAATATTAAGCAGCAAAACTGTTTCCAACACTGGTAATAAATCGATATATTATAATGATTTCTGAAGGATCATATGACTCCGAAAACTGGAGTAACAGCTGATGAAAATTCTGATTTGCATCACTGAATTAAATTATATTTTAAAGTAAATTATGTATTATCCTATAACCTCTGACACTGAAACCTCTGAAAACGCCTCACATGACTGCTCTGAACACAACGAAACAAATGCATATTGACGGATCTTCTGTTCTGCAAAATGTAAACAAATGTAGCCTATATTTGTGCAAGCGTAAATATTGTAAAAATATGAATATTAATTGTGTCTAGAACAGGCCGCGAGCCGCTGTGCAGAGCTAACGCGGGTTCCGCAGATGTTCATTTCATACTCTGTGACAGCTTATTTAATGTATAAATTATACATTGTATTTAATTTAAGGTACATGTACAACAAACTGGTAATGTCATAGTAGTATCGTGGCCTATACCTGTGGAACAGTAGACAGCACACGCGGTGTTCATCTAAGAAAAGATCTTCATATAGCTCTAGCAAACAAGCCTTTGCAGATTTGCTTTCAACTGACTGTAGATCCAAAGCCACGTCTTCATCGCTCTTGATGTTCTTAAACTCTCTTACCCCTTTTCCACCAAAGCACTTCCAGGTGCTAGTTCAGAGCCAGTGCTATAGCCGGTTCTTAGTTAGTTCGACTGGCGAGCCCTTTAAGAACCGGTTGCTTTTCCACAAGCTAGAGAGCCAATACAGAGCCAGGTCTTACGTCACTGAATACATTTCATGTTTCGGATCACTAGCGCGGCACAACAGGCATCTGTACAAAGCATCAGCGCCATGCAGATCGATCGATTGGCACACAACACACTAAAGCACAGCGAGAGCGATCCAAAAGCATAAAGAGCCGTCTGCTTTCCAGTCGCTCCCGCAGCCCCCCCGATATGCCTCGCACCGACCGGTCCGCACAGCGCCGATCCATCCCGAACAAGCCTAAACAAACTATCAGCAATGGGGGACGTTGCGTTGCTATTGATGTTCATGGCTTTGCGAACCTACATCGGCATCCAAATAAGGCGAATCAAACATGTTAGCGTTTAGCTGCTATTTCAAATATGGCGGTCCAAGTTTTTGTTCGTCTTGTTGGTCACGGTAACCCCACCCCCAGCCCCTGACGCAAGCGGTTCTTTCTTCTAGCCCAGCAATGTTTTGGTGCTACTTACAAAACACTTTTCCTAGTTCGGAGCTGGTGCTTTGGATGTCGAAAAACAAAGAACCGGTTTGAAACTAAGCTCTGGCTCCGAACCAGCACTGGAACTGCCTTGGTGGAAAAGGGGTATCTGTTATCTGAGTGAGAACCGCTTCAGAGACTCAGCGCGTGCGGCAGGGAACTGATCGGATCATTCAAACTGATTCGCGAACCGATTCACTGGTTTGCCAACTGGTTTGATAAAGCCTTTAAACAGAATCGACTCAAAATAATGAATCATTCGCAAATGGGCATCGTTCATTGCCCAGAGAAAAGTAGACGGCGCGTTTGGAATAAACCAAAACATTTTTAACTTGTATTGCATTAAGATACAGCAACAAAGTACCCTTTTTCTCTAAAAATATACTTGAGTAAGAGTAAAAGTACCCATTTTAAAATATACTCTAAAAGTATTAGTTACCCAAAAAATGTACTCAAGTAAATGTAACGAAGTAAATGTAACTCGTTACTACCCACCTCTGCACACTGTGTTTGTGTGCCTCCAGTGTCCCAGCTTCGCTGAAATCAACAGGCATTATTTATATCACTGTGGGCTCGCCAGTGCTCAGTGTATCCAGCTCAGATAAGGCATTGAAGACGCCCAGCACAGCAGCCAGATCAACTTCCTGATTTATATACAGCATTCTGCACTGCACTCCTAACGCATTTAAAGCAGTAAATTCAACTTTCCCCTAAGATACTGCCTTTCCCATTTCTCAGCTCTCAGATATGCTCAGAAAGTAATACTAGCATACTGTTCACTGTGTATGAAATACTTCAATTGTGTCACATTAAATGAACTGTAGGATGGTCCACCTAGCATTTCTTGATGACTGTGAAGTAAACAATGCAGGTTCAGTATTCCTGCATTGGATTTGCTGAGCCTGGATTTACAACATCCATTGTTTTTAACCCAGAATGCTCTCAAAATACATCTGCATTCAAGCATAGGATTGTCTATCTTTGACAATCCTATGAAAAGGAGGATTGTCCAGAAGCCTCCTTTTCATGCCAGATACCAGACAGCTTTTTGAGGGAGTATTTATTGATGCAGGACAAAAAGACACTGTGGTCTTGAAGGTTGACCTTCCATGGGTTCAAAGGTCAGCTCCTTTGGGTCCATTAGTCAGGTAGATAATTTGTGTTTGTTTGAGACAGCACAGAAGCCATTTCCCAGGGTTAAAAGTGAGCATTGAATTATGGGAGAAGGAAAGAGGGTGGAGATTTCACCTGTCCAGGGCTTTTTGAATGGGACAATGTAAAGGAGCTCAATTTTTAATTTTCTGAAGAAAAAAAGAAAAAAAGAAATGTGTGTTGAAATTGCTAATTGTTAAGGCCATTGCTGGGGGTAACACATTACAAGTAATGAGAGTATTTTATACTAAGTAATAAGTATACTAAGTATAATAAGTATTTTATATTTTGTCAGATTGGTGGCAAATTCATATGAATTTATACAATTTGATTTGTTCGAACATGTACGATTTTAGATTAAAGTTCCACCTCAGTGATGCATAAGCTGAATGTATGTATACAGATTAGACTTAAAAAGCATAAATAAGTTACTTGCCATAAAAGTGTCTTGTGATTGGCGGTTAACTAAAATATATATTTATAATACATTTTTACAAAGTTTTACCCATCATGCAGAAATCGTAAGTCTGATCAATTATTTATAAATATATATATATGACCTCAATAAAGTACACTGTATGAGTGTTTTCAAATCAATAACACCAAATATGATAGAGTAATAGTAATGCTTCCTTATCTCATTTTCCAAGACTACTACTAAGCATAAAACCGATTTCTTTGCTTTGTTAAGCTCTGTTATTTGGTTCTGAATTCCAGCATAGTGCCTCAAACTTCCTGTATAGTTTTTGAAAGAGCTCTCTGGCAGTCCTTTGAATGTGGGAGGTTGTAAATCTTTTTGGCCTATAAGAGGAGCCCTAACATTACATTCCCATATTCTCATTCTCTTCGGTGCTTTCGGTGCCCCGAGGTACAAGCATTCAGAACGTTCCTCATCTTTGACCAGAACACCTCAAAGAAAGATTCTCCACTTTATGGATTCTTTAATGGAATGTCAACGATAAAGTATTACTTATGGACCGTCAATCACATGCGACAATGACACGTCTGATATTTTGAGGCCAGAAGGTCAGGTCAGCCTTAAGAAAACATTAAAAGAGCTTTAGCTATGTGCCTTTTTTCTTACGGACTGAGCATGGCCATCTGGAGAAAAGACTCTTTCTAAGGGTCTATTGTACCCTTGACCCCACACCGCCTGAGGTTAGATGCTCACAACTGAGGCATGAAGTGTGGCCAACCACTGGTGTCAGCTAGTAATACTAGTAGTATTTGGTTTGTCGCACAATGGACGTTGGTCTTTCTCCACACTTGAGGTTGTCAATAAACTTGTTAGGCTGGAGATAAGGGTCAGTTTTATTGATTGTTTTTGTGAGTTGAATTAAAACATTGCACATGAGGGGCACATCAGACACAGGCGTAATTCTTTTTCAAGCCGAACATAAATTATACACTGTCCTGCATTAATGAAACAACCAAATTCTCAAATGTATAATATATATGCAACAGTGCTATGCTAACAATGGCTCAATTCATTATGAACCTGCTGAAAGCTAAGATTCAACACAGCTGAATTTGCTGCGAATCAGCCACACAGTGATTAATTACTTTGCTGCTATACAGCAGGATAACGACTCGACGTTGCACAACTCTACAAGTGTTACATACATTTAATCAGTCAAAACACACAGTTCCACCCAACTGAAAAATCCACCTGTAACATAAATCAATGACTTTATTTGATTTCAGACTGAATGTATACTACATTCATTCTTTCTTTGAACTCTGTAATGCTATGCAAACCGTGATATGTGGCCAAATGTGCAAGGAAAGGTGAACCTGGATATTTTAAAAGATTGCACACATGAATTGGTAATGTACAGTTGTGCAGAAATATTTAAAATTTCACTTAAAATAACTTTTACAGTTACTTGTTTTTCTTTCAACTTTTAAACTTGTAATTATAATAAAAAACATAAATTCTTATATAAAAACAGTAGTTAAAATAACACACACACACACACACATGTTGGCTTTTGTGGTTTATGGGGACTCTCCATTGGCGTAATGGTTTTTATACTGAACAAACTGTGTGTGCTATTGCCCTACACCAACCCTACACCTAAACTTAGCCCTCACAGGAGACTTTGTGCATTTTTAGATTTTCAAAAAAACACCATTTAGTATGTTTTTTAAGCCTTTTGAATTACGGGACATAGGCAGTGTCCTCATAAACCACCTTCATATTGTAATACCTCTGTCATACCCATGTCATTATACAAATTTGTGTCCTCATAAACCACATAAACATGCACACACACACACACACACACACACACACTGTATGATATCTGGGGAAAAAAAAATGTAAATACAAACCATATTTAAGTATTAACCATTTTAGGATTTAGGTTTTTTAAATTCAAGACAAACTATTTCTACCTGATCTTAGTAAAGCCTCTCATTAATGTAGTCAAGCTGAACATATTTTTCAATATTTTACACTTAAAGTCCAGACTTAAAAGCAGTTAAAGATGTAACCTAGCCAGGAACATTTCAGGTTACCTGACAAAACATTTATTACCTGATCATGTTAAAAAAAAGAGACATAATAATAATCCAGCCATGCGATGTGTAATTATCTCCACTGCGCTCTGCTCACTGTACAGCTCATTATGAAAGCAGAAAAACCGCTTTATCAACCATCTAGCCTGGTTAAATGAGACCTATTTTTATCTAATACACACTGTGATGATGGTGCAACTGTAATTTCTCTCTGTTCCTCACCTCCGTCAGTGCAGGGGGAGTTTATGCCACATTCACACTTTGTGAAATGGCCCGGGCTCTATCTAAAATCCTTTTCTTCAGTATTAGCTGGCTGCACAAGCCTTTGTTTGTTGTGCTGATTTATGCGCTGCTGAACCCGGTTTCAAAAGGACACATTTGGCAACTGCAGATTGTGTTCTGGGCTGCTGTTTGTAAATGTAAACGAAGTAGATGTGGATTACTGGGTTAAGATGGTGGCTGCCGCTGGAGAGGGGGTTGGTGTGGGTGGATCCATAAAGAGACTCTCGATGCCAAACAAAGCTTTCAATAACAAGCTCTTTAAAGCTTTATTTTTTAAATGGCAGCGATACCACCTAATTTTCATATCATCATTTAGTTGGCTGACAACAGTGTTGAGGAGAAACTAAAAAATCTGTCATCATTTACTCACCCTCATACAGAGCCGGCGCCAGGTCACCTCCATCGGTGGGGGGGGCACAAATCACGTTGGGGGGGCATTTAAATTTCTAGGGGGGGCACAAATCACGTTGTGTGTGTGTATGTGTCTGTATGTCTGTGGGGTCTGTGTCCGTGTCGTACACGGTCTGTGTCTCAATGTCTCATCCGGGGCGGGGGGGGGGGGGGGGGGGGTGGGGTATGGAAAGGAGGATTGCAAGGAGGGGGGGTATCACAGAGCGTTGCTGACGCTCGCTAAAGCGTGCAATCGCTTTCTTATGTGCGCTGTTTAATCAGTACTTTCGCTTTCAAAATCGATCGCGTTCAGCAAGGAGGGGAGAAGATGGAAAGTGGAGGAGCACAGAAACTTGTGAACAAAACTTGGTGCCGGCCCTTCCCTCATATCATTCCAAACCTGTATGACTTTCATTCTTGTGCAATGAGAGATGTTGGGGATGCCATTGATTTTTCATTGTTTTTTTGAACAAACTAAATGCTTCATATCCAACAGAAGAAAGTACTAGTTTTGGAATGACATGAGGAAGATAAACAAGATACAATTGATGGCTAATTGGTAGCTAATTCGTAGGCATTCGCATGATTTAATTCGTACATTTTCATACATTCTACTTGATGTTTAGGTTTTGCGGTGAACTTTCATGTTTATTTTCATACGACTCTTTCTGAATCGTACATTCCCGTACAAATCACATTGTGCAAATCCATACAATTACGCCATATTGTAAAATTGTTACGTTTTCTTATGCGACCGGTTTGAATTCCTCATAATTCACCTGTAAAGACTAGTTCAGCTTTAAGGTAGGCTTTCACAACAACAGTTGTACTAAAACAGAAAAGTTTATCTTTTGCGTATTTGCAAAGTTTCGCACACAGAAGACAATGTTGTCAAATTGATCCCCCACTCACACGGACCTTCAAAAACTACTAAAATCGCTGTATTATTCATACCAGGCCAGTAGATGGTGGTGTCACTTTGTAAAGAAACGCTACGTGATTGCACACATAGCTATAGACTGAACACGTACTACACATGCGCACAATGTCACTGTTTTCACAAATTTGTATTTTTGTAGTTTGCATGGGGACGTCAACGATATTGTTTAAAAAAAATGGACGTTGAAGCCTGTTTACTAGCATCAAAGTTGTAGAAAATCTTTTTTCTTTCCCATACACTGAAAGTCATTGGGAAAGAAAAAGATTTTCTACAACTTTGATGCTAGTAATGTATTAATACAAGACGAATAAAAGTGAAAAGATATCAACATTTACAATAAATATGAAAAAGGAGCAAATTTTGGAATTATGAGTGTTGCCATTATTTTTAAGTACAAGGACATGAACTACTCGGCAAAATCTTAATTACGATTATTCTCTCTATCCTGGAAATGATGGAACTAGTCTTCGCTGTAGGTGAAGTACAATGACTTGAACCGATCTCACGAGGTGCCGATTTTATATGAATTCATACAATTTGTGATTTGTATGGAAATGTACGATATAGAAATAACATATGGAAATGAATATTAAGGTCCAGCCCTAAACTTAGCAGTCGGTGGGACACAAGCAGATTGTATGAATAATAAATGAGATTATACGAATTTGTATGAATGAGCAACCAATTCTCCAAAATGTAAAATAGTTACGAATTGAGAGGTAGCTGGATGAATCCCCACAACTATTACATTTATTTGTTTGACTTTATTGTTGTAAATGAGATTCTCATTTTTAGTCCCTGATACATATAGTTTTGATTACAAACATAATATATATATAAAGTTTAGTTTACGTTAAATTAGCTAGTTCCTAATTAGCTTCCCCATCACAAATCCTGACAAACATTTTTGCAGTAAAGCCTCCGTTATCCCAAATGTATTAAGAAATATCAAATTGCTTCTATCCATCCTTGATAAAACAATCATGCAGTATGATATCGCTCTGTTTTTGTGTTTTTTTGTTGGTTTCTGGGTGTGTGTTTGGATTATCTATCTCTGCATTCCCCACTCTATTACTCTTTCCTACATGTGGTTCTCCTTGTCCTCCTCTCTATCGTACCAAGGGTCTAGTTCTTCATCTCTGTTATGTTTCTCTCTGTTGAGCACGAGATATCTGGCTGTCGCCCAATTTGCCGGTGCTGTGTCGTAATTGCTTTTTGTTGGTGGAAAAAAAAAGAAAGATAAAAATTGATTCTTTGTGGTGCCTCCCACTATCCTACTTTCCCCATCTCTCTTTTCTGAGTATGTGAAGGGTAGTTGTCTGAGAATAATTAGTTTTCTCTATGTTTACTTTTCATTTTTCACACATGCACTGTTATAGACTTTCTGCCTTCCCTTTCCTCTGCCTCTTCGCCTCTCATTTCTGCTGCTTATTTCTCGCCGCCTTTCTTTCCTAAAGCTACTGAAGAATCTCAAAAAACGGCAGTTTCACAGCACTCTCCCTTAATAAGAGGGAACCAATTTGTGTCTAGTTGCCAAGTGAGACGTATGATGTTGGAATTTTGCTTAATTGGGAACATACTTATTATGGTTGAAGTCTAAAAATTACATAGCTGCCAATCGTAAGTCATGTGAATCAAAACCATATATGTATTTTCTCAATGTTTTCATTATCCTAACATTCAGTATGCAAATTTGAAATAATTATTTTACTCATGCATTCCGAACCTATATGATTTTATTTCTTGTTCTGAAATAGAAATTTAACAGAATGTTTACACTGCTCTTTCCCAGTGAAAGTGAATGAAAATGGATGCTATCAAGCTCAAACTAATTTATATGACTTGTGTGAGTAACAGACTGAAATTTTATTCATCATTCACTGAAAACCTTTCTCTCTGCCACAGCCTTCAAAATTTTAAAAATGCTGTAAAGCACAAAAATACATTTTATAAAATGCATATATGTTAAAGTATTTTAAATTAAATAAGGCCATAATTGCACCGTTATGGTATAAAAACTATATCTGAAACTGAGCATCAGTGAGATGGATGCATGCAGGTTGTGCCATGCGTCAACCTATCAACTTCCATTGATATGAATGGAGGTGTTTTACAGGTGTTTTCAACTCTATTGGTCTAACTAATAATGACATGGCTTGAATATGCAAAATACATTCATAAGGGTTTCAAATAACCTGAAGGTGAACTCAAGGATGTCAGAATTTAGTTTTGAGTCAGTATTTTGTAAAACATCATCCAATCTACTTTGAAAGTACTCTATTCTTGCAGTGCTCTCTGTGCTTAGTTAGTACATCAGTTTCAAACCAGAATTTCCAAATTTAACACACATCTCTAAGACCCGCACTACTTACTGATACTGTAAATAACCACTCGCTAATATAAATTACTTTGTATGTTGAACTGCATCTGAAAAGTGGTCATTTTTGGCCTTGCAGTGCTCTCTACGCTTAGTTGCATCAGTTTCAAACCAGACTTTCCAAACTTAACACACATTTCAAAGACCCGCACTACTTACTGATACTGTAAATATCCACTCTATAATATAAATCACTTTGTATGTTGAACTGCATCTGAAACACATCTGTGATCTTCTGGCCCCTCATATTAAAAGGACCCCTTCATAAGACTCCAGCTCGCTTTCATGAGCCTATATGTCGGGATCAGAGTTAGCCGGTGTGATGGGGACTTTCCTTATCTGATAATAAGTTTCTTGTCATCAGGCTGGCAGCAAAATCTTCTTTCTCGTCAACTTGCATGTCATATTTCACTTCAATACCGCATGAAATCCAGCACACGCATGCCTCAGTGATACATCATGATGTGTTTACACTGGAATCCAAGAGTCACACCATCTCGGTATCAATCACGCTTAGTGAAACTCACTTAAACTGAGACTTATCGTTTAACTTTCACATTTTCAATTTAGGCTTAATTGGCCGGTGTATATTTTGGTCGGAGGCCAACAAGAGCATTTGGCAGGGGAGTATTTTTTTCACGAAAAGTACTTGTGTCAACAATGGCTCGGTAACAGCTCCACCAAAGTCACCTTGACAGCTGGTCCAACAATGCGGTTGTTGATTTCATACTAAATTTAATTTGGACAGCGCGTTGCGATTGGCCTGCCTCAAATTTAGCCACCCGCCGTTGGTTTGGTCCCGTCCCAGCAGTATGGAAATAAACAGTCACTCTGTATGTTTATTGTCTTTCTTTGCACAGTTGTTTACTTTTTTAGCCCCGTTTTTGTTCTCTGTGGGTCAAATCTCTTATGTATCCACTCTTTGTTGTTGATGAGTTTTAGTTTGCTGTTCCCAAGAACATTCCCCTCGTGTCCTCTCACCCTGGATCAACAAATATTAGTGATTTACCTCCAACGGACACAAACCGCACCCCCAAGGTAACTGGAGAGCTTTTCTGTGTGTTTGGAAAGGAATTTTAAAATATCTGGGTAAGTAAGGCAGTTTCTCCAGTGACCGCGCATTAGCCTACTTTTCCAAGCTCGCAAAACAAGCATGTTCATCAAATGCGATAGACTTTGCGGTATTAAAGAATTATACGTTGTTAGGCTTGCAAAGATAGCAAAGATGAGATTTCAAAATTCAGCAGTTTTGCACATTAACGTATGGCTAACCATCTACAAACCTTCTTAATTAAGCACTAAATAACTTAGAAATGTGCTATTTTTAAACTTGATCAACTTAAAAATAATAATAAATAAAATAAAATAAAGCAGCATTTTAAATGTGTAATTTAGTGTTATTTTAGTATTATTCATGTATTAGTTAAGTATTAATTGTATACTATTTGTATACATTTTAATTGTTTAATAAGTTTTTTTATTCATTATAGTAATGACTAATTTAGTTTATAAGTTATACGTTTTTGTAATTTTTAAGTATTGTTTTTATATTTGACTTAATTTTTTGAAATTTTAATACGACTTATTTTATTTCCGACAGTTGCCAGGTTATTTGTCTAATATTTTAAATTAAGCTTTTTATTTATTTATTTATTTGTTTGTTTGTTTGCGTTTTATTTATTTGTTAATCAACATTAATCAAGATTAAACAGATAAATAAATAAATAATGACACACACACACACACACATATATATATATTATATCATACATCAAATTATTTACGACATTAATTTTAATGCAGGCCAGACAATCACAAAGTTACATGGACTGAGCTGTAACATTTGTGTAAGGATTGATGCATAACTGTTTTTACTTTCCTTTCAAACATGGTAGGAAAGGCTTGGGTTGAGAGTGACCTTGTGAATAAACCTACAAAGAATATGTATAGGTGTAAAAGAGGCAGTCACTTGCAATCTGTCTTCACATTAAGGTGTTTTCTGTAATACATTCAATAGGGCATTTACCTCCCCAATATATAGTGTATTGTACTTTCTTACTTTCCTACTACTCACATAATACAGAGGCAAATGGAGCAAGGCACTCTGTAATGGCCTGAATATCAAACTCTTCACTGAGTGGTTTCAATGAGAATTTCAAGGACTAATATTCATATTATTCACAAACTTTTTGGAATGCCGCAGTATAATCATAAATCGCTTTGGTGCAGTCCTTCATTCATTAAGTCTGAAAAATGAATCAGCAATTTTTGTGTCCGTGTCAATTTTATGAAATGTGGGAGACGAAAATCCAACAGCAATTTTATTTATTCATTTATTTATTTTAACAGCGCTGAAATTCAAGGCTACTATTCTTCCCTTTCCCTTTAAAAAAAAAAATAAATTAAAATTAAAATGGGGCAGTTGTGGCCTAATGGATAGAGAGTTGGACTTGTAACCCGAAGGTTGTGGGTTCGAGTCTCAGGCCCGGCAGGGATTGTAGGTGGGGGAGTGAATAACCAACACTCTCTCCTCCCTCAATACCACGACTGAGGTGAGACCCTTGAGCAAGGCACCAAGCCCCCAACTGCTCCCCGGGCACCGCAACATTGGTTGCCCACTGCTCCGGGTGTATGTTCACTACTGTGTGTATACTTGGATGGGTTAAATGCAGAGCACAAATTCTGAGTATGGGTCACCATACTTGGCCACACACCACTTTCCCTTACTATTTCAACGGTGCTCAGAGAAGGCCATTGATTTCATTAGGAGAACATGGGGAGTGGATTATTGGATGATAACTGCTTCATAGTAAGTCAACAACAGATCAATACCAAATTGCGTTATACCTTGTTTGTTCATGTTCATGAGTGCACTGCAGATGCTCAGCAGAAAGGATGGCTTCTGGCCTGCAGGCCTTTCAGAGGGCAAAAACAAAGATTAAATGTCTGGCATGTCTGGGTCATATTTAAAAAAAAAAAATAATAATAATAACGATGTACAAATTAAGCACTATAAGACTCCAAGGCCCCCCATTGTCAAAATAAATAAATAAATAATCAAATAAAATAAATGACAGCATTTTTGTATTATTATTTATTATTATTATTATTTATTTATTTATTTTTTAACTGGGACATTTTGACCATTAAACCAAAGACATCAAAAATTGATAATTTGATGAAAAAATACAGTACAAACAGTAACATTGTTACTAATAATGTTTTCTATTTTAATATTGTTACATGTTGGGTTTTTTGTGATTGTTCCATGTCGGGTTTTCTGTTTTCCCCTGTGTCCTAGTTCAGTTTAATTAGTCATTGTGTACACCTGTCCTTCCCAATTATCTGCCCCTTTATAAGTTCCTGTGTTTGTTAGTCTCACTGTTGGTTATTGTTTCATTTATGGATGTGTGTGCACTCCCCTGTTTGTATCTGCTCCAAGAATCCTGATTAAAAGAAGGAATATTGTATATCCTCGTCGTGCGCTCCTTGCTCTGCACCACACCCGTAACAAATATATTTTAAAATGTGATGTATTCCTGTGGTGGAAAATGTATTAATACCACTATATGTTATTAAAATACTACTACTACTACTACAAATAATATTAATAATAATGATACAAATATGAAATTATTAATAAAATGAAATAAATAATTTAAAATATTTAAAGTGAAAAGTATTTATAAATCATTACAGAGTTTGTAGCACTCGCTTTAAACTGTTTTCAATAATAAAACACATCACTGCATTGATATTAAATTTAAAAAATGTATCTGAATATAACATTTGTGAGTATATATAAATTAAATTAATACATTCATAGTTCTAATCAATTATGCCATTAAAAGCAGACGGGGAAGTCGTGGCCTAATGGTTAGAGTGTCGGACTCTTAATCGAAAGGTTGCAGGTTCGAGCCCCCGGCCGGCAGGGATTGTAGGTGGGGGGAGTGAATGTCCAGCGCTCTCTCCACCCTCAATACCACGACTGAGGTGCCCTTGAGCAAGGCACCGAACCCCCAATTGCTCCCCGGGCGCCGCAGCATGGCTGCCCACTGCTCCGGGTGTGTGTGTGTGTGTGTGTGTGTGTGTGTGTGTGTGTGTGTGTGTGTGTGTGTGTGTGTGTGTGTGTGTGTGTGTGTGTGTGCGCATTTGTTCACTACTCACTGCTGTGTGTGTGCACTTGGATGGGTTAAACGCAGAGCACCAATTTCGAGTATGGGTCACCATACTTGACAATACGTCACGACTTTACTTTTTACTTTTAATTGGATGGATGGATGGGTGGGTAGACAGACAGACAGACAGACAGACAGATAGATAGATAGATAGATAGATTTAATTTTGTTACCATCATAGCTGTTTCTAAAATATACTTTTTTTTGATGTAAAATGTGACCTGGAAATGTTTGCATGAAATTCACTTAACTAGCTATTTTAGTCTTTGAAGAAGCGAACATGTCAGCTCGTAAAAGAAATGTTCTTCACTAGGATAGAAATGCTTTTTTACTGTATACTAAACTTCATGATTTATTTATAACCTCCAATTCATATTACAAAGGAGAAGATTTGTGTATCATACAAGAAGGGAAAATAGTCTTATTGAACTGTATAAATAATAGATCAGTGTTTGTTTGAAACACAGCAGAAGAAAAACGACAACATAAGATGAATGATAGCATTGTGCAGAGAGTACAAATATATAATGCATTCCAAAGGGAATATGTTTTCCTCAGGGCTAATGTGCAGCTTTGTCCTTTTAGATTTTATTTCAGAACATAAATATATTTCATATTTAACTTAACAGATTTTCTCAACGTGCATGTTTACACATGATGTGAAATTGGAAGAAGAATGTAGTAGAACACTATTCTTCACAAAGAATGAATAAAAGTGTAAAACATTTGAGGGATGACCTGTACAAAAAAAGTATCATGGTAATGATGATATACCATAATACTTTGATATGGTAACGGGTAATTTCCATATGTTCGAACCATATTTACATGTTTCTCCAAAGAATACCATGGTACATGTCCAAAAGGACATGGTATTCCCATGGCACCACAACGTTTGATCTTACCACCCCACATCCCCAAAATAGTGGACTGGTCATCCTGGTTGATGTAATAAAATGTCTCACGAATATTACTTACATTATGCATTAACTTAATATGATATATGCTTCCAATTGGAGAGGATTTCATAAAGTTAAAGTCATGTTATATGTGTCCACACCATAAATGAAGTCCTTGAATACCCCCTAACCCAAGTGCCCAATACTGTAATGGTGCATTCCATTTTAAATTAGAAGTTCCTGCTAGCAACCTAAGGTACGAAAACATGAGGCACCTCTCTCGAAGGTCTTAAGCCATTCATAAAAGGCCTTTTCTCTTGAGGAGCCATACAGTCTGGTTTGAACACTGGGGGCTGAGTGACATGTTAATCAGGGGATCAACAAACCCCAGCAGACGTGGTCCAGAGGTGGAGGTGCACTTAGGCCTAATCCCCTTGTGTCCTACAGAGGTCTGAAGGCCAGTGGAGGAGCCTCAGCAACTGTACATGTCCAGCTTAGCAAAGGGTAAGATGTGGTCCGAGATATCCAAAACCTTCTGAACAAGTCGTTCTTAACTGGTTTTGCTTCAAGAATGTTTTGCACTGTGGACTTGGCCAATGTCAATAGCTAGAACTAGAGTCTTACTTATTCTCAAGAACAGATGCTACAATGCTGAGATGTTTAAGATGGTTGCCAAGTTCTTCAGGGGTGTTTTTCTCATACGCCAACATTACTAGCTGCTTAACTACTATAGCATGATTAATAATTTGAGAAATGAACTCGCTAGTTCTGAAAATGTAGTAAATTTGTCGCTCATTCATCATTCAACCCACATTGGTTCAACAAAATATTGAACAGTTGGGTGCTTGATTCAGTCGCGTATCCCTTCTTATGTCATCTAGTACAAGTCCACATGTCTTACTCACAAGAAACTAAACTTCTAACCACAGGTTGATAGCTGTAGTTCCAAGATACACTGTTAGCGAAAGTTTATTTAAACTATGATTTCAGGAAACATTGAATTGTTTAATGCTTGTAATGATGGAACTTGCGATCATAGTTTGCTTACAATGCTTTTAAGAAGCGCACCCCTGGGTAGTTGCCAAGTGGTTGCTTACTGGTCCAGCTTAAAAGACTGTATCCCCCAAAATCACCATAATGTTTTTTAATAGGTGTTAACATCCCTATTTTGATTTATTAATGTCTATTTTTCTAATTTTTCTGTGTATATTATGGAGCAACTTGCTACTTTAGGGTAGCTTTAAGCCTAGCTTAGTAAATATTTCTAAATATTTCTACCATGTCTACAAAAGTGGTTCAACAGGTTGAGGCTGTCTAAACTGAACACGCCAAAGCAAACGATCCAACCCCATTTGTCCTGTTGTCGGAATAAGTCAGAATTCATCAGAAATAGAAGTTTAAGTACACTGTAAGAAAAGATACACCATATCTAATTAATAAAAATGAGGCAACAGATTACAAGCAATATTATTAATTAAATTTCACAAGGTTTGGTATTGAGTAAATATTAATTAAATGAGACCCTTAATAGTTATCCATTTAATATGAGTAGATTTGAATAGAAAACAGTACAGAATTAATTAAAACCTAAACAAAAATATTGATTTGATTTGAAAGAAACTCCCTAATGTGTAAATAGTACTAATAAAAATTAATTTAATTCTACATATCATAATTGAGTAATCATCATCTACATTAATCTGCACATTGATTTAAATTTAATCAATGCAATTAATTAAATCTAAACATTCCTTTCTCATGAATAATATGGCCCAGAAAGTACAGAACTTAAATACTCAAATAAGAATTTTATTAACAATTCACTTTTGTGCTTTCAACACAGTGTAGCACATCATTGTACACTGTAACCACAGTCTCATTTCAAGCCAGAAGTTGGATCTTGCATTTCAAACCAGATATTTGAAAAGGACAGAATGCTAACTTCAAAATATTTTGTAAAAACAAAAATAAAATCCATATTACATAATGGTGATGTGTCCATAAACCTGTTTCCATGCTCTCTCACCTCACTTAGCCACTAAATTGGGTCAATAATGATCTTAAAGAAAAATCCTCCAGAGGTGCATGTATCAAAACAAAAGCAGAAAAGTGTAATTTGTACGGAGTAAAAAACATTTCGTACCTTTCGTAACTAGAAATCTCACAGATATTCGTGGGATAAGAGTCCAAATTAGTGCTAACTTACAAACATAGCACTTTCAGATGTGCAATTCCCAAGCTCTAGAAGCTAAACATTGTGTAGCTAAACATGTACACTGCAACTACAGTCTCATTTTCAAGCCAGAAGTTTGCTCACGCATTTAAAACCAGAACTATGAAAAGGACAAAATGCTAACTTCAGCTATTTTAAAAAAAGAGCAATATTGATCTTAAAGAAAAATACTCCATAATGGCATGTGCCAAAACAAATCATAAAAATGCAAATTGAACAAGAAAAATACATTTGTACTTTGAACTTACAACAATCGAAATGTCTCGACATTTGTGGGACAAATCAGTGCCAACTTACAAACATGGCACTTTTAAATGTGCAATTCTCAAGCTCTGTAGAAGATGGACATTGTGTAGCACAAAAGTCTGCACTGTAATACAGTCTCATTTCAAGCCTGAAGTTTGCTCTTGAGGGACTGGACTTTGTTTGAAAGCTTTGAATCATTCAGTTCCAAGAAAAGTTTTTGGAACACCTCAAATGTGTACTTCAGCTGTCTGGGATAATCGAGATTCAGCGCGTAGGTCAAGCCAAGGAGGAGAGAGCAAGCCCTTGCAATATCTCCAAGTCCTGTGATGACTTCCACACCCTCTATGATGATCCCAATGTTCTTTGGGCTGTTGCTTGTAGAAGCTCCAGGCTTTGGGGTCACAGTAATGGCCATTATGACCCGTTCAAGTTCCTCCAAGTTCTCAGTGTCCTGCAACATGAAATTGTTATTGTCTTAGTATAAAACTGTCAGAAATATATTGCAAGCATTTCACATTACTATAAAATACATTCATTATTGTTTTCATAGCTTATAAATCTATTTTATTTTTTTAATTTTAATTTTATTTTCTCGCAGGCCTTGGGTTCAAATTGTTCTTTGTTTTGTTTTCTTCTCTATTTTGATGTTTTGTAGTCTACAAATCTTCTTCCATTGTAATGAGGGATTTATGCTGTTCTACTATTTTCTATTTTCTATATTTTCTATATTTTTCTATAGTTCTCTATGTACAGTATCTTCATCCCTCTAGTGGAGTTCAGAGATTTAGACAAGAAGCACTGAAGCTATTAAAAAAAAGATACTACAAAAAACAAAGGTCACATATCTAGATCATGCACCTACTTGAGGATTTAAGGAAATATGGTCCTTGAATTAAGTTAATGTAAATTAAGTTCACCTACGTTTAATTCTTTGATAAGATGTCCCCCTTGTTCTCCAAGGTATTCTATAAGACACCGAAGAACAACCTCTCTGGTCCTCTCAATCGAAGAGTGCACTGAGTCCTGGGGAGAAATGCAACAACTGATAAGTCAATCACTAAAAACTAAATAAACAAATACAAATAAAATTGCCTTGCCTCTGATCAATTTGTAAAACAAAAAAACAAAACAAAACAAAACACAGCATCTTACAGGCATGAGCTGTTATTAGTTTTTCCTTTTCTAAAATAGGGCAGCAGCTCTGGAGGACAATGGTCTATCTTTCAGATTGATGTCCTTATTCATATAATTTGGAAATCTTATGGAACAAAGCTACTTCTAATTTGGAAAATTACTGTACCTGCAGCAGTTCCATTATGATCTCCAGTCTTCTTCCAAGTGCTCCACCTTTGGCACGAAATAGCGTCAGTAGCTTGGGAGTGTGACGGTCTAACGCAGACATAAATTTCGGTTCCAGAAGTACAGTAGTTGTTCTTTGAAATTCTGCATTGATCTGAAACACAAAGGCAACAAAAGAGACAAAGGTATCACATCAGTTCTTAGCCTCTTAAACCTCTTTCATATAAATTGTCTAACATTCAATACCAAAGTAAGAGTATTTTTTTTACATCTTGAAGTCAATTTGACAAAATTATTTGGAAGCAATCCCATACAGGGTCGTCAGTTTCACATTTTCATTATTTCTTAACTGGAATTACAAATTCCAACTTACTTGATAAGGGTCAAAAAGGGCAGGCCAGCGGTCCTTCATGGCTCGAACAGTTGGACACAGATTGATGATTTCATGCCGTCTGAGGGCAAATGTTTTGCTCATTTGATCTTTGACTACATTTTCGTTGTTCTTCTTTTTTGACTCTGTGACCAGCTCTTCCCTTACTTTCTCCAAGCTCTGCTCATTTTCACCAGCTGGGTAGGGTGGCAGATAATTGACCTCTGCTCTTTTTGCCTTTTTCAAATTTTTGGCAGACTTCCTGTCAGCAGAGCATTTATGTTTTAGAGCATTGCATGTAACATCTGGAATACCAAAGCCTCTTAACTTGGTTCTGTAGTTGGCCATCTTGTATTTAATACTATTCTGCCTATTAGCTAAGTTACCTTCACATTTGCAAATTGCAACAAAACAGTGAAACAACAGTGAGAAGTTACGTTACCTGCCTCGGGAAGACGAGCTCCACACACGGGAAGAAAAGCCAACGGAAGTGCGTCAAGTGCCGTCTTGAAATATAAGATGCTCTTCCAGCGATAACCCCAAATATTTCTCTTAATGGAACCTTAAAATTAAACCCAATGTACTTATTAACGCAATTTCATAAAAACATACTGAGGATATGATATTAACACGCAAAGGACCTAGGAACCATGATAAGTTAGTGGAAATGCTAACCCACATCCTTCAATATAAAAGTTTGACTTCAATACATAAGAATTCTTACAAAATGTATAATCCTGTGTTCATATTATAGCGCAGCAAAATCACACTAACTTTCTACGTTACATTAGTTATATAGCCTTTCAACAGAAGCCAACTTTGTGTTGCTGCTGAGTCTCTTTTTCTGTGATAACTCATTTTATATTGTAATATACCACTACATACGTTCTTCACTAGCCCAGTGATAACAAAAGACGTTTTCTTACCTTAGTCAACCAGTTTAATTTTGCAAGATGAGCAATGTGGAAGAAGACGAACATTCACTGTCTGTAGCCTACTCTCTTCAAATGCCTTGTGGCTAGGTAACGTTAGCCTGCTGCATTTGTTTTGTTATTTTCTTTTTTTTTTTAAAAGGCGCGCTTTGACAGGAAGTGCTTTTCAATTAAAATTTGCCTGATTACATTAATTTGAATTCACTCAATATTCTCTCCATTTGGGATTAGATAAATATAATGCTTAAGTTTTATTTAACTACAATGGGTAGATTTTATTCCAAACATTTTTATTTTAAATTTAATTAAATATTTGCCTCAAAATCCAAAACACAATTATATTGAATACATTTTAACCAAAAACATTAATTGAAATCTATATGACCACAGAATCATTTCTTACAGTGTACATTTCTCGGTAGTAAGGTGCTAACTGTGCTTTGAATGTAACCAGCTACATTTTCTGTGTAGATTGTAGTGTAAATAGCTACTTTATGGTAGCTCTCTAATTTTTCTACTTTGAATGTAACATAGCTATAGCTGAATCATATATGCAGCTTTTCCAATGCTGGCAGTAATTCTTACACTGTGTCCACACTGGTTGTTGGTCGCGCTGACTGCAACTGTAGCTGGGTTTTCATCCCCCTGTTTTAATGCACATTTTGAAGTATCGCATGAGAAACGAGTGATGTAAACGCCAAATTTAGAATAAAAATCCCTTAATTCGCAAATAAGTTTTTACGCTCACTTGAGGTGGTTTTTGACTTGTTCAAAAAAGGGTTAATGCAAATAATGGGAGATGGAAATGCATTTTGTGAATAAATTCCTCCAAGCGCATCAAAAAATTCATGTGATTTGCACTATGAGACGGAATAACTGGACTAGCAGCAGACTGATCTCATTTCACAGCATCTGAAATGTTGTTACGGTCGTTCTGAAATGCCTGAGCAAAGTCTATCATCAAAGTATTTCAGTATAATTGTCTTACACGACTGTGTTCCCAAACAGCAGCATTCACAGAGCTTCGTCTACTCGCTCTGAGGCGCAAGTAATGTGTCATATATGAAAATTATTATATTCAGTAGCTTATCCTAGTTTTCTTTGTGATAGGCTATAGGAATGTCAGTTTACAGGAAGTGACGATTTTGTTCTCTTTGAATCGTTGGATGGAAACGGTGCTTGTTTGCAAATGTTTTATGCGCTATTCCAATTTTGCGCATAAGTAATTAAAGTTGCAACTTTGGATGGAAACCCGGCTAGTGAAGTAAGAGCTTGAAGCCACAACGAAGTGAATGTTCCAAATCCATTTGCCCTGTTGTCGGAAGTAGCGCAAGAGCATGGAGTAGCTTATATGAGTAGCTTGTCCTTGTCCACTGGCAGTAATTCGGACACTGTGTCTACACTGAGAGCGACGGTCGTTGCATTGCATCATGCTGACTGCAACAGTAAAGTAGCAAATTGAGACCGAACACACCATAGTGTAGTTTCCAAATTCATTTGTCCTGTTGTCAGAAGTAACGCAAGAGCATGGAATAGATTACACAATAAGATTTTCCTTGTATAACACTGGCAATGATTCTTGCACCATGTCTACACTTGGTGCGATGGTTATATCATAGCATTGCATCGCACTGACTGCAACAGCAAAGTAATAGTTAGAGGCAGACACACTGAAGTGAAAGTTCCAAATGCACTTGTCTTGTTGTCGGAAGTAGCGCACATATGTGGAGTACTTTTGAAGGCATTAGTTTACTGTCATGTTGTGACAGTAACATGGATTATAATGGGTTCTTTTTGATTTTGTTGTGTCACATTATGCCACTCTCATCCAATGTAGACACAATGTGACCTAGTGTATCACTAAACGACTACGTTTACATGGACATCAGTAATCTAATAATTTACCTTATTCTAAATAAGACAATATTATGATGAAGGTGTTTACATGAGTTGCTTTTAGAATATTCCTTTCATGTTCCTGTTTTTAATGTTATAGTACATACATTGATTAATGGCAGGCAACGCTACGCCATCCGACGTCCCTTCAAGAGTTTTACGTATAAACATATAGTTTGTCTCCATTGTGATGCCATATACAGTTTTGGGTGTTTCATTTTTGATTTTACAAAAGCTTCAAGTGCAATTAGTTGTCATGCTATACATGCAAACAGATGACGGCGTCGTTGAAGCCATGCTCTTTTGTTTGGCATCAAATAAATGATCACTTCCGTGTGTGTATGCTGTTGCAAAATGAGGCGAAAAGTCCTACACGATGGTAATAATGTGATTACAGTCATGTCTATACTGCACTTTGATAATGTGAATAAAATAGGAAAACTCCACATCTTAATTTATGTTTACTTCGAGCATCAGTTTAGCCAGATTAAAAATCTCTGTTTACATGGTAGATTCTTAATCAGAGTATTATCTTAATCTTGTTAAAATCGAAATATTGTTGTCCATGTAAACGTACTCACTAATTAAGGTTAACCTTCAGGAGTTATTTTTGATGCACAGTTTCTGCTGAAACCGCTAAAGTTATAGCACAGCAGTTACATTTTGACTCTACCAGTTGAGTTTCTAATCCACTAGATAGCATGCTGTGTATTCATTTAACTGAACCGAACAGCTGTCAGGCACTTTATGCCCTAACGTACTAGCCTAAAATATCAACCTGGACTTCCCAAAAAGCATTTTAATTACAGAATACTAAATGGCAGCCGTGGATAAACTGTGCGCTAACAAGTCCTTTTAGCAGGTATAAGTGCTGTTTGCTTCGCAAGATGATTGTTTTTACCAGCATCTATGTAATTCCCAGCAGAAGAGATGGACTTCAAAGATGTATTTCTTGAGTTAAATGTCACATCTGAGTTCTTAGCTTGTTCTCAATCTGTTAATCTCTCAACTCCCATTTTACTTAGCGGCTTCATTAGCGGCTCCACAGGTAGCCGCCTAATTATCTGTGTGGGGCAGCGAGTTCATTACTGTTACGTTGGCAGGCCCAATGTATCGCGGGAGGACACATGCAGGAGTGAATAAACAACTTAAGGTTTCCCCCGACATGTTAAGCATTGAGTGAACCCAAAGGAAATATGTATGCAGCTAATGGGTGGTTTCCTTGTTGCTGAATACTAAATTCATGTTTGCCTCTGAAGGGCATCTCTTGGCAGGCTGTAGTAGGGGAAGGAATGGAACGTTATTTTGAATCCAGATTTCAGAGTTAATATATCGGGGCATATGATAACAGATTGCTGTTTAGTTGAGAATTGCAAATTAAACTGATGGTATTTATTCATACCCAGCTGACAAAACAGATTAAAGTAGCCTAAGGTGGTTTGCTGGTCTAAGATGAGCATGAAGCTGGGCAGGTATGTAAAACGACCTTTTTCAGCAATTTAGAGGAGAGTGCGTTTGTAATGGGGCGAACGAGATGCGAGACGTGCGGATCCAAGTGCAAGCTTTTATTTATAAACATAGTCAATAAACAGGCAGGGTCAAAGAACGGCAAACAGATATGGTACGGGCAAGACACAGAGCAATTCTAGGGCTAGCGAGAGTCGACGATCAGCAAACAATATCCAACAGGGCAAGGCAGAGAGATAATCCAGGTATACGAGCAGTAGTCCAAGAGAGGTGCAAACAGAATCCAAACGGCAAGGCAAAGGGGTAAATCCAGGAAACGCGAGCAAGAATCAAAACACTAGAAAAACACACAAGGCAAGACTGTGACTACAAAGTGGGTTCCGTATCGCAGCTAAAACTAGGAGAGTTATAAATGCAGAACAATACTGGAACTAAACAGAAAAACACAGAATGGCTCGGCAAGGCAGCTAACACTAGGGGAGTGATAAACGCAATACAATATTCAGCAGAGAGGAAGAGGAAGTCCATGGTTTATGTAGGGTGTGTGATCAGTGCAATCAGCTGTGTGTCGTCGGTGCAATGGATGGGAATTGTAGTCTGAGGTGGCGTGCTGCAGTTAGTGTGGTGCAAGAGTCCATATGGTGAGCGAGTGACCTCTGGTGGGGAGTTAACAGAAGTTCATAGACCAGATTCATGACAGCGTTAAGTTGTGCCATATTTTACTGCTAGAAGCCAAATATTATTAAGCGATAAATGTTAATGTGAAAAGCCCCTGCTTGAGACATTAGCACATCTTAGTTTGTCTTTCTATTTATTTATTTAATGTATTTATATATGTATCTGTTTGTTCATTTGTTTGCAGCATTTTTTAATGCTAAAATCACATTAACATACCCATTGCATACATCTAGCCTCTACCAGTTGTATTTTAGTATTATTGAGGTACTACTTAAGGTTTTATAATTATTTAGGTTTTTTTTTCCATTGAATTTTGTTGTGCATTTTTAAATAGGTCTATAGTTTTTATTATTATTATTATTATTATTATATAGGCCTATCAGTTTTAATTGTAGTTATTTTAATACATAGGTTTAAGTTAAAGAAACTGAGAATGAGATGTTACCTTGGCAATAAGCTGAAAAATACATATTTTTCATATATTTCAGTTAATTCAGTTATTTAATATTTTGTTTAATATTTGTATTTCAGTTAGTTCAGTTCAGTTTATTTTGTTTCAAGTAATGATATATATGTATATATATTATTACTTTTTTTCTCCCTACTATGCAAGTCAGTAGCTATACCAGCAACTCTTTAATTACCATCTTTCTTCAAAATATCTTCTTTAATGTTTAGTGCATGTTCAGTCAAGTAAGAAAGTTATACAGGTTTGTAAATACTTGAGGGTGAGAAAATTATGACATCATTTTCATTTTTGGGTGAACTATCCCTTTAAGGGAATCTTACCCACTCATCTCAATAGTGCCTATGAGCATTTTAGACCAGCTTTTATTTAGACTACACTATACAGACAATTACACTAACACTTTTCCCTGTGTGTTGTTGGCAGATTATTAATGCAGAGCGTCTCTCTCTTCCTCCTGGCTCACAGCATGTTTTTGTTGAACTGGAAAGGCCTTTAGCGTGAAACTGTCTCATGCTTGAACACCTCACATTCCCTCTCAAGTGCCTGGGAATTGCTCTAGTTTATTTATTTTATTTTATTTTTAATGTGAAGGTGCCTTCACCATTTGACAATCAGTTGTGGGTGAAATTAGCCTTGTCATTGCCATGCCTTTGCCCCTCCATTTCTATCGCTCTCATTGTTTTGTCAGAGTTGCCGACAACTGAATTTGCTAGCTGTGATTTATGATTTCCAGCCCTGAATTTTAGTTTCTGAAGTCTGGCCTGTGTAATATTCAACATGTTGTGTGCCACACACTTACACTCTCACAGAAGAGCCCGGAGCGGCTCGAATGTCGAGGTTATAAAACCCTACAAAAGTGAGGGGCGTGGACCATCCAGCAGCGTTGCAGATGTCCTGCATAGACACACCTGCTAGGAAGGCCTTGGAGGCCGCCACACCTCGGGTTGAGTGAGCTCTGACTCCCATCGGCGAGGGGAGCTGAGAGGAATCATAGGCAATATTAATAGCATCCACTATCCACCTACTGAGGGTCTGCTTAGTAGCAGGAAGACCCCTCTTAGGAGGACCATAGCACGCTAGCAGTTGGTCCAGTTGCTCACACTGGACACATACAATTAAGCTTCTGCTGGTCGGGAGGAGGACAGAAGCCTCAGCACACCGCGCAGGAAATGTGTAACTAGGGAGTGTCTACCCACTGACTGACCACAGACAGGAACGTGGTAGGCCGCCATGTACACCTTCATGGTGGAGTGGGTTAACCCTGCGGAGAGACGGGCCTGCAGAAACTCCAGAACTGTACAAATCGGGCAGTTAACTGGGTTGAGCTGGCGGTCTCCGCACCATGAAGTGAAGAGTGTCCACTTCAGAGCGTACAGTTTCCTCCTTGAGGGAGCTCTGGATTGGAGGATGGTCTCGACAACCTCGGTTGAAAGACCGGAAGCTATGAGCTGTGCCCCCTCAGTGGCCACACCCACAGCTCCGGGCGAGGGTGGACGATAGTGCCCCCCGCCTGTGAGAGGAGATCTCTCCTGACGGGAATCTCCCATGGAGTGCCGTCGAGGAGAGAAATCAGGTCTGAGAACCATACTCGGCCCGGCCAGAAGGGCGCTACCAGTAGTAGACTGACCTCGTCCCGGCGCACTCTCGCCAGAACTCCCAGGAGCAGAGCGATAGGGGGAAAAGCATACAGACGAAGCCTCGGCCAAGTCTGCACCATAGCATCCAGTCCCAGAGGAGCTGGAGGAGTCAGAGAGAACCAGAGGGGACATTGAGCTGACTTTATAGTCGCAAACAGGTCCACCTGGCCAAAAACTCTCGGGGTGAAGCATCCATTCCACGGGCCTCGGCCCCTGTATCGACAGAACGTCTGCTCCCACATTGAGATGCCCAGGAATGTGCACTGCTCTTTGGGACCACACAAGGATCTGGTGCGCCAGCTTGTACAAGGGTCGCGACCGCAGACCTCCCTGGTGGTTTGTGTATGAGACCACCGATGTGTTGTCGGTGCGCACCAACACGTGGTGACCTCTTAGGTCTGGGAGGCTCGAAACACGGCCAGCATCTTCAGCCAATTGATATGCCATGTCAGATGGCGGCCACTCCACAGACCGCGGGCAGGGTGGCCACTCATGACCGCTCCCCAACCGGTGAGAGACGCGTCCGCTGCTAACGATAACTGGCGACACAGAGCTCCCAGCACCGGGCCCTGATTTAAAAACCAAGGTTTCCTCCACATGTCTAGGGCTCTCACACACCGTCGAGAGACCCTGATCATGTGAAGTGGATTCTCCTCGGGGAAAATCCCTTGGTCTTGAGCCACTACTGTAGGGGTCTCACGTACAGCAGGCCAAAAAGTATCACATTGGATGCAGATGCCCTCAGACCCAGCAGTCTCTGAAACTGCTTGACAGTGAGTGACTGGCCTTCTTTTACTCTCTTGACTGACGTGAGGATCGACACAATCCGAGCAGGGGAATGCATGCCTGCATCGTGGTCGGATCCCACACTACGCCTAGATAAGTGGTTCTCTGTACTGGAGAAAGCACACTTTTCTTGGCGTTCAGTCTCAACCCCAGCTCTTTCAAGTGCGCGAGAACGACACCTCGATGTCGAATCGCCAGCTGCTCCAATTGAGCTAGAATCAACCAATCGTTGATGTAAAAGTGCGGGCTGAAAGTGCAAGGCCAACGGGAAGAACCCGATATTGGTAAGTTTTGCCCCCCAAAGCAAACCGCAGGGACTTCCTGAGAGTGGGAAGGATGGAGACGTGGAAGTATGCGTCTTTTAGATCTAACGTGACAAACCAGTCCTCGGACTTGATCTGAGATACTTACCTTGTTAAAGTTTTGAGCATCTTGAACTTCAGTCTGCTGACTGAGCGGTTCAACTGATGCAGATCTAAAATGGGACGCAATCCTCCATCCTTCTTGGGAACTATGAGGTACTGGCTGTAGAACCCGGACTCTCTTTCATGAGGAGGGACCACCTCGATGGCCTCCTTCCTCAAGAGAGTACTCTACTTCTCGTTCCCTTACCAGAGCCTACTCAGGGCCCACCTGAGTGGGATTCACCCCATTGAATTGAGGCAGAGGAGAACCAAACTGGATTCTGTAGCCTCTCTCTACAGTATGCAGGACCCATGGAGACACATTTGGCAATAGCCAAATAGTCTACTAAGGGAACCAGTCTCTCGAGACTGGCTTCTGGTGTACCCAGAGTGGCTAGCTCGGTGTCCTGGAATGGCACACTGGCAGGAGACGGCCGAACTAGCTGCTCTAGAGACCCCCGAAGGGGTGGCGAGCTTCTCAGTTCCACTATGTTTCCGGGCGGAAGTAACTGAGCGAATCGCTCGCTGGAGACTGCTGCACCCTGGAACACTGGCAGGGTTGGCAGACCGATCTCCCGAGGGCACTGAGGAAAGACGGGCACCGTGTACCGCGGTGTACGCCGAACTTCCCCAGAGGGGCCTGCCCTCATGAGTCCTGGACCATAGCATCAGGACTGCCTCAGCTGTAGTCTCCTATTGTGACGACGGTCCTCAGACCCGCATCATTTATAGGAAGACTAGACTGATAGAACCAGAGCCTGCTCAGGCAGGACCCAATGAGACATGCTTAGCAGGGGCTCCCTCACCCCCAGGTGCCTACTGAGGGAACCAGTCTCTCGAGACTGGCCTCTGGTGTCGAACACCGAACTTCCCCAGAGGGGCCGGCCCTCAGAAGTCCTGGGTCATAGGCAGTAGGACGTTTTAGCCAAAGACTATCCAGCATGTATGACGATCCGCAGATCCGCCTTCTGCTAGAAGCCTTTGGCCCGGGAGCACGACTCTGACTCCAATATTATCGGGAGTACGAGAGGTGATGCGCCCTAAATGAGGAGCTGGAACAAGGTTGGGGCTGCTCCGCCCAGCAGCCCCTGCTTATCACCTCAACCTCCTCAGAGGAAGAAAGGTAAAGCATCGTGCTCTCACTCGAGAAAAGTCACAAGAGGCTCCTATATACACATATATGTATGTGTATACATATATACACATCTAACTTCTCCTAGTTAGATGAAATACAGCATTTAATTCCTCATAAAATTAAATGCAGAATGACAACCAGACGAGTGAACACGGCCTGATATGAAAAGGATTCATAATAAGAATGAGAATGACGTAATGCACGCGGTCGCCTCGGCAACGTGCGCTGCAACAGCGAGCTCTCACTCAAAGGGGGAGGAACCGCACCGCGGGCTTCCAGCCCTGAGCGAGAGTGCTAGATCTGGGGAATGCAGGTGGAGATAGGGCGAACCCGTCTACAACCCATCCCCAGATCCTGTTGCAATCCCCGCGATCTCACTCGCCCCCATGCCTCAGCAGTGGCGGAACAAAACCGCGAGATCTTAAGGCGGGGAAAAGCACAATCAGCCCTTTATCTTAGAGCTGACAGTGCAAATATAATGATGTCATCATTCATAATACGCTTATGCAAACACTGCAGCTTTACAAAAGCTCATCGACGTCTTTCACGTCCACCTCCTCGGAGGAAGACAAGCGGAGCGTCGAGCCCTCTCTCTGGGTGAAGAAACCGCGGGGCGGGCTTCCGAACACAGAGAGTGGGCGCTGGATCTGATGGGAAAGGGAGAAGATAGGGGCTCGCCCGTCTTCATCCCCTCCACCTGATCCATGTGCGAGCCCCACGAGTGCAGCCGCCGCTCTGCCTCGGCAGTCGCGGGGCCAGCACCGTGAGGAACACTCGCAAAGGCTCCCTTCTCGAAGAGAGCCCTCCGGGAGCGAAGCGTGCATAGCGGAAGCCGCTCACAGTGTGAGTAGTCGACTCCGTATGCTTCGCACCCAGGCAGACCACGCACAAACTGTGTGTATCCCCGCTCGTGATTTTAGCGAGAGCAGGGAGGAACACACAGCTTGAAGCATGATCCGAGATAGCCCTTATGCTTTGATTTACTTGTGGCCTTGGACATAGTGCTTTATTTTGACAAACAACACCAAATAAGACTCACAAAACAAATATCGGACTGACAGACAGAGAGCGCTTGCTGAATGATAGAAAGCTGAAGCCGGCTCTGCCGCACGTGCCTTTATAGCTTCCTGGTCGTGACGTCACCCGCCCGTGACGCCTCGCCCTTCCATTGGACTGATTGTACAGATGATTCAAAGCGCGGTCACGCTGAAGGCGTTCCCTAAGCGTCTTCGGACGCAGCTCGAGTTCCTGAAGGGGAACTAACATTTTCATTCATATTCACACAATTATTAGATTACGGGGGTAGATTATCCATTAATTAAGACTTATTTTTGCACAACTAATACATTTTGACATTTGCACCACGTAATTAGCTCTGTATATGGTTTTTCTTATGTGGTAATCTTGCTCGGTAGTGCACTCGGTACAGCGTTGCATACAGTTAGGTCCATATATATTTGGACACTGACACAATTTTCATAATTTCGGCTCTTTATGCCACCAGAATAGAATAAAAATTAAACGATCAAGATGAAATCGAAGTGCAGCCTTTAAGCTTTAATTTAAGCTTTAATTTTATTTTATGTGATTTCTATTTTGATCCCTTAGTATCCCGTGGACGTCCAGGTCTTGTATTTGTTGCTGAGCTCTCCAGTACGTGCTTTTTATCTCAGAATGTACCAAACTGTTGATTTGGCTGCTCCTAATGTTCCTGCTATCTCTCTGATGGATTTGATTTGTTTTTGAAGTCTAACAATCGTCTCTTTCACTTGTATGGAGAGATCCTTTGACCGCATGATGTGGGTTCACAGCAACAGCTTCCAAATGCAAATGACACACTTAGAATCAACTCCAGACCTTTTACAGAATCAGAATCAGAATGAGCTTTATTGGCCAAGTATGTTTACACATACAAGGAATTTGTTGTAGTGACAGAAGCTCCACAGTGCAACAGAAAGACAGTAACAGGACAGGACACAGGAAATAAAAACAAAATAACAAGAAATAGCCAATAACCAATGTACAAAGCAGCAGCAAAAAAAAAAAAAAAAAAATACAATATATAATATAGACAATTATGTATGTATGTAACTATGTATGTAACTATGTACTACCTTAACTGATGTAGAAATAACAAAGGAATAGCCCACATCTGTCCATGAAACAGCTTTTGGTTCAATTGTCCAATTACTTATGGTCCCTTGAAAAAGGTGGAAGGTACATATTAAAGAGCTGTAATTCCTTAATCTTTCCTCCAATTTTGATGAGAGTACCCTCAAAGTATAGCTCAGAGTGTGTATCTTAAGCCCATATTTATTATATAACTGTAATTTAAATATGTGTTGGTCAACAGCTAAAATAATACAAATTGTGCCTGTGTCCAAATACAGTATATATGGACCCAACTGTATATGATGTGACGCACTCGAGTACGAGTCCTGTGAAACGCGAGTCACAATTAAAGCACTCGAAGACTTGTAGAATCAAGCTAAAATTACATGGTTGCTTCAGAAAATTATTTTTTACCTCATTAATATGCTTTGGATAAAACCGAACGTGTTTAACTTTGAAGGCATCGCAAAACATGCAAGAAGCAACGTAATACGATTTCACTGAAATGTTGCCATAGGTACATTTTTATTTTTTTTCCCCATAGATTTGAAGTAGAGTCTGAGTTACGATAGAGAACAAAAAAAAAGTTAGCATCGCCCCTGGTGTCCCCTACGACTCAAAGCCTGTGTGGAGAGTCTTCTGGTTCTTAGAAGTTGAACTATCAGAAAAAGGGGCTCTGAAAGCGCTCTGGGTGCTGTACGAGTGCTGATGTGTGTTGTGAAGTGAACACTGCTAATAGACACAACGCCAGAGGAAAGCACTATTTTTGGCCTCATATATAGATAAGTTTGGCAGCTCTCCTCACTGCCTCTCAAAGAGCTACAGGTCAGCCAGCAACGGACCTCAAACGAGTAAAAGAGTGAGTTCTAATCTGAAGCCGGTGAACCCTGCCATCGTTGAGACAGCTCAACATAGACGCCTCCTCTGCCAACCGGTGCGAGAACCGAAAAATGGAAATTTGGATTGTGCAGTTCAGAACAGAATAGCACAAAAAGGATTGGGAAGAAACGCTGTGATGCAAAAAGTTTATTCAGTGATACGAACGATAGGATTAGCGAAAACGCATTATGGCTGGATTTGTTCAAATAGGTGCTTAGTTTGTTAACACTCCGCGTGGATACATTACATTTATCTTATGCTGCATTATGCCTTTATGCCTAAAAGATTATGTATTGATCTGCAAGTGTAATTGACTATTGATAGCCACTGTACTGAAGGAATCAATAAGAGGTAGACCCTTTTTGTGTGCCGAGTCTATTAATGCTGTAACTGCTTCTAAATGAGGCAAATATTAGATTTGA
Source organism: Barbus barbus (assembly GCF_936440315.1). Lineage (NCBI taxonomy): Eukaryota > Metazoa > Chordata > Actinopteri > Cypriniformes > Cyprinidae > Barbus > Barbus barbus. Next base: position 27,076,320 of record NC_136737.1, on the reverse strand, counting down.
AATAAAAGCTTTTCTCTGAAGAGGAAAGGGAGGGAATGCTTAAACAAGTAAATGTATATATTATGAAGTAATAATAAGCAATATGTGATTTAAATGTTGACGTGTCCCTGCTTAACAAAATAAAGAAAGGTAAGGTAAAGGTAAATTAATGGTTCCAATCCATAAACGTTAAAATATTGTTTCTTGACAGTATTAAGTGACCATAAAAATTATGTTTTAAATAAATGTATATCTCAGATACTACACAAGTTTCAATGTAATAATCAATTTAAGTGGTTTTATAAAATTATAACGTTCACATTTCTGCTTTTACATTCTCCAAAAATTGGCCCCATATACATCAAGGTAGTACAGGCAGTAATATTAATTCATTCATTCATTCATTTGCATGAATTCAATTAACTACAACAAATACAATATATATTCAATTTTACAAATGTACTTGAAAAAAAATATTTTAATTTTATATACATTTTTGCATTTGGGTAATAATCATTTTGGGGGAAAATGTGTATAATTGTCATGAAAGTACTGTTAAAATGCAATAATAATAATACTAATAATAATAATAATAATAATAATGATAATTAGATTTTATTACTTATTACTTATTTATAAAATTTTCTGAAAAGTTTACAAATTTTGGGTTACATTTTTGAAGTGTTTTTTTTTTTTTTTACATTATTGAACTCAACCTTAGGACCCAGAATATTCCTTTAAGAATATTGGGAAAAGCAATTTTTATGGATTATGGACTTGTATTTTAGCCGGTAGCAACAGTTTAAAATGTGGATTGTTTTATCTTCTCAAGACGTTAACTGATGGACTGGAGTAGCGTGGATTACTTGTGGATTATTGTGATGTTTTTATCAGCTGTTTGGGCGCTCATTCTGACGGCACCCATTCACTGCAGAGGATCCACTGGTGAGCAACTGATGCAATGCTACATTTCCCCAAATCTGATGAAGAAACAAACTCATCTACATCTTGGATGACCTGAGGGTGAGTAAACATTCAGCAAATTCTAATTTTGCGTGGACTATTACTTTAAGTGCATTAAATTATATCATGACGCTAAACAGATACCTGTCAGTCCGCTGTAGTGTGTGTCATGTATCCCCGCCTCTTGTGTCCATATTTGATTTGTTTCCTGTCCTTGTTTAGTGTGATCATTAGTTAATTCTTGTCCAGCTGTGATTGTGTATTTAACCTGTGTATTTGAGTTCCTGCCTGTTCAGTTTCGTGTGGTCTGGTCTACTCGTTACTCCCCGGTGTTCCTGTCTGTGTCAGCCATGCCTTTCCTTGTCTTGCCCTGCCTTGTTTGGATTTGATTAAAGACTGTTATTTGAGTTTACATCCTCATCTGTGTGTTCATGTATCCTCCTCGTGTGTGCACCGTGACAATACCTTGCATGCACTGTAAGCTGATTTGAATAAAATGATCTTCCGAATGCATAAATCAAAATGTGTTTAATAACATCTACTGTAAGTTGTGTGAGTGGGTGTTTTGGAGAGCATGAGCATCCATCAGCATTTAAATATGATGTCTAAGTTAACATTCTGCACATTTATCATTAAGCGCAGACTCTAAATCTAAATTAAACACACAGATGGAGTAAATCGTGCATGTGCCATTATTCGTCTTTGTCAGCATCCACACCATTAAAATCTCAATAAGGCTTATGGCCTGCGGGTCTGTGCAGGCGCTCCTTGGCCAAAGAGCATGTCTAATCCCGCACAACCTCGCCGTCACTTCTGGATTTTGTTTAAGCCAGGCTTGATGAAGTGCTTAGCACGTCGCACAATAGAAAAACATGTTTAAAAGCCGTCAGCTCAAACTTTCTGATTTTAAAAGTACTGGAAGAAAGTTTCAAAATGCCTCAAAGAATCACGAATGGGATAAGAAACCTTCCCCATCTCTGGTTCCATGTGCTCCATATGTCAATATATTCACACATCTCAGCGTTATGTGCTGTATTTCACACATTTTCTTGGTTCCACTATGATTTCTGTGCAGCTGTCGCTGTCTATATATCTACGCAGACTACAGTTTGAGTTTCTGACACCTGGAAAGTGTCTTATCATGGTTCTGGAAGACACAGCAGGTTATCTGGAGTGTATTGAGAAATGTTAATTCATTTAGTGGATTTTTTTTTTTTTTTTTTAGGAAGTTGATGTGAAATACTTGAGTTGACATCTGATGCTCTGTTTAAACTATTTTAAACTGCAATTCGCTAATTCTTTCATAATTATTATGCATTCGGTTTTTATGAGCTTGTATTAATGAGAGATTACATGGGATATTAGTACTTTTAAAAAATCATTTATAACACCGCAGGAGCACTTAAATGAATTAAGGCAATACAAAGGTTTTCTAGAGTGGTGGAAAAATTTTAAGGAAGTGGTGAATTGTCGCTGTGTCTAAAAATATGCTATTACTTTGTGATTTAGGTAAAAAAGGTCATATTAAAGGATCACATTATTATATAATTATTATTGTTGTTGTTGTTATGATTATTATTTAATTGTATGTATATTTTACGTAAAGATTATATTATTTTAACCTTTCCATATATAGTCACAATCGCGCACGCACGCACGCACACACACACACACACACATATAAATGTAAATGTATATATATGTAAACCTTTCACTATCATATGAAATTTCCAATTGTGTAGATTCCTATTGAAATGACCCACAAAATTTTGCTGAGCAACAGTAAATGTAACTACACATTGTGTCATCTACACTTTTATATCAGTTCACTGATCAGAAATCTTCTTTGTTTGTCATTCAGGTCTTTTATTTTGCACAGCAGTGCACATTTTCTCCCCTCTGAGAGAATCGCTGGTAGAGTTTACATACAATTCGCCATCCGCCCCTCGATAAGAGTGAAATTCTGCTTCAGTGTCACCTCAGACGGTAAGGCGAAGCCGGAGTATTTCCATACTTTCATCGCAGATAAACCCACCAATCCATCAATGGGCGAGATAATGACAGCTGATGATTACAATAGCTTAAAAGTCACCCCAAACTCCTGCAGGGTGTAACATGAAGAGAGGGATGCTGGGCTTACCAGAGGAAGCTGGAGAAAGAAATGCGGGAGGGAGGGGTGCCGGCGAAACAAAGAGGAATCTATCCACGATCCCATCGTCAGACGCGTCTCTGGTGCTCTATGAGGGAAAGCCAGATTCAAATTCTTGGGATGTTAATAGAAGATGGCGCTGATCTTCAGGCAGGTATGGAGCTCCAAACAAGCAAAGATGTCTGTGCTGATACATGAAGGCCAAAGGCAGAGTTTTGTGACGGCAAAACACGGGTCAATCCTCCGCGGTCAGAGAGGCTTCTGTCAAAACTCTGCGGAGAGAGCCAAAGACTTGGAAAATTTGTCCAAAGGCTGAATGGAAGATTTTTTTTGTGTGTGTCTGGTTTGGATTTCAAATACATTACCATCAATAATCTAAGAGTATACTTAAAATATCTGGATAAAAACAGGCCAAATTGATCATCACCAGTTGGAATTTCCTAATAGACAATCCAAAAGAACAAAAATGGAACTCATGTTGCATTTAAGTCTTCTGAAGCTATAGAGTAGCTTTGTGTTATAAACTCACCAAAACTTGTTAAAATGGTCTTTTCTAACTACTTTTAGAATATTCTTAGATCAGTTTTTATTATTATTATTATAGTTGTTTTTTTTTTTTTTGTGAGCTGCTTTTAACATGACACACATACAAAACATTCCTGCAATTAATTAAAGTATAAAAAAAAAACAAAAAAAAACCTGCAGTGTATATTACCTGCAGTGTATATTAACCTGCAGTGGACACCGGCAAGGGATAGTAGTAGCTTTTTATTTAATTTTTTCATTGATATGTTTATTATTGAAATGTTGTTGTTATATGCATGTGTTAATTTTATTTAATTTCTTTATTTTCTTAAATATGTGGGTAGATAGTATTTATAGAGTTGTAACTTTTTAGTTTTAGTTACTTTTTCTTATTTGTAAGTCGCTTTGGACAAAAGCGTCTGCTAAATGACAAAAGTAAAGTAAGTAAGTAAAGTAAGTATATTTGTACACAGTGTATAACAACTGTGTATATTTACTGCAGTGTATATTTATATATTTTGGCAAATATAATATATATGTAAGTATGTCTGTAGAATACATTAATTACAATAATTTTATTTATAACCAATACATTTCTATGACATTTTCTGTGGACCCCGTAACAACCCTTTACGACACCCTGTGGGCTCTCGACCCCCATTTTGAAAACTCTGGCTTCAGAAGATCGGGAATATAGTGCATACGTCACATGGAACTCTTTTATAAAGCTTTTTATGGCCTTTTGGTGAGTTTTAGTGACTGAAAGCCTGTGGTCACAATATGCTTTTACTGTATGGAAACCAATGTGTTTTGCTTTGTTTAGTTATTTTTTATTTATATTTGTATTTATTCATTTGTATTTATAAATGTGTTGCTCTTTTTTTTGGTTTTGTTTCAGTTTTCGTTATTGTTTTTTGTTTGTTTGTTTTGTATTTTGTCATGTTTATTTGTTTTCTTAAAATTTAGTTTCAGTTATTGTTGTTTTTTGTTTGTTTTGTATTTTGTTTTGTTTTTGGTCTTTGTTTTCTGTATTTTGTTATTTGTTTTTGTTGCTTTGACATTAAATATCTTCTTTTGTGTTTCATGTATGAAAGTAAGTCATACTGATTTGGATTAACATGAGTCTGAATAAATTATTTTCTTTCTTTTTTTTCTTTTTTATTGAATAAAGTAAACTATCCCTGTATTAATTTCTGACCTACATGTTTTGGAAGTTTTCCATGTGACTCATTTTGTCAACAAACTCTGGTGCAGGCCATGAAGGATTTCACTCTCCGCTGTACCAGATGTGTGTGCGTGTGACAAACAGAGCTTTGAACTTTATTCATCTTTCCCAGCTTGATATTTACTGTCATTCTGCTCTCGTCTTTCACTCAGGAACACAGAGAGATTCATATGAAGATCCTCTTATCTGTGTCCTGAATGCACACACAGTGTTTGTTTAATCCGTAGTGTGTCTCAGTCATCGGCACAGCAAATATCAGGGTTGTGAAGTCATCTGGCCCTCCGGTGGTTCCTGTGTGTGTGGAATCAGCACAAAAAGCAAAGGGTCGACAGCCGCTGAAAGGGTCCTGAGACATTGTCCAGAGCTTGATTGACTTGAACATGCAGCTCCAGACTGCACTTCACACTTCATAAAGAGCAGAGAGGAAAGTGTTTGCCCTGACAGGACCCTTTCTTTATGTGTAACATAGTTCAATGTGCGACACTGTGCACAGCACTGGGTGGTCTGGTGGCCTCGGCCTAAAAACACATCAAAATATCAAAAATAACACAACATCATAATGAAGGAGCAGCAGCTCTGTGGACAGACAGATTACATTTAACTTGAAATGTTTGTCAGTCATTGTTGTATACATAGTAATCATATATAATTGTTAGTGTTAATATTGTTGTAATTTATTTAATAAAAAAATATAAATTATATAAAATATTTACATAAATATGGAAAATAATCAACATAAATATCATAATACTTTTTTAACTTTATTTCTACACACATATAAATGAAGTGTTTAAATGTAATAATAATAATAATAATTATTATTATTATTATTATATGTTTACTATTTATAAAATTGTAATAGCAAATTAAAACACTAATAATTATATATAATTATTAGTGTTAATATTGTTGTAATTTGTTTATTTAATAAAATATTCTAAAATATATCAAATATTTACAGAAATATAAAAATATCAACAAAAATATTATACTTTTTTATTTCTACAGTCAAATATAATCTGTTTAAATGCATATAATAATAATAATAATAATAATAATAATACTATTAATTATTATTATTGCTTTTGTAAAATTAAAGTAAAATTAAATATTGTTATTATTTCCATTTTCATTGAAATTCCAAGTTTTTGTGCATTTACATGTTATTAATAATATTATTTCTTTCTTTCTACTTATGTATTATCGCTTATAAATATGTATTTAAATGTTTCAATATATTTATACACAGTAACTCATATTAAACATATTACAAAATAATAATAATAATACAATTAAATAGATATTATTGCTGTTGTTGATCTTGTAATTTAATTATTTATATTTATTTATTAAATAGTCATTTTAAATATAATTATTTAAATAAATATTTTAAGAATACACATCATATAAATAAAAATGTGTAGTGATGCAACTAAAAGCAGGCATGGATGTGAAACAACAAAATATAAAGTGCATTAAAGTTAAAAATACTAATAAATAAATTAGCCAGTGTAAATACGGAAGAACTGAAGGGAAGCTCAGGTCAGAATTACATCAAGAGGTCAGAGATCAAATGCTTTAAAGAGGTACAGACATGAAAGAAACGCATTGAAAATGAACAATTGGAAAAGTGATCAGTGCGCTGTGACGGAGTACGTGAGCAGACACGTGTCGCTTTGGGAATCGTTCCTCACATGTATGGTTTTTATTGTCTGCTGCAGGCTTCATGTGTGCTGATGAGGCCTATGGGACAGATGCAGAGAAATATTCATCTCCTGCTATGTTTATTGCCCTTTTTTTCTGGGAGCCTTTCAAGATTTACTATGGTCCACATCTTGAAAGCTTTTTTATTGTTACAATGTTAAGCCCAAATGAGCGTTCCTCCTCCCCAGACGTGGCATATATCATGAGTCTGACCTGACCGTCTGTCCACAACACACACATTCATCTGTAGCTTCAATATGCATGTCATATTCCAGCAGTATTTAAATTCTCTCTCTTATTAATTAATCCTCATTTGTTGGACACAAACTTTTGACAGTACACTTTGACAGTCGCAGCACTGAATGTCCATGAAAGGATGTTAGTAAAGCTATTGGATTGATTTATCTGAACTAGTACATAAAACAACATAACTGCTATGCTTATGGTGACGATAAAGGGATATTACACCCAAAATCACGTGGAATTATATGATTTATATGTTTTTAAGAATTCTCAGAAATCATGTTTTTTCATTGTGCATTCCAATTAATCTCAATCAAACTGCAGTTGGGTTATTTTGACTAGGTTAAAAATAACTTTTAAAAAACCCCCAGCTAACTAACACAATAAAACATAATACAAATATGACAACATAATAAAAAACATGATTTTTGAACATTTTAAAAAACAAAGTTATCTGTTTTTGCAAATAATCTCTTCATATATACACACACACACACATATATATATATATATATATATATATATATATATATATATATATATATATATATACTTTTTTTAATGACAACAAAACTATGGCAATGTTTGGGGAAGAAAAAGGAGCATTACCATGGTATTTCAAATGATACAGTATTTATGGAATAATGCATTAAGTAATAAAGTACATAGGTAAAGTAACACTATAATGAGATTAGAGCTCACTCGAGTATTGAGGAGCTAAACCATTCAGGGCTTTATAGGTGATTAGCAAGATTTTAAAATGTATACAATGTTTCATAGGGTGCCAGTGCAGTGTTGACAGAAACGGGCTAATGTGGTCATACTTCTTGGTTCTAGTAAGAACTTAAGCATGCAGAGCAACCACCCAATAGAGCATTACAATAATCGGTTACACTTTATTTTGATAGTCAACTTTAGACATTCTACTAACTATAAGTAACTTTGTAACTACATGTCAACTAATTCTCATTAATTTGCAGCTACATATCTACTAACTCTCAGAGTAGACTGTTAGGGTAGGTTTAGGGTTAGTAGAATAAGTTGACATATGCTTGCAAATTTTCTCATAGTCAGTATGTTGTGGACCCATCAAAATAAAGTGTTAGAACATATTAAGCAGACAGTCTACTAATACACTAATGACTGCTAGTTGACATGTAGTTGCAAAGTTACTTACTGTTAGTAGAATGTCTAAAGTGAACTATCAAAATAAAGTGGTACCCAATAATCTAGCCTTGAGGTCATGAACACATTAATTAACAAATTTTTACAAAAGTTTTACAAATGCTAGAAATGTGGCTTTCAAGAAAGATTGCAATCAAATACCAAACCTAGTTTCCTAACTGATGACGAAGAATTGACAGAGCAGCCATCAAGTGTTAGACAGTGTTTTAGGTTATTACATGCAGAGGTTTTAGGTCTGATAAAGTAACACCTTTTTTTCAGAATTTAACAGAAAGGAATTAATAGTCATCCAGTTTTTTATATCAACTTTGCATTCCGTTAGTTTTGCAAATTGGTAAGTTTCATCAGGTCGCGAAGAAATATAGAGCTGGTATCATCAGCTAACACCATGTTTCCTGATGATATCTCCTTAGGGTAACATGTAAAGCGTGAAAAATAATGGCCCTAGTACCGAGCCTTGAGGTACTCTGCACTTCTGATTGATATGATACGTCTTCATTTCCTGCCATGAACTGAGTCAGGTAAGTACGATTTGAACCATGCCAATGCACTTCCATTAATGCCAACAAAGTTTTCTAGTCTATTCAAAAGAATGTTGTGGTCTATAGTGTCAAAGATGGCGCTAAGATCCACTAGCAGTAATAGAGAGATACAACCACGATCGGATCCACCTATCAAAATACAATACAATTGCCATGTGATTCTTTATAAGTGAAGCAGCATTTTTGATTTAAGGCAGACAGTCATGGTGGCAGAGTCACAGATGGTGTTAATGTTTTTTCCTGCATGTAAAACAGACCTTTACTCAAAGCAGTGGCCTGAGGTGTACGGTTCCTCCATCAGCCTTGAAAACCCCCCTCTCCAGCAAGTCTGTCTCACAGCTGCTGGCCACACGGGGCAGGAGTTTGATCCTATCACACAGCAGAGCAAACACACAGGTGTGTGAAGCGTGTGCAGGTGTGCCAGTGATTCTGCTAACATCAAAACATGTCATTGAAGTACCTGAGGAAACAATCGCTGCTTTCGTTCGTCTTGAGTTTGATAGTCACCTGAAAACAGACACTCGGTGTGTTTTGCGTTGGAGAGCTGAACCTGAGCATCAAGACGAACTGTCACAATATCTGTAGACCTCCACACATGTCTCTTTCCCGCTCAGAACATGAAAACAAACTTTAATCCATGTTTAACTTGAAAGGAAATCTGATCTCAGAGATATAAACTGTTGCAGCCACTGCATGTCATGTCTGTCAAAGAGGAGCATTTGTGCTCTTGCACACCTGATCATTCAAGAACATTCCCATTGCTGGGTGACTGTTTGACAGCTTACGCTCAATGCTTTCTGTGTTAGGATAGGAGATGGCAGGACTCACAAAGGTCTATTATATTATATATTTAATACATATAATCAATATATTGATATGAATATACATACAATGTATAGAAAATATTATATATATATATATATATATATATATATACACACAGTATATACACACAGTATATATATTAGATATTAAATTATATATCTATTACATTTACTACATTTAATACATATATAATTTAATATATTAAATATACTAATGTTATATGATTTACATTTTATATTATATTGAATTATTTATATAATAATAATAATTATTATATAATCCTAATATAATCCTAACCCTAACCATAACAGTTACATTAAGTTAATTAACAATATTCAGTACTTAAATGTATACACTGTTATACACTTAAATGTATACTTTGTATTACACTGTTATTATATGTTACACTTAATTAAGGTACCATTTCTACATGCATAATAACATGCACTTACTATACGGTTAAACTTGGTTCTGGTTTGGTTCAGGATTAGTAAAGCTCGCAGTTTTGCATAATTTACTGCTTTTACTATAGTAAGTACATGTAACGTGATAAGCACACTGTAGCATACCGTGTTAATTTAAATTAACTGAATTAATAATTAATTGGTTAATTAGAAAAAATAATAATAAAAAAAATAATAATATATATATATATATATATATCTGTGAGAATATACGTTGTGACTTTTATATTGCATTATATTTTATGGAAGCAAAAAGATCAAAATAATCTTTATTTTCTTTTTTTTCCCTTTTTTTTTGTCCACATAATGGTGTAGTTGCTAGTTGCTAGTATCTACCAGCAAAATTGTGGCACTCTGTTAATGTCTTTATTGATCTCTCAAAATTAACATGCAATAAAACAAGCATTGTGATTGACAAAATGATTATGCCTTTAATTTTCATGCCAGCAATCAATAACTACATGATTCTACTGAGTGTTTTTACAAGGGGTAGTACAAAGGATATACTGCTTAAATAATCCATTTTTGGTTATTCATAACCTCAGGACACTAAAGACAAATTCAGAGTTATATTTCTGTTAAAGGCAGTGTGTGGGATCCCAGTGCGACTGCTTAAAAGAGAAAAAATCATAGACGGGCTAGAGAGTCAATCCCATATAGACCGTGATCTTCCCTTACTGTGGATTTGAGGTGCATTTTCTAACAAGTCTGAAGCAGTTTGCTGAAGTAAAATGTTGTTTCATTCTTTTATAATGCAATTTACATAACTGAATAAGATTTAATAGGTAAAGTAATTCATACTACAACAAGTCGCAAAATCACTTTTAGCGTTCTACCTTTAACCATTAAATAGTTAGTGAATAGTTTACTCAGAAATGACAAATGGTCACAATTATGTTACTGTAAACCTGCTTTCTTCTTTGGAACCCATAAGAAGATATTTTGAACAATGCTCTGGTTGCAAAAAATGTTTCTGGTTTCAAAAAGGACCAGAAAAGTGTAATATAAATATAATATATGTGGTACATTACAAGTTTAAAGACAGGTCTGTCACACAGTAGAACAAAATGTACATATGAAACATGTTTTTGCGCTTATTTGGGAGTTTGAAAGCTGTAGTCTTCATTCAGTGTCACTGTATGTAGAAACTAAGTGAGCAGTAATTATTCAGAATGTATTGTTTTGCATTCTACATCCTTATAGGTAAAGGTTCTTAATTGGCATTGATGGTTCCATGAAGAACATCCATTCACTGTTAAATATATGGGTTGAAAAGGAGGGCTTTCAGAACAATGTCAGAATAAAAAAAAAAAAAAAAAAAAAAAATATATATATATATATATATATATATATAATTTTTTTTTTTTTTTTTCTTGGAAAGGTTATTTTAAAAGTCTAAAGAATCTAAAGAATATTTTTTTTTTTTTAGAATAGAAAGTTAAATGTTCTTCATTGAACTATCAATGCCAAAAAAAAGAACTGTTGTCTTCAGAAGTATGGAATCTTTCTGTAGCACAAAAGATTCAATATACTGAAGAAAAAATAAAAATAAAAAGTTAAAATGTTCTTCACACTAAGAACTTCACTTAAACCCAAAATGGTTCTTCTGTGACATCAATGTGTAAAAAAAAATAATTAAAAAAACTTTTGCAACCTTAATTTTTAAGAATTTTTTTCAGAAGAAATAAAAAAAACATTTGACATGAGGTTGAGTAAACGATGGCATTTATTTTTTTAGGGGAGCTGTTATGTAAACCAAAGTAATATGTTGCGTCAAATTGTACAGTTTCTTTAAAAACGACTTGCTTATTTATCTTCTTGAAAAATAACTGTTGGATGACACCCTGTGATTAAATGTCCCTGATGTTCTCAACAAGAAACAGCAAGTTTACTTGTCGGCCTCGAGGGTGGCATTAAATCAAAAGATGGCCTCCTTCTGAATGAACACAAAGCCTCGACACAATCTGAAAGCAGGTTTCTGTCAGAGCGCTCTCAATTGATGCTTTTGAAATGCCATCTCTCATTAAGCGCCGATGCCATCCAACATCTCCCAGGAATTAGCTGTGGAATTAGAAGCTTCTGGTCTAGGAGGCGGAGCTTCTCTGTTTCATTATGGACGTGAAGCCATGCTTGGGCACAAAGAGACCGAGATGATTGAGAAAGTATTTAACTCTGAATTTATAATTGCTGTGAATCATTTTCAAAAATAAAATTAATTGAATGGCCATGTAATTGAATCATGGCCCCATGCTGTTTTTTTTATGCTGTCCACCAAAAATGTTTTCTTGTTGGGTCTTACAAAATATTATTTGGAAAGGCATGGTTAAAGATTTACGGAAGTGAATAATGCATTCTACCAAATAAACAAGTCAGAATATCCTGTTTTATGCTAATTATACACTATATAAAACAAAATGATGAAAGTAAAAACACAGCACAAAGATTTCATTGTGTATTGTATTCATTTGTTTATCAAGTCTGGCAAGATCACACTCTTTGCTTGAGGTTAAACCGTCCAAGTCCATGTTTAATTCTCAAGATTTGAATTATTAGTACATAAAAAAACCAAAAAAACCTACATTTCATCTGCAGTGTCATGTAACGACGAAAGCGCTACATGAACCCAGTGGAAAAATCGTCCATCACCAGCAGGGCATAGACCGATTAGGTGAAGGGAGAAGCTATCTTTCTACTACCGCCTGCAGGTGAACGGACTAGACAAAGACAAAGACAAACCAGTCTATTCCTGTGTCCTAATGATGGGAGAAAAATCTAGTCAGCCACCCCCACTATACTGCACTTTCCACACATCACTAACACAGGCTAGCTTAGAGACAATTAAGTTAGTGTGTGCCGTTTTATTGTGCAAACTCTTCTCCAAACTGGATTAGGATCCCACCGCACAAATTCAAACCCTGAACACTCACACACATTTATACATAAACATCACACATAAACAGTATGAATTGCCTTCCTTGCATGCAGCTGCTACAGTAGAGACAGACATTTGTCTTAACATCTGTGAAAACACAATGTTGTAGTGTAAATGTGGTGTACCGCAATTGGTGCTCTGTGCTGTTTTGTCTCACAGTGATTGAGTGCTACACTGCAAAAAAATTTACTTTTAGTACCACGGCAATGGTTATAATGCACTCCAGTGGGCATTAAGGTTTGAGGTCTTTTCTCTGTACCACAGGCCAGCATTTCCAGGGCCAGTTCCATTCACAATTGACATCCTCAAACTATTTCAGAATACAGGGCAAATAGCATGGCAGATTTAATAGCTTTTGGATCAATTCTTGCAGGGAACTAAGCAAAGTGAACAGCTCAATGTCCACGCACTGAGAGTCAACCAATACACATCAGGCAAGCACAGCAAGAAATCAATGGCTGGAACCGAACAACACTTTATTTTGTGCAGTTTAGAACTCAGAGCTTTTGAAACTCTCATTGAGAATGAAGTCATTCTCTATTTAGAAATTCATTATGCTATTCATTAATTTAGTTATTTTAACACTTGGCTACTAGGGATGTGCAGCGTTATTATCTGTATATGAATAGCACCAAAAAATGTGCTATTGTATTTGCTATTGTGTCTGTTTTTGTATTTGCAGGTAAAATCATATGTGGGAGGGACTTAAACCAGAGGTGTGTGTTGAAATTTATTTTGATTCATCTCAGTGAATTAATTCCTTTGAATCTGTTCATCAAATCGTTTTGTTCAGAATCAGTTGCATTGTTATGCCACTGACTCATTTCTCAGAGTTTATAAATTAAAGCAAATGTTTATTTCATTTATTAAAAAAAACAAACTTCCATTAACAATCCCATTTTCCAAAAAGATATTCCAAAAAGAGCATTTAAGGATTATGCAAATGACAACAAAGCAGATTTGACATTTTTTACTTGGTTTTCTTTCGTGATTCATTCACTTTAAAAATTTGTTCTAAAACACCAATTTGTCCGATTTACACTTTCGGGGTGTTTATTTACACTAAGTGCAAGTAACCCACCTTGATGGCAGAGGCTATTTAGACTAATTTCACCCACACATGTGTGGTTGGGCTAGACAACATTATTAAAGATGCCTGTCTAACAACAGCAGCAGTGTTGTAGAGAGGATGGCGCGCAAAGGTAACCTTTGACACAATCAACCTGAGTTCAAATTTGTCTTTTGCCGAAATTTTTCTTCTCGCTTTTCCTGTCACATATCAGATCAGAAAGGCATTTATTGTCAATGAAAATGAAGGGAATATTTGAAAAATGGCAATAAACATGCCTCACATCTATTTAATAATGAAACAAAAACAGGTAAGTGGATATTTAATAACAAACTAAAATACAGATTTCTCACTAGGAATAACATCAAAATTGCAAAAAAAAGTTTGTCAGAAACATCCATTTACACACAAACTGAGCACCAAATACAACATTCAGACGACCTCTTTATTTTTTTATTTTTTGCACAACCATCATAATTGCTGCCTGCAGTTATATTTTATATTTTAATAAAACAGGATATTCTGACTTCTTAATTAGAAAAGGGAAAATTCATCAATACAAACTGATATTTGGCTTGAAAAAAAGATGCAAATACACAGAGAGTGTTTTAGTGCTTGGGTGAACAAATATAGCCTAAATTACATAAAAATGCGCATCTTGCCGAATATCGTAGTAAACACAGTCGGTTAGGCCTATGTCTTTACAAAGACAGTTGAGAAAGAAAACACAGGTGTATCAGTATTGGATCCGTGCTTTCTTTTGTTAGAGCAGACTAACAATAAACCTCTGTCAAAGAAAACACAATCTCTCACTGCTCTTGACTGAACAACTTTTGTAATTTAAAGGATTAATCTATATTTATTTAATTTATACAGTGAAGACTATGCAGTTTTATTATACATACAATTATTACATTTCTGTACCTGAACATTTATTTTAGACCTACCTGAAAACCTAAAAAAAACCCAGTTTATTTTATTTGTCTTTGTTTTTTGTGAATTTGTTATCTGTAGAAACAATTTTTTCACACTAGTAGCAGCCCAAAAAAGTCTTAAAAATAAATTTTAACAGATTTATTTTGTGTAATTTATTTGTTTTTTCTACATGAATGCATTTTTTTTTTTTTTTTGTACAACTGGAGTACCTTGTTTTTTGTATTTTTTCCTAATGAGGATTTACACTATTTTACACAATGCACATTTTAGCACAGAAGCCTGAAAGATTTTCTTAAATGTTGTCAAATCATAAGATTACTGACCCTTTTTTTATTATTATTATTATTTGTGACCCTGGACCACAAAATCGATCCATATCTTTTCCCATACATTACAGTTCTGTGCAAAAAGTTCATAATTGCATTCATCCTCTAACTGATTTACGTTGATTGCATGATAAAGATATAGCATCACATTACATATATTCAATTATACCGGGTATTTTTTGGGCAGTTTTTGCCAGTGAGCTGCTTCTGGTCAGGGAAGCTAAGAGCGAGACGACATGCCTGGCCTGACAGCTGGCATTCAGTGGGCACAGTCATGGCATGCAGGGCTGGGGTTGCCAGGCTAAAGCATGTGGGTGTGAAGGCGGACTGCCATCTGGACCTGGCTGTTCCGCTGCCCTTTGGTCCAGCAGCAGTGCCCCCGGACACACAGGAGACCGTCCCACAAGCCCCTTCACCAGCGCCTGACATAACCTCAGCCCAAAGATGGATGGCACCCACTCTCATAACTGTCACCCTTGGCTTTGTGCTCTCAACATCAGCCAACTACCAACGATCGGGTTCATTTCCGCTTGGATAGCTGTGACTAATGTGCGGGTCACTTTGGAAGAATGCTGCATATCAAGGCTGTACATCAAAATGGTTTCACTTACAGCGCAATATGAGACGCCCTTCTGAAAGTCGACAGGGTACAATTTAAAAACAGCAGCTCAAATATATTAATTTTTACTTCTATTGGGTTTCTGTCACTTGTTGTTAAAGTGACATATTCCCATATTCACACACTGTGCACACAGATGGACCTCCACAATTTAAGCCAAAAAAAATTATGTGGCTTTAAGACATATGTATTTTACAGTGCTGTATTGTGGTTATACCACACTACATGTTTAAAACATTCTAGAAACCATACCTAAGAAAAAAAAAAAAAAAAGTAATAAAATATAATATTTTAGTGGCATTGTGAAAATGTTTAAAGTAGGGTCACCAATATTATATAACAAAAATAATGCTAGATCAAAATGCAAAGTTTGTGTGACATTTTATTAACAATAAGTTTGGGTTTTTCCCTTAATAAAAGTACATTTTAGCATTTTTTGAAACTTTGCCATTTCAAAAAAATTACAGTTGTTTTTTGTCGAAAAGAAAAGAAAAGAAAAGAAAGGCATGTCACCAGTGTTCTTGTTGTTAACTACATTGAAAACTACTACATATATATATATATATATAGTAGTTTTCAGTGAAGTTAACAACAAGGGTGACATATATATTGTGTATTTCTTTAGTATATTTGTTTAGTAATTGAAATAAATCTGAAATAATACATAAACATGAAACACCTCTAACTAGCATAAACTAACTAGCTAAACAAGTTTCAGTTGAAGTAATAAATATATGAAACTGAAATTAAAAAGAAAGCTATAAAGGAAACTTAAAAGACCAAAACACATACAAATATTAAAACTAAAATGTAAATTAAAACCAAAACTATAATAATAAAAGCTAATTCAAAATATGAATACATTCTCAAATAATTATATAATAGCCAAACAAATGCACTTGCAAAATAAAATAAAATAATTTCCCCTTCTCTTCTTTGACTTTCTCCCCTGCTTTAGATTGTTTCTATTAAAAGTGGCATTATATTCTGCAAATATGCACAAGTGAGCTAACCACATCATAACAACATTTCTGCAATGCTGCGAAAAGGTAGTTATTACGTTAAAAGCACTTAAAAACGTAAGTTAAAAAGGTTTATTACAATGTAGCTAAGCTAGTAGGCCACACCCTTGAGAAATGATTCAGGAAAAAGCAGTTTAGCTTGTTACACATCTTCAGGACAAAATATCTAATACTGCCAGCCTGTTGGAAAATTCAACATTATTCATGATTTATGCAAAAAGCTTTCATCAGAAACAGGCAATATTGGAACAGCTACTTTTATTTATTGATGAAATGCAAATGTAGGTGTATTAGATGTTTGAAGAAGACAGTCTAAGTGAATAATAACTGTCCTTTGCGTGTCTCTTTCAACACCCCAATTTAATATACTTACACACCCCATATCTGTTTCATTCATCTGATAGCGAACCAAAGCACTAATTGGTATTAAGATTAAGTATAGGGATGAATATGCACAAGCTTAGGCCATGGGAATATTTCGGCATATTGCAGGAAAGAAAGAACGTGTCCAGTCCGCCGGTAATGAGGTTGGAAATTCAGCATGGCTAATGTACTCTTAAATGGTAATTCTGCCCACTGCTTGGCCGTGGCACTAGAAGCGGCTCTCACACACGGCTGGGGCTTGATTAAAATTTTTGTGCAGCCCCCGCCAGATGAGGGTGAATATGAATGAGTGAGGTTCGTCCTCGTGCAGCCGCGGTCTCTGTCCTTGCTTTCACACCGCGTGTGAGCGGAATGGAGATGAGAGCGAGGACGGGAGAGGTGGAAGACACGCTGGGCAAACAGTCGGAAAGCTGGCGAAAACAAATGAGAAGGGCAAAGCTCAAGGGCCTCTGATCAGAAAGTCAAAAATGACAGCAAAGGATTACCGCTGTCCAAACATTATTTAAATGGTCGGCTAAGATTTTTACATTTACATTTACATTTATTAATTTAGCTGAATAAATGTAAAGATCATGCTAATGTATTCTGATGTATACTAGTGAGAAACTTAGGCCTTTTTGGGGTGTTCGGGTAATATATAACATTTCACAATTTATCGAAAAATTAATTTTCTGACAGGACATTATCTATTCATTTTATAGACATTTCTGTTGACCATAAAACACAATGCAATTATGTGCAAAATTCGAAATGCAGCTGTACAAAAACCACCTGTAAAAAAATAAATATGGAAAATTTCTTGTATTGTAAACAATTTTTTTTACCAATTATTTTTATATTAAATTTTATTTCAGTGTTAGTTTTAGTAACAGCAGCTAAGTGAAAATAGCATATTTTCTTAGCGCTAGATGCTGTTTACACTAAGTGCAAATAGCGGCTATTTACACTATTTTAAAGTAGACTATCAGGATTTGCTGCTATTTATACTACTTAACGCAGTTAAGTGCGCAATAATAACGTATTGAGTGTAAATTATAGTTTGAATTCAAATTATTAAATGGATGCCACCTTATTAGGACAATAAAGCCCTCCCCTACACCTACCCTATACTTTATTCTCAACTTTTTGATTATTTCTTTCATTTTTATTGAAAAAAAAAAAAATGCCTTAGCGATGTGATATGAG
The DNA here is from genome assembly GCF_936440315.1 of Barbus barbus. NCBI lineage: Eukaryota > Metazoa > Chordata > Actinopteri > Cypriniformes > Cyprinidae > Barbus > Barbus barbus. The sequence continues at coordinate 27,058,043 of NC_136737.1, read as the reverse complement.
ATTTGAAAAGGGAGAAAAAAAAAGTTTGGCAAAAGGCTGGTTCGAACCCAGGTCGTTTGCGTCAAAAAACCTTGGTTCATGCGTTAACGTCTACGACAAAAGGCCGGCTATTTGCACTTAATCTAAATAGACACTCCATTTAGTAATTTTACTACTCTATCTTAAAGTATTTCTATTCATTTCTGAGGTTTTCCAAATTTATGTTTTTCATCTTACGTTTATATTTTATTTTACTTAAACTTTCCCTTGTGAAAAAGAAGAACATGTTAGCAAACTTTTTAAAAAGAATATTTATTAGAGAAGTAATATACTTTAAAGGAATATAACTAGATGTATTTTTTTGATCAAATAATTGCATGTTATTTACAATTAAAAGACAACTATTCAATTAAGTTAGATGTATTTAGTTGTAATAAGAAATTAGGAGTGCTTTAAAACACTTAAGTAGTACTTGGTAACATATTTATCTAAAATTTCAAAATTAACTTTACTTTACAGTATATGTACTTACAGTTTACTTACCCAAGAAAGTACTGGGTAGTATACGGTAACTACAAGGTTTAAGGTTAGGTTTAGGGGTAGGTTCGGGTTTTGTACCTGGTTATTACTATTTATTATATTGAATACATATTTGAAATTGCACATTTGTGATGATGAAGTTGTATGTAAATATGTAGTATGTTTAAAATATTTTAAGGTTAAATATAATATTGAATAAATATAATTAAGTACTTTACATGCGCCTTAGTATGTTAGTCAACACATCAAAAAGAGTGTATTTATTTAAAGCACGACAAAAGTTTATTAAAACATAATGGTTTAAATAAACTTTACTGTAAAACTGTTACTTTGACATTAAGTGAATTTTTAAAAATATACTTAAGTGTGTTAAGAAACAGTCATGAAACTGTATTTAAGTGTACAGTTTTAAAAGTAAACATACTTAAGTCCACTACAAGTCCACTTTCAAACAATTAAGTATTCGATTACTGAAAGTTATTTTTAGAAGTTTGAGTTATACTTAACAACAATGAAAAGTCAACATATTTTGCGGTGAACATATTTGTGGTGGACATATTTTCATGAAATGCACCCATATCGCATATGAGTAAGACATACCTTCAGAAGTGTAAACTTCTGCTAAATGATTCTATTTCTGACTATTTATCTATCAACTTAAATAATTTTATTTCTATATGTCAAACAGTAAACATTTAATTGAATAATTCCCAAATGTATGTATGAAATACAAGGTATAAAGTCCTTTTATACATTTTATGTGTTTTTATCAGAACAACTTACAGTGCATTCAGCATCTACATTATTTATCAGTGTGTTTGAGCAATCAAAGCCATGACCTTGGCATTGCTCTGCCAGTCCAACAACCCTTGCATTTTTTTATTCTTTCTCTTTCATAGATGGAATGGTTATTGGTAACTACCATGCAAAGTGATAAACATCGCAATAAATGTTATGATTCAGTATTTTATTATGCACCATTGCATCGATATTATCACTGGATTGTGAGAGACCCAGAGTTTCTGTAAAATCGTGAATTTGCTGGATTCACTTTGGATAGTTCAGTAATTATTTACTCACCCTGGTGTTGTTCTGATCTGACCTTTTTTTTTTTTTTGGAACACAAAAGGAGAATAAAAAAAATAAATAATCCTGTAGTGCTTGTTTGTATCATTGCAGTGAATATACATGATATTCAGAAATAGTATTGTAAATTATCTCATGTGACTTGTGCAGTAGTTTTGAGAAGAAATATTAAAATGGATCATTATTAAAAAAAAATTGAACAAAAACTTGATGTATGCAGAATGCACATAAATATATGGATGAAGTTGTAGGATTGATTTTGAAACAATTTTTACTTTTTTAAAAACAAATATATATATATATATATATATATATATATATATATATATATATATATATATATATATATGTGTATATATATATATATATATATATGTGTATAGTATAAAACAATGTTTTTTTTGTTTTTTTTAAGAATTCTATTTATTATTATCATTATTATTATTATTAAATATGATTCCCAGTTATCAGTCTTATTAACAATACTTTTTTTTCATTTTGTTTAATACTTCTATTTATTTATTTGTTTGTTTGCTTTTGTTTGCTTGTTTGGGTAATGGTTCTCCATATATTCCCAGTATTCTGTTTTATATATAAAAAAAAAAATCATATTTTATCCACTATTTCTATCGTTTTATTTTAAACTAAAGACATTGTGTGTGTGTGTGTGTGTGTGTGTGTGCGATGTTATTGTCAATACTATTCCTTTTAGATAAAGGCTATGTGCTTTACTTTTTTTTTTAAGTTTAGCACCGAATGTTATTTGATTTTTTAAAGATGGTTCTAAACAAGATCCTCACTTTTCAGTCTTGTCCACAGTACTTTTTTTTATCATTTAATCAGTCTTTCTATTGTTTTATCATTTCAAACCAAATAAATGTCAAATGTTTTCCTTAAAAAGTGAGCCTGTGCTATTTCAGTTGCATAAACACCATTTGGTTTACGGACTTTTTAGTTTTTTTTTTTTTTCATTCTCAGTAAATACACAAGTTGTTTTCTCATTTTATTCAGTATTTCTGTTGTTTTATAACTTCAAACTATCTTTTTATTTTATTTTTTTTTTACATGAAAAGTTGTGCTTTAAAAGTCTGCCTGTGCAATTTCTTTAACATAAACTCCACTCGGTTTGATAAGTTATACAAAGCAAAGACATTCTTGAGTCTTTCTTAACTGTCCAAAAGTGTACTTTTTGGATGCTTATGCCACACTATACAAAAGCGTTTGATATGTGTGAGAGTCCCCAGCCTCCCACACATACATAAAACCTCGGCCGCCTCGTTTTCTGCCTCTCATCAAACTGCAGCCAGCTTGATCCCTGACAGAGCACAGCTCCAGCTCTGGATGCACTACAGACAGCGCCACAAGGAGACACCACCGCTGGAGCCGCTCCGCCTGCCAAGAGCTCTGGGCCAGAGAGGCCCCCGGAGGCCCTGGGGTGTGAGAAAGCACTGCATGCTTCCCTCCACCAGGCCTCAAAAACATCACCAAGGCCATATCAAAGGCTGTCCCGCTACGGATCGCCAGCGATACCATCCCTTCCCCGAGGTGGACGCGCTCGAGCTTGTTTAAGTTGCATCGCTGTGCTTGGATGAGCAAGATTTAAATGCTGCTCAACAGCATAAATTATTACTGACTTCAAATTTTCCCCTGAAATAAGTAGCATCAGTCATTACTGCTGCAGTAAAGAAGAAACTCAAGCAGAACTTGTGCTGGGAAAGCGTGATGAAAGAACATTTTGGAAGAGAAGCATCGTCAGCTCCACTCTGAATGCAAAAGCGCATTTTGTTCTATTGCTGACGCTTATTTCAGCTCATTGTTCCCTTTGTTTATCTCTTCACCTGGACCCCTTGTTAAAAAGACGTAGACTTTAGCATAATTTTAAAAAGAGTACTTACTATGTAAACAGTTTACTTTAAAAGTGTGAACAGGATGCAATGTTTTCAAACACTTGCCAGCGCAAACCATCTTTTGGCGTTAAAATAGTACTGTCAGGATTTACTAAAGACACGCAGTGAAGAATTAGTGCGGAAAAGGCATGGACACAGTTATTTTTGCGCCTGACCTTATTGAATATACATTTGTAGGAGTTTCCCTTTCAGACGCTATATTTATGGGAGGACAGTATTAAAATTAATCACGAAACGCAATTTATTGACGTATGCACTCATCAAATTACTGCTATTTGCGCCATTATTTAACGCCCCAAAAAAGCATGTCTTAACTATTTTGTGCTTGAAATGGCTGCATTTGTTGTTGCTAGGAGGAGGCACATCAGAGAACAGAGAATAAGGGAGAGGTTATTTTCCACACGTATTAATTTATTTGGAAAGAACACATTACCCGAATCCGAAAGTATCCTTACGCTAATTTGCGCTGTGCTTACTAGATTGCGTTGGTCATTATGGAAACGTGATGATTGCGCATTGCCAGTAAATCACCTACAGAAATTTCTACGCTCATCGGCGCTGTTTTGTAATTGCGCTCTCACACTAATTTGCCCTTAATTGCATGTCTTTTACACTTACATTAAAATTGACCATAGCTTAAATATATATTAATTGCAATTAGTTTAAATTATTTTTAACCAACTTAAGTAGGATTTCAGTACGTCTTTATGTATAATTTCATAATTATTTATATTGTCTTTGAAATATAGCTAAAGTGTACTGCTCAATGTACTAACAGATATTTATGGTAAACTAAAAATATACTTTAATGGCATTTCTATTGAAACTTTTATGCCATGTATTTAAGTATATTTATGTCATGACAGCTCTTGAAGAGTTTAGCATGGTAATATACGTGGCAATGTTCATGTGTTTGGTCTTGGCGGAATAGATCTGGTATGAGTACCAAGACTTGCCACTGCCAATACATCGACAGGCATACTCATGCTGCTGCTGCACATATACCATATATGAAAAAAAAAAACATATATAGTATACATAAAACCACCCTGTAGCAGATCTATACAGGTGGAGCTGGGGAGGTGGAGGGTTTCTGAAGCACACAGTACTGCTACCGTGAGTACTAACTGAGCATTTGAATGTTGAGCAGCAAGATCATTGGCTGGCGATGTGAAAAGAAACCAATCGTCTGCGCCATGTGAATAATAATGTCATTATATCAGAGTTTGAACCTATCGGCGTGCGCCATCTAGAGTTTCATGACAGAACTTTGTATTTATGAATGGTTTGTTGAATTATTCACTCTGGATTACAGGTAAAAATGTTATAAATAATGTTCTTACACAGACTGAATATTTCGCTTCATAAGACCTCAATATATTGTCAGGAGCCATGGGTATTCATTTTGTCTTGCCTGGATTTGCATTATGCAGATTAGCATGAAGCTAATAAAATGGGATTCTGTAGCTATCATACACTAGGCGATTTTCTATATCAACTCAAAGCTGTAGACTGGCTCTGACTTCCTGCAACTAGCGTCGACTCATCCAGACTGTAAATTAGGGCAAATATCTTGGCAAAAGTTGTGTAGTGTATTCCAGCCTTAAACTTACATGTTGGAAGATGTTCCAAAAGTTGTTTGGTTTGAAAGTACAACGCAACTTTAGCTTTCCTTTTAGGGTAGCATTGCTAGCATGTCCTGTAGAAGTGGCAATGCTGTGAAGCTGTAACCTTGTAACCTAGCTGTTAAAAATTCCCACAGAGCAGCAACACGCTAGTCAGATGATAAACGACTCCCCAGGACAAAGGAATAGAGATTTATTTGCTGCTGAAACGTTTAGTGTAGACGTATATGTGTGTCACCGCGGGTGTAAGAAAGGTGAGCTGTGAAGACAAAGAGGAAAGATCTGAGACAAATGTAGAGGAGACTGAACTCTCTTAATACGTCGGAGACAATCGCCAACACTGACTTGGCCATAACAGCGTTTCCATCACCCATGTTATGCTACTCGCCTAGGCATTTTTATTGCAATTTATTGTTCAGGAAATGGCAACATGCACTTAATATAGATTGGAATGTCTACACTTTTAATACAGTTCCCTGAAAGCTTTTCAATCATGTATCAACTTTCAGTGTTTTCTTTTTCTTTTCTTTTTTTTTACATTAGCAAAGATGACAGGGGTTGTGATGCATATGTGGTGTCACATAAAACCAAACTGCAGGTGCATTTTAAATACGTGTTTTTGGCTTATGAAGAGAGTGGGATAAAATGAGCCACTTGGTACTTAAAGCTGAGGATAAATAAGATGTTTTATGTTTCTGTCTTTATTAAATATAATGACATAAACGCAAACATAATTAATCAAATATTATTAATATACTCTAAATTTTTAGACCTAAGTTTAAGATTTAAGTATTTGAAATGCATATACAATTTCCATTGATTTGGATTACACATTTTATTCATCATCCATCGATTCATCTATCTATATCCTTCCACCCATCTATACCTGTCTGTCCATCCATCCATCTATACATCTATCTATACTCATCTATCTGTCCATCAATCTATCCGTCTATATCCACCTGTCAATCATCAATCAATTAATCTATGTCCATCCATCCATCCATCTGTCCCTCCATCCATCGATCTATATTCGTCTGTCCATCCATCATCCTTTCATCCATCTATATCATTCTGTCCGCAAATCCATCTTTCCATCATCCATCCATGTATCTATCTATATCCTTCATCTATCTATATCCTTCTGTATCATCCATATATGCATCTATCTATATCCTTCTGTCCGTCATCCATCCATCTATCTATATCCTTCTGTATCATCCATCTATGCATCTATCTATATCCTTCTGTCCATCATCCATCCATGCATCTATCTATTAACCTTCTGTCCATCATCCATCCATCCATCCATCCTGTCTGTCTGTCTGTCTGTCTATCTATCCACCCATCCACGCATCTATCTATATCCTTCTGTCCATCATCCATCCGTCCATCCTGTCTGTCTGTCTGTCTATCTATCCATCCATCCATGCATCTATCTATATCCTTCTGTCCATCATCCATCCATCCATCCTGTCTCTCTGTCTGTCTATCTTTCCATCCATCTACAGGCATCTATCTATCTATCTATCTATCTATCTATCTATCTATCTATCTATCTATCTATCTATCTATCTATCTATCTATCTATCTATCTATCTATCTATCTATCTATCTATCTATCTATCTATCTATCTATCTATCTATCTATCATCTGCTTGTCTGTCTGTTTGTATATCTATCTGTGCTTCTGTCCGTTTGTTTGGTCTTGCTATTAGTCAGATAGGACAGTCAAAGAAACAATTTGCTAAAACACTGCCCATGAGGGTATAAAGCCAACATTATTTAGAATATTTTAATTAGAAATGTAGTATTTTTTTTAGTTCAATTTTTTTTTTTTAATCTATTTTATTTATTTATTAATAATAATAATAATAATAATGACAATACTTGTTCCAGCCTTTTAGTTTAGGCCCATGTAGTTGGCGTCTGGTTAAAGACATGTGTTGAGTTAGTGGTCCGAGTTTGATGAAGCACGGTGGGGACTAGTAGACTCCAGATGTGAGCCAGATTAACATCTGCTGATGGACAAGATAAAACTACTAAACCTGAGTCTAATTAAAACACAGTAAATGTGAAGCCAAACTAATAATGTCTTTTTAGATGACTGTTGAGATAATCTACAGCAAGTGTTCCCTTTCATTAAATTATTTCCCTTCAATTTACATGAATTGTTTTAATTATTATTATGAAAAATTCATTCAGCATTGGCATTTCACAATCTGGTGAACCCTCAGTTGGGAAATGCTAGTCTAAAGCATCAAGAAACATCAAGGCCAGCATCATATTCCTCTTATCATGGCTATAATTTAAATCAGAAATTAATCCCTTACAGTTTCACAACTCTATATTACATTTAAAGCCTTTAATCCTAATATAAACAGTCACATAAATATTTATATCACATCGATGTCCTCTGTGTCATTAATTAAACCACCTGTCTAGAAAAGCCAAGTTAAGCTTCCATGAATAGAGTCCATCACGTACATGTGACAGAATGGAGAATATATTATTTAATATTTCTTAGCTGTACTAAATGCATTAGTCTTCATGTTTTAATAACAAGGCTAGTTATCTTTATTCTTCCACGTTGGACAAGTCCAGAAGCCTTGGAACATCTTTTCAGAGTTGTCATTTTGATCTAAATGTGCAGATTTCAGTGATGGCAACAGTTTTAGGCCTTTTACCTCTGCATCCTTTGTATCGTTATTTTGCATCAAAGGAGGTAGGAGTTTTGTTTCGCCAGAATCAGACTTGGCTTTGATTTATAAAATAGTCCCGATTTTCACTGGTCTTTAAGCGCTGATGACTCAAACAGAAATCTATGAGGCGTGCAGGAGTGATGGAGGGAAAATCCATACCACTTATTTGAGCTTTTGAAGAGACAAACCCGTCCAGTCTAATGATCAGCTGCCATGGGAATGAAGCAACATGGATTCAGAATTAGTTTGAACCTTTCCTAATTGCACAGATTTCAGTGAGAGATTGCAGGATTGATAGACAGACAGATGGATGGACAGATATAGATAGATTCATGGATAGATGGATAAACAGATGGACAGATAGATGAATGGATGAATATAGATAGATGGATAAGTGGATGATGGATGGACAAACTGATATAGATAGATGGGTAGGTGGACAGATCTATCTATCTATCTATCTATCTATCTATCTATCTATCTGTCTGTCTGTCTGTCTGTCTGTCTGTCTGTCTGTCCGTCCGTCCGTCCGTCCGTCCGTCCGTCCGTCCGTCCGTCCATCTATCTATCTATCTATCTATATGTCCGTCCGTCCGTCTATCTATCTTTATATCTATCATCTGCTTTTCTGTCTATCTATCTATCCGTCCGTCCGTCCGTCCGTCCGTCCGTCCGTCTATCTATCTATCTATCTATCTATCTATCTATCTATCTATCTATCTATCTATCTATCTATCTATCTATCTATCTATCTATCATAGATAAACAGACAGACAGTCATTGTTTAGTTGTCCATCAGGAGAGATTCAGTGGCTCTGTTTCGGAATGGCTGAGAGATTCTGTTCCCAGCACTAAGCGCTTGATTGATTGTAGCATGGACATCAGTATGCTCTGTTGATAAAACAAAGAGGGGAAGTGAAAACATTTGACACTCAATTTATGTCGTCCACAGTCCGGGGAATTCGGCTGGTGGACTGCACGGAGGACGATGCTGGGGCAAAAGGATGCGTTATATGCCAGCATGCGGGAAATCTGATACCGAACTCTGGGGTCTCGCAGTGAAAAGGAAATATGGTGCGGCTTATAGATCTGACAGACACATAATTCAATATAGCCCTGGGAAGACGTTAAAGCAAGTCACTCAGGGAGACTAAACCACTGAAAGTGGCTGAGAGAGTATATAGCTGGTTATTGGTGGTCACACTGTTCACAATAGGGGAAAGTTGACGACAGCTTATGAGAAACACTGTTTTAATCAGTAGTTCGGTCGCGGAATCCATTGGGATCTTCGTTAGCTCTGCTGGAAACCCTAAGCCCACTTTATATATTTGCTCAGCTTGCGTACAATACAATGACGGTGGGGCCGACAGCAAACTGTGGGAGGCTCGCTGGTGTTTTGATGTTGTGATATCAACAGGATGGTTACGCTAACTGGATGTGAATCAAACATATGACTCATATGCACCGCATAATTAGCAATGCCACTCCAAACCGACTTTCTATGAAACAGCAGGAGACGCTACTCGGTTCAAACGATCATTACGCCGCATTAACTTGAGCTGACACTCAAACACAATGTCCTGACCTCTCCGCTGTCTCCAAATTACACTATGCACACATCCCGGGGCACAGAATAACAAAATGTCTCCGACTTTTCATTAGCGTACTGCGGCGAGCTTGTCATGCTTGCTTGTCACCTGGGAGTTTGGCTAGTCCAACATGGCCTCTCCTATAGACTACTAGACAAAGCCCAGAGCTGTACTGCCAGGCCTCGGGTTTGTTCCAGTTTCCACCCCTCCAGTTATACGCTGAGGGAAGTTCAAAGAGCCTGTGGTCAGCAGCCAGACCATGTCAGAACCTGTCAGGCCAAAGAAATGACCAGCAGGCCGACATTTCTAATTCCTTTGTGCTCTTTGGAGTTACAATTTTCAATACTTCCAGTGAATGTTTGCTGTCATGCACTTGAGCGTTTAAAGGGACAGTTCACCCAAAAAGGACAAATTTGTCATCATTTACTCACGCCATTCCAAACCTGTATGACGCACTTTCTGTGGAACACTAAAGAAGATAATTTGAAGTATTGGATTCCCATTGACTTTCATTGAGGAACTTTTTACATTGTTATATATTTAATTTCTAAACATATTTTGATCAGTGTTATTTAAGTATCATTGTGGTGATAGAGTTTTTAATTTCATAGTTTGAATTAGATTTTCTATTTTCATTGTATTTTTTAAAGATTTATTTATTTATTATTATGTTATTAGTTTTAAAAGTGCTACATGTTCTTAAAGTAATACACATGAAAACAAGAAATGGGTTACAGTTTATTTTGATAGTCCACTTTCTACTAACTATAAGTAATTTTGTAACTAGATATAAACTAATTTTCATTAATTTGCAACTGCATATCTACCAGCTCTCAGTAGGGTAGGTTTAGGGTTAGTAGAATAAGTTGACATATACTTGCAAAGTTTCTCATAGTTAGTATGTTGTGTGTTGTGGACCCATCAAAATAAAGATATTAAGCAGACAGTCTAGTAATACGCTAATGACTGCTAGTTCACATGTAGTTGCTTAGTAAGTTACTTACTGTTAGTATAATGTCTAAAGTGGACTATCGAAATAAAGTGTTACCAAGAAATGTTGTATTATGTTAGTGCAGTAATCTTACTTATTTCATTAATGTATGATAGGTCAAATATGCCATGTATCACATCATGTTTATTAGTTAATGTACAAAATGTGTTATCCAAATGAATGGAAATTGTATATGTATTTCAAACAAAGTTATTTTTTGTTATTAGTAGTAGTAGTAGTAGTAGTAGTTGTTGTAATTTTTATTTATTTGTTTGTTTGTTTTAGTTTAGTTTAGTTAACTATAATAACCCTCATCTTGCTGTTTAAAATGTTGACACTTCTGTTTTGACACCTTGCAGATTTACAGACTTGACCAAAATATATATATATCTTTTTTATATATATTTTAAATCAATATAAAAAATGTACTTTTAGAAATATCTGAGCCACAAAACTGGATAAAACCAAATCTTAATGTCAAAACCACGAAAAATCTAACCATGCAAATCCAGCACATCTGCACAGATCATCAATTTATAAACAGTACCAAGGTGAAGGTTTTGCTCATGAATATTAATTAGGTAACTTGACTGGACATTAGCAACACAATTAATATTCATGATTCATGAGCTCTTTATATATAGTGACATCACAACCTACCACAAATGGTGTTCTTTGCTTTCATTGATACAGATGTTCTGTTCCATTCCATTCCGTTCCCTATCAGTCGGTCACTCCGAGTCACGTCGGTGACCGATGAATTGGGATCTCACTTAGAGAGACCAATCCACTTCGAGTGTAACTAAACGAGCCAATTCACATTGGAATGTGATTATTGCATCCAGCTGCCGCTAATCACAGCGTGAGTATAAGCAGGCAGCAGGGGCAGCGCATATTCAGCTTTTCGCATCGGAGCCGAGCGGTTACATTGTTCTGCTCCTGACTTCTGCTGGCGAGTGAATTCAACGAGTTAAGCACGCTCTTTGGGAGACTCTCGTGCTGGCGGTACGGCGCTTCAGCGGTGGTGGTTCTTCCTGTGTCGAGTGGATTGCACACATCAGGTTGCACTACCCCCTGATTGTGTTGCAAGCGGCCATCTCCCCTGTGCACTTCAGCACACTGAAAGAGTGATTTCCCTAAAAGAGCATTCACGGGTGCGTCTTTTTAAAGACGACGTTGCATCTGGCAAACTCGACGTTACGTCTTTGTAAAGACGAGTTGGGTCTTGCCATAGACAACGTGTCACCCGTGCGTTTCTGGATCCGGTCGTTACCTGATGCGGGTGATGGTCATGATCGCTGCCTCACGTGCCTGGGCAGTAAGCATGCTGAGGTGGCGTTCGTGGATGAGGCATCTTCTCATGGTGGGAAGATGATCATCTTGGAGTTGCGGGCCAGGCTCCGTTACCTCGACAAAGGGACGGAGCTCTGTTGCCTCTGCCTCGATCTGGCTCTCGTTCTGGCTGCAGAAAGACGGGGACTACTTCAGGCAGTGGCATGGGTAGTCTGAGGATTACAGTGGTGGCAAACCCTCCAGGGAGCCAACCCTCGAGGGACCATCACTCCTCTTGTGCTCCGAATCCAGTTGAGCTGTCAGTGGAATGTGCTGGGCCCTCTACAAGGGGCGCACCAGCAGTTACCCTGGTGCTCCTCCTGACGACCAGATGTCGACAGCTGCATCGGAGGGGAGCCGGAGCTTTCTGGGGAAGAAGATTCGGCTGTGCTGCTGCTCTGTTGCAGATCCAGAAGTCACGGCTATACTTTCCCGGGCCACTGAGAGGGTAGGGCTCGAGTGGAGATCCCACCGTATCAGAAGCATCTGAGGTCATGCCATTCATATTCCGGGCTTGCTCAACCGGGCAGCCGACGAGCTGTTACGAGCTGCGCTCCCCGGAGAGTGGAGACTCCATCCCCAGGCGGTCCAGCTGATTTGGAGACGTTTCGGGCCCGCTCAGGTAGACCTGTTTGTGTCTCTAGAGACCTCTCATTGCCAGTTGTTTTACTCCCTGACCGAGGGAACACTCGGCACGGATGCACTGGCACACAGCTGGCCGCGGGGCTTTTGCAAGTATGCGTTTCCCCCAGTGAGCCTTCTCGCACAGACACTGTGCAAGATCAGGGAGGACGAGGAGCAGGTGTGCCTGCTCATAGCGCCGTACTGGCCCACTCGGACTTGGTTCCCAGAACTGATGCTCCTCGTGACAGCCCCTCCTTGACGGATTCCTCTGAGGAGGGATTTACTGACTCAGAGACGGGGCACTTTGTGGCGCCCGCGTCCAGACCTCTGGAAAATTAATGTCTGGTCCCTGGAAGGGACGCGGAGGTTCTAGGTGACCTACCGCAAGAGGTAGTTGACACCATCACTACGGCGAGAGCGCCGTCTACGAGACATGCTTACGCCTTGAAGTGGAACCTGTTCGTCGAGTGGTGTTCTTCTCACCGAGAAGACCCCCGGAAGTGTCCGATCAGGGTCGTGCTGTCCTTTTTGCAGCAGGGGTTGGAGCGAAGGCTGTCTCCCTCCACCCTTAAAGTCTATGTGGCTGCGATTGCGATTGGGAAGTCGGTGGGTAAGCATGACTTGGTCGTCAGGTTCCTTAGGGGGGCACGAAGGTTAAATCCTCCACGACCCCCCTCTATACCCTCTTGGGACCTGTCTCTAGTGCTCAAAGCACTACAGCAGGGTCCATTTGAGCCTTTGCAGACAGTTGAGCTGCAGTTTCTTTCAATGAAGACTCTGCTCCTGCTTACTTTACTCTGCTCCTGCTTACTTTGGCCTCCATTAAGAGGGTAGGGGACCTGCACGCATTTTCGGTCGACGACTCATGCCTAGAGTTTGGGCCGGCTGATTCCCAGGTAATACTGAGGCCCCGGCCTGGCTATGTGCCCAAGGTTCCCACTACTCCCTTCAGGGACCAGGTGGTGAGCCTGCAAGCACTGCCCTCGGAGGAGGCAGAGCCAGCCCTGGCGTTGCTTTGTCCGGTCCGAGCACTAAGATGCTACGTTGACAGGACGCGGAGCTTCAGGACCTCAGACCAGCTCTTTGTCTGTCACGGAGGCCGGCAGAAGGGGAATGCCGTCTCCAAGCAGAGGATGGCCCACTGGATAGTGGACGCCATCACCCTGGCTTATCAGGCACAGGGTGTGCCCTGCCCATTCAGGTTGAGAGCCCACTCTACTAGAAGTGTTTCATCTTCCTGGGCGTTGGCTCGAGGCGCCTCGCTGGTAGATATTTGTAGAGCTGTGGGATGGGCAACCCCTAACACGTTCGCCAGGTTCTATAGTCTGCGTGTGGAGCCGGTTTCCTCCTGTGTTCTCACCTCAAACGGGTAGAAGCACTGAGAGGCTCCGGTTTCGGGTCGGCTAAAACTGCTCCAGAGAGTCCGTACGGTAGACCCTGTCGAGCTCCTCCATTCCCTCGGCAGTCAGACGTGGCGGAGTGTCTGACGCTAGGCCCTTGCTTGATGAATCTGTGAGAACCGGTAGAGGGCTGGGTTCCATATGTAAGGCCTAATTGGATCCCATATGTGTAAAGTCCACGGTATAGCCTGAGAGCCCGTGTTTCCCCGGCAGATGTTCTGCCATTGTCCAAGAGGCTTCTATCTCCTCTAAATTTTCCATATGTGCCTAAACGGTTGATTCATATGGAGCAAGGGTTACATATGTAACCGAGACGTTCCGTGCTTTGCTTTGTTGTGTTGTGTTGTTATGTTATGTTGTTCTGTTCTGTTCTGTTCTGTTCTGTTATGTTCTGTTTTGTTCTTGCTTTGCTTTGTATTGTTTCCTGTGCTTGCATATTGTCTTTGTTTTTCTTATTTTGTTTTGTTTTTCTTTTCTTGTTTTGTTTCTTAGTGCATGCATTTTATAACTTACTGTACCTGTTCCTTTTGTCTGGGAAAATTCCAGGTAATTTTATATGGACAGACCTAATAGACAATATGAGATGAGAAAAAAATATGACTCCCTTTCTCAGACTCAGAAAAGAAGTTTTCAATTTCATTCAAACTATAAAAACTTAGAGTCCAGAAATAATGAAATAAACTGCTCCATATAAAATAAAAAAATTATAAAAAAATAATAATTGCCAAGAAGTGCTATATTTTGTTTCCAAAACATGTCACAAAAATCACTATATCATAACATATTCTCACTATTATTATTTTTTTGCATTAAGATATGAGATTTTCTTAGGTCTTTCTTAGGTTTAGCCAACGCGTCCCCCACCATTTGTTTAGGAGACATGAGTCATGCCTCAAATCACACGGCTTGTTGAGGAGAAATGTGCTTTTACTTTTGCAAGCAATCAGACGTATTATTTTTTACTTGGCATCCCATAGACTTTCAATGAAAGATGGAGCTGAGACATATCTTGGGTTGGGTTATTTCAGTGACTACACACCTCCCAGTTTGTACTTTAGAAAACATACTTTTTCTTATTATTAGAATATACACACACACACAAAAAAAACCTCAAATGAAGTAAATGCATTAAACCAAAAACCTTCCCTTCAATAAATAAATTGAACACACACACACACACACACAACATATTAGATGGCTTTTATGAAACTGTGACATTTGTACTTTGAATAGCACGTCTGCATTTCTTTGTTACCATTGTGAATCTAACGACACAATTAGTTATGAGTAAAATCAGGTTAAGTATGTCTTAATGAGAATGCAATGTATATGATTGGAGGAAGAGAAACGTTTTGAAAGAATCACATTTTCTGTTTCCACCGACAATCCTCTGATAAATTGCTCTCATTCATTAGTTTTTATCAGGACGCACTTTGGGAATCTCTGCACATTGTGCTACATTTCCTTTGGAAAATGAAAATAGATTGTCTTCTAATTAATCTCAGACTTCTTAATTGCTTAATTACAGTCATTTACAGCTCAATACGAAAACAGAGGAGAAAAGGCAAATAAAGAGCTTCATGTTTTATTCACCGCAACTGAACCGCGCCAAATGGTGAAGCGAGCTTTTCAAAGGACGTGCACATCCATTGTGCTTGTGAGTCTTGTACTTGACTGACTTGAAGTCATTCAGTGTCAGACAATATCACCCACTCGAAATGTCTATGAATTCCTGGGCCCATAAATGAGTGTCCCTCCTACATAGATAACAAGGTCACTGGCCCGCTTTCTCTGTGCACGTCAGAAATCGCTGTGTGGTTGAGTGTGGCCAGACGGCTGGCTCTCTCTTAGAGACACAATGTCTCACACCCTCTGACAAACTGTACTAACAAAGCAGCGGTTCTGTGGAAATGGCCCCACACTCCATGTGAAGCTGATAGCCGAGCTTCCACTCTGTCTGACCCTCAGATACATTCCATAACTCGACAGACTCCTCGAGCTGTGCTAAAACATATCTGACATCAGCTATCTGTGACAGATTGCTGGAGTAAAGCACAGCTCTGTGTGAAAACATTCGCTTGTGTCTGAGCTTCATCTTGGTCTTTTCTGGGAGCGTCCTAGGCTTTTTTGTGCTGATGGCCTGCACCCCAGCAGAGTCGGAGCGGAACTCCTGTCGGACAACATCTCCAGGACGCTATGCTCCATCTGACTAGTAAGCCAATTCTCAAATAACTGCTATGATGACTTTTGTTCTACCCACTTAAAAGATAGAAGTACTTGCGTTGTCCAATCTATACAGACTGTGTCTGTTCCCCGAATAGCGAGGTCAAAATATAAACTTAATAAACAATTATTATATTTAATAATTTCATTTAATAAAATTTAATGCAGGATCTAGAAAAAAAATCTGATCGTTGATTAAACCAGAAAAACGCAAAATAAATGAACAAAAACTATTTTTAAAGCTTGGGCTCCTAAACATTAGATCACTCACACCCAAAGCAGTTATTGTAAATTCAATTATCACAGATAATAATTTTGATGTACTCTGCCTGACTGAAACCTGGCTTAAACCAAATGAATATTTTGGTCTAAATGAGTCTACTCCACCAAGCTACTGTTATAAACATGAGCCTCGTCAGACTGGTCGTGGCGGCGGTGTTGCAACAATATATAGTGATATTCTCAATGTTACTCAGAAAACAGGATACAGGAGGTTTAACTCATTCAAAATACTTCTGCTTAATGTTACACTGTTAGATATGCAAAAGAAATCTCTCCTATCTCTTGCTCTGGCTACTGTGTATAGACCGCCAGGGTCATATACAGATTTCCTAAAAGAATTTGCAGATTTCGTCTCAGATCTATTGGTTAATGTTGATAAAGTGCTAATTGTCGGAGATTTTAACATTCACGTTGATAATACAAATGATGCGTTAGGACTTGTGTTTACAGACCTAATAAACTCTTTTGGAGTCAAGCAAAACGCCACCGGGCCCACTCATCGTTTTAATCATATGCTAGATTTAATTATATCGCATGGAATTGATCTTACCGATATAGATATCGTACATCAATGTGATGATGTTACTGATCATTTCCTTGTATTGTGCATGCTGCTTATTGCTGATATTAATTATATGGCTCCGCGTTGTCATCCGGCAGAACTATTGTTCCAGCCACTAAAGACAGATTCACAAATAACCTACCTGATTTATCTCAACTGCTCTGTGTACCCATAAATACACATGAACTAGACGAAATGACTAGCAACATGGGCACTATCGGTAACACTTTATTTTGATAGTCCACTTTAGACATTCTACTAACAGTAAGTAGCTTTGCAACTACATGTCAACTAACAGCCATTAGAGTATTAGTAAACTATCTGCTTAATATCTTCTAACACTTTATTTTGATGCGTCCACAACATACAACTTACTGACTATTAGAAACTTTGCAAGTATATGTCAACTTATTCTACTAACCCTAAACCTACCCTAACAGTCTACTCTGAGAGTTAGTAGACATGTAGTTGCAAATTTACGAGAATTAGTTGACATACAGTTGACATGTAGTTACAAAGCTACTTAAAGTTAGTAGAATGTCTAAAGTGGACTATCGAAATAAAGTGTAACTGCACTATCTTCTCTAATACATTAGGAGCTGTTACCCCCCTCAAATTGAAAAAGGTTAGAGAAACACGTACTGCGCCATGGTACAACAGTTATACCCATTCACAAGTTACATGACAATGGCAAATTACAGACCCATTTCAAATCTTCCGTTTATGTCTAAAATTTTAGAAAAAGTTGTGTCTGCTCAATTGTGCTCCTTCTTGCAAAACAATTATCTCTATGAAGAATTTCAGTCAGGTTTCAGGCCTCAACAAAGTACTGTAAGGTCCACACATTTGGCCCAAAGAAGGTATCCAATGGTAGATGAAGGTTTCCTGCGTGTTCGGTCTTTTCAATGTGCAAAGTTCTTCAATTTAAGTTAAACTCTAATCTGACTCCATTTTATTATTTAATCTGACTCCACTTTATTATGACCTCGTATTTAGTTTGAAATGCAAATTGATTGTCTGTTTCTAATTAGTATTCTTCTGATATTTGATTATTCTAGTTAACTCTTGACTTTATATTTACTCGTTCATTCGGTTGCTCATGTTGCTAACAAGGATACAACGTAATCTACTAGAGTCAATAATTACAGAGTAAAACAGAATAAGGTCAAATGTAACAATTTATTATCAGTCAGGTAAATACTGTATGTGTTACGTCAATTACACAGCAATTCAAAGAGATCAAATCATATCAATACAAAACATTGAATTCTCAAAGATAAATCTACGAGTAAAGGATGCATACCTGACTTTATAGAAATACATAGTGTGAAGTGTAGAGACACACCACACTACGGGCTTCTGGCTACAGAATCACCCCGATCCTTTTGCAACATTTCCTTAAGTACCCTGACCAAGATAAACATCCCCCGAAATGGAGACAGGCAAGTCGAGTTAACACCTTTTGGGACAGAAGGTAATTTGCATGAAAGGTACTGGGAACTGACCCACCCTCTACAGTGTGCAATACATCTCTAAACTCTTAGAATCTGTATTACCTTTTAGTTTACTACTTGTAAGAATGAGACCATTGTACCAGACGCCCTGAGACAATTCAAATGATACCAAACATGACTGTAAATATCACTTGCATTAATGCAGAACATTACATTCTACTATTGACCATTCTGAGTGAGCTGAGTGAAGGTAAGGATGGGTGAGGGGAAGGAAGGGGATGAAAAGGAACTGATGCATATGTGAGAGAGGCATTCTCCCACATTTTCTCTCAGTGGGATGTAGAGACAGATGTCTGTATGTTAATGCACTGTGTGTGTGTTGTCCATCTCAGAAGTTCAAAGTGTCTGAGGTTCTGTAATTCTTACAGTACAGAAACTGCACTTGTTAAAATTATAAATGACTTGCTTCTTGCTTCAGACCAAGGCTGCATCTCATTGCTAGTATTACTTGATCTTAGTGCTGTGTTCGAAACTATAGACCATGACATACTTATAGATCGATTACAAAACTATACTGGTATTCAAGGGCAGGCTTTAAGATGGTTTAGATCCTACCTGTCATATCGCTACCGCTTTGTTAATTTAAATGGGGAGTCATCTCAGTTATCACCAGTAAAGTATGGAGTACCACAAGGATCCGTCCTAGGTCCTCTGCTATTTTCAATATACATGTTGCCTCTTGGTAATATTATTAGAAAATACAGGATTAGTTTTCATTGTTATGCTGATGATACTCAACTATATTTCTCAACAAGACCAGATGAAACTTATAAACTATCTAAACTAATAGATTGTGTAAAAAAATTTAAAAGATTGGATGACCAAAAATTTCCTCATATTAAATTCAGATAAGACATAGATATTACTTATTGGACCAAACAAACAGCACACAGAATCTTTTGGATTACAATTTACAACTAGACGGATGCACTGTCACGTCCTCTAATGTCAAAAATCTGGGTGTTATATTAGACAGCAACTTGTCCTTTGAAAATCATATTTCCCATATTACAAAAACAGCATTCTTCCATCTTAGAAACATTGCCAAGCTTCGAAACATGCTACCTGTTTCTGATGCAGAAAAGCTAGTTCATGCATTCATGACCTCTAGACTGGATTATTGTAATGCACTGCTAGGTGGTTGCCCTGCATTTTTCAATAAACAAGCTACAGATAGTCCAAAATGCAGCGGCTAGAGTTCTT
Organism: Barbus barbus; assembly: GCF_936440315.1. NCBI lineage: Eukaryota > Metazoa > Chordata > Actinopteri > Cypriniformes > Cyprinidae > Barbus > Barbus barbus. The sequence continues at coordinate 27,038,484 of NC_136737.1, read as the reverse complement.
AGCAGGTCAAGAAAATATGATCATATTACTCCAATTTTACAGTCTCTGCACTGGCTACCTATTAAGTTCCATATCATTTACAAAATATTATTACTTGCCTATAAGGCCCTAAATGGCTTATCTCCTGCGTACCTAACTTGTCTTCTACCACGCTACAATCCAACCCGCTCCCTAAGGTCGCAAAACTCTGGACTTTTGGTAGTACCTAGGATGGCAAAGTCCACTAAAGGAGGTAGAGCTTTTCACATTTGGCTCCCAAGCTCTGGAATAGCCTTCCTGATAACGTTCGGTGTTCAGATACACTTTCTCTGTTTAAATCTAGATTAAAGACACATCTCTTTAGCCAAGCATTCACATGATGCATCTTATAATCTAGTTGTCACGAATCTGGTCCATGCTCTCCCGGTCAACCACTAGAGGTCACCTGTTCACCACATTGACTTTTTCACTCACAACACACTGGACTCCATTTCCCACAATCTATTGCACTGACGACACGCACAGCTGTTCACTATCTCGCCCACACCTGATTACCATTTCACTATCACTACCACTCACTATTTAAGCCTGGGACTTGCTCTTGCTCACCGCCGAGTATTGTTAGCCTGTCTGCACTACAAAGCGTTCTCTGTTCCTAGTTTTCCTCGTGGTTTTCCTGTGTTCTGATTCTTGCCCGTGTTCCTGGTTTTTTCTTTCTGCCTTGCCCTATTTAGATATTGTTCGCCGATCGTTGACTACGCCTGTTTCCTTGACCACGCTTCTGTCTTGCCCTCTACATACCTGTCTGCTGTTGTTTGACCCTGCCTGTCTTGACCATGTCCTATAATAAAGCTTTGTAAATGGATCCGTACGTCTCACGTCTCGTCAGCCCCGTAACAGAATACTCGGCCCTACAAGGATCCAGCAGCTTTCCTGACAAACATCGGTCAGGTATGGAAGCAGCTTTCTTATTATTGGCCCTTACGCAGGGTACACGATCCCTAGAACGTTACATCGCTGAATATTTGGCTTTGGCTAATGGCTCTAATCTACCAGATTGTATGTTGATAGATTTTTTTTGTGATGGCCTTAACCAGCCACTGAAAACAAAAGTAATTCACAAAGCACCTCGTTCATCATTAAGTCATTTCTTGGACTATGCTTTAATGTGTGTGGGCTCTTCTTTTACTGTGGGTGTCGCGGAGGAACGAGACACCGCACTCAATTGTGTGTTCACAACCACGCTAGAGCATGCTCACAAAATGGCGACATCATCGAACCTCAATGCTGCTGGTAAAGAGCCAAGTCGAGTCCCAGCCTCCGTCAAAGAGCCAAGTCGAGTCCCAGCCTCCGTCAAAGAGCCAAGTCGAGTCCCAGCCTCCGTCAAAGAGCCAAGTCGAGTCCCAGCCTCCGTCAAAGAGCCAAGTCGAGTCCCAGCCTCCGTCAAAGAGCCAAGTCGAGTCCCAGCCTCCGTCAAAGAGCCAAGTCGAGTCCCAGCCTCCGTCAAAGAGCCAAGTCGAGTCCCAGCCTCCGTCAAAGAGCCAAGTCGAGTCCCAGCCTCCGTCAAAGAGCCAAGTCGAGTCCCAGCCTCCGTCAAAGAGCCAAGACAGGTCACAGCCGACGTTAAACAGTCAAGCCAGGCCCCAGTTGATCGTCACGAGCCAAGTCAAGTCCCAGCCGTTGTTATAGAGCCAAGTCAAGTCCCAGCCGTTGTTAAGGAACCAAGTCAAGCCACAGCCGGTGTTAAGGAGCCAAGTCAAGCCACAGACTGTTCCCCTGACCTCAGTGCTTCCTGTTATGGCGGTCACCATTTTGAGTGTGCAGGCTGCACACTGTGTTCCTGAGGCGTCTCCCGTCCACGAATCTGTACCAATGCCACCAGAGGTGGCGGCTTTGGCTGCAGAACCTCTCGAAGTGGTGGCACCTACACCCATATCCCGAGAATCCAGTTCTCAAGCCACAGCCAGGAGTGCCGATCCCGAATCCCGAGAATCCAGTTCTCATGTCACGGCCAGGAGTGCCGATCCCGAATCCCGAGAATCCTGTTCTCCAGTCACGGCCAGGAGTGCCGTTCCCGATCCCCAAGTGCCCGCTCCTCCAGAGCGCCCTCAAGTGCCCGCTCCTCCAGAGCGCCCCAAAGAGGCCGTCTGTGAACTCATGCCCTGTCCTGTCATGGCTAAAGAGGCCGTCTGCAAATCCTTGCCCTGTCCTGTTACGGCCAAAGAGGCCGTCTGTGAACTGACGCCCTGTCCTGTCACGGCCAAGGAGGCCGTCTGTGAATCCTCGTCATGCCCAGTCACGGCAATGGAGGCCGTCTGCATATCCTCCTCCTGTCCTGCCACAGCCATGGAGACCGTTTACGAGCTCTCGACCTGCCCGGTCCCAGCTCCTGAGACCATGAAGACACTCTCTGTGTTGTCTGTCTCTGTTCTCCCTGTGGTGTCTGTCTCTGCTCTCCCCAGATCCCTGATCCTGCCCTGGCTTCCTGACCAGTCCACTCTACTGTGGAGTTTCTCTACCCAGTCTACGCCACACTGGTGGGCTCCTGCTTTGTCTGCTCAGCGGTGGTGGTCAGCTGTCTGGTTTTGGGGGTCTCCTGCTTCGCCCAGGTGCACTCTGGTCCTGTCCTGCCCTGCAACAAGGACTCTCTCAGTGTTGTCTGTCTCTGCTCTCTCTGTGTTGTCTGTCCTTGTTCTCCCTAGATCCCAGTCTCTGTCACGGGTTCCTGCCCTGTCTGCCTCCCTGTGGTGGTCCTCTGCCCTGCCATGGTGGTCTTCTGCTCGGTCTGGTGGTTGTCTGCCCCGCCGTGGTGGTCTTCTGCTCCGCCCTGGTGGGCTCTGGTCCCGTCTGCTCCGCCCTGGTGGGCTCTGGTCCCGTCTGCTCCGCCCTGGTGGGCTCTGGTCCCGTCTGCTCCGCCCTGGTGGTCTCCGGTCCCGTCTGCTCCGCCCTGGTGGGCCTCTGCTCTGCCGGTTCTGCCTCAGTCCCCGGTCTTCCCACTTCCTCACGGACCTGGCCCTCCATTCCCTCCCCCTGTTCCGCCTCCACTCCACCGCTCTCCTGGACTATATAGGAGCGTCTGGAAGCCGCTCCTTGGGGGGGGGCTATGTCACGAATCTGGTCCATGCTCTCCCGGTCAACCACCACTAGAGGTCACCCGTTCACCACATTGACTTTTTCACTCACAACACACTGGACTCCATTTCCCACAATCCATTGCACTGACGACACGCACAGCTGTTCACTATCTCGCCCACACCTGATTACCATTTCACTATCACTACCACTCACTATTTAAGCCTGGGACTTGCTCTTGCTCACCGTCGAGTATTGTTAGCCTGTCTGCACTACAAAGCGTTTTCTGTTCCTAGTTTTCCTCGTGGTTATCCTGTGTTCTGATTCTTGCCCGTGTTCCTGGTTTTTTCTTTCTGCCTTGCCCTATTTGGATATTGTTCGCCGATCGTTGACTACGCCTGTTTCCTTGACCACGCTTCTGTCTTGCCCTCTACATACCTGTCTGCTGTTGTTTTGACCCTGCCTGTCTTGACCATGTCCTATAATACAGCTTTGTAAATGGATCCGTACGTCTCACGTCTCGTCAGCCCCGTAACATTAGTACTGCAGTTATATCTGATCAAATGTACATTATTATTATTCTTTAGCTTGGGTTGAACAAATCATTTTTGCTTAGATGGAACAGCAGCTAAGGTAATTATGTCTCTATTTTTTTTCTCTGTTTCTGCCACGGGATTAACATGGGGGATGATGTCAACACCTCAGAGGATGCCAAAGCTCAGACAACATACAGAATTACCAAATTTTGCCATAAGTTAAACATATTAAGGTTCTGCAATATATAAATATATTGTGGAAACTTAATTTCCTGTAGGGCTGCTTTGCAACGATTTGTATCGTAAAAAGCGCTATACAAATAAACTTGATAAGAAATTCTTCAGAAGAGTTTGTGTCATGGGTTGTTGGACTTTTTATTGAATATGGGTCGATGATAAAGGATGTTCAAAATTATGAAAGGAAAAGTTTTGAACAGTCTAGTTTGAAAAAAAAAAAAAATCATTAACCATGTTCTCAGAAATGTTCATATTGCTATTTATACCTTTTAAAAAAAAAGAAATTGTGCTGTAACGAATGGTTGAAAAGGAATAGCAAGTCTTCCGTAGACCTTGAATGTGTGTGCGCGCGCATGTGTGTTCATTTCTGGTGTTTCATATATAACTATTCATATATTCAAAGAAAATGTTACTTTTAAACATTTTATCTATGTATGTCATGACATTCTTAGAGGAAATGTGAATATTCAAATGTGAAAGGTCTTTAAATTTATTATTTTTAAAACACTTTTTAAAATTTGTAATGTTAAATAAATATCTAAATATACAAATAAATATGAATCATGAATATCATTAAATATTTATTTTCAACAATATGACAGCCTGAACTAATATAATTTTTTATATATATTAAGACTATTATACTAATGCAATATTTTGTATACAAATGGTAATAACTGCACACAGTCGTGTAAAATCCTTTTATTTCCTCTTTTTCTTTTTTTAAATGACTGCTTAATACAGCTTTTTTTAAAATATCAACTGTAAATAAATTTGTTTATTGATTCCAATGACAATCATTGACATGAACTAAAATCAAATTAGTTACATTCAGAAATTCTTTCTCTCTTCATATAGAAGATAAGCCAATTACTCTATGTATTAAATTAAATGTGCCAAAATATTGCACTTATTGCAGACTGAGGTCTGTGCTGTAACAAATCTTTCTGAGAATTCTGTTTGTTTGTTCAGATTATAAAAATGCATTTAATCTACAGTATGTCTTGATAATGTTTATCCTTTGGCTCGACTAACCAATTATTTATATTTCATGTTTCATATCTTGCACGTTTTCCACATCTTAAGCGACTTGGCACACTTTTGTGTCATGTTCAACATCATCTCTTTTCTCACATATTCACAACAGCCTGATAGATGACCTGGGAAAAAATTGCACATATTCATATGTAGAGAAAAAAAGAGCTAGCGAGAGATAAAAGACATAAGGACATAAACCAGACCTCTCCGTAGCATATAGAGTAATCTGCCCGGCGTACAATTACACACACTCACACACACACTCCTCCCACACGTATCAGGGCCGCTACAGCTGGGTGAAATCTACCGTCTCTGCTCGCGCTCATTTCTCAGCAAGATCTTTGAAATATTTTCTCATTTGCAGTAAATCAAAATTAAATATGGATGGTGCTGGTTGATGGGGCCTGTTATTAATCACTGGTTACTCTTTACGCAGCCCGACTGTGTGCGAACCAATGGAGGAACACCTGCCTTGGCGACTGCGAAAGGAAACAGGCAAATGCCGGGCTCTGATTTGGCCAGACTCCAGGGGTCAGCTTGTATGCTAATCTGCTAATATGGTGAATATAATTGTAATTTAATCGTTAGGGCGTAGAGATGAGTGGAGGAAACAAACTATTTCTGCATGCCAATGTTATGATATCAAATTGGTGAGCAGGATTAGACGGAAAGCTGGCAATTAATGGAGCCAGACAGGCCTGATTTATGCACCTGTGTGCAAGCAGTATAAATGAATAGAGAAGCAGAGTGTCTTCACTGAGCGCCCGACATTGTGTCTCGCTGCAAGCTTGAGTCTGTCTGCGACAAGACTGTAGAGACAGCGTGACACGTAGTGTATGAATGCTTAGAAACAATGGAAAAAATGTGGCCTCAAGACTGGACTCTGGCAACAGTACAATGAAGACTAAAAAGAAAGAAAAGCTGTCAAGACAAAGGCTTGTCAGAATGGTTAATCAGTTAAAAAAAATAAAGATGTTCAGGACAGTGTTAGATATAAAATGGATCACTGATAGATAGATTCACTCTCAGCTCTGAATTCACTTCTGCCTCTGTCTACAGCAAATAAAGCAGTGTTTGAAGCATGTACATACAGGGAATAGTGACATACAGAAGAAAATAACTAATTAAGTACACTGCTGGACAATAACCAATCATTTGTATACTAAATTATTTTTTAACACTTTAGAATGATAAACACATATTCACTATTAACTATGACTTTTGCCTCAATAAACTCTTAATTTACTGCTTATTAATAGCTTGTAAAGTAGTCGTTGTAGTTGTTAAATTTAGGATTATGGGATGCAGAATATGGTCATGCAGAATACAGAATTAATATGTGCTTAAGTACTAATAAACAACCAATATGCAAGCTAATAATTACCTACTGTAGTTAAAAATGATAGCTGAGAAGTTGTTCATCATACTAATGTTTTTTTTTTTTTTCTATATTTGACTAATTATGTTTTTTCTATGATTGGTCCATATATAATCCTACAAACGCTTGTGTATTAATAGATTTTATACAATGTAAAAACAGCCAGGTGTTAAAAGACACTCTTCTCATCTGTCACTGTGTGTCGTCCTGATTCTGTCCTAACAAACCTAGGCTGACTGTTTCTTGTTAATTCTTGACAACACATAAAAACGTCAAATTAGACAGACAATGACAGAGCACCCCTAAATGAAGATCGATCCTGTATCAGATCAGTGCTTGCATACTTGATTGAAATACATCATGTAGATTTGGCAGAGTGTCACAATGCTGCAAACGCTGTAAAATCTCAGTTCAACATTATCTTTATTCTTATTTGAAGGGTTCTGATAACATACATACGTGTTAAAATAAAAGACGTTACAAAAGAGTTACGGAAAAATACACTGAAAATAAATAAGTGCATGTTTGTCCAGGCAGCTTTTTTTTTTTCTCCATATAATGAACATCAAAACTTGCTAATTATTCAACAAGAGCAATAGGCGGAGTCACTCAACATTGCGCAACACTATTCGGATACTACATGCCAACTTACGCTGCTTGACTTCTTTGTAAAAAAGGAGTGAAGAGTTTCTTGCCGCTTTGAACTCATCTCGACCTCTAATGAATGATGGACCGCGGGCGCGAGCCTGGGCATGTCGTGACGTCACAAACTGAGTGCCTGATTGCCATGGAAACGTAAACATCATGTATAAATTATCTTGTCTCTTTGAATTTTAAATCATTCTGCATTTATATACATTGCTCCATTAAAACCTCAACATGTCGAGAACACAACTGTCCAATGAAAAAGTGCGGGGGACGAATTTACTTTTTATAAAAAGTGGGGGGGACACGTCCCCCGCGTAATCCCTGGACTAGCAGATAGATGGACGGACAGACGGACGGAAAGAGAGACAGAAAGACAGACAAGCAGATGATAGATAGATAGATAGATAGATAGATAGATAGATAGATAGATAGATAGATAGATAGATAGACAGACAGACAAGCAGATGATAGATAGATAGACAGACAGACAGACAGACTAGCAGATAGATGGACGGACAGACGGACGGACGGATGGACAGACAGACAGAGAGAAAGACAGACAAGCAGATGATAGATAGATAGATAGATAGATAGATAGATAGATAGATAGATAGATAGATAGATAGATAGATAGATAGACAGACAGACAGACAGACAGACAGACAGACAGACTAGCAGATAGATGGACGGACAGACGGACGGACGGATGGACAGACAGACAGAGAGAAAGACAGACAAGCAGATGATAGATAGATAGATAGATAGATAGATAGATAGATAGATAGATAGATAGATAGATAGATAGATAGATAGATAGATAGATAGATAGATAGATAGACACTAGATGATAGACGGATGGACGGACAGACAGACAGATAGACAGATATAGACAGACAAACAAGCAGATGATAGATAGATAGATAGATAGATAGATAGATAGATAGATAGATAGATAGATAGATAGATAGATAGATAGATAGACAGACAGATGATAGACAGACAGACAGATATAGATAGATAGATAGACAGACAGACAGACAGACAGACAGATAGATGGACAGACAGACAGACAAGCAGATAGATGATAGACGGACAGAGAAACAGACAGACAGATAGACAGACAGACAGATGATAGACAGACAGACAGACAGATAGATAGATAGATAGATAGATAGATAGATAGATAGATAGATAGATAGATAGATAGATGATAGAAAGACAGACAAGCGGATGATAGATATAATGTACATAGATGTGACATGTCACATGTCATGGTATTTACAAACAAAATTATTCCATTTCAATCACAATAAAACTAAAGTGAACAGAACAGGTGTATAGTGCTTCGAAACGATGTGTCCGTCTGCTAATTTTATCGCTCTTGCAGTGTAGACAGCCTCATTGATTATATAATGGGAGCGATCTAGTTTTGTGGAGTACACCGCACATATCTGGTGAATCCACGGTGAAAGAAAGAGAGGGCTGAATGTGTTGGCGAGCCGGAGAGTAGACATTGGATTAAGTGCACTACACTAACGCTTTCAGTGCGAAAGTGTTGTGAGGCTCGGAGAGGCAGTGTTACATGGGGGTGGACAAGGGTTGGTGGGAGAGAGAAAGAGAAGGGAGTGTTGTCTCTACTCTGCCACATGGCGGTGGGCTGGAGGAGAGGTTGCCAGGCAGCCTTTTGTGCAGTTCAAGGCTGTTTGAAATTTCAGTTGGATACAGGACGTTCATTAAGGAGCCTTTTTGCCCAATGTAAACAGAAGTGTCCATCACCTTTAGAGCACATGTGCCCACACTCACAGTTGCTTAGGTTTGCAGACACATAAAGCACTCACATGTACGCCCACTTGCTCAGTTGTCGAGAAATATCTCTGTGCTCTGCTCCAATTTACACGCCATCGGGACTCTGAATACGTGTGCATTCAATAAAATAATCAATCTAAGTTGCGACAGAAGCCAAACAATTCATTTGATTACCAAGCACGGCTTACATCATATAGACTCGGCGAACCAATCATACTCACCGTCTGAAACTGTAGAGCCTCTTTGTGACTGTTAAAAGCAAAAAAAAAACAAAAAACAGAGGAGCTAGACTCCAGTATATCTGGCTCGCTCTGCCATTGACCTTTATTGGAATTCAGGGCACCGTGAACACAAAAAAGGGCTTGTTCAGGATGAAACTCACTGCTTCCTGGAACCTTCTCCAAGAATAGCAGGGGGAAAAAAAGTATGACTTAGAGTAGCAGTGGCGCTCTCATTTTATGTGATCGTATTTTCTTCCTAAACTAACAAGCGCCGTTGTCTTTTAGTCGGGGTTTGGGTTTCATCTGTCCTACTTTCGGAGGTTCTCTTGGATGGCGGTGGACATTCAATCACTTGTTGTCTGCCTGCGTGAGTCCTGGTTAATATTTCTGCACTGACTGCTGGCTGAAGTATTATATACTTGGCGCTGTTGTATATCAGCATGGCTACCGTCACCACACACTGGGATCGGGTGTCCTTGAACTTGTGGGCTCACTTGAACTTCTCTCAATATGATTAATTGTAGTGATTGTCAGTGTAGATATGGATTTTGATGGAAACATCCATATCCCAGTGCACCTTGCACTACCACCGAATACGTCCCAGAGGACTAATCCTTGCTGAGACCATTGAATGTTTCAATGGAGATTGAAAGGAGATACCTCTTAACCCTCGAGAGACATCTTCAAGACATTCCATGATCAATACGATCCTTGATGCTGTAAATCATCTTAGGACTTCATATAGCCAGCTTTTAAAATGAGCCATGCTGGTAATGTATGCGTTCTACCAAAGCCTGACAGACCTTTGACAGGTTTCTAAAAAGCCTACCCATTCTCCAATGCTTGAGAAAATGCAAATGTAGTCACTGGCTTACCAGAAGATTGAATGGGCTTATACAATTTTTACTGATCTGACCAGGGGTGCATTTCCCAAAAGCAACTATGGTCGCAAGTTCTGTCGTTACAAATATAGTTCAATGGAAATAACGACCATAGTTGGCTAACAATGGTTTTCAGAAGCACACCTCTGATTTGTGCCACAAAACCCCCATGTTAAATTTGTCCCCCCTCCACCCTCAAAACGCGATCGATTTTGACCCTTTGATGCGCCACGCTTTGGCTGGCTCTGAACCAGAGAAAGACAAGCTCAGAAAAAAATAAAAAGAAAGACGCGCTCTGTGCTTTTCATATTTAATAACTGTTCAGTGTTTTCAACCAAATACAGTTTATTTTAGGTTTCAGACATTTAAATATACTTCAGTTAAGCAAAAAAGAAGATATTTAGTTTGTTAAATAGCTAGGCTACACACTTCTATGGAAACCGGCAATAATAATCCTTTCAGTTAATGGACGACATGTTGTATTTCTATCAAATACACATTGTGTAGGTTACTATAAAGTTTACACTGTTTTTCTCCCAGATAACTGACCACTTACTTTCATGTATTTCGTGAGAAATAGATGAATTTACGTGATGTTAATCCGACAGATCCGCGGCAATGTCTAGCATTATCAACATGGTCATTATTGTGCCTGCATGACACGTCGCTATGGAAATAATAAAATGATATGTATAGAATATTTAATTATTTAATATTGCCCTTTTGTATAATTACCACTGTCTATTGGCATATATCACAAATATAAAATAAAATAAACGGTCATTTCATGTATACTACTCTTGGGGGCCCTCTGGTGGCAGCCCCTTTAGTTCGGTTATGCCTTGGACCGGCTCTGGTCCTGGCAGACAACAAAACATTAAAGATTGCATGTAAGAAAAAGAAAAAGAAAATATTATAGAGGTTTGCAAATTGGGTTTTTTAAGCAACACATTACTAACTACCAAACAATACCTTAACAAGTGCCCAAACAAATGCCCTACACATCACCCAGAGGACAATAGCAACTGGCAACCATCCAGAATACCCTAACAACTTCAAAACAATGCACAAAGACACCTTAGCAACACCATAGAAGCAATTTTACAATGCACAAGAAACCATTCTAAATACCTTACCAACTGCACTCAAAAATTCACTGAAAACATTCAAAACACCTTAGCAACTGTAAAACAATGTCCTGCAATGACCTAACAATGCCCCAAAAACTACCAACAACACCCTAGAAACCATCCAGAACACATTAGCAATGTCCTAGCAACTAAATAACAATGTTCGGGCAATTATACAAGATACTCTAACAACTGCAAAAGTGAACAAATACTTACAGCACTTAATCAAACCCCTAACAATGCCTTAGCAACCATCCAGAACAGCCTAGCAACTGTCTAACACTGTACACAAAAAAAAAAAAAACAGAACACCTTAGCAAATGTATAGAAATGTCTAGAAACATCTAGAACACCTTAAATGAACACTCCACTTTTTTTGGAAATAGGCTCATTTTACAACTCCCCTAGAGATAAACAGTTGAGTTTTACCGTTTTTGAATCTATTCAGCCGATCTCCGTGTCTGGTGGTAGCACTTTTATCTTAGCTTAGCATAGATCATTGAATCGGATTAGCCCATTAGCATTTGGTCATCAAAAATGACTAAAGAGTTCAGATAATTGTCATTTAAAATTTGACTCTTCTGTAGTTACATCGTGCACTAAGACCGACGGAAAATGAAAAGTTGCAATATTCTACACTGATATATACCGAAATTTGAGCAGTGATATTACGTAGTGCCTGAAAGCAATTATCTAGCAACACCCTATGTACAATCACCTTAGCAACCATCTAATAATCCCTAACAACCATACAGAACACCATAGCAACTACCCAGAACACCCTCACAACTCCATAGCAATGTATTTATAAACACAATAAGGACACGGCAGTAACTGCATAGCAATGGCCTAGCAACCACCTAACAATAGCCTAATAACCATCCCAGAACACCTTAGCAACACGCTAGCAACTATCCAGAACACCCTCACAACCTCATAGCGATGTATTATAAAAAACAATTAAAAACACCTTAGTAACTGCATAGCAAAGCCTTAGCAACCACCTAACAATGCCCTAACAACCATCCAGAACACTTTAGCAACACGGTAGCTACTATCTAGAAAACTCTCACAACTGCAAAGCGATGTATATTATAAACAATAAGAACACCTTAGTAACTGCATGGCAATGATTATAACTGGTTATAGCAATGCCTTAGTAACCACCTAGCAACACACTGGCAACCACCTAACAATGCCCTAACAACCATCCAGAACACTTTAGCAACACGGTAGCTACTATCTAGAAAACTCTCACAACTGCAAAGCGATGTATATTATAAACAATAAGAACACCTTAGTAACTGCATGGCAATGATTATAACTGGTTATAGCAATGCCTTAGTAACCACCTGGCAACACACTGGCAACCACCTAACAATGCCCTAACAACCATCCAAAACAGCTTAACAATTCTCTAGCAATTATTCAAAACACCCTCTCAACTGCATAGTGATGTATTGTAAACACAATAAGAACACCTTAGTTACTGCAATGCCTTAGCAACCACCTAGAAACACCCTAACAACCATCCAGAGCACCTTAGCAACACACTAGCAACTATCCAGAACAGTTTGTAGCAAGACAAGGACGATTTCTCTACTGGGCACAATGTAACATTTGAAGACAAGACATGTGATACGTCCACAAGCACTCAAACTGAATATCAGTGTAAAAGATCCTTAATTTTCAACCTGGCAGTCCTTCCTCAACTCCCTCTCTCCCTCGCTTTGCTTTACGTCCTTTTAACTAGCCGTATTCTCATGGCTTCTTTGATGCACCGTCTCTTTTAGATTTATAGCTCAGTCAGAGCCAGGTGTAGCACTTGGAACTGGGGTTAAAAGCCCTTTTATTGCACAGTTTTATGAAACCAGGACAAGGAAACAAGAAACTGAGTTTTGGAGATTAGAGAAGGAGATAACTGTTTGTATTCCTCCTTGAAATTCCAGGGGATAATGGAGGACATTCACTTTATGGACTCCAGAGGAAGAAAATAGGATATATGAACATCTTCCCCCGCAGGAGTTTGGCTCTTGTGAGAGATTGTGTCCTGGGTTAGGAGCTTGACATGAGCGAGAAAGGGAAAGCTGCAAGATTGAGAGACTGTGGTTTTACAAGAGAAATATTAAATTGCTGCTGTGTTCTTCATTGAAGGTTCTTTGAGAACAAAAACAATGGGTTTCATTCACAATAATTGCATGGATTATTTCATGTTTGTACACACAGGAGAACATCTCATGAAAAATCTCCTAATTCACACATTCGTACACAAATTAATTTGTTCTTATAAGCATTCTGATGTTAGTGAATTTGGAGTATTTTTTTTTTTAGTGCTGATTAATCACATCCGAAATAAAAGTTTTTGTTTACAGAATATATGTGTGTGTGTGTACTGTGTATATTTATTATGTATATATAAAGACACACATACAGCATATCTTTTGAAAATATTTACCTGTATTAACATGTATATATTTATATTCATATAAATTACATCATATATCAATATATTTAATATATAAACATAACATATTTTTCTTAAATATATACATGCATGTGTGTGTATTTATATATACATGCCTTGCGAAAGTATTCATACCCCTTATTTTTTTTCATGTTTTATGTTGCTGCCTTATGTTAAACTGCTTTAAATTACTTTTTTCCCATATCAATCTACACTCCATACATTATAATGGTAAAGAAAAGTTTTTTTAACATCTTTGCACATTTATTAAAAATAAAAAAACTTAAATGATTGCATTAGTACTCATACCCTTATCTGTGACAGTTGGTACTTAGCTCAGGAGCATTCATATTCATATTGTAGGTGTTACTAGACTTTGAGTGAAGGTAACCTGTGGCAAATTCAATTGAATACGTATGATTTGGAAAGGCACACACGTCTTAATAAAATGTCCAACAGCTGATAATACATATCAGAGCAAAAACCAAGCCCTGGGGTCAAAATAACAGTCTGTAGAGCCCAGAAACAGGTTTGCGTCAAGCCACACATCTGGCAAAGAGTTCAGAAAAAAAAATTCTGCTTCATTGAAGGGTCACAGAAGCATGTAGTCTCTGTTACCCTTAATGGAAGAACCAGGATTCTTCTTAGAGCTGGCCTCCTGGCAAAACTGAGCAATTGATGGAGAAGGCCTTTGGTTACAGTGGTGACGAAGAACCTGATGGTCACTCTAGTTGAGCTCCATGATCATATGTGGAGATAGGAGAAATCTACAGAAGGACAAACATCACTGCAACACTCCACCGATCTGAGCTTTATGGCGGTGTGGCCAAACTCAATCCTCTCCTCAGTGAAGACAAAAGAAAACACACTTGGAATTTGCGAAAAAGCACCTAAAAGACCCTCAGACTCTGAGAAACAAGATTATCTGGTCTGATGAACCTCAATTCTAAGCATCATGTTTGAAGGGAACCAGCATACAGCAAGAGTGGCTTGAGTGGCCCAGCCACAGTCTGGACTTGAACCCAATCAAATATTTCTGGAGAAACCTGAAAATGTTCGTCTGCCCCCATCCAACCTGAAAGAGCTTGAGAGGTGAAGAGGTGAGGAGACAAATGGCAGATAATTGCCAAATGTTGATGAGCAATGCTTGTCGCATCAAACAAAAAAGACTTGAGGCTGTAACGGTACTTCAGCTAAATATTTAGTTAAGGGTATGAATACTTATGCAATGCACTTATTTGAGTTATTTATTTTTTATAAATTTACGATGTTGTGACAATTCTGTTTTTGCTTTGTCAATGTGGTGTATGGAGTGTAGATTGATGTGGGGAAAAAAGTTATTTAAAGCGGTTTTACATAAGGCAGCAACATAACTAAATGTGAAAAAAATGAAAGGGTATGAATACTGTCGCAAAGCACTGAACATAATAAATATACACAGTACACACACCTATATTATGTAAACAAAAACTATTTGGAGTATTCTAAATGAACACCATGTGCACGAGGTTAGTCATTTGCAGAAAACAAATGACAATCTATCTCCATATAATGGCTTTCCACACATACCTTCCTTACAGCCTTTCGTCACTATCATCAAAACTGCTGCTGTTTGCAGACGCCCTCTCGGAAATGGAAGCTTGTTTCCGCCACAGAATAAAACATTTGAAAAAAAAAAATAATAATAATTGCAACTTTTTATTTAACAATTAACTTTTTTCTCAGAATTGTGATATGTAAACTTGCAATTGTGAGATAAAATTTCACAATTATTCTTAAAATGTTTTATCTTGTGGCAGAAACAAGCTTCCATACTCGCCCAATCCTCGAGCAATGCCAAATACATCATTCTCACCAGTTCTCACGATAAATATATTTTATACAGACCCAGATTACAGACCTCTTGTTAGCCAGCTGTATGCGTATATCTATTATTCAGAGAAACCTCACAGCTGAAGCTATAACGCAGCTTTTCTCACTCTTTCACTGTATATGGAATGCATTTATGATTAAATTGCATCATTTAATAATTGTATTATATAATTTATATATGGATTGTATAATACAATTAATGCAACAAATTTCAATATAGGCTAATAATAGTCATGTTAGGATAAAATATAGCTTCTTATCATGATACAGAGTAAGTGCTTTTTGTGTACATGTGGTTTAACTTATTCTTATATTTTTTTCGTTCTTAAATTCGTTTGTGCACACATTTCACGTGCAAATTTACAAACAAATTTTCCGAACAAAATAAAAAAGTATATTAATGTCAACTTGTATCTTACTCTGTATTGTGCATCCTAAATGGTAATATATATCTAAAATATATTTTAAAATGGTCCAATGATCTAGTCAATTCCTGATAGATAAAATTAAATCCCAGTTTACATGGATTTCCAAGGAAAACTTTGGTATTCAGCTAGAAAAGCATCACATTACAAATGTAAAATGGGTTGTGAATGGCATGTCATGTTGACAAAGTGTGTCTTTGTGTGTATCTCCCGTATATCCCAGAGGGCTGGATTATGGATTGTACCAGTGTCCGGGGCCTCTTTCTAAAACCTTAGGAGACTGGCTAAGGACTTCCAAAAGCTAGTATCTCAGCATCCAAATCCACATTTTCATGAGTTGTCTAAAATTATATGAAGCTCCAAACATAGGTTCGGGAGGAGCCTAATCATTCAGTCCTTTCAATCATCACTACGAGCCTATGTAAGCAGCAGTCAATGCTACATCCCAGCAACAATTCTTTGGGCATCCCTTCACCGCCCCATCTCCTCCTCGATTTCTGTTTTTCTCCCTTTATATAGTACCGCAAAGGAGGGGTTGAACTCTAAGCCCAAGCTGAGCCTCGGGTTCGAGTCTCCTTTGAGGACAGCAATCCAAGTTGGGTTTTTTTTACCGTTAACCATCAGGACTGGATGGGCAGGCAAACTCGTGAACCTATGGCCAAATTGTCTTAGTCTCTTGCCACAGGATAAGGGGTTGCACTAAGGGCAGCATGCCTCCAAAAACATGTCTGAAACTTCTTCAGATTGGAGATGGAATTGACTAGCAAATGCTTTGTTGACTTTGAAAAAGTTTACTTCTTTTATGATTAACTGATGTGATGTCTCAAGATTACGACCAGGAAGAGTTCAGCCAAAGAAACACTATAATCGGGACAAAGACCCTGTGCACAAGGAGAGGTTATTAGCATGGGAGTCTAGTGTCACTGTTGTCAATCAAGTCATACTTAGGCTGAATGAATAGGAGAGTCTGGCTTACCAAACTGCTGTTTTCATCGTCCTTATTTAAAGGAATTAAAGCTATTTCTATTCCACTACTTCCCTACTTTCTCTTTTCTTTGCTTTCATTACGTGTGCCAGCCCCCCTCCTGTCTCCAATTATGGACATGCTTTCATCTATATGCTCAGGAATGAACTGATAGGATCAGGATAGTTGAAGAAAGAGCCATTGTCTTGTCCTTCTTTCACGGTACTCAGGCCACCTCCCTGTTTTAGCCCAGTTTTAAAGGAATAGTTTATCCAAACATGAAAATTCAGTCATGTTGTTCACAATTATTTTTTACTTTCCTTTTGTGTAGAAGAATGTTTACAGTGTCCTTTGAAAAAAAAAAAAAAACTTGAAATGCTAAAAAAGTTATTGACTTTTATTGATGATATGACTTATATTGAACCCAGGAGGAAAAGCCTCAGATAGCCATATTCCAGTGTATGTATCCTTGTTGATTTACTGTGTTACTGCACAAACTAGGAATTTCACACAACTCTTTTTAGGACAGTGTGGTGGATACACTCGATTAGAACCCGCCGTTTCCTGGTACAACAAAAAAGATTTGAGAAATGAGCTGTTAAGACTTGTCCTATTTATTTTTCCTCAGAGTAACTCACTCTTTGGAGGAGTTGTATTGTTTGACGGAGGGGTCTAGGATTTTGTAAGCATTTTTTTTTCTGAGACTGTTGCTTCTCCAAGACAAAAAGGCCAGCGTAAAGCTTCTATGATTATTACTTTCAAACCCCCGTGTTTGGCCAAGTCATTGAAAAAAAAAAAAAAAAAATCTTTTTAAGCCTCCTAATGTTTTGATGACTGTGGCTTATTTTTGCCGCAGTTAGTGCCCCATAAATCATGGCTCATATTTTATAGAGTTCATAGTTGAGCTTTAAGCAACACGGAAGTTAATGAGGCTTAACAACAAATACTAACAATATGTAACTACACTCTGCCACATTGAACTGACCTCCCTGCGAGATGTTATTTTTAACAAGTTCATGAAATCATAAATCACTTGTTTCTGGACTGGATAAAACCTCTTATATATAGTAAGAAATACATGACCATTTGCTAACGGCTAACTGGTCCCAAAAGTGCTTGTGTTGGATTTGTTGAGATACATTAAGGTACGCTCTGCTGTTTTTAGGAGTTCCTCGAAAAGCAGTTACTTGTGTAACGGTAGTGTAGAAATCTGAGTTCCTTGAGGACCCCAGGGGCCTGGGCCTCTCTCAGGATTGCTGCCCCCAAAGGGCCACGGTAATTAGGCCAGGTGAATGGGGTGGCAGCCTGATATAGTGGGGCCTTGTTCCCGCTGCTGTCCACCTATTATTTGGGTTGATTTCATCCAGGAAACAGATAGGAAGAGGGTGGGCCGTAAGTATGAATAATGTAGACATAATAGAAGATTTGGCAATTGGTAGAATCGATTGGAGAAAGGACACAGTGGTCATATGTCCCGGGTAAAGGGTTGACTGAACCTTTTGTTGGCGCCAGTAATAATGATGTCATGCCTTTCTTCTTAACAATCGAGTCTCCAAGAATATTGATGGAGAGGATCAGTAGCTGTGTTTCCATTACCCTTCAAATTGTGCAAATGTAAATTTGCAAATTGACAATATGCCCAATGGAAGCACATCAATTTCGCAAAAAATCCCATTTATCGCAAAAAAAAAAAAAACTTTTATGCTCCCATGAGTTGGTTTTTTAGGCTATTTGAAAAAGGAATATTTCACAAAACTGCAGCTCTTCGCACTGCTTTGCTACACAAAAATGCATCCCTACATCTCCATTGAATAAAAATAATGGCTAGTGCGCTGGCTGCAATGTAAATCTACCAACATCCATCGCCATGACTTGTTGCGAGAGGAAAAAAATCAGTTTTAGTCGTGTAACATCGGTTAATGGAAACGCTGTCATTTCGCAATAGTATTTTTATTGACATTTATAAAATATCGCAAAAGTTTTGTGAAAATCTCTAATGCAAACCTGGCTACTGATATCTTTGATAAAGAAAAGGAAAAGGAAAAGTCCTTTCATTAGGGTGCATTAGGGTCATTGAAAGATGCTTTTTAAATGTTTTAGTCACGTCTAATTAAATACAACGTCTACCCAAACTGATGTCCATACTATTAAAAAAATATCTATTCTACTCAGATCAAAAACTGCTCAAATATCTAAGAAAACAGGTTGTACATCTGTGACGAAACACAAAGATGAGCAAATCTGCCAAAAGGAGAAGTGTGAAGTGAATGGATATATTGTGTATTCCCGGTAGCCATGGTTACTGGCTTTTTCTTTTCACCTGAAACTGTCTCTTCCAAGCCCTCTCTCTCTCTCTCTCTCTCTCTCTCTCTCTCTCTCTCTCTCTCTCTCTCTTTCTCTCTATCTTTCACTCTCTCTGGTGCACTGAGCTGCTGCCGGCAAGATAAGGGCTGGTTTCTCCGAGTTTAGGCTTAACATAATCCTCACCCCACCCCCCAAAAAGACAGTGCTTGTGCTCATCCACACGGAGACGGAAAACAGAGGATGTGGGGAGGATGAGGGAGGAAGGATTGTGGGGCACTGCCCCACATTTGGAGGTATTTATTTGAGCATGAAATGACTACAAAGAAATACAACGTGTGGTGGTGCTTGGTAGGGAAATGTCCTGTACTCTCTGTGATCACAGACACTAGCTAATCTTTTGACAAGGTGAACCCAAAGTGGGAATCCTGGAGCCCTGAGGCCCGTCTACCTGGGAGTGGAGATTTTAGCTAACGCAGAGCTCAGACTCAGACAATGTGTTCTATTCTACTACATCTATCTTGATTTCTTGCCTAACCCTAACGATTCTGACGGTTGTCTTGTTAAAAAGGAATTTTACCCTGGCGTGAAAGAAACCTGCATGGTATTGCTCAAAACTCATGCGGTCTGCTGCTTGGTGGTCGTCTGCAAGATATACAGCTAGTCCACATTTCCCATCCCAGAGTAAACATCAAAAAGCTTTACCTGGGGCTGAATAGTCAATATTTGTGTTACCAGTGCAGAACCTCAATGCTTAGACTCCCAGTATTCATCACTGAATGTCTGGAGCCATCATGATCCAATAGCATTAGCAAGAAGACAAAAAGATGAGCTTCAGACTTTTACTTTTGTTATCAAGATTTTTCATGTGATCCGATCACTTCACTTGACAATCTTGTAAGAAGACCACCTGAGACGTTAACAGCTGCAAAAACTTCTCTGCGAAAAGACTGAATCCGTGGATTTGCTTACTAATATTAATTTCCTTGATGTTTTTGGGGTAACATACAGCGGTAGCACTCAATACGAGACTTGGTCTCAAGTCCATCTCCAGTCTGAGTCCAAGACACTGGACTCTGGTGAATTTGGACTTCATGTTCTTGACTCAGACTCAACCTAGACAGGTCTTGGCCAGGACTTGGACTCGATTGAAGTGGGTCTCAACTATAATGCTGACATACAATAAAGCACATTTACTTAACTAGGACTTGACCATCTTCTGGTATTTCTCTTGCCTTGGACTTGACCCTCTTTATGTCTCCGTCTTGACTCAGACTCAACTGAGCTGGTTTCAGCTACAACACTACCTTAAAGCTTATCTACTGCCCTGTGCGATTCAAGAGATTGAGTGTGGGGATTTGTTTATTAATATTAATTTCCTTGTTGTTTTAGGTGTAACAAAGCAGTGTCAAAGTACTCAAGACTATCCTGAGTCTGAGTCCAAGATCATGTTTTCAATGGGAATAGTTGGATTCAAACCCAACCCACTTTTTGGTCTTGGCACACATTCCACCTAGTCAAACCTCGACCTGGACTTGAATGAGCTGGCCTCAATTACAACACTGACATAAAGCTTATTAATTTGTATTAACATGTCGGAAATATGTTTGTCGATATATTTAAATTTCTTCAATCTGCTCCAGTTTGGGTGAGCAGATCCACAGCCATTTTGGCATAGTCTCTATTGCTCTCATGAATCCATACCATTGTGCTGCTTTATCATTGGTTTGTTGGCATGCGGGCGTTTTCACAAAAGCTGCTGGGATGTTACAGCATACTGGGTTGAAAAAGTCACTGAAAAATCACTGGTAAGAGTCAAGGAGTCAATAAAGGATTTAAAATGTTACAGCATTAGAGCTATAGAGGGACTATTTGTACTGTTATACGGTATTATCAGTTCATTTTTCTTGAGATCCAAATTGACTAAATGTAAAGCCACTTTTGAATAGATATAATCCAATTGTCTACTTACGATCCGTTGGACTTGTTGAGGCAAGTGCCTGTACAATAGTTCAGCATTAAATATGGCTGACCTTGAGTTTTCCTTTAAAAAAAAAAGAACATAAATCCATTACAACAATTTTACTTTTTTTCACATGACATTCTTCTGAATGAAGCAGGATAATACAAGAAAACTGTTATTATTGTCTATAGTTTTTGTTCATAGTTGGGATATTACACCAATAGTGCCTATTATCCAATTCCCAATTCAAATATGTAGGCTACAATATTGTTCTTATTTGATTTGCATTGATTTTCTTGTTTTTTGGGGGGATGATGCAGCACAATGCTGGAGCTGCTAAATGAGAAACAACACTCATCCAGCCAGTTTGACTCTGACGCGGAAAGAATAATCAATCACATGTTCGATCAAGAGAAGGAGTCGAGGAGGGAAGATGAAAGTGTTTTTAAAGAATATAAAACAATTCAACAAGAATAAAGAGAATACAACAAGACTTGCGACTCAAATGGATTTCACAAACATTTAGCAGAGTTCACAAACAGGGTCTTTCTGTCTCTTTAGTAAAATCCAGAGAAGAACATCAGCTGAAAGACAGACTTGAATTTCCATTTGCCTATGTTTCTCACAGCCGCTTCAAAGAGCCGCCCAGACAAAAGTTTCAATAGTGTAAGCTTATTTATTTATTTACAGATTTCTCTTTTATTCTTTACAAAATCGCTGCATTGTTCTTTGAAAAATCACCATGGGTGGTCTGCCAAAACTAGTGTGGAAAAAAAGAACCACTGTGTGAAGGATGGCACAAAGGATTTTGTACAATTGCCTTATATCTTTAAATCGTATTGTATGTTAACAGAGGTACTTTGCCTGAATTAACATAATTGCATTATTATACACACAAAAAATGACATTGAGAATGGAGAGTTGACTAAATATTTGCGATAAAGCAATTGAGAACATTAATCATTCTATCCACATTTCTACAGTGTTTAATAACGCATTGCCTATTAAGTGGTCTATTTAGTTTTCTTATCACTTGCCTGTGTACGTGGTTTAACTGCACATTCCTGTTTGCGTATGCAGCTTTCATATCGCAATAAAACGCACAGCATAAATATTTACACCTTAGCTTACTTAATTACACCCTGTTGAAATGCACAATTGCATCTTAACAGGTCAAGTACAGTACGTGCAAAAGAAAAGGTGCATGATCTGAGATGAATGTTGATAGTTGTAGCAAAAAATGCTTGGAGTCACCTTTGATTTGTAGTGAACAAGTACTTGGGAGCATGTTATGTCAAAAAACCATCATGTGCAACATGCGTAGTACTGTAGCTGCTTTCACAGTCCGTTGCGGAATGTGTCAGATGCAAATACCTGCCACAATCTGAATTATCATTACATCGCAGGACGGAGCAATAATAAGGGTTTCAGGGTTCGCTTTTATCTCTATTTATCTGGCTTATTTTCATAATGCGATTCCTTGGAAAATAATCAGACATTAAAAATTACTCCTTAAAACCTTATCTTATTCAAAGCATATTTAACATTTTCTCAATTACCTATAAGTTTTACATATAAGTAGCAATAATAAAGCTGACTTCATTATTATTCAACAGTATATTACTCAAAAATTATTTAGCAGGCCTTTGACCTTCAGAGGTTAGTAATGAATAATTTATCTCAATTCATATTTAAAATATTGCATCAAATATGAATAGTTTAAATAAAATATCATATACAATACTGTACAATAAAATATGTATATATCTTAAGAAAAATATTTGAATATATTCATGTTTACATTAATATACTGTAAGGTAATACATTTTTAAATGAACAAATTAACAAGCGCATTTGGACTGTTCTGCAAGTAACAAACTTCAGTAATCAAATCAAATGTTTTTTTAACAGTAAAACATCTTTAAAATGAGATTTTATATAGATAAACTATTTTACTCTTCATCTCATTCACACACCTCGTTTTGGTCCCTATTAATACAAACTAGAACCGGTGCAGTTCCAGGTGATGAATTAAACACATCTGTCTCCCTTAAGGAGGAACACCTTGTTTGCATGCCAACATTTCTTGTCATTACCAAACCAGCTGGCAGGCCAACCATTTCCCAGGCATGTATCTTTCTCTCCCATGTTTACTAGTTAGCCTGCCCGCATTCTCCAAACAAAATACCCACTGTTTGTCTCACAGATGAGACTTTTGATTAGTGGAATAAAGTTGGTTGTGCATTACAACTAATTCTGAGCAAGAACCACTCAGTGTCAACTAGATTAACTAGGTCGCTATTACTTAGAAACATTTATTCACTGTCATGTGGTGTGACCAACAAAATAATGTGGTCAAACTAATGCACAAAATAAAAAATAAATCTATGTATAATTCTCCAAAATTCAACCTTTTATTGACTATTCAAATTGTAAAATGTCAAGTGGTGCGACTCTAAAACTAATGAAATTTTTGAATGTATAATTCAAGAAATTTGATTGATTAATTGAATGATTGATTTATTAATTGATGAATAAATAAATAAATAAATAAATACAACATGTGATGTGTGTTTGGTTGTTTTGAACATAAACATTATCAAAAGACATGGTAAAATAATATTACTAAGTCAATAGTGGCACAACGTACCACTTAACATTTAGCGTTATATTAACAAAACTGCTCCACTGCTTATTAAGGTTTGAA
This sequence comes from Barbus barbus, assembly GCF_936440315.1. Lineage (NCBI taxonomy): Eukaryota > Metazoa > Chordata > Actinopteri > Cypriniformes > Cyprinidae > Barbus > Barbus barbus. The sequence goes on along the minus strand of NC_136737.1, from coordinate 27,014,862 downwards.
AACCTTGTGTTTGTCATGTGGTGTGATCAACAATGTCATGTAGTCAAACCAACTTACAGTAAATAAATAAATAAATCTGGCAATGGATCAACAAGTCTCAAAAATTTGACTTTTTTATGACAAGTTAAAGTTATAAAATGTCCTGTGGTGAAACTGAAAACCTATGGATATTTATGAAATAATAATTCATGAAATGTGATGAACGAATGAATTAATAATTGAATAACAAAACAAATAATGATTAAGATTATTCTAAGTCTGTGGAGCACAAGCTGTGTGTTTGTTTGATTTGGGCATTAATATTCAACCCGATCTCATAGCAATTTGTACATATCTGACAAAATGGCTAATTCGTACGAATTTGTACAACCTCACTTGTACGAATTCATGAGATTTATGAAAAATCATATGTATTTTACGTGGTGGCAAATTCGTATGAAGGACCACACCTAACCCCGTCCCTAAACCTACCACTCACAGAAATCGTACGAATTAGTCACCTCGTAAAATTTGTATGAATTGGCCATGAGATAACGTTGAAATATTACCCAAAACATGCTAATATAATACTTCTATAAGCCAGTAGTGGCATAAGGTTCCCAAAAAAGTTGTATGCTATTGATTAAACCATGTGGTAGGCCTCAAATAAAGGGTCAATTTCTTCCATCAGCCCAATGGTAGAGAATGCTGAGTCATGCCATGGTTTTATATCCACAACCCACAAACTCATTGAAGAGATTTATGCAGAGGAGCTCAGATGGCTATGAGAATCTATCGTCCAACCGCTTCCCGGTTCTGCTCACTCCTCTGATCAAGCCCATGCTTGCCTCCCAGAGCTCCAGCAAGACAAATCTCAATCAATACTCATTACCTTGACAGTCTCTTGGCTCACACGCCGTACCACCGAAAACATCTGCCAGCGATCTCAAGTTCACACTGCTCAATGCCATTAGCGTAGCGTCTGGATTCGTGTTCTTATATTTAGCCTTTGCTCCTTCAACAAGCGGGATCTCCTCTTCCGATTGGAGGTTAAGAGGGAGAGGCGAATTCCAGCAAACTGTCGGATTATATCTGTATTAAGTCTGCGGTTTTGTAAATTATATACCACCTTACTCATTAGTCTCATATTGCCTGACATTGCATTTTAAAGCCAAGATGGCAATGTTTCTGATCTTCCGACAACACGATATCCTCAAGGCTTTTGTCAAATAGACAGGAAACATCTTCAGTGAAACGATTATAATGGATACATTTACACTTGGCTTTAATGGTGAACATGAGAAAAACTGCTTGTTTTGACTTGTTTGAAACGTTAGGAAAGGTATATTCTTGGTTCAATACAAGTTGAGCTCAACTACAGCACTCATGTAATATTGAACAATACACAATTCAATAAACAAATAAATAAATAAGTACATGTCTTTTAAGGCCAGATTTACTAAACAGGGCAAATTAGCGTTAGAGCGCTATTCTATAAAAGCGCCAATGGGAGGGGAAATTCTGCATGTGAATTACTGATAATGCACACATTAAAGAACACAGAGGCAGCCAGATCATTTCCACAATGACCAGCACAATCTACCAAGAACAGCTCAAATCACCGCCTGCTTTAAGACATGCTTCTTTGGGGGATGTTAAATAATGGCCCAAATACCAGTACTTTGACGAGCGCAAATGCTATTAAATCGCGTTGCTTGATTCATCTGAATTCTCTCCTCCCATAAATTGTGTGTCTGAAAGGGAAACTCCTACAAATGCATATTAAATTAGGTCAGGTGCAAAAATAACTGTGTCCACACCTTTTCAGCGCTAATTCTTCACTGCGTGTCTTTAGTAAATCCTGACAGTACTACTTTAACGCCAAAAGACGTTTTTTAGCTGTTAATAAATCTAGCCCTTAATATTTTAGTCAACACAACAAAATAAGTGTACTTTTTAAAGCATCACAAAAGATTATTCAATCAGAAGAAATCATGTTAATCGTGTAATCATATAATATCGAAACAGTGAGGACCTTAATATTTATGGATTGGCTTCATTCACTTCCACTGCAAATGCTAATGCTAATTTAGTAAACGCATACATTTATAATCATGCTTGTTCTCTGTCCAATGCTGGAACTGCTACTAGAAATTATCTCAGTTATCTTGCACATATGATTTGTAAGTATTGGAATAGAGGATATTTGGAATTTTTTGCTTCACTGAGCAATGCGAAATGCACTTTTTTAATAGTAAATAAATTGTGCATCTTTGCAACCCACCTGATTACTATTCATGTTACTCTGCATGAAAACAAAAATCACGATACAGAAATGACAATGAAACGTGTTTCACAGACTCATGTTTCCGACTCCACTGCCAAATTCTGTACGATAAATAGTTTGTGACGCATGTGAACAGAGTGCTAGGCTTTTCTTTTCTTTTGAAGATTTGTCATCTGGGAAAGATGCATGGTAAAATTCGACAGTGAAAACAGTCACTGGTACAAAAAGGTTAATTAAAAAGATTAGTTCAAATGGCAATATGAAATCAAAGCTGAGTCTGTTTATAGATATTTCTGTGGTGAATGAGTCTGTTTATAGATATTTCTGTGGTGAATGCCATGTTTACAATCATAGAATAAACATCAGTCAACATTTAGTAAAAACTTGAATTTTAGATGTCATTATACTAAATTCAAGTAGAAATTTACATATTTTTAATCTAACATGCCACTGTTAGTTTAGCATATTAAATTAAGAGTTAGCTTAAATAATATTTTTTTTTTATTAGTATTGTTTTTATTTATTCAATATTGTTTATATTTTTAATTAAAAAAAAAATTATATTTTTTAAAAAACTATTTATTTATTAATTTTAGTTAACAGTAATAACCCTGGTTTTAGTATTTTATTATTTATTTTTAGATAAAAGTTTTGATATTTTGGGGTTGTATATGGGATGGTATATCTGTCCGTTTGCTTTTTACCTGAACACAGTCTCTGTTGGTAAAGATAACTATATCATCTCTGAGCAGTGTGTATCATGCATGTGTCCAGCTGACTGTTAAGGTCACTGCCATGGTGCTCAAATATGTACAGCAAACATGAAATCTCAGATTCTATTCATATGCATTCTCAGGCCAAAACTCTTTAACCTTGGACCATATGCAGCCTCTGCAGATTTGTGGCCGTTTGGTCTTTTTGCTAAAGTGATGAACTGGCATTAGCATTAGCCTGGAATTCCCCACAGAGCGCATCCAAACCCCCAAGCTGTCCAACGTCTGCATGTTTATTTGTGCATGAGAGGCTGGATATGTGTAAACCTGTCAGAGATTTTCCGCCAAGAACTTCCAAGGTGAGAGCGAGTGACCTCCACCAACTGGCCCTGACATCGCTCCTGCTCGCATCTTTATCATCTCTTCTGTCCAGCCCCGCCCGCTTTAGTATTGTTGAATATATGCAGAGACAACTGTAAGTATACAATTATATATATATATATATATATATATATATATATATATATAACTAGATAATTTATAGATTAATTTCCCCCAAAACTGTAAACACAGATTCACTTTTTTTGGTGCAAATCCATTCGATCGATCAATCAATCAATCAATCAATCAATCAATCAATCAATCAATCAATCAATCAATCAATCAATCAATCAATCAGCACTTTATACAATACATATACTTGCATAATGTCAAAAGTTTAATCTGTTCTGATATCAAAATGAAAAATCATATACATTGTATATATTTACAAGAATGAAAATAACCTTATTGAGTAGTTTTGTTTAATATATTGTTTCATGGAGAGAAAAAAAAGAAATTATTATTATTATTATTATTGATATTTTAATTGATGGTTACACCACATGACGTTTAAAGAATAATTTTTTCTGAATTTAAATTTGAATTTAAAACTGAATTTTAAAACTTTTCAGCAATATTAATATAAAAAGTTAAAGTATTTTTTTAAATAATTTTGTGCCAGCCTATTACATATCAATAAAGTCAAACAAATTTTTAAAACATTTATATAAATGTTTATATAGTTGTCCCATGTGACGAGTTATCGAGTCTTCATAACACACACACACACACACACACACACACATATAAATATATATATATATATATATATATATATATATATATATATTGATTAACATACACATGTTTAACTATCAAATCGAAGTTTCCAGAGCATTTGTGAATCTGGAGGAGAGTTTTCGGGAAGGTCCGTTTTACATGCAAATTAATCAGGATTTACTCCTATATTGACGAATGTTAAAATATGAGGCCCACTGAATTTAATCAGAATTTAAAATGGCAAAAGAAAGGCCTTTTTTAAAAAAAAATCGTATTCATATTTAGAGTTTGGTATTACAAAAAGCGTCAGTGGTGTTAGTAGCTTTATTCTGTTAAAAGCAGTGTAGCTATGTAGCTAACTATGTAAACAAGTATGTAAAAAAGTTAGCTAGTCTGTACTTTAATTGTTTTATTTTCAATCTTATATAATCTTATATAAACATATCTTGGTAAGATTCATTTTTCAAAACAACCATCTAGCAAGCAAGGTTAAATGTTTCTATTGTTATGCTAAACTTGTGCTACAAAAGAATGAATCCCTCTCTCTTGTATGTCTTGAAGACACGCACAGCACTTTATCATAAAACGTTAGTTTGCCCTCCACACCTCCTGAGCATAGCAACATGTTCAAACAGGCTTACTGGATTCAGATGTTTTGCAATAAGTGGCTGTTTTTCGCTCGGATAATTAGGCTGTCAGGCCCACATTGCACAGACTTCCAACAGTTTAAACTTTCGAAACATCAAAGAGCCGATAGCGGTAAATGAGGTGCATCCAGTCCTGTTGAGTGAAACTCTTCAGGTTGCACAGCGAGATCACTTTGTTTCCTTGCAAGACTTCAGAAAGACTTAAAACAGCAAATAAGATAAAGCATGTTATGCTCAGAAAAAAGTATGTCTGCACATAATCATTGTTTAATCTTAATAAAGTTCCAATATAGGGGAGGTTTAAAAGTAAAAAAGCAAGCAGCTGGCCTGCATTTGCATCAAGATTTATACAAAGTTTTATAGCTTGTTAAAATCGCCACTTTTAGGGTATGAGCTAAAACACGCTGATTTTGAGTATGTTGCTTTAAATCCAAATGAGCTGTTGGTCCCAGAGAAGAGGGCGGAGCTTCAAGAGCTCAAGCTCTGCATTAGCAGTGCTAGCCTTTACAAGTAAACATTCCACTATTAATACAAGCCTGCTATCTTTACAGAAAACATACTCGGTTTCAAAGTCAGTCATCTGATTATACCGTGCATAATAAATTCACGTTTATGAATTACACAAACGGGGAGTACGGCTGGATAAAAATAACAACATAGCTGGTCTCATGCTATCACAAACTTTATAACTCCCACTTCTGATTATAAGCTCGACAACTTCCAGCGAGCGACTCGCATTGCTTTCATATGCAACTTTTAACTACCGCATTCCTTTTCACAATCATTCTGATAGCACTTGAAGGCAGAAGCAGTGAAAACAGGCAGAGACAATGATAGCTTTAGCAGAAAGGCAATTTGGAAAACAAACGTGTGATACTTACTTTGTCTTATTTAGCTGATGTTCGCGCATAAAGCGTTGGTATTGATTCCTAAACATTTAGGGGACGTTACTGATTTTTTCCGGGATATTTCCTTCAAAAATGACATTTAACCAAAGTGTCCTCGGCTCAGATGAGGGGATTATGGCGACTGCTATGTTCATTCGTGCATCCCAAAACAAAACACTTGTAATGCCTCTTTGGTGCTGACACTGTATATATCTCCAGTAATGGCGGACTGCAGCTTCTCACTCAGGGCCGTGTTTATGCTAATAGGGCAGAGAGTGTGGTCACATTTATTGTTGTTCAGTAAATTTTTGTAGACAATATTGCAGTCATTTCAATTGGAATCGACGTGATTAGGAATTTTGTGAGAAGATGCAAGAATTTCCCAGATTTTCTTGACGTGTTCAACATGTTCAGGCATCACAGTGTTGACCAACAGAAAGCTGTATGTGATGTGATTATTTCAATCATTATCTAAAATACTACTACTACTACTAATAATAATAATAATAATATTAATTAATAAAACATCAATTTCTAAACAAATATCATATATTATAAATTCATTAATTTCAATAAGGGTTTTTTATAGTGTGAAAACCATGAAAACCTGTTTTAGTGTTTTATAGTTTGAAAAGTGTAAAAAGTGTGGTCACATTTACCATTGTGCAGTGAATTATTTGGGGTGAAATCCAGTCATTTCAATTAAAATCACTGCAATGGAAATTTTGCATGTGAATAGTGAAACAAGCATATGAAAAATAGTATTTGAGTATGAAAAGTCTAAAAAGTGTGATTATATTTACCATTGTTTGGTGACGTTTTGTGGGCAAAATCCAGTCATTTCAATTGAAATCAACGCAACTGGGAAGATTTCCCCATGCAGATTTCGCAACATGTACGACTTGTCTACGCAAATTTGCTGTGTTGACCAACAGAAAGTTCTGCTTTGTATGAGTACTTATATAACTTTCGTAGAAGTTGTGTAAGTAAGTAAGTAAATAAATAAATAAATGTAAAAAGTGTGGTCACATTTACTGTTACTTGGCAAATTTTAGTTTAAACTGGAATTGATGCAATTAAAAATGGAATGCAAAGGCGAAAGATTTTATCACACAAACATGCTCCCAGTTGTTCACGTGAATTCACTGTTTACCAACAGAACTCTGTGTTTCATACATCGATACATTAGTGATGATAAAATTTGACCCTTTTTACTGCAAAAAAGCCCAAATTTTGCTAACACCACAATATTATGGCATTCGACAAACTGTCATTGGAAAGAGTTGAGTAAATATTCGACTTATGTTGGCTAAAGATTCAACTGCATTAAAAATAACAGCTTATGGGTTTGGAACGACATGAGGGGGAATAAATAATAAAACAAAACAAAACAAAAAATATATATATTTGGGGGTTGAACAATTAAATTTTATTGTACAGTGAATGGACAAGAGGTAATCATGTATCACGAAAAGTATTTTCCTGATAAAAATCAAATTTATCTTTATATACTCTTATATAATTGGAAATGTCTTGGTACTCTCTGAAGTACCAAGACATGGCGAGCTGTAAAGAGATTTTAATTGGGGAAAATGACTGATAAACCTGTGTGGGTGGTAGAAAATGAGGCAGAAAGAAATTATATGGGGCAAATAACGGCCGTCTGACACGAGATTATGATGTTGGTTTATGAGGGCAGTCTAATGATCAGTTTCAATGAGTCAAACGAAAGCTATCACAGCCAAAACACTCTCATTACATATGTATTAATGTCCAGGAGAGAATAAATAACAAGCAAAGGTGCATGTTAAGCGTGTGTAATTATCCCACTCCAACATTAATCCATTTTCTATTTACCGTGTTTTTTTGTTTTTTTTTTGTAAATCGCTAATTTGATAAAGCTATTGGCGTCATGAATATTGACACAATTGGCCTAACTGGATGTGGAGCGCTGGGTCCCTCGGAGGCCATTATGAAGGATGGACAGCTGGTCCCTGGCTCAGGCCGGCCAGAATCAATCTCTAGTAAACAAGGCCATTCTGTTGGGTGGGAAGGAGGGGTAATTGAGTTTTCTGTCATGTTATGGCGGTAGAACAGCGACTCCATCAGTGGGAGCAGTTGGCTGCCCCGTATCCTGCCGGGCACCAGAACCCACCATTATGGTGTCATCTCAATTGCCTTTTCAATGTCTCCATGAAAAATTGGATTTGATGTAATCTTGCTAACTCTGCTTAAGTGCATTATAGATGCATTTAATCTTTATTTGCCATGGATTTATGCAGGATGAGATGTACAGGGCAGCAGTGCATTTGGCACTGTCACATATGCAGTGGACAGAAATGTCCAAAGAAAATAATTATAGAATTCATATAGTAAAATTATTAGTATAAATTTGAATAATTGTAATTATACATTGTGATATTATTTTGAAATAATTGGGGAGTAAAGGAATACATGTAATGGCGTTATGTAATCAGGATACAAAAATCTAGTACCTGTAATAAATTACGGTTACATCAAAAAAACTAAGTATTCAGATTACAGTTACATTTTGTAAAAAGTGGGAATACTATCAGGATTACATTTGTTTCACTGAAAATTAAATAAATTAGTTTTTTGACATTTAGCGTTGCTTTATGATACAGTAGTTCCTGGTTCTGTTGACACATATTGACTCACGTGAGCCACCTGCTAGTGCATAGAACTTTTTTACGATCTAGAAGAACTAATTCGGTTTCTCTCCAAACATTTACCAGCTAGTGAATATGACATTATACTGATCACCAACCGCTCACTTTCTCTGAACTTAGTCGTCGGTACACGTACATTCAAAAAGTGCAATTAAACTGCTCTTTATAAAATAATATAGTCCCTTCTTAACCTTCAAAGCCATACGACAATCCACCTGGATGTTTCAAGGTGGATTGAAACTGCCTCCAATGCTGCATTGATATTAGTGTGTAGTGTGATATCAGATACCAGAAATGAGACTTTGCATTACTTTGCATTCAGCTTTTGAACAGTAAACACGTAATTGTATTTTCAAATTATGACTTCATAAGTATGTAAATAAATAAATAAATTAATAAATAAATAAATAAAAATACTGAGATATTAGTAATATGTATTAAGACTTTAGTAATTGTTGTAATACAATTTTTCATATATTGCTTCTTTCATATATTTCATGTATAATTGCACAACGCTTAAGAAGATCCAGGGGAGAAAGTTGGCAGCTCAAACACATCTGCAGGAAAAATGACAGCAAATTGGTGCGTGTCAGAATGCCAGCACACAAAGAAAGTAAATCAATGAAGAGTAATGAAGTGAAGAAAGAACACTTTAAACAAACGGAGCATTTTGACAGCGATTGAGTGGCTCTGTGACCTTTTATCTGTGTAATCTAAGCTGGCTTTTGCACCCTGTTCCTGACTCCTCGCTGAATGCTTATAAAAGCCAGCCAGGTTTTGTCTAAAGCCCCGAACCCAGCGAGGCCCTTGAAAAGCTCCTGAATCTGGCTGTCAGGGCTAAAAGCTTCAAGTCGTTTAGATATAAAGAGTGCAGATTCACACAGTCCTGTTTTTAATGGTCTTCTTCTCATTCCTGCCCCCTCCAATACATGTCTGTAATTGGATCGGGTGAAACAGGGAAGACAGCGTTTGGCATAAATGAGATTGTTGTCTCGCTCGGGACTAGTGCTGCGATAATTGACTTGGAAACGGTGTCTCTGTCACGTACGGCTCCCCATCTGTGTTGTGGGCTGTAAGTACCTGAGAGCCCGTGTCAGGGGCCTGTGTTGGGATCGAGGGGCCGCCGCCATCAACGTCACAATGGCACATCTGCTGTTCTGCACCGAGCAAGTGCTGGATGGGATGATCTGTTTTTGGCTGGCAGGGCCACTGGGACGTACCCTGCTGTCTATGCCAGACGCAGTTGGAGTGGCGGGGCCCGGATCTGTTTGCTGGCCCTTTAATAATCAGCCGAGGCTGTGCCAGTTATGCTGCCTTCAGTGCTGCATTGATATTAGTGTGTAGTGTGATATCAGATACCAGAAATGAGACTTTGCATTACTTTGCATTCAGCTTTTGAACAGTAAACACGGTAATTGTATTTCCAAATTATGACTTCATGAGTATGTAAGTAAATAAATAAATTAATAAATAAATAAAAATACTGAGATATTAGTAATATGTATTAAGACTTTAGTAATTGTTGTAATACAATTTTTCATATATTATTTGACGTATACTATTTAAATAAATAAATAAATAACAAGATTGATAACATTTCTGTTTACAGAAGTAACAATTTAGTTTTCTTGAGCACATGAGATGGAAATGCTTTATTATTATTATTTTATTATTATTATTAATAATAATAATAATAATTTAATTAAATTCGCAACATGAATGAAATTATAGCTAGTGTTACTTGGTAACATGCTGTGAAACATGCAGCAGATGTTTTCTTATCAAGTCGGTTTTGATTTCAGTTGCAGTTGCCAGTATAATATGTGGAGAATCCAGAAAAGTAACCATCCTGCTAAATGTCAAATCCCACTATCAGAACCTGTGGCAAAAATAGAAGCACCACTGATGGATATGGAAACCTCTATAAAAAGGAATTCTCTCAAACAAAGGTCAGGAAGAATTGCCCTCATATGTGAAATAGGAAGAAAACATCAGCCTCCTATTATAGGATGCATTTCATCACGGAGGTAGGCTATTCTGAGAAATGTAGTGAGCAGAATGTAAATAAAGAAGAAGGGGAGGTGTGGACCAATCATAAAGAGTGACATTTTGAGGAAAAACAACAAAATACCCCATGCCAGAAACATATTCTATACAAAGCAGATGCAAATTCTTGGCCAGTGAGTTCCAAGCACACAAACCTCTATACTCAAGGGGGCGATAGAGTTACTGAAGTTTTCTGTGCCAGATGCGTTAATTATTCAAATAGTTAGTACCACCATAAAAGAAGAAGAAAATGTCCACAGGGACAGTAGAAGACAATTTATGCTAATGTCTAGTATAGCACCCATAGTGGTGACACTGATAATGCAATGCATACTTGTAAACTGCTTTTCTAAATTTCTAAACATGTAAAATCAAGCTTGTTACGGTCTCATTATACCTTGGTTAGCATCTGAGTTGGAAATGCTTCTTTGAAACTAGCTAGTCAAGCTAGAAGCTTAATGAAATCAGTCACGCTACATTCGATCTGATGCGTCCAAAGCTTTATTCGTAAAAACACTAATAATGAGTACACTAATAATAGGAATAACAGGAAAAAATGTTACATTGATTTGTTAGATAAGCACAAGGAATGAATCAGTGTTTTTGCACGTTTATTTATTTATATATTTTTTGGAAACAATTTGGGAATGACAGCTGACAGAAAATATGTAAATCTTATTTGTTATTTGCAGGATTCTTAAATACTTCATTAAATCTATAAGTAGATTTGTCTACCCGGTCTCATGAATGTGCGTGTAAATAGTATGCCAAATGAAAACTCGTGGTATTGATACGCAAAAATGGTTGTGGGGTAGAGGCATATCATATGTACGTGAAAACTGCGTATCATATGAACGCTAACAAATTTCGCATCATATAGATGCAAAAACTTTATTATATGCACGCCAAACACGTTCGTATCATATGTACACCAAAGTCAATTTTTGCATATTAATACCAACAAGTTTTCATTTTTATTTGGCGTACAATTTATACGCATTTTCATGAGACCGGGCTGGATTTGTACAAACATAAATTTTAAAAAATGATATAAATCCTTAAATGCATGAAAGTTTCGCCAATCATTATTACATATTCAGGTCTTTAGTCAACTGGACCTTTATATCCAGCATGGATAGATCTCTAACTGGTGCAATAGCAAAAAACTCTCTTGATATTTTAAGAACAATTATAGAAGAATAAAATAAAGTTGATTTAGTTACCTTTTTAAACTAAAGCCATTCAAACCAGTTCAATTGTTGCTAATTATATTCTTTTGTTTTATGCATGCAGTAATTATGAGTGAAATGTCATGTCATCATTGTCTATCAAACAGTGCCACCTCGAGGAATAAAGGTGAATTGCACAAATTAAGTCATCATTGAATTGTGAGAAAAATATTGCAAGATGAATCAAAATTGCGAGAAAAAAGTTGCAAGATGAAGTCAGAACTGCAAGAAAAAAGTTGCGAGATAAACTCAGAATTGTGAAAAAAAGTTGCTCGATAAACCCCGAATAGTGAGAAAAAAGTCATGAGATGAAGTCAGAACTTTGAAAAAAAAAAAAGTTGCAAGACAAACTCAGAATAGTGAGAAAAAAGTCATGAGATGAAGTCAGAACTGCAAGAATAAAAGTTCACTGATAAACTCAGAATTCCAAGGAAAAGTCACAAGATGAATTTGAATTGCGAGAAAAAAAGTTGCGAGATGAATCAGAATCACGAGAAAAAGGTTGTGATAAACTCGGAACTGTGAGAAAAAAGTCACGAGATGAAGTAAGAACTGAGAAAAAAAATTGTGAGATGCAGTCAGAACTGTGTGAAAAAAAGTCACAAGACACAAGATGAATCAGCATTGCGAGAAAAAGTTGTGAGATAAACTCAGAATTGCGAGAAAAAAAATCAAGAAACAAATCATAATTGCAAGAAAAAAAGTTGCGAGATTAATCAGAATTGTGAGAGAAAAAAGTCACAAGATGAATCAGAATTGCAAGAAAAAAAAGTTATTGTGAGAAATGTAACAATAGTATTGTGTATATTGCTACAAGAGACAAAAAACAACCTTATCCTCCCTGAAAAAACCCTGAGTGCTCCAACTAATAAGTCCTTCCTGGGGCTTAAAGGACAAAAAGAGCAAATAACGAGACTCAAAAAGGTCAGCATAGACTCTGTTAGTACACCTTTAAGTCTTCAAGGGAGGGAATCCATCTAACTGCAATGTTTTCCTTTTGATGAGGTGGAGCACGTGGAGGTAATAGTCCTGTCAAGAATTAAGAAGGTGCTGCTGGCAACATCCATTGTGAGCTTTACCTCTTAGCATCATTAAAAGTGCAGCATGTCAACAGTTTCGTCTTTTCTTGACTCCATTATTTCCTGACTCCAAAGCCAGTAAATAATATCAGAGCAACGAAAATCGAGACCACATGGCCAGTGAGCACCATCTGTCCTTATGCTTGGTTACCTTCAACCCACGTTGAATGAAAAAACTAACATATAGCTCAGAAAACCATGCTTTTTTTTTCTTACAAACGATTAAATATCTCAATTTTATACTGTTTTATGCAGTGTTTTAGCTGCATTAACACTGCAAATTGGAAGTGAAAGGTTTGTATAAAACACTTGACTTTGTGCCGCACATGGACTTCAGGAAACCATCCCTGTTCCTGTTGATTTATTCACTTCTAGATAACCGTGAATAAGTGGTAGTGATCTCTCTGCCATGATTAATGGATAAAGACCGTTGAGAGTATTCAGAAGCAAGTCAGCACTTAAACACCGGTGTCTGGCAGCCAGTAGCAGTCAGAGCATTTTATTGATTACTAAAAACCTCTTTGATTTCCAGAGCTTCATTTTGAGGTAAACACTCACTTCAACCAAGCAGTCCCACTCTAGGATCTTTCATTTAATTAATTATCATTAGAAAACGCAACAAATCCATAATACTTAATACCACAAGGAGACAAATGGAAGCGCTTGTCCTCCCTTGTGAAAAAGAAGTTTGCTTAATAGCATTGAATGTGCACATGAAGTGTACTTCATATCTTAAAAGTAGAGTAAAAACAGTACCTGAAAAAAAAAAGGAAAAAAAAACCTTTGAGAATCTTGGATTGCCTGAGGGGTGAGTTTTTGGGTGAACTATCCTTTTAAATAAGATTATTCATAAGTACTCTTTATTTATTTTTTAAAGGTACGATAAAATCTGCTTCTTTTCACTAAAGCTTTCAGTGGCATACAATGTATATAGACGAGAAAGGTTTTTAGTAGATAATCTCTGATAGCTCTGACTCATTTTAGGATTTCACCTTTTAACCATACCATAAAGGCTCTTACACTTTTACGCCTGAGCGTCTGATGGATAATAATGCCTAAGTTACATTTTGAGGGTTGATTCCTCTAATATTAGTGCAGGAAATGCAGAAAATGTCTGATTATAGGCCATTAAATGGCACATGAAAAATAGCTTGGCCGTGACAGAGATTTGGCATGCTTTATTGGACAAGGTGATTTGGACCAGTGGTGGGCGAGCATGATGCTGAGATGAAGTGCGGGGGAGGATTTTTGGGTTCTAATTACAGCAAGTGAGCAGTATGCAGACAACGGCCTCTGAATGAATTGTTGGCAAATATTGAAGAACTGACCAGTGGAAGAAGATTGATAGGAGTGCTTTAAGAGGGATGCTGCAAATTAAGGCTCTTTCAAATAACCCTTTTTCTCTTCACTATGGCTTCGCCTCCTTCCGTACCAATCCCCCTGAAGGACTTCCTTTACAAAAAGCTGTGAGTCTCCAAAAAGTAAGAGAGAGCACTTCTGAAAGCACAGAGTGGGTGAGGGGTCAGAGGTTAACTGCCGCTCTGTTGATGAATGGAACTTTGACAACAAGTTTTAAAGCTTGTGTACTGGAAAAACAAAGAAAAATGAGGAGGTCAGATGGTGGACAGGAAAGCAAAAGAGTTTCCCATTACTTTAGTTAAAGAAATACTGTACCAGAACAGTTCAATTGGAAATGTTAATCCTTAAAATAATGACAGATCTGTACTTTAGTTTGCAAGTCATTTTGCGTCCTTCATGTGATGTATTTCCAAAATATTCAAGGCAAAAAAGAGGGTGAAAGTAAGGAGGAACTTTTAGGTTCAATGAAAAATATAAGTGTTGAAGAGAATAAAAAAGTTCAATTATTTTAAAATGTACTAAACATACCATATTCTTAGGAATGCATTCTTTGTATTCATCTTGGTTTCCTGTGCTGTAAAAGAGATAAATGAATGAATGAATGGATGGATGGAAATTATAATTATCTACTAATTTAAAAAAATCACTCTAAAATGTTCAGAATCAGAATCAGAATGAGCTTTATTCGCCAAGTATGTTTACACATACAAGGAATTTGTTGAAGAGTGAGGAAGAGATACAGCATGACATGAGGAAAGGGGGGAGAAAAAAAATAATTCACAGACTATGCTCCTTTGGGAGTACAGTGTGAGAACAGGAAAAACACCCCAGCAACAAAAAGCTCATAGTCAATCAACAACATAGCCACACGACTGTAACAGGGTAGGTAATCCAGTTCCGGCAAGCAGCCATCCGGTCCTGCAGCCATTCTCGGCGCCGTCGGACCCGCTTGTCAGGCTGGCGGTACAAAGCGGCGAAGGCGAGGGATCGGGGGTGGGGAGGTGAATGCATATCTGTATATATGTGCGTATGTGTGTGTGTATGTATGTATTTGTAGGCCTGGAGAGCCGCCACGCTGGCATTCAAATCAAGTTGACTCAGTCCGCAGAATGTGATAGCGACACAGCACGTTGCTATGGAGACAGCCTTGATCAGGACCCAGACAGAGTCAACAATGCACAGGTGTCTGTGGAAGGGGGGAGGAATGCAAGAGCGTCTCACTGCAGTGCTCTTCCCGGGATTGTTTTTCCAACAACAACCTTGGCCGAGGCAGTGCTGGTGTGAGAGAGCCGAAAGAAGATAAGATTGCGATTGTTTGGTCTTGGGGCGAGTAGCCGTATTCCAATTTTCACGGCAACTCTCTTTGTCCATTCTGGTCTCCAAATCCATCAATTTTCCTTTTCAAATCCGTAAGCTTATCCGTGATGGAATCCATATTGCGGTTAATAGTCTCAGTGCTGACCGCTCTGCCCACTGCTTCAATCATGGCGGGCAGCCTTGTGAGGCTTTTGACAGCTGTAATCCAATCAGCAGAAGACCTGTTATCATGGTTCCAAATAGGTAGATATCTTCAATATCCTCCACGGAAAGAGCCGCCAGACACACGACCTGCCACCTTTCCCATGCGTCCAGCATGTATCCAGCTGTGAATGTCCCTCCGGGACAGTCAGGTTCCCCCGAACCTAAACTTCTCATCGAGAAGATGGTGTCAATTGAGTTGAGAGACCAGTTGATCAAATCCATGATTTTTCAGTTTGGAGAGCAGTGCAGAGAGAGTCTCTCAAGTATTAGACAATAGACGAGACGAGACGAGAGAGCAAAGCAGGGAAGGGAAGGTAAGGGGAGGAGAGGGAGAGAAAATGTGACCGCCTTCGTTGAGAGCCAAACGATATAGCTTATAAATATCTTATCTCTGTGATGAAACCATCAAATAAATGTAAAATATAAATGTAACATATTTTCCTTATGCCTGAAAACGTGTATACAGTTTAGTGTGTGTGTGTGTGTGTATAAATATGTATGAATGTTGTGGTCTTCAACAAGGCCCTTGTTGTCAACGCAATCTAGTCAACGCAATCAATCCTTTTATCTATTCCCACCAAGTAGCTTAACCCCTCACACTTACGATGTTTTATTGATGTCATGTTCTCCGGCCACAGAGCTCAACTGTATGCGATGTCCCTCCGTTTGTCTCCTGACCTCATTCTGACTCTACCTTTGCATTTGTCAAAGAAGAGCCCAGAGGCATTTAGAGATGCAAAGGGCCTGCATGGGTCTGTAGAATAATCATCAATAACCTACTTAAAGACAGAGAGTAAAAGGTGGGTGGACGGTGTTGTCGATGGATGTGAGAAGAACTTCAGGGGAGGAGGGGGAACCATTTCCCTAAAAAGCCCTTGTGCTATTTCGAAAGCCGTTTCCACAGGCTTTAGTAATTCATCGCCAGACTTCGGCGAGAAAAAGACACATTTATCACCTGGACAAGACATTGGTGCTGCTTGGGTAAGAGGTATGAGTATCCCAGGTGGAGTAATGGGAGATTGTCATGGTGCGTGTACACACAAGCATCTCTGGCTTTCACGTTTTTAAGATGGGTGATGTGTGAATGAGATCTATGTCTGGCCAATGTGGGAACCAAAAACAGCTGTTTTCCAAGAGTTGATGAGGCAGGCATTGCTTTAGCAGAGACTTCTTTATCCCAAAAGGACTTTTGAGAGGGACGTTGAGTTTATCGCCTTTGAGATGTGGTTTCCAATGTAAACAGTGGCCATGCAATGTATCTACAACCAAGCATTCTTAAAAATGAATGTGTTTTTGCAGTGATGTAGAAGAACTGCTATAGATTCCCAAAAGAACCTTCCAGTGAACATTTAAAAAAAAAATAAAGGTTCCAAAAACATGTTTTTGCAGTGATGTCATAAAATAACCATTTTTGGTTAGACAAATAATCTTTAAAGCTAAAGGTCAGTTGTTATAAGAACCATTTTTATTAGTCTGAAGAACATATTCATGATCTAAAGAACCTTTTTTTCACTATAAAGGACCTTTTGTTCAATGGGAAAAAAAAGTTTCTTTATTGACATTAGCGGTCTAATGAAGAACGTCTCAGGTTACGTATGTAACCATGGTTCCCTGAAGGGAACGAGACGCTGCGTCGAAACGCATATGGGAACGCCTTCAGCGTGACCAGGCTCTGAATATGATGTGTAATCAGTCAAACAAGGGCGAGGCGTCACGGGAGGGGTGACGTCACGACCAGGAAGCATATAAGCACGTGCGGCGGAGCCGGCTTCAGCTTCAAGTCATGAAGCAAGCGCTGGCAGGGATGCCGGAAGTGTGGCAAAGCGACGCAGCGTCTCGTTCCCTTCAGGGAACCATGGTTACATACGTAACCTGAGACGTTCCTTTCCAGGAACTTCGAGCTGCGTCGAAACGCATATGGGAACGAGATACCAACGCCGCCAGACTGACAAGTCCCTGCCTGGTGTCAGGACGAAAGGACAGAGGAGCCGGGAGTGGCTCGGATGTCTAGGTCATAGAACCTAACGAAAGTCAGGGGCGTGGACCACCCAGCTGCGTTGCAGATGTCCTGCATGGAACACCTGCCCAGAAGGCCTTGGAGGCCGCCACACCTCGGGTTGAGTGCGCTCTGACTCCCACCGGCGGGGGGAGCTCAGAGGCCTCGTATGCCAAAGCTATGGCACCCACAATCCACCTACTAAGAGAGGGCTTCGTAGCAGGAAGACCCCTCCTAGGCGGACCATAGCACACGGGCAGCTGGTCCGACTTTCTCCACAGGGAGGACCTGTGGATGTATGCGTCCAGTGCTCGCACTGGACACATATGGTTGTGCTTCTCCTGGTCTGGCTCCCCGAAGGGAGGAGGACCGAAGGCCTGCAGTACGACCGGCTGTGGAACGACCGACGGGACCTTCGGAACATACCCCACGCGGGGGTAGAGGAATACTTTTGCCGAACCGGGCGCAAAGTGAATAGAGGCCGTTGTCAGGGCCTGAAGGTCACCCACCCTCCTCAGAGAGGTGATAGCCAATAGGAAGACGGTCTTGATAGTGGGGAGTCTCTCAGTTATCTCCTGAATGGGCTCGAAAGGTGCATTGCACAGAGCCTCCAGAACCACAGCCAGATCCCACGTAGGGACGCGAGATCGTACCGGAGGCCTCATCCTCAGCGCACCGCGGAGGAAACGTGTAACTAGGGGGTGTCTACCCACTGACTGGCCACCAATAAGGGCGTGGTATGACGAAATAGCTGCCACGTAGACCTTAACAGTGGAATGGGTTACCCCTGCGGAGAAACGGGCCTGCAGGAACTCCAGTACTGCACCAACGGGGCAGTTGACTGGGTCGAGCATGGCGGTCCCCGCACCAAGAAGTGAAGAGCCTCCACTTCAAGGCGTACAGTTTCCTCGTTGAGGGAGCTCTGGATTGGAGGATGGTCTCAACAACCTCGGTTGACAGACCGGAAGCTATGAGTTGTGCCCCCTCAGGGGCCACACCCACAGATTCCATAACTCCGGGTGAGGGTGCACCTCGGTGCCCCCGGCCTGTGAGAGGAGGTCCCTCCTGATGGGCACTTCCCACGGAGTGCCGTCGAGGAGAGATATCAGGTCCGAGAACCATACTCGGCCCGGCCAGAACGGCGCTACCAACGGTAGACTGACCTCGTCCCGGTGCACTCTCGCCAGAACTCCCGGGAGCAGAGCGATCGAGGGGAAGGTGTACAGACAGAGCCTCGGCCACGTCTGTACCATAGCGTCCAGTCCCGGAGGAGCTGGAGGTACCAGAGGGGACATTGCGCTGACTCTCGAGTGGCGAAGAGGTCCACCTGTGCCTGGCCAAAACCTTCCACATCTGCTTCACCCCTCGGGTGAAGCATCCATACCCCGGGCCTCGGCCCCTGTCTCGACAGGACGCCTGCTCCCACATAAAGATGCCCAGGAATGTGCACAGCTCTCAGTGATAGGAGCTTGCCCTGGGACCACACAAGGATCTGGTGTGCCAGCTTATACAAGGGGCGCGACCGCAGACCTCCTTGGTGGTTGCTGTAAGAGAACACTGCCGTGCTGTCGGTGCGCACCAGCACGTGGTGATCTCTTAGGTCTGGGAGGAAGTGCTTGAGCGCACGGAAACACAGCTAGGATCTCTAGCTGGTTGATATGCCACGTCAGGTGGTGACCACTCCACAGACCGCGGGCAGGGTGGCCACTCATGACCGCACCCCAACCGGTGAGGGAAGCGTCCGTCGCTAGCGAGACGCGGCGACAAGGAGCTCCCAGCACCGGGCCCCGGGACAAGAACCAAGGATTCCTCCACATGTCTAAGGCACGGACAGCGGCGTGACACTTTGACAGCGCGGAGCGAGTCTCCCCTCAGGGAGACCCCCTTGGTCTTGAGCCACCATTGTAGGGGCCTCATGTACAGCAGGCCAGAAGGAATCACGCTGGACGCAGCTGCCATGAGCCCAAGCAGTCTCTGAAACTGCTTGACAGTGAATGGCTGGCCTTCTCACCCTCTCTCGACTGCCGTGAGGATCGACTCGATCCGAGCAGGGGTCAAACGAGCCTGCATCGTGGTCGAATCCCACACTACACCTGGATAAAGCACACTTTCCTTGGCGTTTAGTCTTAACCCCCCAAATCTTTCATGTGGGCGAGAACGACACCTCGATGCCGAATCGCCACCCGCTCTAATTGAGCGAGGATCGACCAAACGTCGATATAATTGAGTATGCGGATGCCCTGCAGTCGCAACGGGACCAGTGCCGCATCCACACACTTGGTGAAAGTGCAGGGTGAGAGTGCTAGGCCGAGGGGAAGAACCCGATACTGATACGCTTTGCCCCCGAAAGCGAACCTCAGGAACTCCCTGTGAGAGGGAAGGATGGGTACATGGAAATAGACATCTTTGAGGTCTGTCGTGACAAATCTGTCCTCGGACCTGATTTGAGACACGATCTGCCTGACAGTGAGCATCTTGAACTTCAGCTTTCTGGCTGAGCGGTTCAGAAGACTCAAATCCAGTATGGGCCTCAGCCCCCCATCCTTCTTTGGAACAATGAAGTACAGGCTGTAGCAGCCGGCGTGGACTTTGTGAGGAGGAACCAACTCGATGGCTTCCTTCCTCAGCAAAGTATCGACTTCCTGTTCCAAGACCAGAGCCTGCTCGGGGCGGACCGTAGTCACACAGACCCCGTTGAACAGCGGAGGTGGCCCATCGAACTGGATGGAATAGCCAGCCTCTACCGTCCGCAGGACCCAAAGAGACACATTCGGCAGTCGCTGCCAGGCTGCCAAACGATCTACTAAGGGAATCAGTCTCTCGAGACTGACCTCTGGTGTTAGAGAAGCGGCCAGACCGCTGCCTCGCTGCGGCGCACCGGCAGGAAACGCGTAATCTGGCGGCCGAGGCGAGTTTCTCAGGTCCGCTGAAATCACAGGCGGAAGAACCTGAGAGTAATACTCGCTGGGACCTGCTGTGCCCTGGAACTGCAGGGTTGACAGACAAATCCCCGGAGGGCACCGAGGGGAGACGGTCACCATGTGCCGCGGTGTAAGCCGCTCCACACCAGTAGGGGTCGTCCTCCGTAGTCCTGGGGCTCACCCGTCAGGACCTCTGAACGAACCAGACCCTGCAAGGCAGGACCCAAAGAGACACATTCGGCAGCTCGCTGCCCAATGATCTTCTAAGGGAATCAGTCTCTCGAGACTGACCTCTGGGTTCAGAGAAGCGGCCAGACCGCTGTCTCGATGCGGCGCACCGGAATGAGACGCGTAATCTGGCGGCTGAGGCGAGTTTCTCAGGCCCGCTGAAATCACAGGCGGAAGAACCTGAGAGTAACACTCGCTGGGACCTGTTGTGCCCTGGAACTGCAGGGTTGACAGACAAATCCCCGGAGGGCACCGAGGGGAGACGGAGTGGAGCGGCTTCGCGGTGCAAGCCGCTCCACCCCAGTAGGGGTCGCCCTCCGCGGTCCTGGGGCTTGCCCGTCAGGACCTTTTGCACGAGGAGCTGGTATGCGGAGGAGGCTGTGCCCGCCCAGCAGCCACCTGAGTTTAGAGAGTGCGCATACCCTCTGCCCACCAAAGATGTTGTAAGCAGAGCAGGAGCCTTCAAAGGCGATGCCGTAGAGGGAGACAGATAGCTCGCAAGCGTCTGTTCAACCCGCGGCATCGCCGCATACCCGCGCTCATTCAGTTCCCGCGGGAACGAATGGCCGGGACGAAAAGATTTCACCCGCAATCTCGACACCTCGGTGAGGAGATCGGGGAAAACGGAAGGCTCATGTATAGAAGTAGCTCCTCACACCGGGGCGAGAGAGGCGGCGAAACCTCGTCAACGCTCGTCACATCAACCTCTTTTTTACTGCGGAAGCGGGACCGGCTTATTTTTCTCTTTGTGCTTGTGCAAACACTGCAGCTTACAAAGCTCATAGTTATATCATATTGGGGTGACAGAGGCGGCGAAACCTCGTGAACGCTCGTCACATCAACCTCCTCAGAGGAAGAGAGGCGAAGCATTGAGCCCTCGTCTCGGGGGAAGAGACCGCTTCCACACCGAGAGACGGGGCACCAGATCTGGCGGATACGGGAGGAGATAAGGACATGCCCGTCTCACATTCGCCAGCCAGATCAGCCTGCGAGCCCCACAAGTGCAGCCGCCGCTCTGCCTCGGCAGCAGCGGGACCGGCACCGCGTGGGGAGCTCGCGAAGGCTCCCTTCTCGAAGAGAGCCCTCCGGGTGCGGAGACCGATTCTGCGTGCTCCGCACCAGGCAGACCACGCACAAATCGTGTGTGTCCTCGCTCGTGATATAGCGAGGGCAAGGATGCACACACGACTCAAAACGTGGTCTGAAAGCTTCACCCCTGAGCTTGCCCTTGGCTTTGGCATGATACTGGATGCTTTCCACTTAAAACTAGGACAAACAACAGTAAATAAGACTGACACACACAGAGCGCTTCGCTGAATGACAAAAAGCTGAAGCCGGCTCCGCCGCACGTGCTTATATGCTTCCTGGTCGTGACGTCACCCCGCCCGTGACGCCTCGCCCTTGTTTGACTGATTACACATCATATTCAGAGCCTGGTCACGCTGAAGGCGTTCCCATATGCGTTTCGACGCAGCTCGAAGTTCCTGGAAGGGAACCTTTAACATCCATAGAAAAAAAGTTTTCAGAGTGATGCCATAGAAGAACTGGTTTGGGTTCCCCAAAGAACCTTTATGTGATCTGTTCTTAAAAGAACATTTTAATAAGCTGAAGAAGGAGGAAAGATCCCATGGATGTTAAAGGTCATTCATGGAACTATCAATGCCAATAAAGAACATGGTTCTTTGGCTTTTGGGGAACCAACTAATTTTGAATGAACCTCTTGTGCCATGGGAATGTTCTTAATGAAATCACAAATGCCAATAAGGAACCATTTTGTTCTTCTTAGTGTGAAGAATTCTAAACTATCTAAAGAAGCTTTTCCACTATAAAGATCCTGCATTGGAAAGGTTCCACAGATGTTAAAGATTCTTCATGGAAACACAGATGCCAATAAAATTCTAAAGGATGTAGCAACCATCACATTTCTTTCAATATTTTAGAAACATTTCTCCAGTTTTTGGAAGAAACCAAACAGAACAACATGCAATAGTGCATATTTTCCAACATTCCCCAATCCTCAAATCAGAAATGCCTGCTGGATGAATGTCACATCATAAAATTAATATTCTTGAGCAGAGCTGATGAATGTCATAATCCATCACCCACTTTTTACATCTACAAGGTCTCAATATATCCACAGTCTCGTGACATGTACCAAATGCACATTGGGAATTTGTATGCCAAATTTGATCTTGGTTTCACTCTTTGAATTCTTGTGTGACCCGCAATATTCCTAGACATGCAATCCATTTCTTTGCCAGCAGATGATGTTAAATCCCATTGGGATTAGATTCATTTCTATTCAGTTATAGCTCTGATTCTTTGCTCGGTGCCTGTCGAATGTAAATAGAATTGTGGGAGAATGTGTCTGCGCCAATTGTCTCCAATTGGATACATCAGGCCTAAGAGCCATTTAGGCCTAAACCAGCGTTAAACACATTGAAATTGGGAACACATTGGGGAGTCACGGACAACTGCATGCACGCATGGAAAAATGTGAGGGCTTATCAGGATGTGGACATTATTTTTACCCTGTTTTTCAATGTTATAAAACATTTATATTTCAAATAAATGCTTTTCTCTTTTCTTTAACATTTTTTTTAACAAGAGGGAAAAAATAATCAGTGTTATTATAATAAATTATCTTGCAATTCTACATTGACTGACCTAACTCTAACCCATAACTTCAGTATCATCATCTGTTTTTAAACAAACAAACCGAGAACAACCATCTATTCTCTGCCTGACAACTTATTGTATACAGCAAATTACGTGATTCAGAGAGCAACAAAAGGTGGATTAAAGCTGAGATACCCCAAAAACTATAAATACAGTTTTTGGTTCACACCACCAAACACAACAACAGCACACACACACACACACACACACACACACAGACAGACACACACAAATTCCCAATTAAAGCCAGGTCTTGGCCTGTCTTGCTGGCAGTGCAGTGTTAACTTAATGCAGCGTGAAAAAATCATTATGCTGCACCACAGATGGGACCAGTCAAGCAGAGGGACCCTTGTGCTCCTCTCAGATGGGCATTTGACCATGAACCCTGCTAAAGAGACCATAGCTGCAAGACTTACTGTGCACACCTGACCAAAAGATTTCACTGAGAAATCATGAGCTAGTGTAGACAACAAGTAGGTGGGCATTTAAGTCAGACCATTGACAAAATATTACAGAAAATGAAAAGGTACTAAAAGCACATATCATTTCATGTTAAATGGGAATGTATTATAGTTGAGTTAATTTATTTTTTTACCCACTTAAGTACATCTTTATATGTACTTAAAATGTACTGCTGAATGCACTGACAAGCATTTATGATAAACTAAAATATACTTTGATATAATTCTGGTTTGTGTTATTTTAATGGCTGTGTAGTTTTGAATAACCCTTAAGACGATAAAAGTTTGCTGACTTCTTTGAAATTTCTCTTTGAAAGTTTTGCCGATGTGATGTTCTTGATAACCTTTCCACCTCACTGGCCTTGGGGGCCCAAGCATCGAAGGACATGTAAACACATTTAAAGGCACTATAAAACTCAAGAAAGTTAAAGCATATGCTTTCTACCATTTTACAGTTTTATTATAGCGCAGGAAGCATGCTCCATTTGAGCTTTTAAATACAACTAAGTGCCTGAGAGTGGATTGTAATGGACTAAGTCAGTTGAGAGAGTTACACACCACAAAAAAAAAAAAAAATTGATAGAAATCAGATAAGATGAAACTGTAAGCGGTGTTTGCCAGTGCAAAACTTGCCGACTAAATGATAAAGTGCACTGATAGAAAAAGTAATAATAATAAAAAGTTTTATATTAGTCAATAGTCAAATAGTCAATAATAGTTGACTCCAAAAAGAAAATTGGCTGATAGTTTACCCTGATGTAAAGATTAATTTTTTTTAGCTGAAACCATGGTCCTTTGAGATTCATAAAATGCAAGTCAATGGCTACCGTAACTGAGGGTCCAAAAACGATATTCTGACGATAATTCTGATGATATATTGAGGTCCTATAAAGTGAAACGATCAGTCTGTGCAAGAAACTGAACATTTTTTACAACGTTATTACCTGTAATCCGGAGCCTCAGGCAAACAGGGAAATATGATTATTTTCCATGTGTTTCAGTGAAATGGTTCAAACTAGTGCTGTGAAACGATTAATCGCATCCAGAAAAAAGTTTTTGTTTACATAATATATGTGTGTGTACTATGTATATTTATTAGGTATATATAAATACATGCATGTATATACAGTATTTAAGAAAAATATCATACGTTTATATATTTAAAATATTTATATATAATGTAAAATATAAGAAAATTAATATATAAATGTATAAACATGTAAATATTTTCAAAATATATACTGTATGTGTGTGTATTTATATATAAACATAATAAATATACACAGTACACATACATGTATAATGTAAACCAAAACCTTTATTTTGGATGTGATTAATCGTTCGCCAGCACTAGTTCAAATATATAAGATTCACCACTTTGTTTACATAATCATGTAATAATGTAATGTATATACATTTTGTATACGCAGGTCTCCTTTTTACATAAACCATGAGAAACCATAAAAACATTCATTTGGCCCCTTCATTCAAGTGTTCGGTTCATACATGCGTACATCAGTAGCTCATCCGTCTTCGGTCCGAGTCGAACTGTTTACTCAGTTTAGTGACTACCACTATTTTGGTTCATTTCCAGTCAGAATGACTATCAGGCATCCAAAAGTGAGTTTTGATGAAGTAACTACTTGTAGAGCTGTGCTGCTCGACCGAAACCTGTTTAGTCCGATTTGATGAACTGGTTCAACTAGTTCGCTAAAAAGAACGGATTCAAAGAATGATTCATTTATGAACCGGAAATCTCTCAAAGAGGTTCTGGATTACAATGTTGTAAATAATGTTCAGTGTCTTGTACAGACCGATTGTTTCGCTTCATAAGACCTCAATATATCGTCAGGAGCCACAGGGGCTAATTTTATGTTGCCTGAATGTACTTATTTGACTCTCAAAATGCCGGTAGCTGCTGACTTGCATTTTATGAATCACCATGTTTCAGCTAATATTGTTCTTTACTGTTCTACTGAAGAAAAAGGTCACCTACATCTTTGATGGATGAGGGGGGGGGGGGGGGGGGGTGGACTGTCCCATTAAGTGTGCCTTTTTTGCTTTTTCTTTTTATGTGATAACTTTTAATGAAATATGGTTGAAATCTACTGTTGAATGTACTGACAAGCATTTCTGGGAAACTAAAATATACTTGTATATTGTGCGTTAGGAAATACCACTAAAGGAATTTGCAATTGATTTGCTGTATAGCATCCTAGAATCATGTTTCACAGCTTATATCCTCATCATATCTCCACCTATGGAGATGCTAAATCAACTCTGCACCTGGCAAAACACACCGTATCCTGTATTATACTTAGTGACTAAGGCATTTTTATTTTCCAGCAGCACCGCATTTGAACTCTTTGCCGTCTCAATGAACCTATGAGAAAGATTCACAGTTTATTCAGGCCACGATGGTTGAGTGCTAGTTTATTAGCTCGTTGGATGGTTTGAGTGTTTCCATAAAAGTGAATTACAGCCTACATCATCCGAGTTAAATTCTATTTACAATGTCTTTATGTAGTTTGTTTGTCATTTTACGCAAAGCATGATTGTTCAAGGAAGCTTAGTGACTGCATTTCTGGCTTTCAGCAGCATTTGCCATGTAAGTCCCACTGGTGTTTAGCCACTTGGTGGCAAAGGTGGGTCACATTTCACAGTTACAGGCTTTGGAAAAGTTTTAGGTCCCAGAGCAGGGACGGGATAATAATTTTTGCATGTAAACTTTGTTTTGTATTGATATATTCCCACTCAGAATGCAATATAACTGCCATGGCTGGGAAGGACAGCGGTTGTGTGTATGAATGTATCCAAATGCTCAAAATGATTGCTGTTTTGTCCTTTGGTGCGCGCCGACAAAAGCAGAACAAGAGCAAGGCATTGCTGCGCGCCTCCAGATATGATCGCAGTTTGATCAAATGCTGTATAAGTGAAGCCCGGTGCTGCTTTAATAAGTCTGTCAGTGTAATATATCATGACGCCATCATGGGAGGTCCAGAGATGCTAGATTTCAACAAACTAATTGGTTTCTCTTAGTTTTTGTATTTGTTATCTGGTTTTTGTGTTTGATCAACCCTCTATTGGAATACATCAAAGTAAATTGGGTTCTCTTTTGTGAGCTTTGAGATGACAAACTTCAAAATTTGCACAAATAATTCTGTGTATTATAACTGCAGGCTCGAATCACAGGAGTGTTGGTTGTAAGAAGTGGGGTTACATAAAAGTATTATAATATACAGCATATGCAAAATATTTATATTTTAGAATTTGACAATGTGTATATATATATATATATATATATATATATATATATATATATATATATATATATACACTATTTGAAAAAATATTAATATTTATTCATATATTTATTATATTATTAAAATGTCATTGTTTTCATTTATTATACTTATTTTATCTTAAAAATAAATTGTATATAGTCATATTTATAATATAATATTATTTACTTTATCATAATTTGTATTTAAAGCAATGTTATTTAAATTATTATAATTAATGTTCAATTAAATATTTGAATTTTTAAATATATTTATCATACATTTATAAAATACATGTACACAAAATATACTACATACTAATATAATATTAATAAGGTAAAATAACTGCATTATCATATTATTATTTAATATATTCTGTTATTATATTTACTGTATAGTATATATTATTAAAATTATAAATATTATTATTATAAATAACATGATTCAGCCTTTCCGTTCAAATTAGCTTCATTGTATAATTAGCACGTTTAATGTTTGACAGTGTGAACTATAACACAAATATGACAACATTAAAATTAGTTTGGAGGATAACATTAAAAATATTCTAATATCCCCAGACAGTATTTTAATGAAAACATGCATGGATCTGCATTTCCAGCGGCTGCCTATCAGCCACAGCATCTATGATGAAGAGAAGGAGTTGATGGTGCGAATCCATCACAATTTGCATTTTCTCCTCCTCCATATATGAAGTGCGATTTGTCAGAGCAAAAAGCCATTGATGAATTGAGAGTAACAGGAAATATTAATTAATTACCGCATAAGTGCTTAGATAATGACAGCTCATCCAAACATTATGGATGATTCAATAACTAGATCAGAAATTTGAACCCACTGCAATCTAATTACTCCTGCGATTCTAGGAAGCGCTTCCCATTTTCTCCCGCATGTCCGTCTGCTCTGAAGGCCACTGCACAAACTCTCTGTTTATATTTACACAATGCAGACACAGATTTTGCTGACACTGAAAGCTGAGTTATTATGCTTGCTGTGCAGCAGGATTTTTCAGTTGTTTTTTTTTTTTTTTTCCTTCCAGTTTTTCCATTCAGGTAAGCACTTAATAAAGTCTTTTGCTCCTCAAGTTGTTGTTTTCATTTTGCACTCATGAATCAGGCCTGCAGACTCTCTGCGTCACTCCTCTAGAATGTCAGCGATGAGACAAAACAGTGACGCTGAATAAATTGGCCCACTTACTTTCTATGACTGAAAGCAGTGTTTTTCAGTTTAAGTTCATTACAGATTAAGCTCTACAGCAATTGCATCATAATTGCTGTAAAATAATGCTTGGCCACCCATAAATACTTACATACATAAATAAAAATAAAACTCACTGTTACAGTAAGGTACAGTAAGGAAGTACATAAGGCAAGTCAGTAAACATTAAAACATTAAAGACTTTTTACATTGGGTGGGGGGATAATTAATAAATAAATGAAGTAGTTACTTTTAACTATGAATTATACTATTAAAATTGATCCCAGTAATTTGAAATACAATACAATTTAAATATTACATGAAATACTTAACTGAAAAAAATAAGAAAGAAATACTGAAAAAAATTAATAAATAAGTAAATAAAGTTACATTTAAAAATAGTGATATCACACGGACTGGAGTATGTTTGCTTCTCAGGCTGCCAGTGGCTCTCACACGGACATTGATATCTATACCACCTCTGTACTGGATTACATCAATACCTCCATTGACTGTTACAACAGAGAAACAGATCACAACGTACCCTAATCAGAAGCCATGGATGAACAAGGAAGTGCGGCTCTTGCTGAAAGCCCGCAACACTGCTTTCAGATCAGATGACGCTCAGGCCTACAGCATATCCAGGGCTAACCTGAAGAGGGGCATCAAGAAGGCCAAGCACTGCTAAAAGCTAAAGGTAGAGGAGCATTTTTCCAACTCTGACCCCTGGCGCATGTGGCAGGGCATCCAGGTCATCAGTGACTACAAGCCATGCAACTCCACTCCGACGGTCACAGACGTCTCCTTCCTTAACGAGCTAAATGACTTTTATGCTTGCTTTGACAACAACAACAAGGAGACAGCCACCAAGATCACACTCTCTGGAGACCATCAGACCCTCAAACTCACCTCCACAGATGTCTGCACAGCATTGAGCCGGATCAATGCATGCAAGGCTGCTGGCCCCGACGGCATTCCTGGACGTGTGCTCAGGACATGTGCAGAGCAGCTCGCAGCGGTCTTCACAGACATTTTCAACCTGTCACTCTCCCAAGCAATGGTGCCAACATGCTTTAAGTCCACATCCATTGTGCCAGTGCCGAAACACTCCTCCCCAACGTGCCTGAATGACTACCGCCCCGTAGCACTCACACCCATTGTTATGAAGTGCTTTGAGCGACTGGTCCTGGCACACCTCAAGAACTGCCTCCCACCCACACTGGACCCACACCAATTTGCCTATAGAAGCAATAGAAGCACTGAGGATGCAGTATGCACAGTACTGCACTCGGTACTCACACACCTGGAAAACAACAACACATATGCACGGATGTTGTTTGTTGATTTCAGCTCAGCATTCAACACCGTCATTCCCTCCAAGCTGATCACTAAACTTGGTGACTTGGGTGTTAACACCTCCCTCTGCAGCTGGATTATGGACTTTCTGACCAACAGACCTCAGCATGTTAGGTCAGGCCACACCTGCTCCACCACCATCACACTCAACACCGGCGTACCACAGGGCTGTGGGCTGAGCCCATTTCTCTACTCCCTCTACACCCATGACTGCAGGCCTGTGCATGGATCCAACTCCATCATCAAGTTTGCTGACGACACCACAGTGATTGGCCTCATCAGAGACAATGATGAGACTGCCTACAGGGAGGAGGTACAGCACCTGGCTGCATGGTGTGCTGACAATAGCCTGCTCCTCAACACCAGCAAGACAAAGGAGCTTATTGTGGAACGCATGACCCCATCCACATTAACGGGATGGTTGTTGAACGTGTCTCCAGATTCAAGTTCCTGGGAACCCACATCTCGGAGGACCTGACCTGGACCACCAACACATCCAGCCTAGTCAAGAAGGCTCACCAACGCCTCTTCTTCCTTAGGACACTGAAGAACCACCTGTCTCCAGCCATCCTGGTGAACTTCTACCGGTGTGCGATTGAAAGCATCCTGACCAACTGTATCACAGTCTGGTATGGGAACTGCTCAGCTGCTGACCGCAAGGCACTGCAGAGGGTGGTGAAAACCGCCCAACGCATCACAGGGACACCGCTTCCTGCCATTGAGGACGTCCAGAGGAAACGCTGTTTACGTCGAGCCCGCGACATTCTTAAGGACTCCTCTCACCCTGACCATAGACTTTTTAAATTACTGCCCTCTGGGAGGCGCTTCAGGAGCCTCCGATCAAGGACAAGCAGACTCAGGAACAGCTTTTTCCCTACAGCTGTTTCCCTACTAAACTCTGCCCAATGATACCCCCCTGACACACCACTACAAAGTCTTCACCCCTCCCCACCATTAAATCGATTTAAAAAAAAAAAACAATCTACACACTGAGTACTATGTACTGGAAATTTTTATTTCTATGCATTTTCAATGTTCATTGCACTACTGTTTATATATCTTAATGTATAGCTTATTCATATCCATTTGTAATTATATTCATAGTTTTTGCTCATAGTGTACATACATTTACTGCACAATCCATCTGTATAGTATGTTCATATCACCCATCTGTATATCATACTGATAGTATTTAAAATTTTGTCAATTATGTCCATAGTACTGCTGCCTTATCTTTATATTCTGTACATATGTAACATATTGTAGGCACTGTATATCCTGTACCTCTGCTTATTGCACTTCTGGTTAGATGCTAACTGCATTTTGTTGCCCTGTACCTTACATGTGCAATGACAATAAAGTTGAATCTAATCTAATCTAATCTAATCTAATCTAATCTAATCTAATCTAATCTAATTTAATCTAATCAAAGTTTTGGGGAGCTGCACCTTGTGACATTTTACAACCATTTTACAACTATAACCTTGCCACTTTAAAGCACTTATTACAGAGTTAATACATTTTAAAAGAATATAGGTTAATTTCATGTCAAATCAGCCAAATTTCAGAAATTAAATGTTATTTATTTATTTTATTTTATTTTTTTCTAAAGAAAGATAAACGTATAATGATGAAAGCCAAAATATTACATGTCATGAATGAATATTTACTGAGTAATCCACTGTTTTGTAGAGGGGGGTCAAAATGGTGATTTTCACCTGAGATTCAGTCAAATCATAGGAGATTAAGTTGACTTCAGAAATATGGCAGCATCATAATGTTATTTTTACACAGATATTGGTGGGTCTGTTATTTCCCTTTAAATGAAAATAAATATCATATTTTTTTGTTGTAAAGTGACCCACATTTGGTTTATGACCACTGAAAATATGTACAATTTAACAGTGTATTCCTGGAGCCATATTGAAATGTCATTATCTCTGGAACCGAACCATATAGGGCCTTAAATATGAAGATGATAAGAACCATTATCTAAAAGGGCATTAATATATCTTTAATACTTTTTGAGTTACAGGCCTGCAAACTTTGGAGAAAAAACTTGTAAAGTGCTCTTTCCCCATTTATGAATGGTCACCATTGGCACATAATGCAACAAAGATAGCTAAAGTCAAAAAATTTTACTAACAGACCTACCAATTTCTGGGTGAAAGTAACATTATGATGCTGCCATCTTTCTGAAGTCATTTTTACCCCCCTCTAATTTGACTCTGAATCTCAGGTGAAAATGGCCATTTTGACCCCCATCTACAAAATAATGGATTATTCAGTAAATATTCATACATGATATTTAATATTTTGGCTTTTATTACTAAACATGTTAATATTTATTCAGAAAAAAATATTCGGAAAAAAAAAAAAAAAAAAAAAAAAGCAAAATTAAAAATTTGAGCCAGTGACCTCTGGTTGAGACGAACTACAATTAAATAGAAATGTATTTTAGTTTAAATTTATATCAAAGGCACTTAGCTGAACTTTAGAGTAACTATATCTTAAATTGTATGATTACTTTTATTGTCTGTAAAATATGGTTTAAAATTACGAGCATGTTGTCACGGAGTAGACCAGACCCAATCAAACTGAACAGACAGGACTATAAATACACAGGATAATCATAGATAATGAGACGAACACGGCTGGACAAGAATTAACTAATGATTACATATAACACATGAACATACGACAGAGGACTGATATAACTCACCCCTCCCGAAAGGCTCGTTCCGAGCCTTAACAGCTCCATCGGGGAGGGGGGCGCTCTGGAGGCCCCTCAGGACAGACACGGACCGGAATACAGGACGGGGACCTCCAGAGTGGAACAGGCAGACGGAGGCCAAGGCAGAGCTGGGAGCTCAGGAGGCCATGGCAGATGGTCTTTGGGGCCTTGGACCCCTCGGCCTGACCCCTACAGCCTGATCCCTTCTATATATTGAAAAAAACATTTGTAATTACACGTTTGTAATTATTAAGTTGCAATTTAGTACGTGTAAAATATATTAACCTAAAATGTAATACTGAATAACACACTACAGTTAAAATTATACTCAAGTATAGGCTACTTTACTTGTTCTTTAGTACACATCGAAATAAGTGTATTTCTTTAAAATGCAAACAAAAGATAATTGCATTTTAAAGTAAAAATTGGACATTTACAAAGTGCACTTTTTAAAAAGCCTACTTAAGTGTGCTAAGAAACATGACACGTTTCTATTTAAGTCACTTATGTTGACCCTTTAATTCGGTAATATTATCTGCAAGTACAGTTAAAACAAACAAACAAAAAAAAACACTCGTAAGATTTGAAGTACACTTCTTTTTCACCAGGTAAGCAATCAAACTTCATTAGCCAATCACTGGAAACCAGCCTTGAATCAGCAAACCACCTCAGGCAGCTCTAAATGTTTTACGCAGGGGTTTAGTGTTTTGTTTATGAATGTTTTATGCTTTCTTTTGTTCTTTTTACTCTGTCTCCACCCTTGTATTGTCACACACACGCACACACACACACGGCTGTGCCGCTTCTCAACGAGGTGTGTGGACAGAAGAGGAAATGAGAATTAATTATCCGACAGTGTTTCTCTCAGCGCGGCCAACACAATGCATCTCAATGCAAAGTGCTCTCAGGCCATGTTTGGACAGGTGTGTTTGTGTTTGGACCTTGTCCTTTTGCCCTTTTAAAAAGGTTAGTCAAAGGAGTTCATCCGTCAGCTATAGTTCTCCCTTTAAAAGCCATCATCAGTGGTTTTCCATTCACGTGTTTGACTAATCAAGCTAACGGCTAATCAGGTGAAAAGCAGTCGCGTATTGACTCCAATGGAATGACCTTTATATCTCATTTCACGGCTAAAATCGATGTATAAAAGGCTTAATATGCTGGCCTTCTTCAAGCACACATGGAGGGCCGAATGCAACAAAAAGCAGACGCTGGCGCTAAACAAAACCTCCTGCTGCTAACACCCCTGAGCGCACAACATGTCATAGGAGACAGCATTCAGGCTCTGTGTCATGTTAACAACAGCTCGACAAGTGTACCGCGGTAAAACCAAGAGGAACTGGTGGAGTAGGTGTGTTTTGACTTCAAGTATACATGCTGCTATCTTAGCTGTGGCTACTAGTGAGGTTTACTGTATGAATGCTAGCATGTGTGAAAACTACAAAAAGGTTTAAATTGTTAATCATGGTTAATTAACTCTTTTATATGTAGTTAACATGATTAATACATCAACGTGGCCAATATTTGCTATTTTTATTCAATAAGGATAACTGTGTGGTGGATTAGCCGAAGTGGTTCGTTCTACTTAGTGTCAGAAAATCTGAATTTCTAATAAAATGTTAGAATTTTATCGGACTTTGTAATCTGTTTATTTATGTATTTATTTATTTATTTATTTAATCAAGAACATAATCATTTAATATTCAATCATTGTGAACATCTTATTTATTATTGATGCATTCAATGGTGATTATTTATAAAACCTAAAAAAATTATAAAATTTTTGTAAGCTATGAAACTTATATTTGTAATAAAAAAGTAATAGTAGTGCTTAAACTTAAACTTTTTTAGTTACTTTTTAAGACAACATTTCAAATTTGTGTTTAAAGTTTTTCATGTAAAGCTCATATTTTATTTAATATATCGTTTAATGTAATGAACAGAAATGTTTTAATAGTTTTAGTTTTAAATGACTGTAACCCTGATATTTAAGTGTTTTTTTTTAGCATTATGTATATACTTTTATAGTAGTTTATTTATAGTATATTATTTTAAATTGTAATATAATGCACATAAAATTGTAAAAATTTACAAATAAATATTGAATTATTATTTCAATCATTTAATATTTATATTGTATGTCAGCCTTATTTGACTGTTCTAGATTTAGTCAGTAGTAACCTGATATTTGTTAGTGTTATATTATTATTATAATATATATATGAACATGTCCTTATGAACAAAAGTCCTCATGAACATGTCCTCCATGTATGATAAACAGCTTTTATTAGATTACTATTATGACTGAAACATACATGATGAACATAGTTTTCAAAAGTACCATTCATTTATTTCTGTGTAAAATTTTTAAATAATGGAGTTCACCTTTAAACACACAATTATCGTTCCCATCAGCGGTTATTACATTTCCAGGTTCATCCAAACGTAATAACTCGCTCCGTATTTGAAATTACTTTCCTTTATAGCCAATGTTACCAAGTCTGCTCGTTTTTCAACCACCTGACTCTTCAACCCGTATAAATTCAGATGGATGAAATTAAGCACCTTTTTTTCAAACTCTTAATCCTTTTTCACTCAGAAATAGGTCACCGAATGGAAATAAAATGGCTTGCAAATGCCATTACATGTTGACTTATTCATCTTATTAGTTAGTGTGAACTCAGCAGCCCTACATGGACTGGGTTATTCAGGTTTTTTAGCCTAATAAAGAGTGACACGTCCCTTACGCTTTCAGCCGTCGGTTAATGAAAGTGCCTCAAGACCAAACGTAGAAGTTGCTTTTATCTTAATCCAATGATGTTGAGAAGAACATTATCATTAGGAGGAGTTATTCCATTCCATTCACACACTGGCCTTTATCAAGGTTTGCGATAAATCAAACGTCCTGGTAACTTCAGGTTCATGTGCTGTTAATGAGAAAGCTGCTGTTCCTCTCTGCTCCACTCATTCAGACAGGGTTTTTTTTCCACTTCTTTTCCAGCTGACCGCTCCCAAACTAGCTGCCAGATTAGTTCTGGGCTCCCTCGGGGAATACAGAGGGCCAGTGTTGCAAATTTGTCACCCAGAGTGTTAAAAATCCCAGAGGAATGTTAATCTTTCTGGTCTCCTCACACACACCAACTGCCTCTAAAAACCCGGCCACCCCTTACCCAGCGGCCGGCCCGCATTACAACACCACTGCAAACCAAGCGCTTTCTTTAACTCTCAACGCATGTTGAGTACATTTCAAAAAGATTCAAACCAAGTGATTTCCTTGTTTAAAATAAATAAGTAAATAAATAAATACATTTAAATATTATTATTTTTAATGGATTTCATTGTACAACACTTTGGTCAACTTTGTTGTTTTATTATGTGCTTTATAAATAAAGTTGGAGTTGCATAAAAAAACAAGCAAACAAATAAATAAATGATACTACTACTACTAGTACAAATAATAATACTAATAATGCTAATACTAATACTAATACTACTAATTATTATTATTATTATAAAAAAAAACAATTATACATATAAAATCTGTAGTAGTAGTAGTAGTAATAGTATTACAGTAAACATTTAACATTTTTTCAGTTGTATTAGTGGTAATTCTTAGATGTTTATTTCAGTAAATAATGTGCAAACTTAAAAAACAAATGTATTATTATTATTATTGATGTTGTTGTTATTTAATTTTAATAGTCATTTTAATAATAATAGTCTATTATTAACAAAAAAAAGTATAAAATAAAAACTAAGAGTTTACAATGTATATGTGTGTATATATATATATATATATATATATTGTTTACTTGTTTGTTTGTAAACTCTCAATTTTGATTTTGTTGTAAAATATGAGCACAGATGCTGAAGGTTACTATTCACCCCTTTTTGGATATTTCTAATACAAGCTTCTGTCCATGAAGAGCAAAAAAAAAAAAAAACAAAAAAAAAGTAGTAGTAGTAGTAGCCCTTTATTGTCACTAGTCACAAGTACCAGCGAAATTAGCCATCAACCTGTCCATACATACACAAACATACATACAATATGACAAGGGGGTAGACAGGACAGGAAGACAGGGAATTTTAGAAGATAATACAGCATAAACATGAGGAAGGGAGAGGAGAAAAAAAATATAACCCCCAGACTATGCTCCTGCGGGAGTACAGTGTGAGAACAGGAGAAAAACACCTCAGCAACAGAAGCACATAATCATAACATAGACACATGACTAGCAACGGGGGGAGAGTTGATCCAGCTCTGGCAAGCAGCCATCCGGTCCTGCAGCCCAAGGCGCCAGTCACAGACCCGCTTGTCAGGTGGCGGTGCGAAGCGACGAAGGCGTTGGATTAGGGTTGGGAGGTGAATGCATATCAGTATATGAGGAGTTTGTGTGTTCGTTGGCCTGGTGAGTCGTCACGCTGGAATTCAAAAACAAGTTGCCTCAGTCCGCAGATTGTAATAGCGACACAGCAGGTTGCCACGGAAACAGCCTTGGTCAGGACCCCGACAGAGTCAACAACATCAGGTGTCTGGAAGTGGGGAGGAACGCAAGAGAGCGTCTTCACTGCAGTGCTCTTCCGGGGTTGTTTACACCAGCAGTGACCTTACAGAGCCAGCTGGTTTAGGGGAGCCGAAAGAAGATAAGATTGCGATTGTTTGGTCTTGGATCGAGTAGCCGCATTCCAATTTCACGGCTACTCTCTTAGTCCTTTCTGGTCTCCAAATCCATCAATTTTCAATCATGACGGGCAGCCTTGTGAGGCTTTGGACAGCTGTTTCCGTCTTCTGAATTCTTCGATAACCCAGAGCAAAGCTTAATCCAATCAGCAGAAAACCCGTTATCGTGGTTCCGAATAGGTAGATGTCAATGTCCTCCATGGAAAGAGCCGCCACACGACCCCGATCAGGTTCCCCGATCCCCTCGATCCCAGGCTTCTCGTCGAGAAGATGGTGTCAATTTCGTTGCGAGACCAGTTGATCAAATCCATGATTTTTCAGTTTTTCAGAGCAGTCCAGAAGGAATCTCTCAAGTACAAGACGAGACGAAGAGCAAGCAGGGAAGATAAGGGGAGGACAGGAGAGAAAATGCGACCGCCTTCGCTGAGAGCCAAACGAGAAGGTTATATATACATACATACATATATATATATATATATATATATTTATATAATACTATAGTGAAGTACACGCATCATATGAATCATTTTTCTTTTACCTATAACCAGTATCACAGCACAAGGACTTACAAGACTCAGTGGAAAATAGAAGATGAACGATTTTAACAGTTTGACCTGCAGATCTGATTTAATCTTTTATGTGGAAAGCAGTCTGTCGGCGTGCAGTGATTCAGGGAACATCTCACCCCCTCATAACCTAACCTTTACTAATTCATCACACCCATCTGTTGTGTCGCATGAGCCTGGCCTCTTTCAGAGACATGAATAAACTTGCTGGAAGGGATGACTTCTGTTTTCGGACAGGCCGTGGCCCTGATCTTCTGCCGAATCTCTCACAACCCAAAGCAGCTCAGAGTGAAGCTCATTCAAAACCAGCAGAATCAAAATGGCTATTCAAAAAAAAGCAGCTTTTTCAGCTGCAGCATTTGATTTGAACAAAAACAGCATTTCAACACATTTGACTTCTGTAATCTGACATATTTACACAAGTGTGACGCTAGCAACGCCAAGGCCGTAGCTTCAGTTCTCTGAGAATCAACACATGAACACATATAAGGAACGAGAGGCGTCACAATATTGTGAATACAGTCAGAATATGAAATAAACCGAAAGACTTGATACATGATTTGACTGTATTGTGCATATGCTATTCATATAAATGAATAATTAATTATTATTTTTATTATTACAGCTTAGAATTTGAAACTATAATGCTTATTAATAATTGAAAAACTTTTGTCGTCCAAGTCATTTGGTGTAACCAACATTCAGAATAAAAATAAAAATAAAACAGGAAATGTCATATAGTGTATAATAAAATAAAGGAGACTCTTGAAAACACATTGACCTTTAACAAATACTTGTTTATATACTTTTGTGTTGACAATATGATTGATGTGTTCAAGGTGTGTTCAAGGTGTAATAAAAATGTTTTTACTTGATAATAGTTAAAGCATATTTAAAAAAAAAAAGAATAAAAAAAGAAAAAAAAGAAAGAAAATGTTTTCAAAAGCTGTTTAAAACTATTTGCTATTATTAGTATTAGTATTATTATGGTCACTGTTACAAATAATAATTTCCTGTCAGATAAATATTTTATAACAGTGAAAAGCTTGAAGAAAAATATATAAAATAATTAAATATAATTATTATATAATAATTAAAAATATATTTTGCACAAAGA
Source organism: Barbus barbus (assembly GCF_936440315.1). Classification (NCBI taxonomy): domain Eukaryota; kingdom Metazoa; phylum Chordata; class Actinopteri; order Cypriniformes; family Cyprinidae; genus Barbus; species Barbus barbus. The sequence continues at coordinate 26,976,092 of NC_136737.1, read as the reverse complement.
AAACTTAACTTTTTCATGTGTGTGTGAGACATTATTTCCGTGGCGTTTATGCATAGTTAAAAAAAATAGATAGATAGACGGACGGACGGACGGACGGACGGACGGACGGACGGACGGACGGACGGACGGACAGACAGACAGACAGACAGACAGACAGACAGACAGACAGACAGACAGACAGATAGATAGATAGATAGAAAGATATTTTACCCTCATATTTCATTTGGTATTTTCCACTTCTGTGGTATTGGTTATGCAAGCTGAAATATGGTTACACATATTTATGCAATTTATGATATTTGAAGAAATAAAAAATAGGAAAAACATGCTTTTTTTGTTTACTTTTTGTTTTTACATTAATTATTAATGTGTTCAAGATGTATATGAAAAACGCTATTAAAAATTTTACTACTTGAGGCTTACACCATATGCTTAAGTTTAAAATCGAACATATTCGATAAACCTTACTTCTTTCATGCTAGATTTTTCAAATACTAGTGGCATGGGCTACACAAGCCGAAAATGGTTTCAGAAGCCGAGCGAATGACTGCACTTAATGAAAGATGAACGATTAGAAAAATAATTAAGAAACTGAAAATAGGGTCAATATGGTCTTCAAGCACAGTTTAATTTATTCAATCGTTCTCTCTCTCTGGACACTTCGACCAATCAGCCAGATTTTGTGAGGAAGGTGTGACTTGAGTTGTCAGCGAGTGCAGCCAACCTCACATTCTCCATCGCTGATAGATCGACACTTGGACTGAACTTCCCAGGTGTGGCTAAAAGCGTAAATAAAACGATAAGCGCGATTCAAAGGGAACGCCAGACGCTAATAACAGTGTACATCCGAAACCTCCTTTACAGGAAAATCTCTTTCATGTACCGATACGTCGCTCCTTGTTTACAATGCAGGAATGATGGATGCTCTCCGGTAGAGTCGTGAACCCAAACAACCGAGGCCAGACAGAAGCACAAAAGATGTTGAAAAGCCATCTAGAAGAAGATATCCCGTCGCTCTCTACACTTCCCCATTCTCCTGTCACCTCGTCCTCCCCTCGGGACACGGGAGAAAACAAGAAAGCAATTTGTTAATGCCGGCGGTGTCGAGTTATTGCTTTGTTATTTCACCAAGAGCTTCGGTGCCAAGGAGGAGGATAAGAATTACAGGTTGTCCTGCGGTTCCTCGACAAAACAGGCTTTTGTTTGACACCTAGACAGTAAAGCGACCCCTCGGTCGGACACCTAGCGTATCTCTTTCACATTCCCCAGAAAGACAAGGAGATCCCAGAGACGAGGGAAGGAGTGTATTGAGTTTTCCTGGCCCTGCCAAAACCCTCAGAGAGGGCGCATAATTGGCATTTTTCATCTAAGATCTTGGAGTACAAAAACACTTCAGAAGTTGGTACTCCCATCATGCCTCAGTCCTCAGGCGAGCAGATGCCGTCTGCATGCTCTGGTTTCACCGGGGCTTTGTGTTTGGCCTCAGTTATCAGAGATTTACTCATCCGCGGCACCTATCCTGTGGCATGAAGGGCCCGTTGGATTTATGGGTGCATGTGCACTGGGTAACCTTATAGTGTCAGGGGTTCACTTCATGTCAGGTATTACACATTTATTGTGTGCGAGCTGTCAAAAGTATCAAAGGGTGAGTCTCAAAGGGAAGCTTTTTGACTGATGAACTTCATTGACTATAGCAGCCATTTCTGATTTTATTATATTGGTAAATCTTTTATCTCTCTCTCTCTCTCTCTCTCTCTCTCTTTCTGTAAAGAATGATCCCATGAAGAGTAATGTCCAATGAAATATTTTAGAAAAAAAAAAATTAAAAAAAAAAAAAAATAATTATATATATATATATATATATATATATATATATATATATATATATATATATATATATATTCAAAGGAGAAATCTCTATTAAGTTATTCATTTTTTGTTTTCTATCTATCTATCTATCTATCTATCTATCTATCTATCTATCTATCTATCTATCTATCTATCTATCTATCTATCTATCTATCTATCTATCTATCTATCTATCTATCGCCAAAATTTAACGAATTATATCTTTATTTCAAAATAAGTATTAACCTCACTCTTCTCCAATAATTCCAAACAAAACAAATGAATGAATGAATTAATGAATGAATCAATCAATCAATCAATAAATCAATCACAGTTTTTTATAAATCAATAAGTGTACCTTATTATGAGTAAACTTATCTCATGGATAAATGCCTAGGTCATAATCTAAAAATTAAATAAATAAATAAAATCAGAAAACATAAAAAAATAAACTAACAAACAAACTAATTAATTAATAATTAAAATCAGTCTACTTTTAGCACTAGAGTGATGTTATTTTCATGAAAATTAAGCATTATCCTCAACCTACCTCAATTTCGTATATTTATAATGTGGAGGGAAAAATAAATAAAACTGCAAGTTGAACCCAGCGTAAATTAAATGGAGTACTACCATGATTTGGATACTTACAATGCTACTTTTCAACTTTGAGTTACTTAAATCATTTTACTTGGTTTTTGGAAAAGTTGCTCACTTCACTTCAGCCCTAACAGAGTTAGGTGATGCACAATGAGCAGATGTTTACTGCTGTTTGAAAATGTATATATCTATCCCATCATAGAGTGCAACAGTCTCACTCAGAGCGAAATTGAGTTTCAAGTGAAGAATTAAGGAAAATGCTTTCATTGGCCAAGCAATGGTTTTAATGATTTCCCCATGATCTCCTTATTTTATTTATTCTCTGGCTCCAGAATTGAGAAAGAAACTCAAGTCCTCTAAAAACAGCTTTTGGCAGTCGCTGTCTCACTGGCAATTATACAAAGACAAGCTCCCAAAAATGTTTAACACAGAAATCTTTGGTGCCCTCGAAATCCCCATTTTGACTGACACACGCAAAAGCATAATGGCAAAGATTTGAATCTTTCCGAAGTTAGAACTACATTTATGCTAACCTTGAACTGAACTGTGGCTGCACCGTCCTTCTCTGCATTTTGCTGATGTCACTCATTGCTTTCACCATGTCGTACATTCAAGATTGAATACGTTGATTTCTATTCATTTTCCAATCTGCTGCTTTGTCCTAGCAAATGATAATGAAAAAAGAGAGAGAGGAGGAGATGGGAATGAGAAATCAAATTAAACAGACCATAATCAACAAGCAACACACGGTAATTCAATTTAGCAAGTCTTTCTTATGACTTTCATTTCCATAGTTCAGATCAGGCCTCATATGTAGCTCCTAAACAAAATGGCTCTTTGACAGCATTTAGAGTTGGGTTTAAATGAAGAACAACAAACTCAGCGAGGATGTCTGGCTGACCTTTTATATTTGACCACTAGCATAAACTGGCCAAACAAGAGCTAATATACTCATGTTTGTGTGACAAATCAATTTTGTGATAAACATTGCCAGAGTTTAAATTTTTGGTCGTACTGGCCCTTTAAATTGACTTGTTTTCGTTGCTAATGCAGGATTAGCAGTATGGTTCATGCTAATAACACAAACCAGACACCACACAGGAAGAAACTTCATTACCAGGATGACGCTAATTGATATGATTTGAAAGATATACCAGAAATGCGTCTGCGAAGCAGATATTTTATTAGCCAAAGACATACTGTATTCCTTTGAAGTTTACATTAATGAGTTCATATTTCAGCTTCTTAATCTATGGTAGCGTCTGGCATTTGTATGAAAACAAGCGCAGAAAGAAGATTGCTTTGTCTGGCACCAGCGAATTCTTTCATGGATCTGTGAACGATCAAAACAAAGGAGAAGAAAAACATTCCATTTGTGTTCAAAAGAAAAGATGACTCTTTGTCTGTGGGCTTTCTGACACAGATGTCAAATACTGTCTCTTTGATACTCTGTAGATGTAGATTTTAAATGGGATTCTGGTCTACAACACAATCACATGTTAGCTCAACTGCTAGCGCATGTTACTAGCAATGCCAAAGCCATGAGTTTGATTCTCAGAGGACATTCATACTTATGATACTTCTAGTTATCCTTTGTGAAAAACAAGTGGACTTGAGTGTACTGAATGTGCACTTAGTGTACTTCAAGTAATATACTTCAAATTAAAAGTATATTGAAAAACTGCAAATAACTTAAAATTAATTAAATAAAAAGGTCACTTAAGTGGGCTTGAAGAGTTCGTTTTTATCACTATGATTCTAAAATGTACACATTGCAAAAGATTCAAACATACAATTTCAGTCATTGTTTTTGATTGAACATATTTTTGTCATACTTCAAAGTACACTTATTTCGATGTGTTGACTAACATACTAAAGTACTTGACTTTCATTTTTGCTGTAGTGTGTTATTCAATACATTCAAGTGACTTCCCCTGAAGTGCTTGTGTGAAGTACATATATAGAGTAAGTGGCAATTAAGTTTAACTGAGGATAAAAGTCAATTATGAAGGCCAGATTTCAAGAACCAAGATGAACACTTGAGCACAAAACCTCAAAAATCTCTATAGATCTCAGAGCCACTTTCCATATTCATTTATATACTCTGTCTGAAATCATTCACATAGTTTGTATATAAGGAATTATCAATTGTGAATAAGGGTTTTGGTCACAATTTAAAATATGATTATTACCTACATTGTATGATGTTACATGTGTTGCAATGAAAAAAAATGTCTTGATTAAACAAATGTTGCTATTACACAAAAGTTGCAATGAAAAATGTTATTATTCAATGAAAGTTGTGAAAAAGTTGATTGTTGTTATTAAATGAAAGTTTAGATGAAATTGTGATGAAACGAAAATGACCATATCTTTGGGGATTATAGTTAAACATAGTGGATTATTTAAAAAAAAACCCTGTAGTGCTGGACTTGATTCTATCCATCAGCTGTTAATTGAATCAAAGTGAGTTTGCAGTCGATTGTAACAAAGGGGCACAGTTTGTGCAAACTAAATGATTGGAGAAGTTTGGCATACGTTACTAGAGAGAAGATGGTTGCTATATAGTATTCAGGGTGGTTTTGTAGGGTTTGATATGTGGTCAAAGGTACGGCACGTGGTTGCTAGTGCATTTTTAGGTGGTTGCATTAGTCAGTGCTAAGGTAACAAAGATGTTCTGGGTGGTTGCTAGACCATAAAATACAGTAACTTTTGAAGAAAAGTGATTTTTTTTATGCCCAGAATTACGTAGTTAAGGGTGGTGATGGCGCAGTGGATAAGACACATGCCTTTGGTGTGAGAGACCCGGGTTTGAATCCACTGTGAGACACCAATGTGTCCCTGAGCAAGACACTTAACCCCTAGTTGCTCCAGAGGCGTGCGACCTCTGCTATACATAGCAATTGTAAGTCGCTTTGGATAAAAGCGTCAGCTAAATGAATAAATGTAAATGTAAATGTAAATGTAAGTTAAGACTCAACCAGCAGCCAAACAAATGAAAACCAATCAAATGGTGTGAAATGCATCTTGAAATCATTATGGAGGAGCCAAAAAGGATGCCTAATTTTCCAAAAACATTCCCGACTGCAGTGTTACACCACATCTGAGCACAGATCTTACCTGGGTCCAATTAAACAAGTACGGCTTAGAGAGCTGCAGTATCGGGGTGAAAGACCCCCAAGCACATGACTGGATGCGTTCCAAGACCCTCCACGTCTAGTGATCTCAGTTCTGATATCCACCAACCCTCAGGGCAGGAACTGATAGGGGCGTGAGGCATCCCATTTTAACTCTTTAAAGGGATAGTTCACCCAAAAATGAAAATCCTCTTATTAATTACTCACCCTAATGTCGTTCCAAAACCTTAAGACCTTCGTTCATCTTCAGAACACAAATTAAGATATTTTTTATGAAATCCGAGAGCTCTCTGACCCTCCATAGACAGCAATGCAACTGAAACGTTCCCAGACCCAAGTCGTTATTTTTTTTTTTTTTATTATTTTAGTATTCTCGTAGCTTCATAAAATAGCAGTTGAACCACTGATGTCACATGGACTATTTTTATGATGTTCTTACTACGTTTCTGGGTCTGGGAACATTTCAGTAGCGTTGCTGTCTATGCAGGGTCAGTGAGCTCTCGGATTTCATCAAAAATATTAGGGATGCACGATATTTATCGGACAGATAAATTATCGACCTATATGGGTGAAAATGACGTCATTTTTATTGCTCCGATAAATAAATAAAATCCGATAACTAGAGCCGATAAAGTTCGCTTGCTGGTAAATCAATCAATCAGTCTGATTTATCTGAGATTCATCCTCTTTCCGAGTGCAAGTGATTGCAGCTTTAAACTTCAGTGACTCAGTGAGTCACGCTCATTACGTCATCATTTGTGAACATGTCTTCGCCGGTCAGGAAGTTTTTCTCAGTGGCAGAGGAGGACAATGCCATTGCTATTTCCAACGCATGTTCAGCAAGGATTCCGAAAGGAGGAAAAAAAGGCGAGGGTTGTGACGGTGAGGAAATTTTCCCACTGGTTAATCGCAGTGTTGTCAACTGTTTTCAATTGAAAGTGGCTAAAACTGGCAGCTAAATGTCACTAAATGACATCATAATTTCAAATTGACTGATCTATATTAAGATGAATAGAGCTCAGTGGGCAAACTGAGAACTTAGATAAGGTTTGTCCAAGAAGTTGCTATATGTCCTTAAACTTTTGAAAAAAAGTCTCAAAAGGGGTGGGGAAGTCGTTAAATCTAGCTACAAAATAGCTAAATTGGCAACACTGGTTAATCGACATGTGACAACACCAGTGATACTGGTATCACCGTGGTGGGGGTCATTTGAGTTTTCCCTATTTTCTTTGCTTTCCTGCGGTTTTAAATAGCTTGTAAGCTCTGTGCGCGTTTTACTTTCACTTTGAAATTAGCGGCAATTCGATGTCAAGCAGTTTTTTCTTTTTAGTTTGTTTGAGTTTTCACACTTTCCCTCACTTTTGTCACGGTTACGGGCTCACGGTGTCATCCTCGCCCTGTTCGTATGTGTGTGTGGGTGTGGCTGATTGAGGCTGATTCGCTCCAGCTGCGAGTCATTATCAGCACTACTTAAGATGCTCTCACGCTGTCCTGTGTTGTCAGATCCTTGGATGTGTATGCTGGGCATGGTCACTGAATTCTACACGCTCCTGTTTTGGATCCTTCGTCTCCTGACTCCAGTCATTTCCTGGACCTCACCACCGGACACTTGGCCGCCCTTGCATCCCTGCGTTGCCAAGCCAGACGGACACTGTACATGCTTTCTCTGACTGTTGTTATCCTGACCTGTGTTTCCAAATAAATACTTATTGTTCCCGCAACTTGAATCCTCCAGTCTTTACGCCATGACAACTTTCCTTTGCTTAAATGGCTTGTAAAAGCACAGTGCACATTTTACTTTCACTTTTAAATTAGCGGCAATTCGGCATCAATTGCTTGAATTCAATTCAAGCAACAACAAAATGCAACGTAGAACACATACTAACGTTTACTAACAAAACGAATAAAAATACACCATGTTATATGCCTAATATAAAATAACAAATAACTCACATTTTAAATAGGTAGACCTAGCCTATACAAAACTTAAAGACTGAGGAACAAATAATTATAAAACGTAGAACGTTTATTAGCGATTAAGGAAGTTTAGAGGCACGGACTGCATACACCTTGATGTAAAATGATGGGAAAAATATCACAGTTTAAATAAAATAAAAAACAGCAAATACTGTGGAACCAAATACATTGTGGTGCCTTATACAAAAAATGTAAAAAAAAACATTTGAAGAGTCAGTACTGATGTTTACTATAATAGTTAGGCCAGAGCTACTAAAATATCAGTTTCATCAGTGCATCTTAGATTTTGTATTCTCCTGGGTGCACAAACTGCAGATTATATGAAAATTATAATATAAAAATATTAACTTATTGGTTATGGGTATTGGCCATGAGAAGGACTTAATTATCGGTTATTGGTTTCGGTTAAAAGTTTTCATATCGTGCATCCCTAAACAACATCTTAATTTGTGAGCCAAAGATGAACAAAGGTCTTGCGGGTTTGGAATGACATGTGGGTGAGAAATTAACTCTTTCTCCACCATCGTTTTTTTTTAAAGTTGCCAGCCACCGCGAGCATTTTTGGGGATTTTCACCTGAATTTGACGGCCCTCTGAATATTTTCTTCTATGAATATATGAACATATTATATATCAAAATAAAGAACCAAGCCTCTGCTTTTAATTAATAATTAAAATATCTTCATGTTTTTATGTTTTATCACCACTTGAATGCACATAGGTTTCATCAGAAATACAACATTTTGGACAAAAATGCATTTTTATCAAAGTAGTGCATTTTCAAGCAAAATACATTCAAATGTCATATTCTTTCACCTGTAAATAATTATATGAATAACTGAAATTGCATTCAGTAAACAGAACAGACAGACACACACGCACACACACACACATACACACACACATTCAGATTGACGGGTTATCGGTCCATACACAACTAGAGATGTTTCTGTGTCTGTATAATGCATCTCTCTCACTGACTACTTCGTCCCGATCAGATTCAAAATGGTCAAATCATGATCTACATATATGGTCTACATTTTCTCTGATCCTTCCATGTATGCCGATCGTCTTGTATTCGGACCCCATAAGAACCGGAAGTCCCATAATTCATTCAGGACATGCGCTAGGGCTTTCCTTACCGTAATATACCTAGAACATGGATTGCCGTAAAAACTCGTCAATGGTGGGGAAGCGTTGTCTTTTAATAAACGAGATATCCAAATTCATTCAGTAATCGAAAGAGTACACACAAAGTACCCAGATGACCTACTACTTCATGCCACAGTTCTGAAGCCAATGGACACTTAATTCAAATGTCACTTCCGGTGAAACTATGTCTGTCTTTTAACACATGCTGAACTTCTCTAAGAAAAATTCAGCAGGGAGTTTACAACAGCTTTCAACTAAAAATGGAGAACATTTTTGTGTATTTTGGTCGTTAATTTACACCGTAATTGTGTTTTGGAGGCCTTCAAATGCAAAGTTTTAAAAAATGGGTTTCAAAGTGCAAATTGATCGAGCATAGCGTTAGTTCTCGCAGGTCATGTTAGTCAAGCTGACTCTCAGCTGATCCCCATCTACATATAGGAATACGACACCTATCTAAGCATCCATATTTAAGGTCGTCAGTATTATCAGCAGTTTTATCCAGTATTATCCATGCTAGGCTGCATGGATGCGAAGGGAGTTGTTTCCCAGAACAGAACCATTCTGCCAATCCAAACTATATGTTAATTGTCAATCATCTTTGACGATAGTGGTCCTGACAGAAATACTGTTATCGTCTCTGTGTAAACTATAAAAAAACACGTATTTGTGAAAACGGTGATGCCCTGCGCATGCGCATTGCAATCTATAGGTATGTGCACAAGAACGTATTGTTTCATTACAAAGTAACATCGCCAACTACTGGCCTAGAATGAATAATACAGCATTTTTAATTGTTTTCACAGATCCATGTGAATGGGGATCGTTTTGACAACGTTGCCGTATATGCAAAAGTTTTCAAAAAATTTTAGTGCATTGTTGTCATATAAATGCACTCTGAAATCTGCCTCCATCTAATCAGCAACCAATGGATTGAACCAAATCCCCGCCCTACTTTTTTTTTTTTTCAATTTCATTGTAAATTTAATGTGAAAATATCTGCCGTCATTTTTGTTACAAAACACCTACGTTTTGCAACCCAGTCAATTCCTGGTGGATAAAATCAAGTCCCACCCTCCTCAAATCATGTTGAATATAAAATGGTTTTCAGATGTTTTTTTATGTGGATTCTAAAGACATTATTTTGGAGTATCTGCCTCCTTGTAATTTAAAAATACTGTCGGATCAATACAGAAGTTGCAGCATTATCTGGGGCAGTGGATTCACTTTGAAGTCTAACCAGCAAGTGTGATAGAAATGTGTTTTATTTTTATTCTTTCCAAATCCCAAATAACACACAAGCAATATTGCACGAACAGATAGGGAACTGACCAAAACAAAAAAAATCAAGTATTATACCAGAGAGAGAAATGATTAATTCCTCGCAGTAAGGCTGTGAATGATGAGGCTGTTACAGCCGGTGAGAAGAATGCATCTATTGCTGGTTGTAGTCTGGTATTTATTAGAGTAGACATGCCTACCTGGGGCCATTTGATACAAGTTAATATGTTCTCTGTGTTGGCCATAAATTTGAGGGCAATTTAAAGAGAAAAAAGAAAGAAGCGGAATAACCTTTCTAATGACAAAGAGATAGCAAACCTTTGTTTTCTCAAGTTAGTCATGCAGTGGACTTTTAGTGCACCTGTACACATATATCACATCCCTGGGAGACAGGAAGTGCTGCCATATCACTCATTACCAATTCAGTCTCCAGGCCAGATGTAGAGAATTGCAATGTCTTCCATGGGATCATCATATCTTCTGTTCCAATTTATTTTCCTGTTTATAGCCTTTTCCCATCATGGGTTTATACAAAAACAAACTGGCCTAATATATAAATAAATAAAAGAATATATCCACTGAATACAAAAATAAATCTTGTCTAGCTGACCAATGCAGATAAAATCTTGTCAAATTTGGGGAAATTACTTTTTATAGCCTTTCTAGAATCATTATTAAATTAGTAATTTTTTTACACCGTAATTTTTCACTATTGTGCACACATTATTATTATTATTATAACTTTGGGCATAACCTTAGAAATACCCTACATATTAAAGTACCATGTAAATGCCATCTGATATATCACTGTACCATGACGCCACAGTACATTTTTCAAGGCTTCTGACCTCTTTATACAGTGTTAAATTTCCTACGTGTGCTCTGATAAGATAAACAATTTGCAGTCCCTCCGGTCAGGCAGAAGTGTCGTTTGGGTTAGCAGGAAAGTGAGCAGTCGCTTTACCCTGAGGGTCTTCCAGGGGCCGAGACGGTGATTGATAAGAAGTGTTAGGGTGAGTTTAACCCCCACCATCAGGACTGCCCTGGGTCAACACATCCTGAGTAATGATCCCTTCTCAGAAACCGTGATGGATCACTGACCCCAGACCTGAAGTAGGCATCCACCCAAACCAGGAAGTGTTTGTTTGAAAGATCTCTGTCTATTCCTCACATTAACAAGTGACTGATGAGATCAACCTGATAAACCATGCAAATGCTGGATTCTGAAATCCCAATTTCCTTGTGAGTTTTAGTTGGAAGCTTGATAGTTTGCACAAATTTGGCTTTTATGCAGCAAAACAAGATGTAAAAATCCCCAAAGGGAGTGTATTGTTAGGTCTGCCATGCAATAGGCATCTGTCTGATGCACTTCCTGTAAACTGTAGCTGAGTAGGCTATCCTGGGGCAAAGCAGGTAAAAATGACTCTGGTAATGTGAGTCATAGGCTGAAAACGTATCGTCTAAAACTAGTAGGCTGCCTTGGCTGTCTACTGCAGCTCCCTTATAAGGCAACAAACAGACTGAAATTCCAAATAAAGTAATGAATTGATTAAATGAGAATTGACCAAATGAGAAATTAGAAATAAATTGAAACATTTAAATGATACAATATATATATATATATATATATATATATATATATATATATATATATTCATTTGCATTATCCAGGACTGTTTTTTTATTCCAGACATTTTTTTTAGTTTAGTAGTTTAGTTTAGTTTTGTCAGGATATTTGATTTGTTTGTAATATTAAGAAAAATATTTTGTTTTATTATTGTTTTGTTCGGATTATCCTGGCATCCTGTTTTGTCTGTATTAAACTGGTATTTGATTGATATTTGTTTGGTTTGGTTTTGTTTTGTTTTACCTGGATTGTTCAGATATTTGTTTTATTTTGTCAGGATTACAGAAACATTTGTTCTGTTTGATTTTGTTTTGTCTGGCTGGATTATCCAGACATTTGTTTGTTTGGTTTTGTTTTGTCTGGATAATCCAGGCCTTTTTTCTAGATTGCAAATGCATTTGCTTTGTTTTATTTGGCGGGATTATTCAAACGATTGTTTGGTTTGGTTTTGATTTGTCTGAATTTTGCAAATATTTGTTTTGTTTGTTTTTGTTTTCTGTGGATTATCCAGGTCTTTTTTCTGTATCACACAGACATTTGTTTTGCTTTGGTTTTGTTTTCTTTGTTTGGATTATCTAGAAAATTGTTTTGTTTTGTCTGTTTTATGCAGGTAATTTTTTATTACATATGCACTTGTTTTGTTTGGCTGGATTATCCAGACATTTGTTTGTTTTGTTTGCTTTTTTTTTATTAAGCATGCATTTGTTTTGTTTTATCTTATCAAGGCCTTTTTCTGATTGTTTTCAGGATTGAATTAAATATATGTTTACTGAGAATTAACTTTTTGATTGCCTTGTCCATCATTGTTAATTAATTACATTTATTTGTATTTATTAAATTATTTATATATTACTGTTCATCTTGAGATTACCCTCGTTGTTAAGGATACATTTGATTTCATACAAAAGAAGGTATCCAACTTGTGGAACAGTTTTTCTGTTTGGATCACACTTATAACATTTTATTGCTGGTAATACAGTCAAATCAAGTCAAGTCTGCTTTATTGTCAATTCTTCCACATGTACAGCACATACATACAGAGAATTGAAATTGCGTTACTCTCAGACCCTTGGTGTAAACAGTTAACATTAAACACGTTCAAATACAGATAATACAGTTTAAACATATGTACATACAACTCTATAGCTATACAAGTAAGGACATTGTAGAAAAAAAAATAAAGAAATAGATGAAGTGGCATAAGGCGCATGGCAGATAGTGAAAACCAGTTAAATAAAAACAAAACTGTGCAGATATATTTGTAGTGCAAAAAGAGCTTATCAATCTGAGAACATGGTAGAAAATTAAAAATAAAAAAAAGATAGATAAAGTGACATAAGGCACATGGCAGAATAGATGGAGTGCAAACCAGTTAAATAAACCAAAACTGTGCAGATATATGTGTAGTGCAAAAAGAGCTTGTCAGTCTGAGGACATTGTAGAAAAATAAAAAAGATAGATAAAGTGACATAAGGCACATGGCAGAATAGATAGAGTGCAAACCAGTTAAATAAAACAAAAACTGTGCAGATATGTGTGTAGTGCAAAAAGAGCTTGTCAGTCTGTTAAATTGACAGGAGAACAGTCTTTTTATGAGACTATCCGAGGAGGTAGTTTGCAGTCAATGCTGGATGAGGTAGTGATCAGTCCAATGCTGCACAAGTGAGAGGTGCTGGTCACAGTTTGTAAGTAGGTGGGGGTGGCTGGTCCTGGGGGTGTGGGGAGCCGTAGGGGGGGGGGGGGGGGGGTCTCATAGTGTCAGAGTTCAGTGTTGCATGGGGTAAAAAGAGGGGAGCGGGGGCAAGGATGGGAGGGAGTTCAGCTTCCTGACAGCCTGATGCATGAAGCTGTCCTTCAGTCTGCTGGTCCTCGCCTACAGTACATGCTGCCTATGTAGGCATCTCACTAGCTTATGAAACACAGCCATCCTGCCTTAGACACGTGAGATGAGCGTTGATCAGCCAAACTGATGTGCATTTCCATTCATCACTCATCCCCGTTTATCATCGTCGGCGTATTCTGTTTGGGTGCAAAACAGAGTCTCCAGACCTCGAAGATGTTGAGATATTGCATTCAAAACAATTTTGACTTCAGTACGGTGTTGGCTGTACCACAATCCATCCATTACAGAGCACACAGCAGGTACAGGCATGTTAGAATCTGCGATCTTTTCGTTGTGTCTTTCTCTGGGGGAGGGGTTTGAGAAGAAGAGATAAGGTGAGACAGGATAAGATCAATGCTGGAGGAATGCAAAGTATCCTGCTTCGCACCAGCTTACACCTGGAGGCACAACACAGTCCGAGACTATCATAAAGCACTTATCTGAGAGGGTTCGTCGTCATGCTACCTCATCTGCTGATTAATCTGATCACACGCCGATGACTGTCCATGTTGTACAGTTGTGCATTTTGGGATTAACAATTTATTTTATTTTGCGTACTATTGTATTGTTCTACAGGATCCCTGCATTTCCTATTAATGAGCTCAATATATAAAATCCTATTCAAATAAGGGTTGAACCTAAAGAATGTGACAGGATATGATAATGATGATTTATGCAGAAAACAAAACACTAAATCAGGAAGAAAACTGAACAAACAGCAGATGACTTTATTTATTTATTCATTTATTTTAATTGTACACTTTAATTGTACACAATTGCAAATTTTTTTATTAATCCAATCTATTTTTTCCCCCATTTTTCTTATTCTTTCTTTTTCTTCCATCTCCTTATGCCCCCACTGACGCATGGGTTTAGGTGTGGACCCTACATTTTTGTTTATTTTTTTCTCTGTAAAATTCATATGATTTGTACCAATCAAATCATTCAATCAAGTCATATCACTAACCCTAAGTATGAGCGATAGCAGCAGTGATTTTTTTTCTCTGGAAAACTATTTTTTTTCTACAGGAAGCTCTTTGTTTCCATGTTGGCTTGAGAAACATGCTTGACTGCAGGGGATGTGGAATTAAGCTTTAATTAATGTTTAGCTTGAGGCTGGAGCTCTATGTGGGGGTCCAGTTTACATGGCCTGGCATTTTCCCACAATTCTCTGCAAGTCTGTGCTCTGTTTGTGTGAGAAACAGAAAGAAACTGAGTTTCACAGCACCTGGATACTTTCTTTGCTCTGTCATTAACGGCCACTGAGCCCGGCCCAGTCAGCATATGCATTTTTGTGTAGTTGCACAAATGCGTGTGCGTGCATCCTTGTTTATCTGAATACTTCTGAAAGTCATTGGACTGGATTTTTGTTTGCCGAATGATACATCAGCTGAAAAATTCCTGTAGACTACAAGTCATATCAACCCAGCCTCACGGGGGAAAAAAAAGAAACTATTTTATGAGGTAGTGATTTCGGTTGCAAAGGGCTGTAAAATTTGCAGAAAGTTCTGTAAACTTTCCGGAAATTGACTAGAAATGTTCTACTCCTTTGCAACCCTAGTTGTGATTTTGTATGAATGTGTACTATTTTAATCAAATGATTTATTTATTTATTTTTTGTAAACATGAAGGCCTACCCCTAACACTGTCCCTAAACATAATGTCACATTGACATAAACAGATTGTACAAAAACATACAAATGAATAGTAACCAATTCGTTAAAACGTAAAATAGTTAAAAATTTCCATGAGACTGTTTTATGTAAAAACCAGAATGTCATGAATAGGGGTGGGTGATATACTGGTAGACATGATTAACCGGTAGAAATTTGTAAACCTGCTCATAGAGCACGGGAGTATTGAGCTATTTTTGACACTTTATAGGCCTTGAATGGTTGAATACACACACTCGCATGTTTCAAAATGCCCGTCTTTGCAACTATCCTTTTAGAACACAGCAATTTAAGTCTTAAGTGAAAGCAAACAGCTAAAAGGAAAACACATGTAACAGTATATTGGATCTAGGCAGCTCTTAAAGTGACAGCAGTCTAATATTCCTGCTGTCTGCCATTTATGTTAATCAAACAACAATAGAGAGGAAAAAAAATATATATAAATATATATATATATAGACTAAAACACTTTTGTAACTTTATTAAGAAGAAATATATATTTAATTTATACAGTGAAGAATGTGCAGAGTTTTTATATAGTTAACGTATTTAAAATGTTGTGCTGTAGTTTTTTTTGTCCTCTTGCTTGTAATTAGTTTCTTATTTTTATTTAATCACTGAGCACTTGTCTTCAAGTAAATTTGACATTCATATTCTCTTTTATTTTAATCTATTGGCAATCATAAGGTTAAACATCTAAAAGTACAGATTTACTTTTTGTCGGTTGACTATACAACTGAGGGGAAACGGTCCACAGACACACAACAACAGGGTGGCGACTCGTTCCTAGACACCAAGACTATTAGTTATGGGAAATCGTGAAAAATTTTGTTTGCGCTACACATCAAAAATCTTTTACTATGTACATCTCTGAAAAGGACTGTGTACTTTCCCTAAATTGGGCGTTGCAAGAGTTCAAAAGAGGTTACGTTTAATTCCTAATGCTCTGCCAGATCCTTTTGTTGATCTTTTTGATTTGATTCTTTCTCTCTCTCTTTCATTATCATTGTCGATGTTGATCTTTCCATGACTCCATGCTCCATGTTTCATTGCAGTGAGTGTGTCTTGGAAGCATTGCCGCGGTTTCATGTTCAAAGTCCTCCATTGCTCATATTCTCAGTGTTGAAGGAGCCGTGTTGGCGGTAGATGAACGACCGGTGATCATCTGCTATGCACATTACAGTCTTTGAGGTATGTAGATTTTGCACACATAAAACACATGAAAGAATGTAGACTGACTAACCTGCTTTCATAAAATCCAAAAAGTCCCAGGATTAATATATCTAAGGGGCTATTCATAAAGCATGCGTTCGTGCTGATTTAAATTTTTGGTCTACTGTTATTGAAATGTTCTGCACTGAAGAAAAAGTGACACAAATGTGTTTACAATTTTATCTATCTATCTATCTATCTATCTATCTATCTATCTATCTATCTATCTATCTATGATTTGGTCATTCAATTTTGTACTGAAGTCTTGTATTGATATTTGGGTCCCTACGTTGGGCACCACTTCTGTCACGAAAATCACACGGTTCACCTTTCATATCGAACTAGACTCTCAGTTTCTTTTTTTCTTTTTTGTTATTCATATGGACAAAAACCGCAAACTTGAAATGCCATGCACTATTTTACACATGAACACTACAATTTAGACACACTTCATGTTCGGCCCACCGAGTTGAGGGTTTCATTGGTAAATTTTCCATTTGTAAGAATAGCGAGAGTGCCATAAAAGATCGGGGCGACTCGCGGCGGGAACTAAACCAGAAAATGAGCTTGAATCATCAAGTGGATGAGAGCAAACAATCATTTTCTCTGTTAGCCTTTGAAACCAGTTGTGAAGAGAATAATGTTTTCAGCTGATCTTTATGGAGATTTTTCTGAGGCACCGTGTTTGAAAACCAATGCTTTTGGAAAGTGCGGCGGGAGACAAACAAACATTAGCTCGAAAGGGCTTATCCGTGATGATCATATCAGCGATGATTGATCACCGTTTATTTTTAATTCGGCCTAAAAGTTGTGTTTTGAAATCTATAATTTGACTCAACGTCCTTTTACTTGCAGGGCATAATGATATCGCATTTTATGCTTCTCATAAATGAGCCATTTGTCTCACAGTTTGTCTATTTTCTTTTCTGTACAATAATAGTTTAGGAGCCAGTTTCGGCTCTGAGTGAGTGTTTCTTAACTGTAATTGAATCAGGCTTTATTTTCCAGGAATTTAATCAAGTGATTATCTAGAGCGAAAAGGAAAGAACATCAATCCCAACAATGAATACGTTTTTTTAATAAAGTTTAAAAAATAAAGTTGCTGCTACTTTGGCTGATGGACCCTCAAGCAATCACTTTGACCTGGGATTGAAATGCTTTGCTCACTCTCTTCCATGTAAACCTACAACATTAAACAAACATTTTGGATGATCTCAGTAAATACTTTTGTGATGGTTCTCAAACTCACTGCCAGCTGTTATATCTTAATATTTGCCAGTTTTTGTCCAAAGAGAAAGTATACAAATCATTGTTTGATTAAGTTTTAATGGTGTAAGTTTTTTTTTTATTTGTTTAACCTTTAGCTCATCATGGCACATAACGCCACAGGCTTATGTTCATGTGCCTTTATTTCTTTTATACTCCTCTAATCATTCCCATAATCACTCATTTATAACTTACAGATCGGCAGTGTTGTCCACTCCCACACAAGGGAGGTAGAGAAATCTTTTCGGATCTTGTGCGCTTGGAAGCTCCCATAAGATTTAGAACTGACTTAACTTGCTGTTTGTCATGGAATTTTGTAATACAAGAGTTTCCACATCTTCTCAAGAATGACTTTTGCATTTGTTCAAGATTACGAGACATAAACAATGTTGAGCTTCAAAGTTTTTGCAGTCCTTATACTTTGTAGATAGAACCTCTTTCTAAATATTTTGTAAAAATCCCAAAATGTACACAACTTATGGACAAAGCCAGCAATTGGGTGGTTTTGACCCAGCGGTTGGGTTAATACCCAGAATGTTGGGTTAAACATTTAACCCAACCATTTAACCCAACCACCAACCAGGTTAAACATTTAACCCAACCGCTGGGTCAAAACAACCCAATTGTTGGGTTTGTCCATATTTTACCCAGCACTGGGTTTTATTTAACCCAGCATTTTTTAGGGTGTACATTTTTGATAATTATGATAATCTGCAGACAGCATAAAAACAGCCTTTGGTGTTTTTCATTGAGATGATCAGCAAGTTTCTTCAAGCAATCAGATTATACCTGTTCATAGGAAAACTTGAGAAATTTTAAATAATTTTTAAAGAAGAATTTATCTTAAAAGTACATTATGCTACTTTTTTTTTCTACACCAAATTGATATAATTTATATAACCATGTTTTTGTCTTATCCTGAATCACTGTGGTACATAAGTGTTTATATATATCGTAGATCTGTCGGGATGCCAGCCTATGCTGAACCTGTATGACTCCACATATCTAAAAACAGAGAGAAGTAGCTCTGGCTACAATGTTCTTCCACAAGAAACTTTTATTTATTTTATTTATTAACCATTAGAGCACCGGAAGTTACATAGTGTATTTTTAAGAGATGTCTTAGTTTGTTAACATTAGTTAATGCATTGACTACCTTAAACTACCAATAAGCAGTGTGTATATATATATATATATATATATATATATATTTTTTTTTTTTTTTTAAACCTTTTTTAATGTTAGTGAATAAATTTCACATTAGTTAAGTTTTGTTTTTTGACATAACTAATGTTAAAATACACAACTTTTTATCTTAAAAATGCTTTAGTAAATATTAAGATTAACACAACCTAAGATAAATAAATGCTGAAGATGTATTGTTAGTCCATGTTAACTAATGTAATTCACTAATGTTAACAAATGCAAACTTATTTTAAATTATTACTTTTCTTTTTTAAGCTTTTTTTATTTTATTTTTAATGAATCCAGCCCTTGATATTGTAGGTCTTTCACCTCTGAAATGCCTTCTTTTCTTTCTCCTCATTGGAAATCCTGTTTCAAAATGTAATAAAAAAAAAAATAAAGATACTGGCACATGGCACCATTTTGTTAGTAGTTCATAGTTTTTAATGTAACTAACAACATTTCAATCTTGACTGTAGCTATAACTGCTTTCATTTATGCGTAGCTTGTAGTTTGGGATGCGACTATTTTAAAGTAGCATCCCCAGCGCTGTTTGCAGTAATTACAGACTTAATTAGCTTTACCCCAAAACATACAAATAGGTTGCTGTGCAATGTGTAAAATGTCAAACTTGCAGTCATACCAGAAAGACTGACTCTGTGAACTGGTGTCATGCCAGTGGCATTTACAAACTCTGGCATCTCGCTGTTTAGCGATCTGATGGCGAGAACCGCTTTAGTGGTTGGCTAGATTAGCATCTAACCTCAAACTAGCACATGTGAGCGGTGTAAGCCATAAGTACTTCATAAACTGCTTACAGGTATACAGACTCATTTCATGTTCTGAATTTATTACTGGATCAGAGCGCAAACACGAGTAAACAAGCTCATAAAGACTCAAATGAGGAATAATTTAGTGTTGTTTGTGATGGTTTCAACATGTTATAGCTGCATTGAATGAGTTGGCTTCGAGGGATAGACATACCGGTTGCAGATTCTAATGAAAATCATACAGCACACATCAAGAATCAGTGAGACTGAAATATTCTATTCTATTCTATTCTATTCTATTCTATTCTATTCTATTCTATTCTATTCTATTCCATATTAGATGTGTGTGAAATTGATTTGAGCCATATTCTCAGAAACTTAATAGATTCATTTTTCCAAAACTGCTCAATCAATCAATCAATCCACCCATCTAGCTCAATTTGAGGCATAAACATAGCTTCTAATGAAAATAGCTTCTATTGAAAATTATATTCAAGACTTTGAACTTTGAGAATTTTATTATTATTATTGTTATTGTAATACAAGAATAGTTTATTTTAGAAAGCACACTTATTATTGTTTAAATTATACAATTATATTTGTAAATACATCATTCAAAATTAGCTTTCCTAAAATAACTTTATTCACTCACTCACTCACTCACTCACTCCTTTGTTAGAAATTGATTTCTGACATAATAAATTTAAATGTAAAAGAAATACAAAAACTGGTAAAATAATATATATATATACTGTAATATATCTAATAATAAAACTTGAATACAAATTCTGTGGCTCATATATTGCTTGCTTGCAAAAAAAAAACCAAAAAAAACAAAGTTATTTTTTGTTGCCAGACATTGTAGTTCCCATATCCACCAGCAGGGTTTACTACACAATAATTATCAGCCAAACCCTGAGCACCTAGTTTTGCTAACTTTGGCCATTTTGCAGACTTCAAGCACACGCCCTGTATCCCGCCAAACTCCGATCCCTTGGCCCGGACACTCAAAATGATTAACGGGAAGAGCCCATAACTAAATGACTACTTTTCTGTTTGGCTAAAAAGATTCCTGTTGCTCCCCTGATGCTTGTTTGTGTTTACAGAGCCTTGGGCTGTCACAGATACAGCTGTGATTTCTCACAACAGCTATTTTGGTCATATCTGTCAAGTAATAGAGGCATTTTGTGCTCGTTAAAAACAGTTGCTTACAGCACCTTTAACATAATCCATATTCGTTTCAATAAAACTTGAACGCACATCAATTCAGAGGTTCCTGACATAACCAGACAAAACCACCACATGCCTGTAATTATAGCGAATTCATAAACACTCCCTCAAACTCAGATGTGCCAAGACATGCAAGTCTACGGTTCTCACGCTAGACTGTGAGACTAATTAATTCAATATTGCAACTGTGAGATTAAAGTCTTTTTTGCGTGTGACAGTACGGCGTGGAAGGTGCAGCTTTGATCTGCATATCTGTCCACTCTTTTTGACTCTCGCACAGACTTAATGAATATTTTGCTTCAGTTGTGCTGTCATCTATCAGCACCAAGTGACAAAACAACCAGCCACAGGATAAACTAGTTTACCGCACCTCTCACCTCATCTTGCCTGAATCGGCATTGTTTGTCCTCTGCAGCTTATTCATCGTGATTGTGGTACTTTCTGCTTTGTGCTGTTTTTTTTTTTTGCAGGTGGGAGGCTGGAGGAAGATTACAGGTGAGGAAATGCATCAAACTGCGATAAAAGAAGAGAAGCATCAGAAAATGTAAGGAATTAAATGTATTGATAACTTTGGCAAAGGATTGCATTTGCAAAATCGCTCACATATTTTGTTTTCCAAGTGTAAAAAAATAAAATAAGTTGGTATCAGGTTTGTTAATGTTTTTTAATCATGTAAAATATACACTACTGGTCAAAAGGTGTGAATAATATATATATTTTTTATTATTACTACTATTTCTACTGTGGTCCACTGCCATTCAAACATTTGGTAGTGGTAATACTTTTAAGCATTAAATTGATCAAAAGGGACAGTAAACACATTTTATATATTACAAAAGAGTTGTACTTCAAATAAATGCTGTTGTTTTGACCTTTCTATTCATCAAAGAATCCTGGGGGTGCGGGGAGGTTTGGGGGTATCACAGATAAAAAACAATAAATAAATAAATAATAAACAGTACTGTTTTCAACATTGATAATAATGAGATAGTAATGAGAAATTTTCTTAAGCAGTAAATGAGCATATCCAAATTATTTCTGAAGGACCATGTGACACTGGAAACTGGAATAATTGCTGCTGAAAATTCAGAAATAAATTATATTTTAAAGCATATTAAAAAAAAGATTTTTATTTTATTTTAATACAGATTTATTTATATATTTTATGAGAAAAATGTTATGATTTTTTGTTAAGAATATCTTCTTTCCCCCTTGGGGTTGTACTTTTTGACAGTCCGAACTAGCCATAGTGTACATCAATATTCAATCAATATTATTTATTTATTTGTTTTCTTCTTTCTTTCTTTCTTTCTTTCTTTCTTTCTTTCTTTCTTTCTTATTCATTCAGTCAGTCAGTTCAAGAATACTGTTAGTTTGTTCAAGGGTTGTACGATTTGACAATCTGAACTAACCTTGCATGTTCATTAAAAAAGTATTTATGTGTTTGTTTGTTTGTTTGTATAAGAACATCATTATTTTTTCATAGGGTTGCACCATTTGAAAATGTGACCTAACCTTGCATTTGTATCGTAACAAGATCCAAATATATAATGAGAATTACTGAACTTTGCATACAGTTCTATGGTGTTGTAGAGACCCTTTTTGTGAAATCGAGTCATGTATTATGATTTTATTCTTAAATTTACAACAAAATAGCTTCCTGTAAGTTGGTTATACCACACTGACTTGTTTTAGTTTTGTAAACAATCATTGTCATCACTAAAAGCTACTTGTAATTTCACATATGAAATGCTTTTCAATTCCATTTAGTTTTTTATTTTTAAGTTGATTACAAGCTCACTGGAGCTGTCCAGACTCACAGGAAAGTCAAGTGAAGAACACTCACTGTAGCATCTGTCTGCGCATTCGGTATGAGAACAAAAATGGATTTTATAATAATGTATTCAGTCTAATTGCATAATTGTCCTGCTTGCAATGTCACAAAAGTATAAAGATTCATTATAAATACATAATACCATGCAGAATTGCTTGAGACACAAAAGTGTGATGTGAGCCAAACAATAGTTTAGTTTTTGAAAACTCATATCTCAGAGTCTTTTAGGATTACATTAAAAGTTCTGTTCACGTGGGATTCAGGAGTAAAGCAACTCTCTTTCTGAAATGCTGCATTATTTCCAAAACATCTTTAGTTTTAATTTGCATTATCTGCTCCTGTCTAGTGAAGAACGATGCTTAAAGCTGTGTACTAAATCTTTCAAGTGAATTTGGCTCTATGACTAAGACATTTGGGAGAAAAACAACACTGAGGAAGGCAACTATCATCTGTGAATAACTCACACAGGAAACAATGACGCAATTACGCCGACTAGGCATTTCAAACTCAAATAGATGCCTCTAAGCTTCTTAATCTCTCAGTAAGATTTTTGTAGGTACTCGCATACTAAACTTTGAGTCGAGTGCTTCCTCTGGCGTTAATGATGTAAGTGTTCTCTAAATTCAAAAGATAGTACCAGTCTAAAGCTTGTTCCTCACTAGATGACATAAGATCAATTCTCACCACAGTCTTTGTCTTATATTCGGGCACAAAGTCAATATATTTTTTCTCAGGATGACACAGGAATGGATGGTGCTGTCTGTTGCGAGTGCATGCTGCATGCTGAGACAAGATGATGGCCTTTTCTTGTAAAACAAAGATACGTTTGAAAAATAAAATGGAGCAGTTTTTACAGAAAATAATGGAGGTATGCATTCAGCAATAGCTGCAAATTGCAACATAGCATTCATTTACATGCTTGCTTTCTTTCTTTCTTTCTTTCTTTCTTTCTTTCTTTCTTTCTTTTTAATGTGTAGATGTTTGGTATCTCTAAAATTGGCAACAAGTTCTAATTTAATGAAGGGTAACATTTTGTATACCTTAAAATATTTTTTTTAATTTAAATTTTCCATTGCTTCATTATTTTCAAAACAACTTTTGGAAATATTTGGTATTATTTCTGGATCATGAATATTAATACAGTTACCAACTTTATTTTAGTATCGTTGATATACTATTATAGTATTTGAGTATTTAGATTATTTTTTTTCTTCTGATTTCACTTTAATTGTTCACTTTAATAACGTTTTAGCAATTAATTAATTAATTTTCATTAGTTTTTAGCTTTTTATTTAGTATTTAGTAATTTAGTAAGTAGTATTATTTAGTAATTTTTATTTTTTATTATTTTTGTGTTTTTTTGATAACCATTTGACAATCTGAACTAAACTGGTCATGTCTTAAAAATGTCACAATATACAAACACACACACACACGTTGGTTTTTGTGGTTTATGGGGACTCTCCATAGGCGTAATGGTTTTTATACTGAACAAACTGTGTGTGCTATTGCCCTACACCAACCCTACACCTAAACTTAGCCCTCACAGGAGACTTTGTGCATTTTTAGATTTTCAAAAAAACACCATTTAGTATGTTTTTTAAGCCTTTTGAATTACGGGGACATAGGCAGTGTCCTCATAAACCACCTTCATATTGTAATACCTCTGTCATACCCATGTCATTATACAAATTTGTGTCCTCATAAACCACATAGACATGCACACACACACACACACACACACATACATGCACACACACACAAACACATTTATACTGATTTATTTACTTTTTTATTTACATTTTCTGAAAATATAATTAATAACATTATTTTATTTTTATTATTTTCTGCTGAATAATTTAATATTCATATTTTTTATTGCAATTGCCAGATATTTTATCATTTTTGACTAAGCCTCACAAAAATGGTTAGAAATAAAAAATAATAATAATTATAGGATAGGTGTATTAAAATATACATTTTCTAAATGAATTTTGATTGACTGATTTTATGTATTTTTGCCAATGGAACAGAGGTTTACACCATTGACGCTAACAGATTTCTTGCAGTTTGTCGTGCATCAGACCCGCACCAATAAACAAGAAATGTGTTTATCATAGGATGCATATTTGTAGGTTTCTGAAGTTCTCATGAGAATGGATACTGAATGTTCCAAGTTAATGAAATAATTTACATTTTTTTAAAACCAAAATAGACGGCCTGGAATTACCTTTGCCCTACTGATATACCAAATACCAAAATCTTTTTTTTTTTCTTTTTTTTAAGACATCTCCACACCTGCTTCAAAGTAACCTTGACTTGGAGTTCAACAGCCAAAAAAATCATTATATGCTTTCATGTCAAATATAATTGCTTTTGCACATTGCATTATTGTAAGACACTTTGGAAAAATACACCTGGATAAATGGAAATAGAATCATTTTATCATGTTATTTTATTTTTTTAATAAATGTCATAGTAGCAATTTGAGATAAAAATAAATGGTTTAAACAAATATATATATATTTTTTTCAGTTCTGTAGAGATTCTAACTGTCAGATTAAGCACACATTCCTACCTCAGATATGCAAATGAAAACAGCTGTTGTTCTCTCTGTGTACATTTCTCAGACATGGACAATTAATCACTCTTAAGCAGCGCATCGGTCTTCAAAGGTGCGTTCCTCACCTTATCTTTTCCCTGTAATGGCCTGCGGCATGTCAAAAAGCCATATTTATCTTCAGCCCACAGCCTGCTGGCACAGCTGTCAGAACCGGATCGTCTTTATGACTGATTGATAGATGTGCTAGAAATAAGAGACGGATATTACGAGGTCTTTGTTTTTTGGGGTCTGGAAGACAAATTAGTCCTGAAACAACCTCCCAAACACAAGTCCAGTAATGAAAAAGGCTGTTGGAAAACTACTTGACAGATGCTGACCAGAAGGTGTCTGGTATGTTTTGAGTTTATCTCCTTGTTTAAAATTGATAACCCCATCCAGTCCTATCCGAGCCAAATAAGGAGGGATATTGAGTGTCCCATCATTCAAGGGAGGAGTTCTTAAGTATTGCCAAAGACAAGGTTCATTCCTATTAGAAGCTGTTTGGCTTGGCTCTGTTTTAAGTTCAGTTTCTCAAGCCAACAAGTATATCTGCACTCCGCACCTCCCTGTACCTGTCAAAAACATCTCTCACTATCCATTAGAGAGTTGTCACAAATCGTGAGCTTCGAAAAGGGAGCTGTCTTAAATTCTGTACAAATTTGAAGATGAATAAACTCTCGAAAGTCAGGTTTTATATATGGTATATACACAGAGTTTGACCAGTGTTGGGGAAGCTGCTATGAGTTTATAGTTTGTTCAAATACATGCCGCTCATAATTTAAAGTACTGTTATTACATGAGTATGGTACTATATTATACATATTTTTATAAACAGCAGTATATGTACACACATCATACTTTGAAGACCAGTATTAACAATAAATATAGTAAATCAAGTATTAAGTTATTCTTCTTATTATTAATATTCTAACAAAACAACAGACAGTGAAAAAGAGATAGAAAGATGTTTCTGAAGACTAATGTAATATATAATATGAATTGTTTGTATTATGTAATTATATTAAAATTCTTATATTATATTTAATTAACTATAATTATTATTAAATATTAATTTATTTTTAGTATTTTAAGTATTTTAGAATTCCTTGCAATATTATTACTATTAATAGTTTATATTATTGTTTATATATTAAACATTTTTATTATATGTATTTTTATTCTTTAAAAAAATGTATTATATTATTATTTTTCTAATATATATATATATATATATATATATATAAGACAGTAATGTTTTTAATTAATAAAAAATATGAAATAATGGCTAAACACTCAATAATTAACTACTATTTTTACTTTGTAATGCTAGTTTTTTTTTTTTGGACACCAATAAACTGTTTACTATAACACCAGGACCATGAATTAAAGTCAACAGGGTCCGTTTTTATTCACGTTAATATAAAATTCAAAAAAAGATTGTCATCAATCACGACGGATGAAAACTGTAAAACAGTTTTAACTGAATGCTCATACAGAGCATACGTTCATGGTGGAATATAATAAGTAGGTAAAATTTGTGAAAGGTTGCACGGAGTTTATCTTTTCTCGATGGAAAATAAATCAAAACGTCTCTTACGAGAGTAATTTATGTGTCCCTGCTGGCGAATAAAGCGATGCTCCCTTTTGCATCCGTAACTTTACCAGCTGGAGTTGCCTTCTTTGGAAGAAATGGTGCCAGAACAACATCAAGTATTAATCACACCATGTCCTTTCCCTGACACCATGTGAATATATCCCCTATAGCATCCTAAAACAAAACCAATCAGAGCGCCTTGTTATCACTAGTTTTATTTTGATTTATCGAGTCTGCTATTAGCTTATAGCCCGTTAGCATTGGCAACATTGCAATATTAACATTGCTAATACTCTAGTCACACACATTACCATTGTTTCACTGTTACTTGCTTAAATGGCGGATTTGTGTCTACCTTTGAGTGCAGGATCTAGAAAAAATCTGATCTTGATTAAACCAGAAAAACGCTAAATAAATAAACAAAACCAATTTTTAAAGCTTGGGCTCCTAAATTTTAGATCACTCGCACCCAAAGCAGTTATTGTAAATTAAATTATCACAGATAATAATTTTTATGTACCCTGACTGAAACCTGGCTTAAACCAAATGAATATTTTGGTCTAAATGAGTCTACTCCACCAAGCTACTGTTATAAACATGAGCCCCGTCAGACTGGTCGTGGCGGCAGTGTGGCAACAATATATAGTGATATTCTCAATGTTACTCAGAAAACAGGATACAGGAGGTTTAACTCATTCGAAATACTTCTGCTTAATGTTACACTGTTAGATATGCAAAATAAATCTCTCCTGTCTCTTGCTCTGGATACTGTGTATATTTACTCTCAGATCTATTGGTTAATGTTGATAAAGCGCTAATTGTCGAAGATTTTAACATTCACGTTGATAATACAAATGATGCGTTAGGACTTGCATTTACTGACCTAATAAACTCTTTTGGAGTCAAGCAAAACGTCACCGGGCCCACTCATCGTTTTAATCATATGCTAGATTTAATTATATCGCATGGAATTGATCTTACTGATATAGATATCGTACATCAATGTGATGATGTTACTGATCATTTCCTTGTATCGTGCATGCTGCGTATTACTGATATTAATTATATGGCTCCGCGTTGTCATCCGGGCAGAACTATTGTTCCAGCCACCAAAGACAGATTCACAAATAACCTGCCTGATTTATCTCAACTGCTCTGTGTACCCATAAATACACATGAACTAGACGAAATGACTAGCAACATGGGCACTATCTTCTCGAATACATTAGAAGCTGTTGCCCCCCTCAAATTGAAAAATGTTAGAGAAAAATGTACTGCGCCATGGTACAGCAGTTATACCCATTCTCTCAAGAAAGAAACTCGTAATCTTCAGCGCAAATGGAGAAAAACTAACTTGGAAGTTTTTATAATTGCGTGGAAAAACAGTATGTCCAGCTATAGACAGGCTCTAAAAGCTGCCAGGGCAGAGCATATCCGCAAACTCATAGATAATAACCAAAACAATCCAAGGTTCTTATTTAGCACAGTGGCTAGATTAACAAATAAACAGACACCACCCGATCTAAATATTCCTTCACAGTTTAATAGTAATAACTTTATGAATTTCTTTACTGATAAAATAGATAACATCAGAAATACAATAACAAATGTAGATTCTACTGCATCTAGTATTTCAGCTTCATTCATCGCACCCAAAGAAAAACTGCAGTGCTTTACAACTATAGGACAGGAAGAGCTAAATAAACTTATCAGTGCATCTAAACCAACAACGTGTTTATTAGATCCTGTACCCACTAAACTACTGAAAGAGTTGTTGCCCGTAGCAGAAGAACTGCTTCTCAATATTATTAACTCATCGTTATCTTTAGGTCACATCCCAAAACCATTCAAGCCGGTGGTTATTAAGCCTCTTATTAAGAAACCACAACTATATTCTAATGAACTGGCAAATTACAGACCCATTTCAAATCTTCCGTTTATGTCTAAAATTTTAGAAGAAAGTTGTGTCTGCTCAATTGTGCTCCTTCTTGCAAAGAAATGATCTCTATGAAGAATTTCAGTCAGGTTTCAGGCCTCACCATAGCACAGAAACTGCACTTTTAAAATTACAAATTACTTGCTTCTTGCTTCAGACCAAGGCTGCATCTAATTGCTAGTATTACTTGATCTTAGTGCTGCGTTCAACACTATAGACCATGACATACTCATAGATCGATTACAAAACTATACTGGTATTCAAGGGCAGGCTTTAAGATGGTTTAGATCCTACCTGTCCGATCGCTACCACTTTGTTCATTTAAATGGGGAGTCATCTCAGTTATCACCAGTAAAGTATGGAGTACCACAAGGATCCCTCCTAGGCCCTCTGCTATTTTCAATATACATGTTGCCTCTTGGTAATATTATTAGAAAATACGGGATTAGTTTTCATTGTTATGCTGATTATACTCAACTATATTTCTCAACAAGACCAGATGAAACTTCTAAACTGTCTAAGCTAATAGATTGTGTAAAATTAATAGATTAAATTCAGATAAGACAGAGATATTACTTATTGGACCAAAAAACAGTACACAGAATCTTTTGGATTACAATTTACAACTAGACGGATGCACTGTCACGTCCTCTAATGTCAAAAATCTGGGTGTTATATTAGACAGCAACTTGTCCTTTGAAAATCATATTTCCCATGTTACAAAAACAGCATTCTTCCATCTTAGAAACATTGCCAAGCTTCGAAACATGCTACCTGTTTCTGATGCAGAAAAGCTAGTTCATGCATTCATGACCTCTAGACTGGACTATTGTAATGCACTGCTAGCTGGTTGCCCTGCATCTTCAATAAACAAGCTACAGATAGTCCAAAAAGCAGCGGCTGGAGTTCTTACCAAGTCAAGCAAATATGATCATATTACCCCAATTTTACAGTCTCTGCACTGGCTACCTATTAAGTTCCGTATCATTTACAAAATATTATTACTTGCCTATAAGGCCCTAAATGGTTTAGCTCCTGCGTACCTAACTTCTCTTCTTCCACGCTACAATCCAACCCGCTCCCTAAGGTCGCAAAACTCTGGACTTTTGGTAGTACCTAGGATAGCAAAGACCACTAAAGGAGGTAGAGCTTTTTCACATTTGGCTCCCAAACTCTGGAATAGCTTTCCTGATAACGTTCGGGGTTCAGACACACTCTATTTGTTTAAATCTAGATTAAAGACACATCTCTTTAGCCAAGCATTCACATAATGCATTTTATAATCTTGTACTGCAGTTATATCTGATCAAATGTACATTATTATTATTCTTTAGCTTGGGTTGAACAAATCATTTTTGCTTAGATGAAACAGCAGCTATGCTAATTATGTCTCTATTTTTCTCTCTGTTTCTGCCACGGGATAAACATCCCGTGGTAACTATGAATTACAGAAGCTTCAGTCTGGATCCAACCCTTAAATGATCTGAGATGACCGAACACCTGAGAAAAGATAATGCCAACCCCTCAGAGGATGCCAATGCTCAGACAACATACAGAATTACCAAATGTTGCCTAAGTTAAATATATTAAGGTTCTGCAATATATAAATATATTGTGGAAACTTAATTTCCTGTAGAGCTGCTTTGTAATGATTTGTATAAAAAGCGCTATACAAATAAACTTGAACTTGAACTTGAACCATTCCAAATGCCTTGTTGTTCACTTAGCGCATAACACTCAGTTGCTACACCGAGCAATCCATCCTTTTGAGAGGAAAGTAATCTGACTTATGTTTGTATAGCATTTGATGGGGTCTAAGCGAAGGCAGGCTGGCATTTTAAGTCCGCTTTTCCACCTAAACAAGGATGAAAAGCAATTTATACCGCAAAAGCTAAACTATGCATATTTTCCTACTCAGAGAAAGGTTACCTTGTAAAGAGGTACAGCTCTAGAGCCATGAGAATGACTGTGTCCTTTCATGCGGTGACAGATAGCTATCTAGTACTCCAAAAGTTAGAGCCGGAACAATTTACGTGTTGTGTTTGGACCAGGCTTCTGTCATTGGAATACCAAGTGCACTATTCATTCACAGCACCAATAATAATATGGCAGGTTCCACATGTTTGAACATATAAAAAGGTTGTGATCTGAACCAAACAGCCCTTTTGAGTTGCACAAAAAACTTTTTATTTTCTGGCTGTTTAGATCAATATCATGTACTGGGGCTTAAAACTCAGCGTGAAATGTTGTTTGCAACCCATTTTGCTTCAGTAATCTAATTTAATCTTATCCTTCGGATGGTGAAAAGTGGTTGGAGGTGATGATTTCATGTTGACTTTAAGTGCAGAGCTTCACGAAAACCATGAAATTTAACACAACCATAATCTATCCAATGTTCTTGCAAAATTTGAGGATATGGAATGTGATTTTTGGAGGGAAACTGATGTTAGTTCATATTAATATAGAATTAAAGCTTCAAAATGGAGTTTTGTTCGTTTGTCAAAAATGAACCAAATTAAATTAGTATTAAATTATTTCACTCAGAAATGGCTGGTAATTTTCATAAATAAAGAAATGGCAAGAAACCTGTAATTAAACTTGAAATTTTCTTGTAAAATATACTGTAATAATCTTAAATTTACAACTTTTAAAAAAAAGAAAAAATTCTCTGATTCACAATGGAAGCTTCTAAAATATATTTATACATTGAGCTGCATTGATTCGTCTCGTTATGTCACATTCTAAACTATGAGAATAAGGTCCTGCTATTACCGCGCATGTTAGGTGGCGTTAGTTCTTATAGCTTATTGTTCAAAAAGGCAACCATCTGAGGAATCATCCGACGTTAAAGCAAAATACATCTCATTCAGAGAAGAGCAAACTTGCAAGCTAAGGGGTAAATATGGCGACAACTCCGACGAGGGCACTTCAAAGGATTTGAGGCCGACCCAGAGATGGCCGTTTTCTTGTTCGACAGGTAAGAAAATCTGGCAATATTTATGTCTAATGTCAGCGTTATTTATTTCAACACAACTATTTTAATGAGTCAAAACGTTAGTGGAAGAAGTTATTTACGGATATGTGGCATCGTTAGGGGTTAGTATGCCTCAAAACTATTATATTCATCCGCGTTAAAGATCTAAACCGAATCCTAACGCACGCCAAAACAATGTTCCTCCGCAAGTAACTTGCAGTTTTACACCTCCACCAGTAGAGTTTTTATATATTTATTTATTTTTATTTATTATTATTTATTTATTTATTTTTGTTGATTGTTACTATTTAATTTTGCTTTCTAAAAAAACTGGTTTGGAGTCATGAGATTCATAACAGTTATTTTATTAAATTGACATCCCTTGTTACTGACAATGAGAAATTAAGACCAAAAATGTTTATAGTATGCTACATACGGGGGGAAATGCTTATTGTAATAATTTCTTTGGCCTCAGTGCATTAATGTTATGAAAGCCAATTATTTATTTTTTGAAACAAATAGTAAATTTCAATATGATTTTAAAGCTTTGAGAAATTTTGAGATTATTGTCGCTGCTTAGGAAGTGTTTGGATACATTTTTTGAAAATGTCCAATAACACATCTCTGTATTTCATGATAGTTCGAAGTTGTATCTTAACTCAAACTTCGAAATCACTCCAAATCAGTGTTTATCACCATCTGGGATAGTGGGAAATGCGCTGAGATGTTTTCATTGCAGATAAATTGCTGTAGATTATGCCTGTAAACTGGCTGCTGCAAGATGTCGAAATGCCACCCGTAGTTGCTTTCATCAGAACGTCTTCTCCTCCACTCAGACTTGTTTGTTTGATTCGAGGTGATATGAAACAGGCCTGCATTACGTCTGTTTCAGATTCATATCAGGCCACACGTTTCTCTCCATTTCTTTCTATATGGCCAGTAAATGTCACATGCAATGTAATGTTTTATCTGTTATGCAGACATGATATCTAATTTCCATCTGCTGCTGCAGGTTGTTTTGAAGAAGTGTTTTTTTTTTTTTCATCTATCAGTTGTTTTCTTCTTCACTTAAGCTAAAAAAAAAGTTAAATGAAAGAAAAAAAAATACTTTAAAGGTTTATTTAATGTGTGTATTAATGTTTTAAACTAAACCTACTTCTACTGTGCTCTCCACACACTACTTCAACTAAATAATGACATTTTACTAATATTTTACAGTAACTTTAATAATCTTATATTAAAGACCCCATGACATGAACTGATTAATTTTCTTTCCTGTTTCAATTTAATTTTTTTAAATGAGTCTTTAAAGGTGTCATATGACAATGCTAAAATAACATTGTTTTGTGTATTTGGTGTAATGCAATGTTTTTATGTGGTTTAAGGTAAGAAAACAACAACAAAAAAAACACATACCACATTTTCCACATACGGTACATTATTGTTTCTCCACTCTGCCCTGACTTTCCGAAACTTCTGAAAATGTTTACAAAGCTCATCGATCTGAAAACCGAGGTGTGCTCTGATTGGCCAGCAATCCAGTGCGTTGTGATTGGTTGAATACCTCAAGTGTGTGTATTTGTGTAAAATGTATTTGTAGTATACTTAGCATGAAATAAATGTATTTCAAATACATTTAAGTATATATGTATATTTTTTATACATACATATGTATCTGTGAAAACATCAGATTTGTGCTTTTATGAACTAAAACATTTGTGTAGTAAACCTAAATATTTTAGCTTTTTGAAAGTGTATTAAAAAAAAGTGCTGGTCATCATTTACTCTCCTTCATGTAAGTTGTTATTCATTAATGTTCTGACAAGCTACTGAAATATGAATTAAATTGGACTATATTCAAGCTGGAATGAGATTTGAGAGCAACGGTGGAGAGTTTTAGTGATTATTGTTCCTCAAACAAAACTATCATAAGACTTTAGAACTCACTTTTTATTATTATTATTATTAACTTGGCAGCTCTGTCTGCTTTCAATTTAATTGTATGAAAAAAACACTGGATATTCTGCTTAAATTCTTTTTTTTTATTGCATATACTGTTTTGAAAACAACATGAGAGTGAGTAAATGTTTTCCCTCGCCGCTTTGTACCGCCAGCCTGACAAGCGGGTCCAACCGGCGCCGAGAATGGCTGCAGGACCGGATGGCTGTTTGCCGGATCTGGATTACCTGCCCTGTTGCAGTCGTGTGGCTATGTTGTTGATGACTATGTGCTTTTTGTTGCTGGGGTGTTTTTCCTGTTTTCACACTGTACACCTAAAGGAGCATAGTCTGTGAATATTTTTTTTTCTCCTCCTTTCCTCATGCCATGCTGTATTTCTTCCTCACTCTACAACAAATTCCTCGTATGTGTAAACATACTTGGCGAATAAAGCTCATTCTGATTCTGATTCTGATGTTGACAGGACTTTAAAAGAAAAAGAACATGTCTGCCATCCGGTTATTTTGAAGATTCATGAAAAGGTCTTCCAACTGAAGTAACGTAGTTCTATTTTTAGTACATTAGTGTCATTGTTAAACATGTTATTGTCATAGCCGCCAAACTCATAAACTCACTGTATTACAAACGCTGTTTGCATAATAACAGAGACAGACAAAGTAATAAGTAAAGAATTACAGGCGTGTAGGTGAGCGAATTGATCAAATATTAACTCTGGGACTTTCTGTGCGTGACTGTGCACTACAGGCCAGACATAAACTTGAAAGTGTGTCAGTCAAACAGACAGGTGACGAGATGAAAGGAACTGGTAAAGAAAGACAGGAACGGCCTGAGAGAGAGAGAGAGAGGGGAAGAACGAGTAAATTTGCTCCTGTACAGCCTAAAGCCATACATCTCCCCTGAGACCCATCTCTCCTGCTAGACTGACAACAGAAACAATCAGGAAAAAGAGGTTGGGAGAGGTAGTTGAAAAGTAATCACATACCGGAAAGGTCTAGAATTCCTAGGAAAAAAAGCGGCGGTGTACTGTATTGTTACTTGTAGAAAGATTTACGGGTGAATCATGAATTTGGTATCATATACAAATTGTAAGTTCTTTGAAATACCGCCTGTCCAGTGACTTCTGGGGTCATTTACTCAGCATTTCTCTAACAATAGAATGTAGGATGAATCATTGATTCAGGCTTTTGTTTTGTCTGCAGCTGAAGAGCTCAATGATTCACCTCTTACCTCAATGACTTTATGAACTGAAAGCTTTTAACCGATAAACTACGTCTGGATGCTTGTGACTATGTATGTTAGTTTGTCACTTAATTTTATGGCACTTCAGTGAAGACCTTTGGGAATGTGAGGTTGGCGCTGAATGTGAGAGTGTGTGATGAGTCAAACAGCTTTTGGACTTCAGCTTGATGTTAAACCTTTTGAATTGGAAAGAAATAGAAATGAAAGTTCTGTTGTTCATCCTCAAGTCATTCCAAACCCGTATAACTAACTTTCTTACATGGAAAACAAAAGGAGACGTTTTATGTATATATTTATATTCATATAATTTATATCATATATAAATATATTTAATATATAAATGTTACATATTTTAATATGTATAAACTGCCAATTCTGCCTCTTTTTTTTTCTCAAAATTGTGAAAAAAAAAAACTGAATTGCGAGATAGAAAGCGGAAACAGGCTTCCATAGTTATATAACAAAACACTAATCTAAATGTAAAAATAGGTGAAATGAGCAAAAATAATTGACCAATTTATATCCAATATAGCTTGTTATTATTATTTAATAATAATAATAATGAAGTCCAACATCTGATAATATCATGTATTTATTCAAAATTAAGACAGGAACTCAATTAAAATACTAATGATACTGTTTGAAACTCTCCATTTGCATGGTAATTCCAGGTAAGATGGATGAGATGGATGTTAAACCGAATGCAAAAAGAGCCGATGAGCTCAGAGAGTTAATTTCCTGTTATGGCTAACTGTTCACAACCGGTCATAGTCATGTATTAACAGATCTGAAACCTACTTGATGTTTAATGTTGTGTATCTGGTGATTAACCTTGCTGTCATAGCTTGAGGCAGATGAGGGAATAATGGCAGTTTATGATAGCGCTTCTGACAGATCGAGCACGACTGACAGCTCTATGTAGATGTAGCCACTGAGACTCGAGCCAAAGCATACAGGTAAGGCATGCAAACGCAGATATGCAATCTGTCAAGAGCCATCAATTGTAGACTAACTCACAACAAGAGTCTAGAAAAATAGATGCCGGTGTATAACAACAAGCTCTGTGCCAGCTGTTCTTCAATCAAATATCTGTCCTATTTTTTATGACTTGTTTGGTCCCAAATTATTTATAATAATAATAACAATAATAATAGTAATAATAATAATAATTAATGAGTAAGCAAACAAATAAATAAATAAGCAAGCACTGTGCTGGTTTTAATTTCAGAATGAAAATTTACACATTTTTGCTGGTAAACATCTGTATTTATTTATTTATTTATTTGTAATGATATTTACACTAAACTTTTCTTGAGTATGGTTCACTGACAAAATGTGTAGGACTTACTTGGAAACATTTTCAATTAAAAATTGCTAGTACATTTCACAAATGATCACAAAGAAATGGCAAGTAACACAATGAATTATGACTTAAGATTTGACTTAAAAATATACTCCAATAACCTTAGTTTCATGTAGCCTACAAATTTGGAATATATATATATATATTTTTTTTTTTTTTTTTTGTTTTTTTTTAATTAAATGTTTTACTTTTTACCTTTTTTTTTTCCTTCGGTGCATAGAAAAGAAACACCTTATGAAGGCATTATTGTTAAAATAAAATTTAAAAGACTTCAATTATCCACAATTTTATTATTAAAAACATTTACTAAGTCTTTCTTAGTAAGGACTTCTTATAAATTAAGAATGCTTAACCCAAATTGTTAACCTTAACCTTTCCTTAAAAGTCTTTGAGACAGTTTTATTTTTCTTGACATGTATATCCCCAACAAAGCTTATTTTTTCTTGCCCCCCCCCCCCCCCCCCCACCCCACCCCACCCACCCACCCACCTAAGAAACCAGCATGCATCCTTCTTTTTACATAACATTATGTAGTGAATATTTTATTCTGTAAGATTACAATTACCCCGAAATGTGAATTCAGGTGTGCTGGTGATCATTATTTAGTGAAATTGTTTCCACTTCAGGCTTTTGAAGGGTTTTCGACTAATTGGTGTCAACAAAGTGAGTATTCTGCTGTTTACTTTAAATCCCTGGTGCTCAGGTAAACCGAAAATAATGAAGGCCATGCACTAAGCTTTTCCACCCTCACAGCTTCAGCCTGGATTTGGACAGCAAACCACAAAGCAGCTCTCAGCTGACAGATAGCTAGCTTCCCTGCAACACTCAGAGCTCATTTATGGCTTACTGTGTTCCTCTGTTGTGGAAGTTTCCTCTTCTGTAAACTACAACTTTCTATTCTCTGCTTTTGTATTGAATTTTGCACCTTTGTTATTAAAGTAAAGAGAAAAAAAAACATTTTCCCCACTTTTAGTCACATGCTAGGCTAGACAAAGTTTGAAGTTTTAGAATTAGTCGTGCAATTTAGAGTTCAAGTTTGCGAATTCTGCGGAGATTAGAATGTAATCCTTTTCTCTTCAGATCTTTCCACAGAGCTTCCTCCTGTAGTTAAACTCTTAATTACATCTTGCACAGCTAATTACAAGTTGCAAGTTAAAAGCAGTGTAGATAATTAGTAATTAGTAAAAGATCTGAGAACTGGTTGCGTGACCAAATTTTCTCAGTTGTACCGAGATGTTTGATTTGCTTTCATATTGTTTGCCTTTAGAGACATGAAGAGTCTACATTACAGCGTAAAATATTATATAATTTGGGAGATATTACAAAATAATTAAACGTATTACTTATAATAACTATGTTTGAAGGCATTTAGGTAGGTAAGGAGACAATTCAGATTTTTCCTAAAAAACAATGCCATTTCAAAGCATGAAGGGGAAAAAAATAATTAGTAACAGTGATGCTAACTTAACTCTTTCCACAACAGCATTTTTTTAAAAGTTGCCAGCCAGTACCAACATAAACACAAGCAACATTTTAAGTCAGAAGATGAGAAAATTGCATTTTTGTCAAAGACTATGTCCTTTTTTGATCAAATGATAGTCATATAACTTTTTGTGGGTTCAGCATTTCATTCGGTAAATGTTTTGATTTAAAAGCTATTGAACATTTGATAATCAATTTAGCTTACGTGTCTAAGCGACGCTTGTTCTGCTTCTTCACTTGTTTTTAAGGATCTGGAGATTCTGCACTCTTTCAGTAGATGTGTAATAGCGCCCCCCCCACCGTATGACAATGAAAACATGGATTGCTAGAAATTTCCGTCAATGGCAGGGAAAGAATTAACTACATTTTTCATTATCGTAAACATGCAGTCACAATAGTGAAATTTCACCAGCAAAAAGGGTCTATTGTTTATTGTGATAAGTCAACATTATTGGCAATGTCAACATTGAAAAAATGTCAAAATTTTGTATTTGTCGAATATAATGTATTTTTGTTGTCAAGTAGCCGTTTGATCTCACATTAACTAATGTAAGGGCATGCGATAACACGTTTTGACCAGTGTGGCGCTGTAGTGCAAGACTGTAAATCACCTCTACCGGATGCAATTCAAGAGAAGATAATGCACGGTGCTGCTGAGAGCGGCGTTTAGATGAATATGTGAATATGTTGCATGCTATCCTCTCAATAACAAAATGAATAAACAGCAAAAATGACAGTGGTGAGAAAACAGCAGTTCAGAAAGCATCTGATCATAGCCATGTGGATAAGTTTGCATCAGCTTTGCACTCCAGTCACGTCATGTTTATTTATATAGCGCTTTATACAGTAGATTGATTTAAAGCAAGCAGTTTTATAATATTTAATAAAAACAATAAATAAAAAAAAATGTGTCAGTTTCAGTCCAGATTTATTGTTTCAGTCCAGATTTATTCTTTAAAGACTTTTACTTTTTAAAGAATGATTTATGAATGCTCAACTCGGCTATTTTCAAATTTAACTTCACAAATGCACGCATTTTACTATTATATCCTTGCATCGTAAACATAACATTGTGGGTGGGACTAACAGAAACGGACGAATCATCATCATTTTGACAAACGTGATGCACCTATAGGAAGAGGGAAAACTAAGAAATGACCTGTAATTGACCATGAAAACAAGCGTTTAATATTTTTTTAAATAAATATATAAAATTACAGTGAAATAAGACGTTTATTAGTATTGTTTGATACATTACATCCATTTGGAAAATTCTCATTGGGTTGGCCACAGAAGAAAGTGAGAGCCTGGGACTAAGTCCCGATGAAAGCAATTTTTGAGATGTTCCTTTGGAATTAAAGCAGATTTAAGTCCCTACACAGTTAGAGATATAGACAAAAAGAAACAAGAGAGACGTGCTACAAGCAAATTTAGCCAATACAAGCTTTCACGGCATTGCACATTACCAGAAATGGCTCCTTCATAAGAGTTAGCTCCTGAAAATGTCCCTCTCTCCACAGGAGCAATGTCTTTATTCAACAGAATGGAGCTGTCGTTTACTAAGGGTTAGCCCTGCAAAGAAATGACCTGTCACCGTTGTTAAGTGTCTACCTACCTTCTCTCTTCTTTTCTTGCCGTTTCTATGACTACCGCCTTCTCGAAGCTGAGGTTCCTTCACATTAGAGCCTGTTTGCAAGCGTGTTCACATATTTGCAAAGAAACTTTATCCTTTGCATCAAATTAAATGGATGCTAAATATCATCCTTAGAGTGATCCTTTGTCCCTTTAAGAAGGCAATTTTACTCAGCACCCACTTAGTAATTCATCAAGCATCTATTTTCAAAGATTTGCTGCATAAACTCATTTGCTGCTGCTAAGAGGAATAGAGTTATAGTTTCAGATGTATTTTTTTTTTTTCAGCATACGTTAACAATTAGAAATTAACATTTTCTTGGCATTTAAGTATTGCAGCTTCTACATGAATATTATGAATGGCAGCTAAGCTTCTAGTTTAATAATATATTTTAAATCAGTATTGCAACCTAATAACGGTATAAATGTGAGTCTATGCCATGTCATAATTGATATATTCTGACTTTTAAGAACTCTCATGTCCTTGTAGAGCTCATAATTAAAACATTCAGAGTACTTGTACTGCCTGACCATTGCAATGTCATGCTGAAACACATAAAATGGCAGCAGCTTCAGCTGTAAAATGTAGTTATTTTGTATTGTATTTGTTTAATAGTTCCTAGAATTGACAGTCGATGCATTAATAATGCAAGAATATTTGAACATTAATCGCAGGCATACTAGCAAGTAGATTAACTATCGAATGTCACACTAAGTTTATTTATAAGACTTTTACATAGCAACTCTTAGTTGTTGTATTGTGGCTTTGTCTGTTGATTACTCAGATTATATTTATTCATTGTGAAAAAGGACACTACTTTAGCATTTATTACAGAAATAATATACTTTAAAAGAATATACTTAAGTATCCAGACACATTATTGCATATTAAATGCAATAGTTTAACTTAAGAGGTTTATTTGCCCACTTAAGCAGGACTTTAGATGTACTTTAGGATCCACTTTTACATGTAATTTCATAATTTGCATTTACATTAAAATGAATATATAATTATATTGAAACGTACTGTATGTCATGTATTTAAAAATACTTGTAATTATACATTTGTAATAATGATGAAGTTGCCACTCCATAAAATTGAAAATGTATTACCTTAACATGATATTGAATAACACACTGGAGTGTTATCCAACACATTCAAATAAACATACATCTTTAAAGCACAACTAAATATTTTTAAAACATTATAACAAATTATTACATTACTGCAATTTATGACGCAAAATCGATTTAAGTGTGTTAAGAAACACTGAAGAAAACAATTTAAGTGCACTTAAGCATTTCTAATATAATGTATGTGTATATACATACATATATATATACATACATATATATATATATATATATATATATATATATATATATATATATATATATATATACTGTATATACACTGAACAAAATTTATTAACACAGCACTTTTGTTTTTCCCCTCATTTTTCATGAGCTGAACTCAAAGATCTAAGACTTTTTCTATGTACACAAAAGGCCTATTTCTCTCAAATATTGTTCACAAATCTGTCTAAATCTGTGTTAGTGAGCACTTCTCCTTTGCCGAGATAATCCATCCACCTCACAGGTGTGGCATATCAAGATACTGATTAGACAGCATGATTATTGCACAGGTGTGCCTTAGGCTGGCCACAATAAAAGGCCACTCCAAAATGTGCAGTTTTATCACACAGCACAATGCCACCGATGTCGCAGCTTTTGAGGGAGCGTGCAATTGGCATGCTGACTGCAGGAATGTCCACCAGAGCTGTTGGCCGTGAATTAAACGTTAATTTCTCTACCATAAGCCAAAAGGTGTTTCAGAGAATTTGGCAGTACATCCAACTGGCCTCACAACCGCAGACCACGTGTAACCACACCAGCCCAGGACCACCACATCTAGCATCTTCACCTCCAAGATCATCTGAAACCAGCCACCCAGACAGCTGCTGCAACAATCGGTTTTGCATAACCAAAGAATTTCTGCACAAACTGTCAGAAACCATCTCAGAGAAACTCATCTGCATGTTTGTCGTCCTCAGTGGGGTCTCGACCTGACTGCAGTTCGTCGTCGTAACCGACTTGAATGGGCAAGTGGTCACATTCGATGGCATCTGGCACTTTGGAGAGGTGAATCCTGGATTTCACTGTACAGGGCAGATGGCAGACAGCGCGTATAGCGTCGTGTGGGTGAGCAGTTTGCTGATGTCAACGTTGTGGATCGAGTGGCCCATGGTGGCGGTGGGGTTATGGTATGGGCAGGCTTATGTTATAGGCAACGAACACAGGTGCATTTTATTGATGGCATTTTGAATGCACAGATATACCGTGACGAGATCCTGAGGCCCATTGTTGTGTCATTCATCCATGACCATCGCCTCATGTTGCAGCATGATAATGCACAGCACCATGTTGCAAGGATCTGTACACAATTCCTGGAAGCTGAAAACATCCCAGTTCTTGCATGGCCAGCATACTCACCAGACATGTCACCCATTGAGCATGTTTGGGATGCTTTGGATCGGCGTATATGACAGCGTGTTCCAGTTCCTGCCAATATCCAGCAACTTCGCACAGCCATTGAAGAGGAATGGACCAACATTCCACAGGCCACAATCAACAACCTGATCAACTCTATGCGAAGGAGATGTGTTGCACTGCGTGAGGCAAATGGTGGTCACACCAGATATTGTTTGGTTTACGGAACCCCCCGGACCCCCCCAATACAGAAAAACTGCACATTTTAGAGTGACCTTTTATTGTGGCCAGCCTAATGCACACCTGTGCAATAATCATGCTGTCTAATTAGCATCTTGATATGCCACACCTGTGAGGTGGATGGATTATCTCGGCAAAGGAGAAGTGCTCACTAACACAGATTTAGACAGATCTGTGAACAATATTTGAGAGAAATAGGCCTTTTGTGTACATAGAAAAAGTCTTAGATCTTTGAGTTCAGCTCATGAAAAATGGTGGCAAAAACAAAAGTGTTGTGTTTATAATTTTGTTCAGTATATATATATATATATATATATATATATATATATATATATATATATACCAGTGGCGGCTGCTGGTCTTTCAAAGAGGGGAAGCTCATTTTCGGCCTACATCATAAAAATTGTCCATTTATTTATACGTAAATTCTGCCATCGTGTGCAGTTTGCTAGCTGGCTAGTTCACCGCCTGGCCTACTGTATGAATGAATGAATGAACAAATGATCTAAAAAAACATCAAACTCGACGGAGGAAATGTGGGAATTAGGTTAAACTGAAACAAGGAATGTGGTGTATAATTGTGTGAAATGTATAATGAAAATTGGCCAGCATTTTCGCCAAGCAAACATCAAGAAATAGGTTGCAGCAGTTTGTCTTTTGACTACACTTGCAAAGTCCACGATGGGAGTGAGCTCGAATCAGTGTTGCCAACTTCTTTCGATGGAAAGTAGCTAAAGCCAGTTTGAAAAGTCGCTAAATGTCACCAGATGACGTCATG
Source organism: Barbus barbus (assembly GCF_936440315.1). Lineage (NCBI taxonomy): Eukaryota > Metazoa > Chordata > Actinopteri > Cypriniformes > Cyprinidae > Barbus > Barbus barbus. The sequence goes on along the minus strand of NC_136737.1, from coordinate 26,933,133 downwards.
CGCTAATTAGCATATTCATTACGTCATCGCCTCGTATTTCCTTTTACATTTGTTTGTCTCTCTGTGCTCATACTGTATTTTAATGCAGCCAAATTCTCAAAACTGTTTTCCTTTATATATTTTACTGTTTATGTTGTCAGTCAACGGGATAAATATGAAATAGTGACTGAAACGCAGCCCTTTAAGAATACATAACCAGCTCTCCCTCCCAAGAAGTTAGTATGCACAAAAATCCTAATTTATAATCGAGCCGTCGTCTGATTAAATCAAATAATACATACAAGATAAGACAAGGCAATTCCTGTGCTGTGATTTCAGCTATATTTGCATGTAAAATTAGAGAAGCAACATAATATCTATTTGAACTGAACGCGATGCGCCTCTCAGCCGCTCACTGAACAGAGAAAGAGGTGCGTGCGCGCTGACCTCGCGCCGTTGCGGCAGTACCAGCGATCACAGAGACTCGCTAAGGTTTGTCAAAGTCGCTAGATTTGTCGCTAGTCACTTTTGGGGAAAAAGATCGCTAGGGTGGTCTGAAAAGTCGCTAAGTTGGCAACACTGGCTCGAATAGCTTCAGCATCAGCGACTTCTTATAGGACACAATCGCTGTCAATCAAAAGGAGATGCAGTCTTTCGACAAACCCTCCAATCATCACGCAGAAGCCCGGAGTCCAGCCCCGCCCACTCCTCCATTCATCCCCAGAGACGCTGAGCGTCCGGGGGTGGGACATAATCGCAGCATTTATCCAATGACCGTCTAGTTTTGAAGCACTGAAAAAAACTGTTCAAAGCAGCCCCATTGAAGTCAATGGACGCTGGGCTTCAACAGGCAAATACACTGATGCTACGGGAATATATGAGAAGGAAATCGAGTCACCTGCTATATGTAGCTGATTCTGAACGAACTCGTCTCTGAGATGAACGTGTTCTAACGCATTTTTAATCAATAAAATGTTAACACAATAGTACATATTTGACCATTATTTTTTTGACATTATAGGGGAAGCCGAGCTTCCCTTGCAGTCTTAAAGAAATCGCCACTGATATATACAGTACCCTCCAAAAGTATTGGAACAGTAAAGACAAAATTGCTTTGTTGGCTGTGGAGTCAAGACATTTACAAATATGATTAAAAGATGAATATGAGACAAAACTACAGAATATCACATTTTATTATTGGGTGATTCAACACAGATGTTTTACCAGCTAAGAAGATCAGCACTTTTAGAGTTTCATCTCTCTATCTGATGTGAGCATAAGTACTGGAACAGTTGCCTCACAGCTCTTTCTAAGTGATCAGCTGTGTCCTTTTGCATTAATTCTTCAGATATTAAAAGCAGGGAATGTGTCGTATCAGTTATATCCATTACTTCTGCATTCTGAATCCTTCAATCGATGATGACATACACAAACCAGGATGAAAATGAAGGAGCTGACTTTGAGAGAAAAGCAAGCAACTTGGATGCTAAAAGAAAAGAGGAAGTCAGTTAGAGCTATAGCAAAAACAAAGGGCATGGAGAAATCAAGAGTTTGGAAACCACCAGCAACACGAGCATCCAACAACTACCTGATCGGCTGAGAAAACAACAGTAGTTGATGACAGACAAATCATAAAAGCTGTGAAAATGAAGCCTAAAAGACATGTCTGTAAAATCACCAACAACTTCCAGAAAGCTGGGGTGATGCTCTGGCAATCTACTGTCCACAGGAGACTTTGACACAGAATTACAGATGCTACACAGCAAGATGCAAACCGCTGACCAGCACCAAGAATAGAAAGGCAAGATTAGAGTTTGCAAAAAAGCACAAAGGTGAACCAGAAGAGTTTTGGAACTGTGTTTATGGACCGATGAGACAAATATATGAACCTTTATCTAAGTGATGGGAAAGCAACAATTTGGAGAAAAAAGGGAACTGCAAATGATCCCAAGCATACAGCCTAATCTGTAAAGCATGGTGGAGGTGGTGTTGTGGTATGGGCATGTATGGCTGCCTCTGAAACAGGCCCTCTCAGTCTCAACTTTACTGATGACTTAATGTATGATGACAGTAGCAGAATGAATTTGGAAGGGTACAAAACCATCTTGCCTACCAATATTCAAGAAAATGCCACCAGATTCATTGCTAAGTGCTTCATATTGCATCAGGACAATTACCCAAAACACCCTGCCAGTTCAGTCAAGGAATTTGACTTGAGCAATCTAAGAATTTCCATTTCTTTGCCCTTATAATCTCCAAATTTAAATCCGATTGAATATGAATTTCACTTGCTGAAGAGGAGATTAAAGGCAGAAACTCCCCAAAACAAGCAGCAATTGGAATTGGCTGCATTAAAGGCTGGGAAAAGTATTTCAAAGGATGAGACCAAGAGTCCGGTGATGTCTATGTGTCCCAGACTCACTGCTGTGACTGTGCGCAAGGGATCTGCAACTAAATAATAGCTTTTAATATTTTATATCTGCTTTATGTTCAACTGTCCCAATACTTATACTCACATCAGTGAGTGGGATGAACTCTAAAAGTGCTGTTCTTTTTTTTTGGTAAAACATGTATGTGTTGAAATGGCTAATAATAAAATGTGACATTCTGTAGTTTTGTCTCATATTCATCTTTTAATCATATTTGCAAATGTCTTGACTCCACAGCCAACAGAGCAATTTTGTCTTTACTGTTCGAATAGGGCACTGTACACACACACACACACACACACACACACACACACAACTTGAATTCCAGAAATGTTGGGACGTTTTTTAAATTTGAATAAAATGAAAACTAAAAGACTTTGAAATCACATGAGCTAATATTTTATTCATAATAGAACACAGAGAACATAACAAATGCTAAAACTGAGAAATTTTACACTTTTATCCACTAAATGAATTCATTTCAAATTTCATGCCTGCTACAGGTCTCAAAAAAGTTGGCGTGGGGAAATAAAGGGTTGAAAAGCAATACATTTTTGAAAAGATTCAGCTGGGAGAACATCTAATTGACATCAGGTCTGTAACATGATTATTTATAAAAGGGATATTTTAGAGAGGCAGAGTCTCTCAGATGTAAAGATGGGCAGAGGCTGTCCAATCTGTGAAAGAGTGCATAAAAAGATTGTGGGATACATTTAAAATCAACATTCCTCAACGTCAAATTGCAAAGGCTTTGAAAATCTCATCATCTACAGTGCATAACATCATCAAAAGATTCAGAGAAACTGGAGAAATATCTGTGCATAAGGGACAAGGCCGAAGACCTTTGTTGGATGCCCGTGGTCTTCAGGCCCTCAGACGACACTGCATCACTTATCGGCATGATTCTGTCATTGACATTACTAAATGGGCCCAGGAATACCTCCAGAAACCACTGTTGCTAAACACAATCCGCCGTGCCATCTGCAGATGCCAACTAAATTGCTATCATGCAAAAAGGAAGCCATATGTGAACATGGTCCAGAAACGCTGTTGTGTCCTGTGGGCCAAGGCTCATTTAACACCTTCCAGTGTGTTATCAGCGTTCAGTTGAACTCCAAAACTCCAGAAACTCATAACCTCAATGCCCAGACGTCTCCAAACTGTATTGCAAAGAAGAGGATATTCTACACCATGGTAAACATGTCCCTTTCCCAACTATTTTGAGACCTGTAGCAGGCAGCAAATTTTAAATTAGCTCATTTTGTGCATAAAATTTTAAAATTTCTCAGTTTAAACATTTATGTTATCTATGTTCTATTGTGAATAAAATATTGGCTCATGTGATTTGAAATTCTATTAGTTTTCATTTTATTCTAATTTAAAAAACGCCCCAACATTTCCGATGTTTGGGGTGTATATATTATTATATTATATTGTCGCTGTTTTATTTTTGTACTATTTTATTTTTCTCTCATCCAATATGATTTCTCAGAAATCAGAATAAATAGCCAACATAAATTTAGTAGATATTTTCAGCTGAATAAATGATTGAAATATCCAATAAAAACATTAACTTTTTCGGTTTTGATGAGGAAGCAACAGCCAAGAAGATACATACTGAGTATTACGTAAACATAAGCAGCAGAGATTCTTACTGTAAAAGCCTCTGAGATGGGAGCCAGTGAATGAGGCCAGAAATGAAAAAGACTGCCTGATACTGATCAAAGATGAGGAAGGGAAGGAGAGATAGAGGGAAAGACAGAGGATGTCTCCTAGAAAAGGGGCAGTGATCAAAGCTGGAGATGAAGGCTGAAGTTAACTGTTGTGTGTGCATTCTGGCTTCATTATTTCCTGCTCATAATTTTACAGAGGCTGGCTGAAAGAGAGATGATAAAAAAGAATGGGAAGGCTGCCTATACTGTCGGTCCCTGCCTGGTTTGTTGCCAAGACCAGGAAGATAATGTTGAGGAACTGTCATGTGATCAAACAGCCACGGCGCATGGCACCGCGACCTCATCTATGCCTCAGATTCACTAATGAACTGAACACAACTGGGGAACAATCGGAAAGTTTACCATCCCATGTGTTAATGGAGCATTTCATCAGCCCTCGCTCCTGTAGTTTAGGACTTGAGGGATTCAAGGAAATCCAGATGAACAAGATCTTTCTCAACATGGGTTTTGCTTCAAGAGTCCTGGATTAATAACAAATTTAAAATACTAGGATTTACCTGTAAATGTGTTGAAATAAAGGAATGCATGACAAATTAGTTTAAGGAAAGAGAACCTTTCACATCTCCGCCAGGTATGAGATATAATCCTTATTATTATTTTATTTTAATTCAGCCATTATTAGCCTTTATACTGGCAATAAAATGCTTACCAAGCCACATCGCTTCAATCCCAGTACATATTTAGTACACTATTATCAAAAGTATTTCTAAATATATAAAACAACCTTACATGAAGTATTATGATAAACTGCATTAAGAAGAATTGGACCTGTTCTGCAGGTGCATTAGAGCTAGCATTAGCATCATGCTACATAAGACAATTTATGAGATAATAGTTTTACTCAGAACTCACTTCGAGTGTTTGTAATAACTTCCTTTTGCGATCACATGTGTATACACTTTGGGCAGCCACGGTACATTATAAAAGTAGCCCAAAAAATCGCAACCCACGCCTCTGTAATTTTTCCTGCAACTGTATTTTCAAAATAGCCCAATTGTGCGGGAAAACTGCGTCTCTGGGAACACTGGTTCGCTGTACCCTTATCAAATATGAGTATACATATCTCTCACGCACTGTCGCTCTCTCTCTCTCTCTCTCCCGGACACATACATATATTTATATGTGTGTGTGTGTCGAAGAAACACCTAAATCCTGCTGGATAATTCAGGTTATACAAACAGGTCAACCAGCTAAGATATATTAGCTGTCTAAACCATATTGACACATGGTGGTCAGTTCAAACCAAGCTGACCAAGATAGACTTAATATATCGGCCACTGTCTCAGCTGGATGCCTGACTGGTTAAATTCCTAATCCTACTTTGGATAGCTACTTATCTGGGTTTTCCAGCAGAGGGACTCTACTGAAGACAAACTCATTATTCCTGAATGGAAAGCGATGTGGTGGTACTACGACATGATGTGTCCATTCATTAGCAGATCGAAGTGAAACTGCAGAAGTCTACTGAAAAGCCCTGTGGATTTCTGCTGAATTACAACGCCTGTCATCCACAAATCACGTTCCACACATTCCTTCCCCTTGCGTGTTCCTTTATTAAACAATCTAGTTCAATTGATTATTCTTTCAGCTAACAGTAAGAGTGTAGTACTCTTAGCTACATCAACCACCACATTCCTTATTTAACACCAATGTGTAAAACTGCACCGTTTTCGAAATGCAATTTTTCTTCATACCAATTTGGGACCTAAAACATAAAACCACATTACTTGTCATGCATCCATTAGCTTGTTGACTTGAGATGGCAAATGTTTCATCTTAGCGCATACTGCAGTTGCAGCAAACCATGCAAGTTATTTTGTAAACCAACATTTTGATTATGTTCCTCATGTTTTCCCTTTTTTAAAATTAGCAGCATACTTAAAAAGAGTGCTTATTATGTAATAATAAAATAATATACTTAAGTATGAACTGCATGTAATGTTTTTGAACACTTAATTGCACCTCAGATCACTTCAGACCCCAGAGGGTTAATTGCAATTAAATGAAGATGTATTATAGTTTAAAGTTAAATTAAATGCATTTGGCTGGAATTTAGAGTGATTTTTTTTAACCCACTTAAGTACATCTTTTCATAATTACTTATGTTCTCTTAAATATGGTTGAAGTTTACTATCAAATGTACTGACAAGCATTTATGATAAATAAAAAAACATGCAATGTCATTTGAAACTTGTTGTGTATGTGCATACATTTGTAATTACAGATTTATAACGATAAAGTTGCATTTTAGTACATTTAAAATATATTAACTTTAAATTAACACACTACAGGTATAATTATAAAGCACTTTACTTGTGCTCTAGTGTGTTAGTCAACACAACAAATATATATAGTGTGTGTGGGTGTGTATATATGCAATATATAAGCACACTACACTAGTTACAAATGCCAATGGATTTTATTTACACTGTTAAAATAGCAGGATTTTCTGTTATTTATACTACTTAATGCAAATAGTGGCAATTGTCTGCACCTCAGTAGGCTATTATAGTACATTATAAAACAGTATGCAATAATTGAGTGTAAATTATAATTTAAATTCTAATTATTAAATGGATGCCACTTTACTGGGACAATAAAGCCCTCCCTACACCTACCCGACTTTATTTTCAACTTTTCAATAATTTCCTTTTTTTTTTTTTTTTTGTTAACAATTGTTTATTGACATTTTCTTTTGTGAACGAAAAAGCAGCTGTGTAAATTTAGAACCCACCAACCCCAACCCATCCCGCCCCTGGTAGAAAAAAAAAAAATCATTAATTAATATTAATAGTAAATAAATAACAATTTAAACAGTTTCCCCATTAGATCCATGTATACAAGAAGTTGAGACTTCCATCGAGATAATGTCCAACAAATACACAGTCCAGGTTCGTCTGTCCATTGTGTGAGGAGAATTCCAACGGGTGACTAGCAAACTTTTCAATTATTTCCTTAATTTTTATTGAAAATAGATGCCTTTCCCTTTTTTTCTTCATTATAACATATAAAAGGACAGTTGTACCACTCTGACTTTTTTGACAAATTAAGGTCATTCCAGTTCATTTCCTCACGAAAGCCTGTTTTTACTTGGGTTTGGCCCTGGAAAGTGTTCATTTTAGATCTTATACCCAACATTACAGTACAGAGTTGTCTTGTACTTTGGAGTGTTCATTAGCATTCAGCTTACTTGAGCAAGCTTCTGATGACCAGTGTTTAACAGTCGATATGAGCATCACATAGCTTCAGTCACACGGGGCTCATGTTCATTTGCAGTGCATTAACAAACAGCTCAGAGTTGTGGAAGTGTTAAAAGTGCAAGCCAAGCAGTAATGTTGAGGGACAGTGAACGAGCTGAAGGGTGCTGAGGGTGCCAAGACACCCCTTTTTGATCTCTAATGAATGATGTATGGACTCGTTGGAATTTGGCTGAGGAAGAAGTTTCTTGAGGCAAATAAACATCGACATCAAATGCTCTGAACTTTTCCCGATTTGAGTTCATTTCTAGCTGGAAAATTGTAAAGAAATTGGCCGGATGTATTCACGGGACAACTGACAGCCAAGAAGCAAGCTCAGATGACGTTAGGGTATGAAAGGTGACAAAAAGAGAGGGAGAGGCAAAGAAGATAAAAGAGAATCACTTAAAGAAGGATGAAAGGAAGTTAGGGTTGAAGAGGAAGGTGAAACAAAGGCTTTGGGGCCGACAGATTGATGGATCACCCGACGACAACTAGACATTGAGCAAAAGCAGATAAAAAAAAAAAAACGTGTGAACTCTTGAACATTGCACTTGCAAAATATAAGCTGTTGGAGTCAATGGGGTCCAAAAGTCAAAAATAGTGTAAATAATTTATTCGATTTAACAAGTACTTTATATTCTGGAGTTAAGTCTCATTGATCAAGACGTTTGGTCACATGCTGTGGGAGAACCAAAGAAGTTTGATGTAAATTGTTTGTTTTAGGTTCACGTCGCCATATTTGTGGGTTGATCAATGCTTTGATTTGATTTGAGAGTAAAAAAAAAAAGACAAACATTTTGGTTTGCTTATCTTGTGATTGACTTGGAAAATAGTTTAGAATATTTCATTTAATAATTTAATTTAATTTATGTTTTGTTCTTTTTGGACTTGACCACTTTAATCTGCATTGCATGGAAAAGAGCGGCTGAAAATATTCTTCAAAAACTAAATTTTTGTGTTTCTCAGAAGAATTTTAGTGTAAGCAAGATTTAAGTATCACAGAGACTAGTTTTTGTTAATATTTTGAATTAGATTTAAATTTTATATTTTATACTTTCATGTTGATTTTTAGGTCAAGTTTTTGTAATTTTTGTTGTGTGTTTTGTCATTATTACTTACAGTATATAGTTAGTTATATTATTTTTTAATGGTTTAAGATTTAGTTACCAATAATAAGTACGTTAAGTAAGTTAATTCTATTGGTTGGCTAAAAAGCCCTGCTGACAACTACTGAAAAGCTAGAATATACTTTAATGTTGTTTCTATTGAAATGTGTATGTCATGTATTTAAATATATTCGTAATTGCACCTTTGTAAAGAAGTTGCAATTTGCACATCAAAATAAGTGTACTTCTTTAAAGCTTGACAAAATACTATTAAAACAAGTGAGACTTTTAATTTGATATCATTACAATGTGCTCTTTTTAAATGTTAAAAAAACAGTAATGAAATGAACAACATTTTATTGCATTAATGCAATAATTTTTTTTTTCTTTTAGGATTTGAAGTGCACTTTAAGTGCACATTCAGTTCAATTAAGCGCACTTCTTTTTCACAAGGGGTCACCTGGTACATTGCTACAATTCCAGTCATGCTTCTTTAATAATGATCTCGCCAGAAGTTATGATTATCATTTCATGGCTTTAACAAAGCCCTCTTTGATCTAACCACTCCTCGGCACTTCAATCGGTGCGAGACAACTAAATAATATCCACTCCTACATCTGTTCAGGGATGCTACTGCAAAATTCTGCTTTGCGAAACTATTTTTAGTACCAGGAACATGGGGGGGGGGGGGGGGGGGGGGACTCCAAGACAACACAATGCTGTTTAACCAATAAAGCTGGGATGCTTGCATCTGTTGTGTGTTGTAGCGGGCTCCTGGCCGAGAGCAGACTATAGCAGCGCTGGGTGCGCACTGCTGACTGCTAGCCTCTGCCAGGAAGCCTTGTTGGTCGCAAAACAAATATCTCTATAAAAAGATCTGCACACGTTTGATATTGGCTTCACAGCGGTACTGCAAGCTACCCAGGAGGATGGTGAAGTGCACGTTTGTTCCTGGAGAGCTTTGCACTTCTCCTTGAGTTCTGGCAGGTGTGCAGGCGTAGAGAAGCACACACTCGACAGTTCTCACCGATCCTCTGGCAGATACGCTGCTTTCTGTGTGTGTCTGTGTGGGTAGATGAGAAGCTACTCTGCTTGAGGAAGAATTTTCATGAAAGTATTAGTCATTTAGATTACCGAAATTCTGTTTAGTAACCAGTTTCACTTGGGAAATAGAACTTTCAAAATCTTGAGTCAAGAATTAAAGGGACTGTTCAAGAAAAATGAAAATTTGCTGAAAACTTACTGACCTTTAGGCCATTCAAGATGTAAATGAGTTTGTTTCTTCATCAGATTTGGAGAAATGTAGCATTACATCAGTTGCTCACCAGAATTGCTGTTCTTAAATTCAATTTAATTCAATTCAATTCAAAATTTTAAATATGCTTATTTTATTTCAGCCAACTTCCCAGGCAACATTTCTCCTTTGGATTTAGTATACCTTGATGTACTAATATAACTGAAACTAAAACTTGATTTAATTTTTTAATGAAAGCTGAAAAAAATAAAAATAGAATATCTAATTCCAAATATTAACAAAAACACAAAAACTGTAGTAGTACCTCAATGACACTAAAACAACACTGAAGAAGATTAATAAATCATATAAATTATTATTATTATTATTGTACTCCATGTTTATTTTACATCATGCTTACTAATGTTAATACATGGGGCATTATTGTAAAATGTTACCTTGTAAAGTGTTACCAACACATTTGTCCACCAAATAAACTAATTTGTTTGTTTGTTTATTATTTATTTATTTTAGAGATATATAATAATAATAATAATAATAATAATATTATATATATATATATATATATATATATATATATATATATATATAATTCATGATATTTGTAAGCAATACTTTTTACCTTACAAAATATATTTAAAAACTATTTTGAAAATAATTATTCACATTTGCATACTCACATGTATTCAGTGTGTAAAGAAAATAACTTTTTAACTTGGTTACACCACATGACTGAATCATTAGGGGCAGTCGTGGCCTAATGGATAGAGAGTTGGACTTGTAACCCGAAGGTTGTGGGTTCGAGTCTCAGGTCTGGCAGGGATTGTAGGTGGGGGGAGTGAATAACCAACATTCTCTCCACCCTCAATACCACGACTGAGGTGAGACCCTTGAGAACCCCCAACTGCTCCCCGGGTGCCGCAGCATTGGCTGCTCACTGCTCCGGGTGTATGTTCACTACTGTGTGTACACTTGGATGGGTTAAATTCTGAGTATGTTTTTTGTTTGTTTAAAATTAAACATAAAAGAAAGTCCACGTTCATGTGTTTACGCGCCTCACTAAATGGCATTACTCTTGGGAATGAACACGCACTTAATACGTTGTTTATTGTTAAGAGTGTCATTACGGCCCAATCCCAAAGTGTCTTTGAGCATTTTTTTAATTAATTGGCTCCTTCAGCTTGATGCATGAAACACAAGAACAAAATCTAATATATCTTTACACAGCCAGAGTGGTTTTAACAAAAAACAGCTGTACTGAATTCCACCGCTACATCCGTCCCATTGTGTGCATTTCCATTTTCTTTCATTCCAAACAGAGCTTTTCATCACTTTTGCTATAAATTGAGCTTTTTATTAAATTTGCTTTGTTTTTTGGCAGAGATATGGTCAGACAGACCGCTGCCGTTCTGTTTAGTGAATTACAAGTCCTGGCACTTGAAATAAAAACTGATAATGAAAAAAATAGTTATGAGAGATTGATGTTGCAAAACAATGAAGATCCATGTGAAATCACTTTTCTACAGACATCCCCAAGCAATATCCGAACAATATGCCAATCATTGTCTTAAAGGAGTTTTATCTTATCAGGAGTTCACTAAAGGAAGGAAACACTGAGAAACTATACGCATTATACTATCTTCAGTTGCAGTCACAATGATCATGTTTATGAGATGAGCGCACATTGTGTTTGCAGATGGATTTTCTGTGAGGCCTAATTTTCTTTGGAAGTTTGTCAATTTAAAAAAAAAAAAAAAAAAACTTTAATGAAAGTTAAATTGGTATTGACCATAATTAAGATTTAATATTATGATTTTTGACTATACAATTTATTTTGTACTAGACCTGACAATGTAATTAATTAAATTAATCTTCATTTAAAAATTAAATGAAATGTATGCAATTCATGTTAACTTGTACATAAATTCCATTAGAATTCCAAAGGATTTTCCTGTGGGAAATAATATATATATATATATATATATATATATATATATATATATATACAGAAGTGAGTACACCCCTCACATTTTGTAAATATTTTATTATAACTGTTCATGTGACAACACTGAAGAAATGACACTTTGCTACAATGTAAAGTAGTGAGTGTACAGCTTGTACAACAGTGTAAATTTGCTGTCCCCTCAAAATAACACACAGCCATTAATGTCTAAAACGCTGGCCACAAAAGTGAGTACACCCCTTAGTGAAAATGTACAAATTGGGCCCAAAGTGTCAATATTTTGTGTGGCCACCAGTGTTTTCCAGCACTGCCTTAACCCTCTTGGGCATGGAGCTCACCAGAGCTTCACAGGTTGCCACTGGAGTCCTCTTCCACTCCTCCATGACAACATCACGGAGCTGGTGGATGTTAGAGATCTTGCGTTCCTCCACCTTCCGTTTGAGGATGCCCCACAGATGCTCAATAGGGTTTAGGTCTGGAGACATGAATTGGCCAGTCCATCACCTTTACCCTCAGCTTCTTTAGCAAGGCAGTGGTCGTCTTGGAGGTGTGTTTGGGGCCGTTATCATGTTGGAATACTGCCGAGGGGATCATGCTCTGCTTCAGTATGTCACAGTACATGTTGGCATTCATGGTTCCCTCAGTGAACTGTAGCTCCCCAGTGCCAGCAGCACTCATGCAGCCCCAGACCATGACACTCCCACCACCATGCTTGACTGTAGGCAAGACACACTTGTCTTTGTACTCCTCATCTGGTTGCCGCCTCACATGCTTGACACTATCTGAACCAAATAAGTTGATCTCCGTCTCATCAGACCACAGGACATGGTTCCAGTAATCCATGTCCTTAGTCTGCTTGTCTTCAGCAAACTGTTTGTGGGCTTTCTTGTGCATCATCTTTAGAAGAGGCTTCCTTCAGGGATGACAGCCATGCAGACCAATTTGATGCAGTGTGCAGTGTATGGTCTGAGTACTGACAGGCTGACCCCCCACCCCTTGAACCTCTGCAGCAATACTGGCAGCACTCATACGTCTATTTCCCAAGCATAACCTCTGGATATGACGCTGTGCAGTCAAATTCTTTGGTTGACCATAGCGAGGCCTGTTCTGAGTGGAACCTGTCCTGTTAAACCACTGTATGGTCTTGCCCACCGTGCTGCAGCTCAGTTTCAGGGTCTTGCAGGGATCAACGTTAAGGATTTTTTCTACGGGCCAGTGGTTCAAATTTCTACTTGCCCTGCCAACATTTTCACACACACACAAAAAAAAAAATACTTGCTGCTATCATTGTTTTTGATGTATGTTATCTTGTATTATCTTCAAACATTATTCAAGACAAGTGAACCACCAGTAAATAAGAACACATGAACAAATTACAAGTAATAGCACAATTAAATATAGGCCTACAGCACAAAGATAGAAATTAAATGACACTTTTAGATGTTCAATGTTTTTAGATGTTCAGGTACAGAAATTGAAAAATCACATAAAATAACATTTGCATATTCTTCACTCTGCACCTTTATTTTTCATAGCCATTTGAGATTAGAAGCACTTCATTGTAATCATGAATTGATCAAGACTGTATAAGACTGTATAATTTCAAAATCTAAAGCAAAAACAGAATGGTCTGACTTTAGCTTTGTAAATTTATGCTGCATAAATACATTGCACGAAACAAACAGCAGACGGGCTGAGGGAGACGCAGTTTCTCTCTCTGACAGCAGGTGGCGCTTAACAGCAATAATACAGCTTTTCCTTGGTTACCACTGTTAAACACAGCAGCGCTGCGTGTATTAACACTCATTTAAATGCATTATAAAGATGAAAAGAAAACACAATGTAATCTTTTCTGAAAGCAACCAATTCCCCTCAGGAATACATTCATATAAAATTCAATATTTGGATATTCTTCCTATATTTTGCGCATTGTGAACAGTGATCTTGATCTGCATGCTACAGTATTTTCTCCTCTTTGCATCCGTCTTCAACGTCTCTGACCTCTGTTAGTCTCTGACCTCTGTTGTTTACAGACTAATTATAATAATAATGTAATATTTCCACACAAATGGCATTTTGGAAAATGATTGCTTTGCAGTTTGTGTGCAAGCACGGAACAGAAACATTTTTTCAACATTTTTGTCTGAAATTAAACAAAAATGTCCGGTCGATCTGTACTCGACTGTATAAATGAAATATAGATTAATCATTGTTAAATCTACAAAGTTACTTGGCAAAACAGGTATTTTGACATAGGCTACTTTTGTATGTATTTACCCATTCAGGCGGCTCACGTGTGTCAGAGACCCGGCTGTCTGTGCGTGCGCTGTTCACACAGAACACAGTGCGCGAGTAGTGAATGCAGTTGGCTTTCGTGCCCGACTGCTTTTTAATCGTTTGAACTTTTAAATTAACAAGGCTTAAAAAACATTCAAAAGATAAACTTTGGTGTACACTCAGCAGTAGCCCGATCGGGCCAGTGGCAAATCTATCTACTGTCCCGAGCGTCCTTCACGCAGGCCCTGGGCCATCGGGCAGTCCTTATTGCCAAGCCCTGTCTTGGCAATCTTCTTATAGCCTACGCCATCTTTATGTAGGCCAACAATTCTTTTTTTCAGATCCTCAGAGAGTTTTTTACCATGAGGTGCCATGTTGAACTTCCAGTGACCAGTATGAGAGACCAATAACAGCAAATGTAACACACCTGCTCCCCATTCACACCTGAAACCTTGTAACACTAATGAGTCACATGACACCGGGGAGAGAAAATGGCTAATTGGACCCAATTTGGACATTTTCACTTAGATTGTACTCACTTTTGTGGTCAGCGGTTTAGACATTAATGGCTGTGTGTTGAGTTATTTTGAGGGGACAGCAAACTCACACTGTTATGCAAGCTGTACACTTACTACTTTACATTGTAGCAAAGTATAATTTCTTCAGTGTTGTCACATGTACACACACACACACACACACACACACACACACATAAATATATATATATATATATATATATATGAGTGCTGTCAAAATTAGCGCATTAACGCAGGTGATTAATTTTTTTAGTTTTACGCAACACAATTAACGCAGGGGCGGGGCTAGGGTTGGCCACCACTCACAACTGCTGTTTCTGTCATTTTTCTCTTGACAAGAAGTGCATTTATTCAGTCGCAGAACGTCTTTACGACCACATCAGATGGGAGACATTTCAGACGCGAGCAAGTCAAACGCGGAAATGGTACTGTGCTCGCGCTGTAGCCTGTATCATTTCATATAGAAGTGCGAAATAAACTACGTGCATGCAATGTCATGGTTAGTTAAGTCATGAATTTACCAAAAAGGCGATTAAAGCTGGCTTAAAACTGTGCATGCATGTAATATATTGTATATGAGTACATTTTATGTCTCTGAAATGGTTTTCAAAACTGTCCTGGAGCAGCCCGGCACTGTCTCCCTCATCTAACACACTCAACTCGTCAGCTCATTAATAGAGACTTTATGACCTGAAGTGTGTCAGAAATGGTAAAAAGAGTTGAGAAAAAATATGATGCGTGTCAGATTCGCATTAAGTTCAGCAGCACAGCTCTTAAAGAAATAACAGCCCAAATAACCTAATAACCAACTGCTGTGATGTCTATTTATCAAAAGACAAAGAAAAGGGGGGTAATTTTATAGGGTATCAGTGATACTGGCCTTCAGTCATAAAAAAAGGTTCCATTAAACAAATATTAAAAAATACGGTCTTTATGTTGTTTGTACATTAATTCGAAGATTGAATGTTAAATTATTGCAATATAAAAGTATATTTAAAAACTTTAATGTTAGGTGGGATTAATCGCGATTAATTTCAGGAAAATGTGCGATTAATTAGTTCATTTTTGTTTTAATCGATTGACTGCACTAATATACATATATATATATATATATATATATATATATATATATATATATATATATATATATATATATATATATATATATATAATAACTTTTTAATCACATATCACTTTTTAACAAATTTGCCATCATCACAGATGTCTTCATTTTTTCCACCATAGTTTTAATAACTTGGAAACTCATGGCTAAAAGAAAATCTAGAGTTTCCCACTTATTAAGACTTTGTGGTGGCCTTCATGTGCATTGAACACACCATTACAACTTCCAAAGTAGGGCAGCAAAAATGCTTTTTAAATTTGTTATTTTATTATATTATGTATTAAATATTATATTTTTATATATTTATTGATAAATCCATATGCTCTGATATAAATACAACAAGAGCATTTATCAAAACTTTTTAAACATTTTATTACATTTTCAAACTAGATTTATTATATTGAATAAAAACATAAAGCAACGACACACCCAATGCTTATTCTTAATTCAATTTATGAAGGTGCACAAAACTGATACAAATCTAATACATTGCATATATGCAAATTTTATAATGTTTGTTGTTTTTGCAACTTAGCTAGTTTTATAAAAGGAAAATACAAAATAATAACAAACTGAAAACTCATGGCTTCAAAGAAAAAAGTTCCCCCCTTGTAATTATGACTTTGTGGTGCCGTTCATGTTCATAAGCACAATGTTTCCAACATGACTTGAACTCACAATTAATTACAACTTCCGAAGTCATAACTTCCCAAGAGATGTCAATCTTATACGTATATATAATGCAAACGGGGTTAAAATCCCCTAATGGCTTCAGTCTGTGTTTGCTTGGTAACAATATAGGGGATTTTATTCCTAGTTCTGAGTTTTGTTCCTGCTGTGAAGATTCCCGGCAGGGATGATTTGCGTCGAGTTCTTCCCCTGACATTTAAGCGCAACACGCTCTATATGTTATGCAGGACATCGAGTGTGTGTGCGCATTAGAGAGGCTTTTCGAGAGCGCGCGGAGTGGGGGAAGTAATTGTGTGGGAATCTGCAATAGGCCCCTAGTGTTTGAGAGATAAGTCTGTCACTCTGGGAGCCGAAAGGCTGCTTTTAAGGTCACATTAGCCACCTATGGAGTCCAAAACACAGAGTAAACAAACAGCCCAAGGAGCCTGTTGCTGCTCGACTGCAGGGCACTACAATAAAGAGAGACGAATAACGGGGCTTCAAAGAAGGTCCTCATTATGGCTTGAGAGAAAGACTGCGACCAAAAACCCTTGGCTGAAACTAACAGAAACACTCATAAAATTGATATTTCTGGTCCTGGATGTTAATTGGTCACCAGTTACTTTGTACATTACTAATGTTTTAATTATGCCCTTGGTTTTTATTTTTTTATTTTATTTATTTTTTCTTCCTGTCAATCCTGTAATGTTGTTGATAATTCTTGTGGAACTCTAGAGAACATAAATAAATAAATAAATAAATAAATAAATACATACATACATACATCTGAGACCCCAGGAAAGTTTCAGTTTGCTCTCTTTTTATTTCATTGCTGCGTATGAATAAATATGTAGCACAACCATTTGAGCCATTACTGAGATCTCTTCTACAGGCAAGCCCACTTTAAGGATCTTTCATAATTATTTATTTTTTACATGGTAATTTAGCAGTCTATTTATTTTATATATATATATATTTTTTTTTTTTGTTATATATGTTTGTGTATATGTATATATGTACATGTGTATACACATATATCTCAATAATATATATATATATATATATATATGTGGAGTTTAGAGTTGACAGGAAGTGAAGTGGAAGGGGGGGCGGGCAGGATTGGGAAAGGTCCTCCAGCCCAGATTCGAACTCGGGACGCCTGTAGCACAACGTATTTGTGTATATAATGTTTATATATATACTGTATATATATATATACATTTTAGGGCTGTCAATGTTAACGTGTTAACGCATGCGATTAATTAAAAAATTGTAACGCGTTAATATTTTTAAAATTCAAGTTAATCGTTTGATAAGGTTTGAACCTCTTGCCGTCATCGCAGCGCGGAATAATCTATCATTGCCTGCATCCGAATGTGCACATTATCCATCTTAAATTATGTGATATTAGTCATATTCAATACTATTTAGGGCAGATAGTGTGGATAGTATGCACATTGGGACACAGGGATTGTGTGATTATGAGGCGCCGACTAGACAACAGTGAAGCAAACGCGGAGAGAGAGAGAGAGAGAGAGAGAGAGAGAGAGATGTATACTCAAATGTGATAAGGGTACAGCAAACCAGTGTTGTTAGGGTTGCAGTTTTCCCGCACAATTGGGCTATTTTGAAAATACAGTCGCGGGAAAAATTACAGAGCCTTGGGTTGCAGTTTTCTTGGGCTACTTTTATAATGTACCGTGGCCGCCCAAAGTGTAGGCTATATATACACATGTGATCGCATAAGAAAGTTATTACAAACACTCGATGGTGGTTTAAAGTGAGTTCTGAGTAAAAGTGTACTATTAAATCTCATAAATTGTCTTATGTAGCATGACGCTAATGTTAGCTCTAATGCACCTGCAGAACAGGTCCAATTCTTATTCATAATGCATTTTATCATAATACTTCATGTAAGGTCGCAAGAAAATGTTTTGTTGAATTTATTTAGAAATAATTTTGATAATAGTTGGGTAAATATGTACTGGGATTGAAGCGATGTGGCTTGGTAAAAATGTTATTGCCAGTATAAAGGCTAATAATGGCTGAATAAAAACTAAAGAATAATAAGGATTATGTCTCACACCTGGCGGAGATGTGAAAGGTTCTGTTTCCTTAAACTAGTATGTCATGTATTTCTTTATGTCAACACATTTACAGGTGAATCCTAGTATTTTAAATTTGCGATTAATCGTGATTAATCACAGTCACTTAAACAGCCATTACATGTAATCGATTGACAGCACTAATATATATATATATATATATATATATATATATAATATTTATTTCCTTTAAGGATGATTGTTTTCATCTAAGATTTGTCTTTTTACTTAGTTCCAGCTTTATTTCAATTGCCGACTATGTACTCTATTGTCTGAATTAGTATGCTTATTTTAGTATTATATACTATAATATTAGTATTAGCATTATAGTGTTATAAACTATAATAATTTGAAATTTATAATATCAATAATTTGGAAAAAATAAAATAAAATAAAAAATAAACCTGAAATAAATGATTAAATAAACTAATTAAAAATTTGTTTTAATTTTACATTACATTCCAGTTTCAATTTTACACAAACATTTTTGTTTATTTCAGTCATTTGCAAAGGCAAGATTTCTATTATACATTAAAATGTTTAAGGTTTACATTTTTTCACTTATTTTCATTCATTCATTCATATTCTTCAGATTTATTTTGATTCCGAAAACAATTTTTTATCATTTTAGTTTTAACAACACTGCTACAATACAGTGTTATGGTATATAAATATTTTGAAATGTATTAATTTAATAATAATAATAATCATATCAGATATCATATGATACACACAAGAATGAAATTAAAATGATTATTTTGTGTGTGTATTATATTACTTGGAATTGGGAGGAAAACATGCTTACGGCTGTGTAACACTTACCATCATAGAGCATATGCATGAATATGCAACAATGTGAAATATATATTGGAAATCAAGCGCTTGTTCGGCTGCACTGTTTCTTGCACTATGATGTCAGCTGTTAATAACTGAGCAGACAGCATTATGTTCTGTCCGAGCATGCGCTGCTGTTTCTGTAATATACAGCAGCACAGAAGCACTGCAGACTGCAGGACAGGAATTGCAGAGTTTGCAGTTTCATCCGCAATCAATTGTAAAATATTTACCTCAGGCAGAGACTCTCTATCTGAGAAGCTCGTGGCGGGCCAATTTAACATCGCACTCTGAAAATATCTTTAATGTGTTCACAGCCGAGTTAAAGCGTGTGTTTGTAGCGTCGCTGATTAATTAAACAAGACGCCATCCACTAATGACTGGTCGGGAGGATCTTCTCCAGCGCTGATCCTCCTCACAGCAGCAGCAGACTAATCAGCCTGAGCAAACCACACTTAGTCTGCTGGCAAATTTACAAGCCCAGCAAACTAATGAGAAGAAGTCTAGAAGTTGCCAAAGGCCTCATTTGAATCCCGCGCACAAACGCCGCTTGACGAAAATCAGGCTGAGAGGATTAGTGCAGATGGAACGAGATTGTGTTAGAAAACAACAGCCGAGTTCACGGGTCATTGCTGCATCTATGTGTTTCTTCAGGAACAGAAGTGCTTTCTGAGGAGGATTTGGTGGATTCTGGGGTGTCTTGAGGTGTTGGTTTGTCTCCGTCTGAAATATTCAACTCTGTTTGATTAAATTACACGTATCTTAAAGGTTTTAAATTTTAAAACGCTTTAGAAAACTGTGTCGGGGCCGAGTACCAGAACAAACGTGCAGCCAATCAGCAGTAAGGGGCGTGTCTACTCATGATGTGGAGGAGAGAGCGTTCAGTGCACAGGACGGACATTAGCCAAGCCGAGTGACTTGATAGGTGAGTAACACCATGTCTACACCAGACACGCCGCAACAGCTGAAGTTTGCCTACACTGGACCGCTGAAAATCATTGGAAATGTATGTCAGCACGTCATAAATAGAACGCGGCAGCAGTTTTCTGTTGAGATTTGTTGTGCCGCGCAGCATCCAGTGTAGAGAGCATCACTGATTATAATGACTTCTAAAGCACCTGTTTCACACATACTCCAGCTGCAGTTGGTTTTGCTTTATTTCACAGAACTAATCGCTGCCTGGGTTGCGTAGGTTATGTATGTGTGGGGCGGAGCTATCAAAATAGGGGCGTGTTTGTGTTGGTTCAAATAAGAAATAGCTTACCCCACCTTTAAGTTCTTGTTTTATGAAATGTAACTACAAACTTGAACATTATGAGACTATGTGGTATGTGGTATGAGACTAGTGTTGTAGAATCAATTGCCTACATTGTCTTCGCAAAGTATTGTCCAAATTTCAGTGTGATGAGCATGTAATACAGTAAGATTATGTAAATGTCAGATGATTCTCACAAGAATGAAAGTTGAAATCATAAAACATCAACAACATACTCTATATTGCCAAAAGTATTGGGTCACCCCCTTCTAATGAACATGTTTGACTACTTTAGAAATTTCCATGAGTATAATGTTTAATGTTTAAGCATATAATGATATTCTAGGGAATTGTGTGCTTCTAATTTTATAGCAACAGTTTGGACAGGACCCTTTTCTATTCTAACATGACAGTGCCTCTGTGTATAAGACACGGTTCAAAAAGACATGATTGATTGAGTCAGTGTGGAAGAACTTGACTGGTCTGAAGAAAGCCAAGTCCTGATCCCAGCTGAACACCTCTGGTGTGACTTTAAATGCAGACCTTGAGCCAAAAACTCATCACCAAACAAGTACTTTTGTGTGTTTGTAACTTCAGTTATAGTAGCTTTGATGTGTTCTTGGTTTTATATTGTTTTTCATTTAATTTTGAGATTTTAGTTTTAGCTTAGTTAAACTGAAATAAAATGAGAAATGTTACTAACTTTTTATATTTTATTTCAGTTAATTTGCATTATATATATATATACACACACACACACATATATACATGCATATATATATATATATATATATATATATATATATATATATATATATATATATATATGAATGAATGAATGAATGATGCATTTATATAGCGCTTATATATATATATATATATATATATATATATATATATATATATATATATATATATATATATATATATATATATATATATATATTTATATATACATATATGTTTTAGTTTTGGTCTTTTTTACTTTTATACCATTTTTAAGGAATATTTAAATTTAATGACTCAAAAAAATGTCATAGAAGTAATCACCAAGTAAAAAGATAACATATATTCCTTACATCTTGAAAGCTTGTGCACACATTAAAAATTGACATTAAAATGTTATTATTATTATTATTATTACTACTATTATTATTATTATTATTATTATTATTATTATTTATTTATTTATTTATACAAAATAAAATAAAATAAAAATCATTGGGTTTTTGGGGAGAGTTCAACGTGCTTCAACTTCAGAAAACACATGCAAACAGAAAAAGCACCAGCAAATCAAGAAAACATCATCAATTTGACAGCAGGTGCTGCAAATGCTCACAACACAACCAAATAAAGCATTTTATTTGCAGCACGTTTCTTTATTTGTTTGCATGTTGTCAAATTGATGAAGTTGTTTTCTTAATTTGCAGGTGTTTTTTTATTTTTTTTTTTTATTTGCAGCACGTTGAGCTCTCTCCACCACCGTAGGAACCCGATCTCATGACAATTCGTGTATGTTTTACAAGTAAGCAAATTCATACAACCTGACTTGTATGCATTCGTAGGTTTTGTGAAAAATCGTACGTATTTTACGAGGAATTCTTAGGAATTTGTACGAATGACCGCACCTAAACCTACCCCTACAGAAAACATACAAAATCGTATGAGCCAAAAATAACTAGTTTAGTGCTGAATTTCATGAAATGGAGATTAAAAAGCATACTTATATTTGCCAAACTATAATCGATTCAGTCAGTGAATTTTGACAAGCGAGACAGCAAGCACATATTTTCAGATGAATTATGATCCGTTTTGAATAAAAGCGGGCCAAGGATGTGACCTGTTTTTCCTCCTCTAACATCCACTGAAGAAGAAAAGGGTTTTACCATGATTTCATCCATCACAATTATACTTGTGATATTAAGTGAGCACAGCCTTGAGACCAGCGCTTAGGTCTAAACTTTGTTTCCGTACAATGTTAATTGACTGCAAAATGCTGAAATTAGCTCAGTCATTATGTGACTCGTTTAAGTTAACGAGGCAGATTCTGCTGGAATGCGTATTGAATGGTTGGAGTATAGGACCTGACATTCAGCACATTACGTGGGTGTCAGGAAAGGCTTTCAGATGGAGGAATAATTTTTAGATTAGCTACAGTCAGAGTCTGTATTAGGCAGCTCTTCCTTCAGCCCACTAGCAGGACATTTTGCGTATATCTGTACAGAGCTTGGTTTTAAAAGGACTGCATTCTGTGCTGCATTTTATTTGATTTTTAAAGCATTTTTATAGAGAGAAAGATTTTTAAAAACTATGATCAATAAAGAATCAGTCATTTTCTGGCCTTCTTTTAAATGAATTAATAATTAATATTAAAATTATTAATAGAAAGTAGTATTAGTATCAAATAATTGATTTTAATATGAATAATATTAATAAAATAAAAGTAATACTTTTATTCAGCAATGATGCATTACATTGATTGAAAGTAACAGAGAAGACATTTATAATATTGCAAGACATTTCTGTTTCTAATAAATGCTAGGGTTTTTTTCTTTCTTTTTTTCTGCTGCTTAAATATTCTGTGTTGGTCTATATTAATTAAAATATCCATCAAATAATAATAATAATAATCATAATATTGTCAGACCTCTGTTGTGTGTGTTTCTTGTGTTTCCACGTACTCCCTGTGTTTCCATGCCCATATTTGGTTTGTTTCCTGTCCTCGTTTTATGTGATTAGTAGTTTATTCTGTTCCTGCTATTTAAGTCCTGTCTGTGTTGTGAGATGCTGTCTGGTCTACTTGTTACCCCTGGTGTTTCTTGTCTGTGAGTTTGCCTTTGCCTACCCTGTCTTCAGTAAAGTCTATTGTTTGAGTTTACGTCCTCGTCTGCGTGTCCTTGATCCTCCCTGCTGTGTGCACCGTGACAAATAAAATGTAATCATATAATAAAACACATTCCATGTGGTTTCCACAAAAAAATATTAAATAGCAAAAACTATTTTCAACATTAATAATAATATGAAATTATTATTGACATGGAATTGTATGGCTATGGTTTTTCATAAATTAAATTTATATACACATACAACTTTATTTATGTATTTATTTGTGTTTGTTTAATCTGTTTATCTGTTTGTATTTTTTAAAGTATGTTTGAAATAATGAAGTTTGAATGCATTTATTTGATCAAAAATACAGAAACAATATTTAAAACTGTTTTCTATATTAATATGTTTATTTGATATTTTAGCATATTTATTCCTGTGATGCAACCCTGCATTTTTAAAAAAAATGACTACTCCAGGCTTTAGTGCCCCATGATTCTTCAGAAATCATTGTAATAATATTTAACAATATTTATATTTTTACTGTATTTGTGCTCAAATAAATGCAGCCTCAGAGAGCAGAGGACATTTTAGGATGGATGGATGGATAGATAGATAGATAGATTAATTGAATGTTAATTATTTTAAATGTTTTACTGGTAGTGTGCAGTTATTTAACATTTGAACAATAATTAAAAATTTTGCTATTTTTACTGTATTTTCTTTTCTCTTTTCTTTCAGTAAAAATGGCCTCAAAGCCATATATATGTATGTGAGCTTTGTGTCTATATATGAATGTCTGCGTGTGTTTTGTGCATCTGTTGGAATGAGCTGGATGGGCTGTGTTTTGGCCAGGTCAGTTTCTCCAGCACAGCCTCGCTCCATTCTTCCCCTGTGGCCTGATTCTGTGCAAACAGTCACCGATGAATCCTAAGCCTGTTAATCGCAACAGCACACCGAACCCCACAGATGGTCTGGCCTTTGTCTCTGTCACTCGTCTGCTTACCATTCACACACACGCTGTTGATTTCATTCTGTAAATTCTTAATCCTGTTTAGCAACACTCTTCGAACCCTGAATGGCCTTTTCCACCCCTTTCCCTCCTGCTCTTTTGTTTTTCCCGGCTAAAGGGAGAAGGATCCAGGCCTGAAAGGAAAATGCTTTATCCTTCTTTTGCTTTGACTGCTGATTGGTGGAAAGAAGATGCATCACTAGGTTTCAGTTATTTTGCTTTATCTATTCAGTTATTGAGAGTTCATGCCCCAGCTAATTGATGATTATGCAAACTAATGCAGTTTCACACTGCACTGTATTGTCGGAATTATTTTTATTCTGTTTTGGTCTATATTAATTTAAATTTAAAAATATAAACATTGTACATATGAATTAATTAATTAATTAATGGTTTATTATTAGACCATTTGCCAGTAAGGAATAATAATAATAATAATATAAAATTAATAATAATATCTAAGTGTTTAAAAATATAAACATTGTACATATGAATGAATGAATGAATGAATTGTTAATTTAATAATAATAACAACAACAACAAAACAACATCTATTATTATTATTATTATTATTAACAACAACAATAATGATATCAAATATATGTTGCTTATTTATTAACCTTTGTGCAAATTACAAAATAAATTATCATGGCCTAATGGATAGAGAGCTGGACTTGTAACCTGAAGGTTGTGGGTTTGAGTCTCAGGTCCGGCAGGGATTGTAGGTGGGGGAGTGAATAACCAACACTCTCTCCACCCTCAATACCACGACTGAGGTGAGACCCTTGAGCAAGGCACCGAACCCCCAACTGCTCCCCGGGCGCCGCAGCATTGCCTGCCCACTGCTCCGGGTGTATGTTCACTACTGAGTGTACACTTGGATGGGTTAAATGCAGAGCACAAATTCTGAGTATGGGTCACCATACTTGGCCACACACCACTTCCCTTTCCAATAAATAAAATATTTTTTAAATTAATTAAAATCAATATTATTATTATTATTATTACTACTACTACTACTACTTATTATTATTACTACTACTACTTATTATTATTATTATTACTACTACTACTACTTCTTGCTGGCAAATTGTTTAAAAATAATAAATTATTATATTTTTTATTAAATTAAATATTTAATTAAATATTATTATTATATTGTTTTTATTCATTTAAAATTATAATAATACAGCTTTTTTTTCCTTTGTCTTGCACAAGTTTGTTTGGTCTTGTTTAACTACTTTATATTATAAGCAGCTTGTATTTTCTAAACAAACTTTTGAAGTAGTTTTCTCAACACTGGTTTGCAACATTTTGATGAAAGCAAAGGCCTCAGTCTCTTCTTGTGTCTGATCCAGTCACTCTTATAAGCAGAATGCCAGTGTGTCATTTCAGATGCAATAAATGTAGGGGAACTTTGATTCGGGACACAAAACGAGGAACAAAGACGGTATGTGAAGCCGGCAGCCCAATGATCTGCTTTAGTGTTCCTCTGAGAGCGAGCTGTGCTGGATTTGGACACTGTGAGCTGCGGCACAAAGCAGATGCTTAGCAGATGACTCTGTCTTCTGACAGCCGCTGAGTGCTTGTGGGAAAATAGTGACAGTTGATCTTGGATGAGAGTAGAAACAGATGCAACCAGGAATTTGAAACGTCAGCTTTTCTTTTTCTGATTTTTTATTTATTTGTTTTTTTAAGCATCCTCTACTGCAAAAAAAAATTATATATATATATATATATATATATATAGTTTTGTCTTTTTTGTCGTTTTTGAAAGTAGTGCCAAGCCGATCTCACAAAAAAAAAAAAAAACATAACCAACAAGGTAAAGGATGTCAGACACTTTTACGCTGAGTAGTATGTGAGTTAGTAGTTCTATAGCTATAACCAGGTAATTAGCTATAATTAGCTACTTTCCAACACTGCAAACAAAACAACTCCACATCAAATGGTTTTGTTTAGTCTGCTAGCTTGAAAGATTAGAAACAATTATATAATCCACCTTACCCCATTTTGCACCTGCTCTTTTTTGATTTTTCTCGTTTTGAACAAACATATACAATTGAACACGCAGCATAAGCGGCATCACATCAAAGGCTGGTTATGGACTTTGAAGTAAGACAGAAGACGAGACACCTGCTTTTCAGCCATAATGATTGTTCATCACAATGATTGTTGATTTAAAACCTCGCTGAATGATAGCGTGAAGGTGTCGGCGAGTCGACTATTACCAGAGCTGATATATAGCTAGTTTTAGTGACTAACCATCAAAGCAAAGCAAACTGCTGTTACCTGCCGAGTATTTATTCTGCAGTCAGGAACTTTAAAGTTCAATGGCATCTTTTCAAACCTGCTTTTGGTTTGGGCTTAGTCCAAATATGCTTAGTCATCCAACAAATGCTCAAATGAGGAGTTGGCAGGTAAGACAATAAAAAGCCTTTGCTTAAAAGCACACGGAGTAACAAAGGCAGTCATTCCATAACACAAATGAGAAACACACACTGTTTGAGAACAGACAGAACAGATGAAAGCAGTTAGCTGGAATGAACAGGGATAGAAACAGACCCAAAAGATGAAGCACCAAGAAAATGCATTATTGGCAACTAAATACAATTTATGTAGGCAGTAGCAGTTCGATATACTTTGTGGAAAACGCAATTTTATGAAACCTCGCAATGACATACGCGGCTCATACTGTGTTATACTTAATCTTAAAATGCAAATCAATGTTTAAAGTATGTTTTGCTTAAAGAAAAAAGCCAATTTGCTTCGTGACATCATTTTCATGACAATTACGCAAATTTCAGGCCAATTTTCTTATGCGTCAGTGCAAAACGCATACAGTATTATGAATTGTTTTTTATGTTTTAATGTAAATATTGTGTAAAAATTTTCACAATAATAATGATAATAATTATTATTATTATTAGTAGTAGTATTGTTGTTGTTGTTATACTCACCAGCACTTTTTTTATGTTTACTGGCCTAAAATGTATTACATTTAGTTTTGCAATTTTGTTCCTTAGATTAGTTTTTTTATGTTGTTTTTTTCAATTGTTTAATAAAAACACATTTACTTGTAAATTATGCAGGTGTTAGACCACACAATATTTATTATTTCGATGTTGTGATGTGCGTAAAAATTGTGATAGTATTTTTTGTACTGCCTTTAATTTATTTTTTTTATTATTAAAAATCATTACAATACTTTTCCCTGAAATATAAATCTTAATAATAATTTTGTTTTATTTTATCAGATGTGTGTATTTTATTGTGTTTTATTCTTGGAATAATGTTACATTTGATATTGGATATAAAAAAATAAAATAATAAACAACTTTTTATTTAATGCTTGATTTTTTTATTTAAATTTTTATATTATTTACTTTTATTCTGGAATAGTTAGGGAATTTTAATTGAATGATGGTTAGGGAAAAAATTGTTTAATAGACCAGTAAACAATGCTTACAAAAAATAAATACAATAAATTCATAAATTAATAAACATACTCTTATTTCAATATTATCACATATTTTGGGGTCACTTTAATTTAAATACGAACCCTTCAGTGAATTTTGTACTGTACATTAAATGGGTTGCAGGAATGACTTTAAATACTATGAAATCATTAAATAAGCCTGTCAAAAGTCTGCTAGATTCTTTTTCCCGATCTAGGCCCACATATAACCCAACTATTGCATCGCTGCATCTCCTCTGAGCCCAGAAACGTCAGAAGACAGATAATGCCTTAGGACTGCAGAGGCAAGAGTCCTCTGTCTCTGTGTGTGTGTGTGTGTGTGTGTGTGTAGGTCTATGGGCTGCAAAGATAGCACAAAAAGCAGAAAGATGCAGACAGTGATCTGCGTTTTTTCTCCGTCTGTACAATCAGCTCAGCAGCACTGAATCACTGCCGTTATAAAACTCCTTGGAAGTCGAAGAATTTTGCTACGCAGCCACCGCCGCAGCCTCAGTCACTGTAAGCAGGTCTGCTGTAATTGAAAATCTTTAATCATAATTTTATTCCATGCAGCAGCTTCAGTAAGTCATCTTTGTTTGGGTCAAATTGGAGATTCACTCACGCTGATGTCTGTGGGGGATTTTCTGTCATATTACAGGCTATTAAATTAGCAGTCACCCTTTTTTGGCACTTAATCAGCAAACAGCATCGGGTTTGCCTCCATATCTCTTTTATAATGAAACCAAATTTTAACAAATGGTTTTCTTTATTAATAATAATAATAATAATAATATGTAATATGTATGTATACATTCATTCATTCATATTTGTTTTATTTGGATCGTGTTAAAATAAATTTCAGTCTCATTATTATACATTATATAGACATTTTTTTTCTTTTCTTTCTTTCTGGTATTTTTTTTTTTTACTTTATACTTTTATACAAAACTAATTAATTAATTAATTAGTTAGTTAGTCATTTATATAGTAATTGTTAACATTGTTCAGAAGGCTCTGCAGAGCTATAGGTGATACACACAGCCAAGAACTTTTTTGTTTGTTTGTTTTGTTTTGTTTGTTTGTTTATTTTATATATATATATATATGTGTGTGTGTGTATATATATCCTACTTCTTCCATAGCTCCCCAAAGTGACTGGTCAGGCAAGTTTCTGAACACTCAATAGGCTTTTAGCATGTAGACGTGGACGAGCATTTATCTATATGACGTCAGAAGTTAAAAGAAACAAAAGGTGTAAAGATGAATCATGTACAAGTCATTGAAACAGTCCATTCCCAATACAGTTCAGTACAATAAAAGCAAACCAAAAAAAGATATCCACACACACCTGCGGATTATTGGATCACAATATAATGGAGTTTGTGAGTGTGTTTGTTTAATTTCCAGTACAATGAGCAGCTGCGGGCTGACAGGAGGTCTTGTCTGGACACGCACGCACATGGGAGCAGTGTTAAGCAGGGTGTTAGTGCGTGTCAGCAGAGAAGGCAGAGGTTGTGTTGGGACACAGCAGGACTCGGCTGTTGGCAAGAGGGGGAACATGACGTCCCGCCGTGTGATAGCACCATTCAGACGGCCTCTCCTCAGTGGAGGTTAAAGTGTCGTCCTCTAGAGGGTGACCCACCGACACCTCCTCTGTTGGGCTGTGACCTGTCCTGTCCACCTGCTGCTTTTAGCCAGAAGCGTGATTGTGGCGGCGGTGGCGGAAGTCAACGAGCCCTCTGTGGCTCAATGCTGGGGGATGGGGGATATGACCCATTAATGGCATTTCCACCACTGCAGATTCCATTTAAGGAAAAGACTTTTATTTAAAGTCACAGACTCTAGTTGAACACTTCCTCCCAAGTCTTGTTCAAGGATTCTGTGTGACATAAAAAATAAATCAAAGGCTTAATGAACATTTATTTACAGTATTTATGTATTCATTCATTCATTGAATATAGTCATTGATTTAGTCATTTTTAACATTGTCCAGAAGAATCTGCAGAGCTGTAGGTGCTACACACCACCAGGAACAGCACAAAGATCTGACAGTCTGTATTTCCTATGTAAGAAAAATTATAAACTATTATTGACCTTTCCACTGCAGATGTCATTAATGAACAGACTTTGATTTAAATTCTCAGACTCTGCAAGAAATAAACCTGGTTGAGAACTTCCTTCCAGCTAGTTTAAGCATTCAACTAAGAAATCAAAGGCTTGATGAACATTTAATGGCAAACACTTTGACCATTTATAAGTTGGATGTGTGTTTTTAATTGCACTATAGAAATGAATTAGTAAGCATTTCATTATTATTATTCAACATTTACGTAAATTTCAATCAGTAGACACTGGTTTTACACAAGTTCAGTTCAAGACTTGTGGATTTCTGTTCTGTTTGGGTTCTTTTTGAATCTGTTTACAGTGGCGTCCGGTCAAGGTGTTTGCTAAGTAAAGCTGGTTAGCTCTGAGGGTTAGTCTCCCAGGTCATGAATATTTTAGTTTTGCTTCAGTATATGCAGGCTAAAGTTCTGGCTTCAGAGCGAGCGGCCCAGCACACACACCATCTCACATCCTCCACCTACCTGCTGCATTTAAGTGGATGCAGATTAAATATACACAAGTCTGAAAATAAAATTCACTTTTATCAAGGTTAAATGATTTTTTTTTTATTCATGCAAATGAATTTCTTAGTTTCCAATCTTTTCGATGGCCTTTTACATGGCCAAACCCATTTTAGTCTTGACTGAAACCAATTCATCACCACGATAGCTATGCCTCAGCACCACACTGATGGGATTCAGAACACATTTCAAAGTATCAGCATTTGTTTGTATTCATATATTATTGTGTTGCATAATTTATTGTTTTTTGTTTTGTTTAGTTTTTCGTCCGCAATTTATTATAAATACTCTGGAATATGTGTCCTCTTCTGCAACAGACCATGCAAACTCAACTATTCATGTTTTTTTTTTTTTTTTTTTTTATACCTGGAGTTATTCATGATAAAGTGGTGGTTACCTTCTACTTCTGTTTGTAAATGTGCGATAGAAATTAATAAATAATGTACTGCATTGATAAACTGAAAAAAAAGAAAGTTCACCAAGACAGAATTTGAAGTTGGCCTTCTGAGAGAGTTTATAAAATGTTAAAAAGTTTTTTTTTTTTTTTAAAAGGCTACGTTTGGAGGCTGTATGGTACTTAGGGTAAACATACCTATTAAGCTCACGTACCCATTAAGCACACTTCCATTTGAGATCATATTATAAAAAGAAAAAAAATATATATATTATCCTATTATCCTTGATGTCTTATACAGTTGATGTGTTTGTTACTATATACCTCCTGTAATTTCAAGTCAATCAGATCATTGCACACTGATATATGGCTCTCCATGTGTTCACATTGTCGGCCATTTTGAAAGCTGTCTAAAAACTTTCACCAAAAGAGGAGCCCCTTAAATGTGCGTTTTTTAGATGTTTAAGCCTATATTTTGGGTAAGTTTCACTACTTATTGTAAAATTAAGAGATTAATGTTCAGACTTTTGCATCTTATAACCTGGAAGTTGGATGTGGGAAATAATTACATTAGATCCAAAAGATAGTTTTAGCAGCATAGCGCAGATGCTACAGAACACAGTTAGCTGACTAGCTGTATAAGATTGTGTGCTACGCTAACATATTACTTCACAGGCATTACTGGCTTGTACTTTTACATCCATAATATTATAAATTGACAGTTTATTGCTGGTCTGTCGTTTTACAGTCCAGTAATTTTTAAAGATTTCATATTATTTTAAGACGAGCTTAAAGGGTACACTACTATGAAAATCACACAGCTTCAGTGTGACATCAATAAGAAAAAGTATAATTTTATAGATATTGTTAATAATAGTTGCTCATATTAAAATATGTATGAACTTAATACATGACCTAGACTATTTATTTAGCAAAATCCTGTTGTTTTAATAACATTACATGAAATATATAAAAAATTGTTGCTGCTCCAATTACGCTCTTTAAGCTCTTTCACATTGAACGTCTATGTAAATACTTCATAGACAGACTTTAAATATAAACTGATGGTTGTCACTTTAATTTAAGTTAATCGATTCTCTATGGATTCTGTCAAGTGTCAACTCAAATCAAATCTGCAGACTGGCTCTGACCTTTGGTAACTAGCATCAACTTTTTCAGACTGTAAATCTGTGGAAAATCAGGGCAAAAAATTGTTAAGTGTATTCCAGCCTTAAGAGACTGTAGATACGTTGGCATGCATTTATAAAGAGGTGTCATAATGAGGCTAGTTTCTGTGTTCATCCCTGTGAATTAAATGTTTTATTGGTTTGTTTTGTTTTATTTTGTGTGTTACTTAGCTGAACGTGGACTATAGATGTTGCAATGTGCTTAGATGACTCTTCATTATGAATATATAACTGATCGACTTGAATGCCTTGCTGCTTGATTCTAGTGTTCTATTATTTAATTTTTTATTTATTTATTTATTTATTGTGACTGACTTTGTACCTTCAAAAAATATATTTTTACAATTATTCTTTAAAAAAATTCCTTAAGATTTTTTAATAAGACATGATGTTAGCTTAATGGGAACGGGGTGTGCTTAAAGGGTACATCAATTAATTTAATGATGTATATCTTAATTTAAATGATTTTGCCGTTTCAAATACAATTTAATATTTTTTTTGTGAGAGATTAATATTTTATTTTAACAACTTTTTGTACTAAAACCAATATTTTGTGCACTAAAAATGTCTCGTCAGCTTAATAGGTACGTTTACCCTATTTACTGTGAACATGATAATTTGGATGGATGGATGGATGGATAGGCAAATATTCAGATGGATATATGGATGAATGGGCAAATATTTGCATTGACGGATGGATGAATGGGCAAAACTTCAGATGGATGGATGGATGGATGGATGGACGGACAGACAGATGTATGGGCAAATATTCGGACGGATGGATGGGCAAACATTCTGATGGATGGATATAGGCAAATATTCAGATGGATATATGGATGGATGGATGGGCAAATATTTGGATGGATGGTCGGTCGGACGGACAGACGGATGTATGGGCAAATATTCAGATGGATGGATGCATGGATAGGCAAATATTTGGATGGGTGGATGAATGGATGGATTGGCAAATATTAAGATGGCTGGATGTATGGATAGGCAAATATTCAGATGGATGGATGGATGGGCAAATATTTGGATGGATGGGCAAACATTCTAATGGATGATGGATGAGTGATGGATGTATGGATAGGCAAATATTCAGATGGATGGATGGATGGATGGGCAAATATTTGGATGGGTGGATGAATGGATGTATTTGCAAATATTCGGATGGATGGGCCAACATTCTAATGGATGGATGGATAGGCAAATATTCAGATGGATGAATGGATGGATGGATGGATGGATGGGTGGATGAATGGGCAAACATTCTGATGGATGAATGAGAGATGGATGGATAGGCAAATATTCAGATGGATGGATGGATGGATGGATGGATGGATGGATGGATGGGCAAATATTCAGATGGATGGATGTGCAAATAATTGGATGAATGGATGGATGGATGGATGGATGGATGGATGGGCAAATATTCAGATGGATGGATGTGCAAATAATTGGATGAATGGATGGACGGACAGATGGATGGGCAAATATTCAGATGGATTGTTGTGACTGAAATGACAGAACTAAATAAACAATTGTTCTAAGTTTGGCTTTATGAAGTTAACATAATTATATACTGGAGTGTTTTGTCTGCATTAGTGCTGAGATCATAAAATCGCTTAGAAGTGATTGTTTACAGGCACAGTTTTGTCACGAGGGAAATATCGATGAATATAAATGTGATAAAAGCAAACGCCATTGTGATGCTCTCCAGAGCTCCACACATTCAACGCAACCCACACATTACGTCCAAACGGTGGATTTTGACTCTGGAGAGCGACAGAGAGAACAGAAAGAAAAGCGCAAGCACAGGCGATCGCACACGCGCATGTTTAATTCCCTCAGTCATGCGTTTGATTGCTTTAGGATGCGAGAGTGCTGCTGGATATCAGAGCCAAATACACACAGACACACACACACACACACACACACCACATTAGTGTTTCACACCAATTAAAGTATTTCTGGAAAATATGACCCATCCGTGACCTCTCGGCCGGCGCTGGTGGCCGTGTGGAT
The DNA here is from genome assembly GCF_936440315.1 of Barbus barbus. Lineage (NCBI taxonomy): Eukaryota > Metazoa > Chordata > Actinopteri > Cypriniformes > Cyprinidae > Barbus > Barbus barbus. The sequence continues at coordinate 26,899,105 of NC_136737.1, read as the reverse complement.
TAAGCAGTTATCGTCACCGTAGATCAAAGAGAGAGAGACAGACTCCATAGGGCGAGAGACAGACAAATAGATGTGAACAAAGCAGTTGGTGCACAAAGGAAAAAAATAAGGCTCTTAAACTGGCCCCATTTTCCACGGCACAAAGAGGCATTAACATAATCGGCATCGGACTGCACCGTCAAATCAATCCATTCATGCAGAGGAACCTCATTATTTGACTGTACAGGAGAACTCCAGTGCTGGAGGTGAGTGTGTGGTGTGTGTGATGTGTGTGTGTGTGTGTGTGTGTGTGAGAGAGAGAATGTGTGAGTGTGCATGCCACAATTTCAAATGTCACGATTCTCTATACTAATTTTGACAAATTAACATGGTATTTTGGACATGTTCCAAGCAGTCAGTGGATAGAAATTTGATGGGTTTGATAGTGTGGAAAGAATGGTGAAAAGTGGAAGATACAGTAGTTTGAAGACGCCTCTGACTTTTACAGTACGGATTTAAATAAATTAATATAATAACAAATCGCAATATCTTCTTTTGTATTCCACAGAAATAAATTTGAATATAATATATTTAATATATATTTGTAGTAAATTGTATATATTATATTATAGTTAGAGGGTCAAATAAAGATGGAAGAGATGTGTTTTAGCCAATTCTTGAAGACGGCTAAGGACTCAGCTGCTTAGATTTAGTTGGGCAGGTCATTCCAACAGGAGCGAACATTTAATTTAAAAGTCAGTGAAAGTGATTTTGTGCCTCTTTGGGATGGCACAATAAAGTGACGTACACTTGTAGAACACAAGATTCTAGAGGCACATAAGTGATAAATTTAGGTAAAGAGGTGCAGAGTCAGTGGTAGTTTTGTAGGCAAACATCAATGCCTTGAATTTTATGCGAGCAGCTATTGGTAACCAGTGCAAATAATAAACAGAGGTGTGACATGCATTCTTTTTGGCTCATTAAAAATTAATCTTGCCACGTTCTGGATTAATTGTAAAGGTTGAATAGAACTGGCTGGAAGACCTGCCAAGAGAGCATTGAGAACAAGAGCTTGAACAAAGAGTTGTGAAGCATGTTCCGAAAGAAAGGGCCTGCTCTTCTTGATGTTTGAATAAAGCAAATCTGCAGGACAAGGCAGTTTTAGCAGTGTGGTCTTGGAAAGTTAGCTGATCATCAATCATAACTCCAAGGTTTCTGGCTGTTTTTGAAGGAGTTATGGTTGATGTGGCTAACTGGATGGTGAAATTGTGATGAAATGATGGGTTTGATGGAACCACAAGCAGTTCTGTCTTGGCAAGGTTGAGTTGAAGATGATGGTCCTTCATCCAGCAAGAAATGTCTGCTAGACAAGCTGAGATGTGAGCAGCTACCGTCGGATCATCAGGATAGAATGAGAGAGTTGAGTGTCGTCAGCATAGCAGTGATATGAAAAGCCATGTTTCTGAATGACAGAACCTATTGATGTCATGTAGACAGAGAAGAGAAGTGGTCCAAGAACTGAACCCTGAGGCACCCCAGTAGTTAGATGTTGCGACTTGGACACCTCACCTCTCCAAGATACCTCGAAGGACCTATCTGAGAGGTAAGACTCAAACCACTGGAGATGCCCATTGCCAGTAGGGTTGACAGGAGGATCTGGTGGTTAACCATGTCAAAAGCAGCGGACAGGTCCAGCAAGATACGTACTGAAGATTTGGAATCCGCTCTTTCCAGTCTTAGGGCTTCAACAACTGAGAGCAAGGTAGTCTTGGTTGTATGTTCATTTCTGAAGCCAGACTGGTTGCTGTCGAGGAGGTTGTTCTGTGTGAGCAGGGCAGAGACTTGGTTGAACACAGTTAGTTCAAGTGTTTTTGCAATGAAAGGAAGAAGGGAAACCAATGTGTAGTTCTCTAAAAGAGATGGGTTGAGGGTGGGTTTCTTAAGTAGTGGGATTATACAAGCCTGTCTAAATTCTGAGGGAAAAACACCAGTGTGAAGGGATAATGTTAATGATGTGAGTGAGTGCAGGTACAACTGCAGGAGAAATGGATTGAAGGAGATGAGATGGAAGGATGATTAAAAAGGATGAGTTTGGGACTTCTGCCTCAGAGAGTGAAGAGAAGGATGTGAATGAGTGAATGTTTGTTGGTAAGATGTGCTTGACAGATTGTGGTGCAGAAAATTGTGCATTTTAATTTTATTAATGAAGAACGTGGCATAGTCGTCAGCGGTTAGAGTTGATGAAGGAGGGGGAGAAGGAGGACAAAGGAGCGAGGAAAAAATAGTATGTCCTTTTAGCAGTGGAGACATTTGCAGAGAAGGAAGAGAGGAGTAACTGATACACATTAAGGTCAGTAGGATTTTTTTATTTGCGTCACACCCTTTCAGCAGCCCTAAGCTTAGAACGATATTCGCGGAGAACATCAGACAGCCAAGGGGCAGACAGTATCTAAACAAGATGTAAGAGTGGAGCAGAAAGTATCAGTAGCACTGTTAGCATCAAGAGATGATAACTGTTTTGGAGGAGGAAGTGAAGATGAAACCATAGCAGATAGCCGGGAGGGTGAGAGTGAGTGTAGGTTACGTCAAAAGATGACATGTGGAGGGGTATGTGTTGTCAGTAACCTATTAGGTAACACTTTATTTCGATAGTCCACTTTAGACATTCTACTAGCAGTAAGTAACTTTTCAACTACATATCAACTAGCAGTCATTAGAGTATTTGTAGACTGTCTGCTTAATATCTTCTAACACTTTATTTTGATGGGTCCACAACATACAACATACTGACTATTAGAAACTTTGCAAGTATATGTCAACTTATTCTACTAACCCTAAACCTACCCTAACAGTCTACTCTGAGACTTAGTAGACATGTAGTTGCAAATTTCCGAGAATTAGTTGACATACAGTTGACATAGTTACAAAGCTACTTACAGTTAGTAGAATGTCTAAAGTGGACTATCGAAATAAAGTGTAACCACCTATTAACACTTATATAATATATATATATATATATATATATATATATATATATATATATATATATATATATATATATATATATATATATATGTGTGTGTGTGTGTTCAAATGCAAATATACTTACAGTTTATATTTAAATGTCAGGAATTTGTTAATACTTATACTTAATACTTACTACTGTGTTAATACTTACTTTAAATAATATTATATTATATTATGGTCTCCATATTTAAAAAATAAGGCTTGACAAATATAAAATCTTGACATGCACATTTCTGTTGTTAATGAATTGATAAAAAAAAATAAAAATCCTGAAATGCGCAACACCCCACCCATCCAGCCAATGTTTTCCCATAATGCAGCATTCTCTCGTTGTCCTTTCTATGACCCCGCTTTCAATTATGTCACATTCTAGCCACGGGCGGAGTCACATTTCGGACAGAATGAACCAATCAGATGTGTTCAGACAGACTCCGCCCCACATCACGAAACCGAAGCGTAGCTGCAGCCGACCTATCGCTAAATGTTACCATCATTCACTCGATGCACTCATACATTCGCCAACATTCAGCATCCCGTTGTTAGCGGCGAGCGTGTCGATTTCCTGTGAAGGCCGAGTCGTTTTCGGTGTCGTCTTCCTGTCCCGCTCTTTGTTGTCCTGACAGCTCATGGTGTTTACAGGTCAGCGACAGCAGAGCGAGATAAAGTGTGAGGCGTAATGAGCCGACACAAGTGTTGAACGTAAAAACACCTCCTACTCTAATTCACACAGCTACAGAAATGTTAGCACACAACCCTGAACACCCCCACTGTTATCGCCTTTGTCTGCCTGTCAGCTAGCATTAGAAAAACAAAACTCACCAGAGGCTGTGCTAGTCTGGCCACTTGGTCACAGCAGGTCTATTTAGTACTTATTCGTATTTATACTTAATACACGGTTATAAAATACCACAACTTGCTGATTATTTTGTCGCTAATAATATAATTTTTGCTAATAAACAATGCTTTCCATTGATATTTTACGCTTTCAAAGCAACTGACCTTGAGCTCTACTGTTCTAAACTTTTTTTTTATTTTTTAGGATAACATAAATTAACGTAATGTGTGTACTTTTGTCTTGTAGGTGTAATATTGAAAGAATGTAAATTAATACTGTGGATATTAGAGTAATATATATATATAAATATATAAAACGTAAATTACATCCTACATTAAAAGGAGATTCATGTCATACATATACAGTCGAGGGTTGAAGTAACCGACTTTGTGTATATATAACAGTAAAAAAAGCAGTAGAATAACATAATAATAATTATATTAATAATAATAATAATTGCCTATAAATCCAACATATATAATATAATATAATATGATGTGATGATGTAACAAGATGTAAGAGAAAAATAGTTATAATAGTATAAATCATTATTAGTTTTAAAAATTTAAATTTTTTGTTTTAAAATAACAAAAAAACATTGCCTCAGAGGGAGTACAAAATAAAAATTGAATTAAATTAAATGTGTATTGCTCAGTTACAAATGTAGCAACATTTTAACAACTTGACATGTAAAAATATAAACCCTTCAGAATAAGTGTGAATAATAATAATACCAATAATATTGTTGTTGTTGTTAATAATAACAATAATAATAATAATACTTAATAGTGATGATACTAATAATACTAATAATGCTAATAATAATACATGTATATAAGGAAAAATGCAGGTGTCCTTAGCACAACTATATTTATGTTTTAAATGTTAGTATACTATAAATTTGTAACTTTTGTAATTATATTTAATATTAATGTATTATTTTATTCTAACTTTTAAATTTGACACATTTGAATAATTATATGGTTTATTTTTTAGGACTACTTTAGCTGTATATTTAGCCCTTTTTTCAGTATTTTAATATAGTTCAAGTTTGGTCATCTCTGGCATCAAGGATGGGTGAGGGGACGCTGTGGTTGCTGGGAAATAATCACAGCATGTCTGCTGCAAATTTGATTAAGACTGATAAATATCGATGCTCGGTTAATGAGATGAAATACGTTCACTGGACTTTCTCAGCCTAACCTTTTCCACCCACATATCTCAAGGTCATCTTTCACTGTGCTTGTCCAGTATCTGAGCTGTTCGTTTTCATCAAAACACGACACGGGAAGAAAAGATGGCGGTCTTCATAACTGAAAAGAACATTACGATTACAAGTATTAAATTAATTCCTCCCATAGACATTAAAGGAACTGAATGTTAAAGTACATGAGCTTGTCTTAATAATTATCACACCACAGCCAGCACTTAAGAAATGTGTTAAAGTAAAAAGAAAAATAGTACATTCACTCACTAGACAGCTTGGTGTTGGTTTTCAGTAACAAATTATCTACAAGTCATTACCTCTCTTCAAAGGCAAATACTTATTTTTAACTTAAATTAAGAGTATATACTTTCAGTCTACTTTTGAAGTAGTTATCAAAGATACACTTAACCAATTTATTTTAAAGTATATTTGGCCTCTGTTTTATCTCAAAATTTACTTAAGAAAATTATAATTTAATATTCTAAGTATGCTTGCATCATAGTATACTTAGTTTACTCTTTCAATGGAGTCACCTATTAAACATTTTTTTGCACACATACTGTACATATACTACAAAATGTTGGGGTAAAAAAATGTGTGCAGACAGTGCTGTTAATCCACACACATAAATAAATAAATAAATAAATAAAAAGATTAACATTTGGCTGAATTTACCTGAAATTATTCCATAAACTACAGTATATATGATAAGTTCACTTATAGAAAACTTGTATTTAAAGTTAAAACTAATATTTTATGTACTTTCAAACTAAAATGGTTTACCTTATGTAGCTACCCTCAAGGGGCAAAAAAAAGGGAGTACGATTTACATTAAAACTATTTTCACTCAGAAATTGCTATTTCACAAATAATTACAAAGTGGCAAGTAACACATTGATTTAAACCTAAATTTAAAAAATATTTAGTAATCTTAGTTGTATTTACAACTTTGGAAAAATAATAAAATGGTATACCTGTAAGTTCACTCAGGGGCGTCATGCACTCATTATTTTTGAGGGGGCACGAGGTGGGGGGAGGGGTGGTGGTTGGGGTTGTCATGTGACACACAGCAGCCACAACAGCACTTATGCTTTATTTTATTTTTTTTCCTTTTTATTCAAAACATTCCCAAACACATTAACTATATCATTATATATCTTGATTCTCACCTTTATAGATTATGTTATTTGATCTAGTGGCCGATGGTCAAAGTAGCCTAATAATGTAATCTATTAACTATGCATAAAAACCTGTCTGTTTACTTAATTAACATATATGGGTGTCATGCCATAACATATTTTAATATGACTGACTTTCTATTTAATGTGAATTTAACATTGAAATTTAATGTGAATAAAGAACATTTACATTATCAAAGAACATCAGAATCAGAATCAGAATGAGCTTTATTGGCCAAGTATGTTTACACATACAAGGAATTTGTTATAGTGACAGAAGCTCCACAGTGCAACAGAAAGACAGTAACAGGACAGGACACAGGTAATAAAACAAAATAACAAGAAATAGCCAATAACCAATGTACAAAGCAGCAAAAAAATAAGAAATAAAAAATACACAATATATAATATATAATATAGGCGACTATGTATGTACAGGTCAAGTATGTGCAAATTAGAAATGAGAAAATAAAAATAAAATAAGTGAGTGTGGTGAATGGATAATGAATTAGTTGTGTGTTCTACGTTTATTTATTGAGTGTTCATGAGATGTATTGACTGAGGGAAGAAACTGTTCCTGTGTCTGGTCGTTCTGGTGCTCAGAGCTCTGTAGCGTCGACCAGATGGTAACAGTTCAAAGAGGTTGTGTGCTGGAAGTGAGGGGTCCAGAGTGATTTTACCAGCCCTTTTGCTCACTCTGGATGAGTACAGTTCTTGGAGAGTGGGGAGGGTTGTACCAATGATTCGCTCAGCAGTCCGGACTACCCTCCGTAGTCTTCTGAGGTCAGATTTGGTAGCTGAGCTGAACCAGACAGTTATTGAGGTGCAGAGGATGGATTCAATGATGGCAGAGTAGAACTGTTTCAGTAAGTCCTGTGGCAGGTTGAACTTCCTCAGCTGGCGAAGAAAGTACAACCTCTGCTGGGCCTTCCTGACAATGGAGTCAATGTGAATATCCCACTTCAGATCCTGAGAGATGGTGGTGCCCAGGAATCTGAATGACTCCACTGCAGTCACAGTGCTGTTCATGATGGTGAGTGGGGGGAGAGCAGGGGGGTTTCTCCTGAAGTCCACGATCATCTCCACAGTTTTGAGCGTGTTAAGCTCCAGGTTGTTGAGACTGCACCAGACAGCCAGCTCCTTAACCTCCTGTCTGTAAGCAGACTCGTCACCGTCCTGGATGAGGCCGATCAGTGTGGTGTCGTCTGCGAACTTCAGGAGCTTGACAGAGGGGTCTTTAGATGTGCAGTCGTTGGTGTAGAGGGAGAAGAGCAGTGGGGAGAGTACGCAGCCCTGAGGAGCTCCAGTGCTGATGGTTCGAGTGCTGGATGTGAATTTGCCAAGCTTTACTAACTGCTGTCTGTCTGTCAGGAAGCTGTTGATCCACTGGCAGACGGAGGTGGGGGCGGAGAGCTGAGTTAGTTTATTTTGAAGGGTTTCCGGGATAATGGTGTTAAAAGCAGAGCTGAAGTCCACAAACAGGATCCTCACATAAGTCCCTGGTCTGTCCAGATGCTGCAGGATGAAGTGCAGTCCCATGTTGACTGCATCATCCACAGACCTGTTTGCTCTGTAGGCAAACTGCAGGGGGTCCAGTAACGGTCCAGTGATGTCCTTCAGATGAGCCAAAACCAGTCTTTCGAATGATTTCATGGCTACAGACGTTAGGGCCACAGGTCTGTAGTCATTAAGTCCAGTAATTTTGTGTTTCTTTGGGACGGGGATGATGGTGGAGCGTTTGAAGCATGAGGGGACTTCACACAGCTCCAGTGATCTGTTGAAGATCTGTGTGAAGATGGGGGCCAGCTGCTCAGCACAGATTTTTAGGCAGGCTGGTGACACACCATCTGGACCAGGTGCTTTCCTTCTTTTGTTCTTCCTGAAGACCTGGCACACATCATCTTCGCTGATTTGAATTGTAGGTGTGGGGGAGAGAGGGGTTGCTGGAGGTGTGAATGGTTGTGTGGAGGGGTGTTCTGGGCGGGTGTGGGGTGATCGTTCAAAACGACAAAAGAACTTGTTTAAGTCGTCTGCCAGGTGTTGATTCTCCAGAGTGCTGGGGGGTGGTGTTTTGTAGCTGGTGATGTCCTTCAATCCTAACCACACTGAAGCAGGATCACTGGAAGAGAATTTGTTCCTGAGCTTGTCAGAATAATTCCTCTTTGTCACTCTGATCTCCTTTTCCAGTGTGTATTTGGCCTGTTTGTACAAGACTTTATCCCCCTTTCTGTGAGCATCTTCTTTGGCCTGACGGAGCTGTCTGAGTTTGGCAGTGAACCATGGTTTGTCATTGTTGTAGAATAGATGAGTCCTGGTAGGAATGCACATGTCCTCACAGAAACTGATATAAGATGTTACAGTCTCTGTGAGCTCGTCCAGATCATTTGCCGCAGCTTCAAAAACAGTCCAATCAGTCAGGTCGAAACAGGCTTGTAAATCCCGCTCTGTTTCGTTAGTCCATCTTTTAACAGATCTTAATACAGGCTTTGCAGACTTAAGTTTCTGCCTGTAGGATGGAATAAGATGAACCAAACAGTGATCAGAGAGTCCTAAAGCTGCTCGTGGAACCGAGTGATATGCGTCCTTTATTGTTGTGTAACAGTGATCCAATATATTACTGTCTCTGGTGGAACATGTGATGTGCTGTCTGTATTTTGGCAGTTCACGGGAGAGATTTGCTTTATTAAAGTCCCCGAGAATGATTAAAACAGAGTCCGGGTGTTGTTGTTCACTCTCTGTGATCAGATCAGCGAGTTTCTGTAAAGCTGTGCTCACGTGCGCTTGCGGTGGAATGTAAACACTCACGAGAATGAACGAGCAGAACTCCCGCGGCGAATAGAACGGCTTGCAGTTAATGAAGAGCGTTTCTAGATCTGAGCAGCACATCTTCTTTAACACAGTTACATCTGTACACCACCTCTCATTGATGTAAAAGCATGTCCCGCCACCGCGCGATTTCCCCGTTGATTTTGTGTCCCGATCTGCTCTGATCAGCTGGTAATTAGGCAGATGAATCGCGCTGTCCGGTATGTCGCCATTCAACCAGGTTTCCGTGAAACACAGAGCAGCAGAGTTAGAAAAGTCCTTGTTTGTCTGAGAGAGCAGGACGAGTTCGTCCGTTTTGTTGGGTAGAGAGCGGAGATTCGACAAATGGATGCTAGGTAACGCCGTTCTAAATCCACACTGACGAAGTTTCACGAGCGTGCCGGCTCTCTTTCCCCGTCTGCGCCTCCTGTAGCGTTTGACCAGAGCTACGGCTCCACCAACTACAATGTCCAGCAAAACGTCCGAAAAATCAAAAACCGGTAGAAGATTTTGTGGTGTGTTCTGCCGAATGTTCAGCAGATCATCCCTGGTAAAACTGATCTTATTTGAAAAACAAAAAACAGGAAAAACAAACAAAAACAATACGAACACTGAGGAGCAACGCACAATAGCTGCCATCAGCGGCGCCATTTTGTATACCCGAAATACATTTAGGCTATACTGACAGTATAGAGTTCAAGCACTCTCAAAAACTCCCATTAAAATCACTGAAGATGTTTACACTATGAAATTAATATCTAACTTAAATATTCATACACACATTTGCACTTTGTTGTTTCTAGCCAGAGAATTCGCCAGGAAGAGGTATTCAATCAGCGAGCGAGTCAGCGATGACTCTGAACACCTCTGATTGGTCATTGCAGTCATAAGCTCAACAGCATCGTGTGTGATTGGTTATAATGCACAGTGCTATAAAAACGCATCTGTATCTTGCTCAGCGCTAGCCAGCATGTGCCCCCTCACTTTGAATGGGCATGACGCCTCTGAGTTCACTTGTAATATATTTCATGGCATAGCTGCAACTGAAAAACAAAAAAACTTAGACATACACTAGCTGTACACTGAAAGTATACAATGTTATACTTACTGTACACTTAAACAATATTGCAGTAGTACACTAAGTATAAACTGGTTTTAGTATACTTATAAAGTGAACTTGTGAAATATACATTAAATTTACTTAAGTTTACTTAATAAAATGTACTTGAAGCATACCTTTTCTGTAACCGTGGATAAGTGTTGGTTGCTAAGTACTTTTTTGTACATACATTTTACATTTATTCAGAAGTAGCATAACGCTAAAACTATCAAGCCGAATGGGGAAGCTAAATTTGTGAAATAAACAATGTTTTTTTTATACTTAAATGTCTCCTGCCCTTTGATACAAATAGACAAAGATAACAAGGTAAAATAAAGCACATCAAAACTGAGTAAACAAAGCAAAACTAAACATTGTTTGTTTGTTTGTTTTAAAAGTTTATTTAATAAAGCTAACTTTTATTTACTTATTTTTAATTTTTTTTGTAAACAAAGTTTAGTTGATTCCAATTTGTTAATAGCTTGAATTGTTGCTGAGTACTTTTGAAAAAGTAGCTTAAAGCGAAAACCTCTAAACCTCTAGCTAAATTAATGAAATGAACTGCTCTCAATAACAAATTCACCCAAAGTCTTCTGTCCTTTTGCTATCTTGTGTACTCTTGCACTTCATAATACCGCAACACAGGCTGCTTGACAAATTTGAAACTTTATGCTAGATGATAATTAATGTATTGTTTGAGTTATGACACAGACAGCGCATGGTGAACTAATCCAGTCTGGAGTGCACAGCTGCGCTCAAAGATCTCAACAAAGACCTGCTTGTTGGACCACTGTCATTGCAGGCTGCCATTTTGGATGGATCAGTCAAGGCGAACAGCATTTCGTTGGGGGCCTGGAGGTTGGAATGGGATAATCCGTCTTGACGTGGTTGGGAAAGTTCAGTGGAGTCAAAATGGAGAAAAGCCTCACTTCTAGCAACCCCTTCTAAGCTAAAGCCCTGTTTTTGGACTTTTTACACTCAGTGACATGGGAAAGCAGAGGACAATGTAATGTCGCCAACACCTTCTGCAATTTAACTTAGATTGAATCAACAGGAAGCATGCAGTACTCCAAAATACAGATTCAAGCTCATTAATCAAATACAGAACTGAAGACATGACGAGAATTAATTAAACGGGTTTTATTAGTCCCCTGGTAAGATCGCGGTTGTTGTATCAGGATGCAGTCAGAAATCATAATAAAACACTATATGAAATGGTGCATAATAAGACCTGTGTTCCCTTCCAGGAACTTTGAGCTGCATCCGAAAACGCTATGGGAACGCCTTCAGCATGACCACGCTCTGAATATCACCTGTAATCAGTCAAAAGAAGGCGAGGCGTCACGAGCGGGGTGACGTCACAACCAGGAAGTATATAAGCACGTGCTGCGGAGCCGGCGTCAGCTTTCTGTCTTTCAGCAAGCGCTCTGTATGTTGTCAGTACGTTTTGTGTCTTGTGAGTCTTATTTAGTGTTGTCTGTCTCAAAAGATGCCTAAATCCAAGGCCAAGACGTTGGTCGATCCCAGATTGCGTTTCAGGTTGTGTGTTAGTCCCTGCCCTCGCTACATCACGAGTGGGGACACACACAATCTGGTCTGCCTGGATGCGGAGCATGCGGCGTCGGCTCTCTCGAGAGACGATTGCCCGCACTGTGAGCGGCTCTCGCTGCACACACTCCGCACCCGGAGGGCTCTCTTTGAGAGCACCCCACGCGGTGCTGGTCCCGCTTTTGCCGAGGCAGAGCGGCGGCTGCACTCGTGGAGCTCGGAGGCTGATCTGGCTGGCGAGAGTGAGACGGGCATGTCCCTATCTCCTCCCGTATCCGCCAGATCTGGTGTCCCGTCTCTCGGGGAAGCGGTTCCTTCCCCCCGAGATGAGCGTTGATGAGGTTTTGCCGCCTCTCTCGCCCCAGTTGATAGAGGTGGTTACTCAGGCTGTGGCCAAGCTCGACATCAGTTGGCCCCCCGAGCAAACACCTGTGCTGCATTATAGTCTCCTGGATGAGCGTTTTCTACGCTCGCTGCCGCCACCTCTACGCAGGAGCCTTCCGTTTTTCTCCGATCTCGACATCGTGGGTTAAACCCTATTCGTCCCGCCCATTCGTTCCCGCATCTGATTACTACGGTAATGTGCGGGAATTGGATGTGCGCGGGTACAAGGCGATGCCCCAGATCGAGCAGACGCTCGCGAGCTATCTGTCTCCTTCCACGGCATCGTCTCTGAAGGCTCCTACTCTGCCCACTAAGCCTCTGCGCACCACATCATCCTTAGTGGGCAGGGGGTATGCGGCAGCAGGTCAGGCCGGTGCGTGTCTGCACACTATGGCAGTGTTGCAGGCGTACCAGGCCGAACTGCTGAGAGAGTTAGATGAGGGCGGGGATATCAGAGCTGATGATATCTCCGAGCTCAGGAGGACCTGATCTTGCCCTCTGTGCCACCAACGAGTTGGCCCGTGCCATCGGCCGCTCCATGGCAGCTATGGTGGCAACGGAGAGGCATTTATGGCTGACCCTGTCCGATATTAAGGAAAAGGACAGGGTCTGCCTTCTGGACACCTCACTTCAGCCTTCTGGCCTGTTCTGCGACGCTGTGAGCTCTGTCGTCGACACGTTTCAGGAGGCTCGCAAGCAAGCGGAGGCGTTACAGCGGTTCCTCCCCCGTCGCTCTCTAACTCTGGAGGCTGCTGGGCGGGAGCAGCCTCCTCCGCATGCCAGCTCCTCACACAGGGCAGCGCAAAAACAGAGAGTCGCCTCTCGTGCTCCCCCGCAGCGGAGCCGAGAGCGGCGGCGCTCTGCACGGGGGACCTCGCGGCCAAAGGCAGATCTGAGGGCTGTCTTGTCAGCCAAGAGGTCCTCGGCAAAGAAGTCCTGATGGGCAAGCCCCAGGACTACGGAGGGCGACCCCTACTGGGGTGGAGCGGCTTACACTGCGGTACTCGGTGACCGTCTCCCCACGGTGCCCTCCAGGGACCTGTCTACCAAACCTGCCGCTGTTCCAGAGCGCAGCGGGTCCCAGCGAGTATCTTCCTCAGGTTTCTCCGCCTGTGATTACAGTAGGCCTGAGACACTCGCCTCAGCCACCAGATCGCGCGTCTCCTTTCGGTGCGCCGCATCGAGGTAGCGGTCTGGCCGCTTCTCTGACACCAGAGGTCAGTCTCGAGAGACTGATTCCCTTAGTAGATCATTTGGCAGCCTGGCAGCGACTGCCGAATGTGTCTCCTTGGGTCCTGCACACGGTAGAGAATGGCTATTGCATCCAGTTCGATGGGCCACCTCCGCCGTTCAATGGGGTTGTTGTGACTGCAGTCCGCCCCGAGCAGGCTCTGGTTTTGGAACAGGAAGTCGATACTTTGCTGAGGAAGGAAGCCATCGAGTTGGTTCTTCCTCACGAGGTTCACACCGGCTTCTACAGCCGGTACTTCATTGTTCCAAAGAAGGATGGGGGGCTGAGGCCCATACTGGACTTGCATTTGTTGAACCGCTCAGCCAGAAAGCTGAAGTCCAAAATGCTCACTGTCAAGCAGGTCGTGTCACAAATCAGGTCCGAGGACTGGTTTGTCACAATAGACCTCAAAGACGCCTATTTCCATGTCTCCATCCTTCCCTCTCACAGGAAGTTCTTGAGGTTCGCTTTCGGGGGCAAAGGGTACCAGTATCGGGTTCTTCCCTTTGGCCTAGCACTCTCACCCCGCACTTTCACCAAGTGTGTGGATGCAGCTCTGGTCCCATTGCGACTGCAGGGCATCCGCATACTCAATTATATCGACGATTGGTTGATCCTTGCTCAATCAGAGCGGTTGGTGATTCGGCATCGAGATGTCGTTCTCGCCCACATGAAAGACTTGGGGTTAAGACTAAACGCCAGGAAAAGTGTCCTTTCTCCAGTTCAGAGAACCACTTATCTAGGTGTGGTGTGGGATTCGACCACGATGCAGGCTCGTTTGACCCCTGCTCGGCATGGGCTCCTGGCAGCTGCGTCCGACGTGATTTCGTTCGGCCTGCTGCACATGAGGCCCCTACAGTGGTGGCTCAAGACCAAGGGGGTCTCCCTGAGGGGAAACCCGTTCCACGCTGTCAAAGTGTCACGCCGTTGTGTCCGTGCCTTAGACATGTGGAGGAAAACTTGGTTCTTGTCTCAGGGCCCGGTGCTGGGAGCTCCTTGTCACCGCGTCTCGCTTGCGATGGACGCCTCCCTCACCGGTTGGGGTGCGGTCATGAGTGGCCACCCTGCCCGCGGTCTGTGGAGTGGTCACCACCTGACGTGGCATATCAACTGGCTAGAGATCCTAGCTGTGTTCCGTGCACTGAAGCACTTCCTCCCGGACCTGAGAGGTCACCACGTGCTGGTCCGCACCGACTGCATGGCAGTGGTCTCTTACATCAACCACCAAGGAGGTCTGCAGTCGCGCCCCTTGTACAAGCTGGCACACCAGATCCTTGTGTGGTCCCAGGGCAAGCTCCTATCACTGAGAGCTGTGCACATTCCTGGGTATCTCAATGTGGGAGCAGACGTCCTGTCGAGACAGGGGCCGAGGCCCGGGGAATGGATGCTTCACCCCGAGGTGGTGAAGCAGATCTGGAAGGTTTTTGGCCAGGCACAGGTGGACCTCTTTGCGACAAGAAAGTCAGCACAATGTCCCCTCTGGTTCTCTCCAGCTCCTCTGGGACTGGAAGCTATGGTACAGACCTGGCCGAGGCTTCGTCTGTACGCCTTCCCCCCGATCGCTCTGCTCCCGGGAGTTCTGGCGAGAGTGCGCCGGGACGAGGTCAGTCTACTGTTAGTAGCACCGTTCTGGCCGGGCCGAGTATGGTTCTCGGACCTGATTTCTCTCCTCGACGGCACCCCGTGGCCGGTGCCGATCAGGAGAGATCTCCTCTCACAGGCCAGGGGCACCATAGTGCACCCTCGCCTGGAGTTGTGGAAGCTGTGGGTATGGCCCCTGAGGGGGCACAACTCATAGCTTCCGGTCTGTCAACCGAGGTTGTCGAGACCATCCTCCAATCCAGAGCTCCCTCCACGAGAAAACTGTATGCCTTGAAGTGGAAACTCTTCACTTCTTGGTGCGGGGACCGCCAGCTCGACCCAGTTAACTGCCCGATTCTCGCAGTTCTGGAGTTCCTACAGGCCCGTTTCTCCGCAGGGTTAACTCACTCCACTATTAAGGTCTACGTGGCAGCTATTTCATCATACCACGCCCCTAGTAGTGGCCAGTCAGTGGGTAGACACCCCCTAGTTACACGTTTCCTCCGCGGTGCGCTGAGGCTGAGGCTGCCTGTACGATCACGTGTCCCCACGTGGGACCTGGCTGTGGTACTGGAGGTACTGGAGGCTTTGTGTGTGGCACCTTTTGAGCCTATTGAGGAGATCTCGGACAGACTCCTCACCATTAAGACCGTTTTCTTGTTGGCCATCACTTCTCTGAGGAGGGTGGGTGACCTTCAGGCCCTGTCTACGGCCCCTTCGTGTATTGACTTTGCGCCCGGTTCGGCGAAAGTCTTTCTCTACCCCCGTGCGGAGTACGTACTGAAGGTTCCAACGGTCGTACCACAGCCTGTCGTACTCCAGGCCTTCTGTCCTCCTCCCTTCAGGGAGCCAGACCAGGAAAGGCACAACTGTATGTGCCCAGTGCGAGCACTGGGCACGTACATCCACAGAGTTGCCCTGTGGAGAAAGTCGGACCAATTGCTTGTGTGCTTTGGTCCGCCTAAGAGGGGTCTTCCTGCTACGAAGCCCACTCTTAGTAGGTGGATAGTGGATGCCATTAATCTGGCGTACGAGGCCACTGAGCGTCCCCCGCCGTTGGGAGTCAGAGCGCACACAACACGAGGTGTGGCGGCCTCCAAGGCCTTCTTGGCAGGTGTCTCCTTGCAGGACATCTGCAACGCTGCTGGGTGGTCCACGCCCCTGACATTCGCTAGGTTCTATAACCTAGACATCCGAGCCACTCCAGGCTCCTCCGTTCTTTCGTCCTGACACCAGGCAGGGACTTGTCAGTCTGGCGGCGTTGGTATCTCGTTCCCATAGCGTTTTTGGACACAGCTCGAAGTTCCTGGAAGGGAACGTACTAGGTTACGTATGTAACCCAGGTTCCCTGAAGGGAACGAGAGCTGCGTCTCGTAGCCACACTTCCGGCATCCCTGCCAGCGCTTGCTTCATGACTTGACGCAGCTCTACGTCCGAAAACGCTATGGGAACGCCTTCAGCGTAACCTAGTACGATTTGTGACTGTTCAACAGATGACCACTGGAAAAACAATTAAAACCTTTAATGACACAGATATGTCATACTTGTGTATTAAATCAAATTCAAATTCAAATTCAAATTTTATTTGTCACATACATATACATACGTAGTACGACATGTAGTGAAATGTATTGTACGACTGTCCAACAAATTGTCCAACAAAATTAGAAAAACCTCAAGTTTACAAAAATACAAATAGAAAAAGTACAGTAAACATATATACAGAATAAACTAGCAATAAAATAAAATAACAAATAGATATGAGAATAAAAAATAGAATATGATTCTATATAGATTCTATAAAAAGTAAAGTGTATGTCAGTGATAAAGTGTCCGTGTGCTGTGCTGTGCAGTGCAGTAAAGTGTATAAGTGAGTAAAAGGATACTAAAGACAAAGACAAATGGTATGTAAGTCCCACTCATTTATCCTTTCGTAACCTTCTACAAATTAGTGCAGATTGTACTTGAAAAATGTGCAAAGTGGAAGTGTGGGGTGATGTGATTAGAGTGGAGAGTGGTTTAGACTCCGAATGGCCTGCGGGAAGAAGCTCCTCCTCATTCTCTCTGTGTTCGCCTTCATGGAGCGGAAGCGTCTCCCTGAACGCAGCAGAGAAAAGAGTCCATTGTTGGGATGGCTGAGGTCCTTCACTATCTTCCTGGCCCTGGTCAGGCACCGCTTGCTGTAGATGTCCTGCAGGTTAGGGAGCTCGGTGTGAATGGTACGTTCCGCTGAACGCACCACCCTCTGGAGGGCTCGTCTGTCCTGCATAGTGCAGTTCCTGAACCAGGAAGTGATGCTGCCCGTCAGGACGCTCTCGATGGTGCAGGTGTAAAAAGTCTTAAGCACCCGAGAGGGAAGTCTAAAGTCCTTTAAGCGTCTCAGATGGTACAGACGCTGCCTGGCCTTCTTCACCAGGGTGCTGGTATGACAGGACCAAGTCAAGTCCTGCGTGATGTGAACACCCAGGTATCTGAAGCTGTCCACTCTCTCCACTGGAGTCCCGCTGATCGTGATCGGCTGGTACGACCGCTCCTGCTTCGTACTGAAGTCCACTATCAGCTCCTTAGTTTTGCTGATGTTCAGGTGTAGACTATTCACCTGGCACCAACTCTCCAGGTTCTTAATCTCCTGTATGTAGGCCGTCTCGTCGTTGTCTGAGATCAGGCCCAACACAACAGTGTCATCAGCAAACTTAATGATGGTGGTGGAGTTGGAAGTGGCCACACAGTCATAAGTGTACAGTGAGTACAGCAGGGGGCTCAGAACACAACCTTGAGGGGCTCCGGTGCTTAGGGTGATGGAGGATGAGGTGTGTTTACCCATCCGTACGGCTTGCTGTCTGTCCTTCAGGAAGCTGGAGATCCATTGGCACAAGGATGTGCTGAGACCAAGGACCTCCAACTTGGAGGTGAGTGTGGAGGGAATTATGGTGTTAAAC
The DNA here is from genome assembly GCF_936440315.1 of Barbus barbus. Taxonomy (NCBI): domain Eukaryota; kingdom Metazoa; phylum Chordata; class Actinopteri; order Cypriniformes; family Cyprinidae; genus Barbus; species Barbus barbus. The sequence goes on along the minus strand of NC_136737.1, from coordinate 26,881,292 downwards.
GCTGAACTGTAGTCCACAAACAGCATTTTTACATAATTCCCTTTTCTGCAGTCCAGGTGACTTGTTGTGGTATTAATTTCCCTTATTGAACAATATGTATTTTCTGACAGATCTTGGCATCGGCCTCAGCTGTGAACGCCCTCTTCAGACACAGGCAATGTTATGTAAAAACAAAGAAATTGTTTTTGTTTTTGCCTCATTTTCTTGCAAGCGCAAGTTTGATGCTGGTTGTTGGGAAAGGCTCTATAAGTTGTTTGTTTGCACCAGTTGTTTTGATATTAAATGCAATTGACATGCCACTATTTATCTCAATTCCAAAATAAATGTAAACAATATTTTGATGTTTTAACTTTTTTTTTTTAAATTCTCTTCAAGAGCTACTACACAAAACAGAAAAACAGAAAAATTTAATCAAACAAATCAAACACGTGACAACTCAACAAATAAAAATCAAAACAATTTAAACAAAACAGCACAACAAATAAAACAAAAACAAAACATAAAAAGTTGAACAAAACACAACAAATTAAACACAAAACAAGTAAAAATTTAATTACACAATACAAAAAAAGAAAAAAACACAAACAAACACAAAAACAATCAAAACAAAGCACAATGAAATTGAGCCAATCACAACACAAAACAAAATGAAAATAAAACAAAAAGGAAGTCAAACAAAGCATAACACATCAAATGAAAAACACCAAACAAGAAAATCAAAATACAACACAGCAAATTAAACAGACAAAAACAAAAAGTCAAACAAAGCACAAACCTGAAAAACACAATACAACAAATAAAACAAAAACAGTATAAAAAGACACACACAAAATAAGTAAAATGAAGAAAAACAAAACAAAACAAATACAAAAAAGCCATCAAACAAAACAAAATGGTACAAAACACAACAAATGAAACAAAAACAAAACAACAAAATGAAAGTACAACACATAAAAAACAGCTCCAAAAAACAACAACAGCACAACAATAAATAACACAAACAAAAAATCAAAAAAGCCAAACAAAACAATAAAATTAAAGCAAAACACAACAAATAAAACAAAAAAAACAGCACAATGTAAAACAAAACACCACTTATTAAAAACACAATACCACACAAAATAAACAAACAAAAAAACAAGTAAAACAAAACACAACAATTAAAACAAAAATCACAACATAATAAAGTAAAACAAACTAAACAAAACGCAAAAGAAACAATAAAAGAAAAACACAACATAGAAAAGAAGCAAACTAAACAAAACACAACTAATAAAATAAACACAACAAAGCTGAACACAAAAGTCATAAGATACAACAACACAAAGCACAAAATAATAAGACCTGTGATTTGTGACCATCCAACAAATAACCACTGGAAAAACACTTAAAACCTATACTGACACAGAGATGTCATGCTTGTGTGTTAATTTCCCTTAAGGAGCAGTGTGTATTTTCTGCCCGGTCTTGGCATCGGCCTCAGCTGCGAACACAGTCCGCTGTCAGCTCCTCTGAACTGCACACATAAGCACACAAACACCCCCATTCTTGTGGGAGCCCTCTTCCAATTAAACGTTGTGGTGCTGGGTCTGTAATTAGCGTTTCCAGTCAGTTGCTGTCTGCATATTGCTTAGCCAAGACAGGTCTGATGCTAAATGGCACACTATTTGTCCAACAATTATATCAGCTCCCTTTGTCACCTCACAGATGTGACCAATTAGGCGAACCTCTGCACCGCGCGGGAGTATGAAATTAGGAGATGGGCGAGGATGAAAACAGAGTGAGGGGGAGAGGAGTAGGTGGAGAACTAGGCGAATCTAATGGGAATAAGATAAAAGAACACATAGAAAGGCTTTGCCGGGAGGAAGGTGGAAGGCTGCTCTCGCTCTCTGTAGTTTCTGTATGTTCAGAGGCTGTATTGATCATTTCTTTAACCAAAACATGGGGCACAATATTCATCAAAGCACACTGGGTAAAGCTCGGTCTATTAAAATAGTCAGTGCTGTCTGTGAAGCCTGCATGTATAATGCATTGTGGAGGTTGACGTAATGCATCGCCATGTATTCGAAAAAGCCTTTTAATACATAATCATTTTGTGTAAAAATATCGTAATGTGCACATATATATATATATATATATATATATATATATATATATATATATATATATATATATATATATATATATATATATATATATATATATATATAATGTGCAAATAAATATATAATTACGATCAACATTTTTCTCTCTTCCACCATTTTTTTTTATTTCGATTGCCACTGAGATTGTTACAGAGGATTCTGGGATTGTTGTCTACATAAAATAAATATTTATTTATTTATTTGCTTTTTTGTTTTTGCTTTATACATGCATGTATATATACATGTTGTTACATTGTATATTTTAATTATATTTGTTGCTTGTGTATTTAATGTGTGTATATGCTTTTGCAGTTTTGCCATTTTTGTTTGTTTGTAAAAACATAAAATTTAAAAAATTACATAAATGTAAAATAATAATAATAACTATTATTATTATTATTAATAATAATAATAATAACAATAATAGCATATGTGTGTGTGTGTGTATAGAGATAAACAGATTTATAAAATCATAAAACATAACAAAGACATACATAATTGCAAATTATTAATAACAATAACAATAATTTATTTATTCATTTATTTATTTAAATATTAAATATTAAATATTTTCACCTGCATGCCATTTGTCCATTCATTAAAATCAGAGAACCATAAACATGTCAATGTGATATTCAATCATTAACTCCCTGGTGCGACAAACTCGAAAGACACTAAAAATACTCTGTCGATTTTGGTCATACAGATAAGTGTGATACATCAATTGAAACTCTGAAGTGTCTATTTATTTATTTATTTTTTGGGGTACACTCACAATAAAAACAAAATGTTTTGCTTTTCACAAAAAAACAACAACAAATAAATAAAATAAAAATAACAGGATGCACATTGTGCCTTCTCTCTTAGAGTCCATTCTGAAACGCGTTTGAAAATGAACTCTAATTTAATGAATTCCTGTCACACAAACCATGCATATATATATATATATATATATATATATATATATTTTTTTTTTTTTTTTTTTTTTTTTTTTTTTTTGCAGACATGTACATCCATCTTTCTCACATATTATTGTAGCACCGTTTGTGCTGAATACAAAAAAAAAATGACATGTTGAGCAATAGTGTGTTATAAGTAGCTGAAATAAGTAAAAATGTCAGAGCATGTCAAAACATCTAAAGGGCCCCAAAATATAAGCTTTTAAATCCCAGTTGCAAAATAGCCTTTGAATTACTGTACGAAAACCTTTAGTAATAGTTAGAATTTATCAAAAGGAAAGTACACCCAAAAAAGTGAAATAGCATGTGTGATTTCTGATGATAATAATAGCGAGGCTTGCTTTAGCAAACTATTGAAATGATGCAAATGCAAAGCAATAGTGCACTGTAAGCACGTAAATCTGTGCAAACGCTATCTCTGTTAAATGAAGCTTTCATGTCTGCTGTTGTCACAACATTTTGCCGTATAGGATGTGCGGTTTCCCCGTCTGGAAACACCTCTGTTTCCCTTTCCAATCTGACAACAGCTCTTGTGAGCGCGCCAGCCACTGTAATGTCACGGCTCTCACCGCAGAGACTGACAGTGACTGGTTACCATTGCAAATCAAGAGATAACACACAATACAAGCACTGTCTCATCACATTCCTGCCCCATAATATCTGTCAGGGCTTGCTTAACTGAATCTATTATCTGGCACAGCCAAGGAACGGTTGCAGACGGGGCTTGGTGTGGTAACATTTCCTTTATATTCTCTCTCTCCTGCTCTCCATTCTGTGCAGGCAACAAACAAGTAATCCTCCTTTTAAGGACCTCTGAGCGTATCGCTGCAGTCTCGAAGGAAACATGCAACAGCGCACAGATCCTTGACAACAAGAAAAGTAGAGAAGGGCTAGTACACAGGCCTAGGTATGCAAAAGCTAAGAAATCATTTGTATGGTTTCCTACTTTTCTTTTTCCCAAGAGCTATAGCATCAAACTTGCACCACTTGTCTGCATACACCACTTGTTTTCATAATTTGTTATTTAATGTCATACTTTTTCTGTCTTAATTAAAAAATAAACCAACATGCATTAATTTCGGTATTTAAACTTCTGCTTAATGCTTATCAATGTTTTACATTCACATTTGTGTCTGTTAAATTGTATGGTTCAACCAACAGGCAGAAATACAAAAACACAAAACAAAAATCACATATATAGATTAGGGGTGACTCCGAATAGTGGACGATTCGATGCTTCGATAGGAGGAGCCTGATTCAAATCCCAATCTCACAGGAGCACCTTGGCAGCAGGGATTTAAAACTTTAACTCGACTCGAACTGACACAGAGTGAAAGACTGGATTTTTTCAAACAGGTATCAGGGTACAAGTAATTTCAAAACATTTCAGCTGGGTTATATGTATATCGTGTTTTCTTTATCTCCTATAAGATGCATTAGGTTGAGATATGCGGCACTAAAGCGTTTCATTGTACAATGATTATATCAGTGTGCAGCGAGAGCAGGACAAACAACAATACTATTAATGACTATGACCAAGTTTCCATCCAGATTTTGCGCTGTTTTGTTATCGACAAAGAGATATGCGTTAAAAAAAAAAAACTTTGCGAAATTTGCTGTCTACAGCCTGTTTTCATCTAACTGACCTTTTACAGATAAAATGGTGTGCGTCATGACGTCATCCCTAAAAAAACGAATTGTCGCATAAGTTTTGGTGTATTGCAAAAAAAATGTTGCCCTTGAGCTGTTTCCATGCATAATTTATCCTATTGCGTAAATTATAGGCTAGGCTAGCTGTTCTTCATCTAAAAAAGCCTAGCCTATATTGTATAGGCCTACATAAAATATTTTTTTATTAAGTGTCATGAGCTTTTTTTTTGTACTTTGTTATAGACTAGATAGATAGGCCACTGTTGATAATCAAGCAATGGTCATAAACAGTTGCAGTTGTATTATTATAATTTTTATGATTAACTTTTATAGGAAATATGAATGTTCATTACGGTTATTTTATTTCTCCTAACCGACCGTCATATTAACCGTTAACCAACAAGTTTATGTTAAATTACAATTAAATTAAATTTAAATTGACAGGTGGCTTGACCCATTACAAATACCTAAATTTGTTTTCCAGGGATTCATTTTATACATGCAAAAAGCAGCATAAACAACATGAAGGTGAGGATTCACGCACCTGCAGCGCTTCTGCGAACGGAGAAAAACATAAGCTATTGTATATAAAAGAAACAGGCCCATAACGAATTAACAAAACGAAAGAAAAAAAACTGCAACAATTGGCAGCCTATATGCAGAATTTCGGTTCATTTTTGTGATGCACTCTTGAGAAAGCGGCAGTTTTCCTTTATTTCACAAAAGTATGTTTTGTTTTTTTATTGTGAATGTACACAAATAAAATAAATATTTTGAATAATGTCTTGCTCTTATATGACCACAAATGAAAGAGTAGGCTAGTGCAAGTTGTTTCCACTTTTACAAGGGGATAAAAACAAACAAAAACACACAAGCGATTGCGCCGGCGTACAGTTATGCATAGCCTACTGACTCCACAACGCAGCCTCTTCATGTCATAATAAAATACAGTCAGCCAAAAATATTGAAGAAACATGAAAAAAAATATTTTTCCCCTCACTCCACAACAAATCATTTAAATTTAACGGTAGAAAGAACTCAGAACAAAGCAAGAATAAAAATATAAGACGCTAACAAGCCAAAACGAATTAATTTAAACTGTTGTACTTCAGGTTCATGTAAAACAAAATGTGCTTGGCAGAATATCACGGGGTTATGGTGGTCAAGCTGAATGGCACGCACTACAGGCTATTTAAACTGAACAGTGCACTGTAAAAAAAAAAAAAAAAAAAAGTTATAATAATCATGTAAACGTAGGCTAGCCTACTAACACCAAATTAAGATAAGTATGTTTGAGAGGTAACTTGTCTTTTTCTTACATGTATAAAATAATTTTAGATACAATTTAATAATATTGATATGATTTAATGCGCTTTTGAACTACAGGGAAACAGTGCTTTAACGAGAGCAACACCATGAACACGGAAGCTGCCTATAGGCTAATTCTGTCATGTGACACCACATTTATTTGCATTAAAGCCCCTTTTCTCGACAAAAAGTGTTTCCAAACTAATTTTTGTGACATTTGAAGTGTCGATATGGAATTTATGCGCTAAAGTTAAACGGGAAAAGATTTTGTCGACACATGAGAAATTTAATCGATAAACAGCATTTCCATCAGTTAAATATTTTAAAGCGCTAAATATTTTTTCGCAAACAAATCCTTGGATGGAAACCTGGTTATAACATTATAATGAGAACACTATTGTAATAAACGCTGTACATTTTTAGAGTTTAGTTGCCGTGTTTCTGCGCGTTGTTGCGTGAAGAACATTCATGCGTTCATGCGTTCGAGGCATTTTGTGCAGCTTGTATAAATAACGAAGTATATTCTGTATGAGATAAATGATAAGTTAAGTCCCATTGATTATAAACCTGCTATCAAATGCTTCATTCTACTGGTCATCTTCAGCGCGCGCAGCTCAAAACAGAAATGCTGAACATTAATAACTACTGTCATATACATAACCTTATAATGAGAGCACTGTTGTAAAAAATGTTGTGAATTCGTATGGTTTCGCTGACGTTTAATGTTAACTATCTTTTAATCAAAACATTATTTGTATGTTATGCCTGTTTATCTCCGAGGGGTCCGATACTCATTTCCCCTGTGTTAACGTCACTAATTATGGAATGACTTAACTCTTGGTGTGTTTTGCCCCCGCCCCCAAACAAGACTCGGCAAGATTCGAAAATTCCGATTCGACTATGGCTGTGTCCAAATTCAGGGTCTGCATCCTCCTTAGGATCCTTCCTATCCGGTTGAAGGAGGAGGGATCCTCCGACGTCCGCAAAACCCGGAAGTCGGTGTTTGTGAATTTGGACAGCCTACCCTTCTTTCAGTTCCCTCCCTTACCCGTTGCTCATATCCTGTCGCCTAGCAACCGTGACAGCGCCAAGCAAGAAGCGGGAAAATGGACAAACAAAGAGTTATTCTCCTCATTTTAATTCTTTTGGAAGAAATAAAGCAATTAAATAAATACTTTGTTTGCTCGTTGTCGGAGAGTTTTTTTATATCAGACTACAAGACAGTCACATCCAGGTAAGCCATTATAGCCTATTTTTATTTGTTTTTAAGTATTCTACTAATTTCTCCTACAAATTCATTGAGCCGAAGCATAAACTTTAGCTTGTTTTGTCAGAGAAACTCCTCTCCGAGTCCGCTACCGCTCGCTTCGTCCGCCATTACGCTCTGCCGAAAAGAATTATGGGATAGGTAGGACGGGAAAGGATCCACCACACCCATCCTTCCAATTCGGGGAAAAGGAGGACGTATTTGTGGGCCGCATTTGAAGGATCCTACGAATTTGGACAGCCTTCGTCGCGGCGCTGTGACGTAACATCCTTCAAATGAGTACTCCGAAGGATGCAGACCCTGAATTTGGACACAGCCTATGAAAATCCTTAGTCGAGGACACCCCTAACATAGATATATAGAGATATAAATAAATAAAAAAGAAACAAAACAACAACAAAAACAAAAAATTGTACATTTAAAAAATTGTGGTTGTACATTTAAAAAATATTATTATTATTATTACATTAAAACATTTGAAAGTGTATGAATACCTGGAGGCCATTATACATTGTTTATAATATACCCCCCTCTATTTACTAGTGGTATGCATATGAAGACTGTAAAAACCACATATTGCATAGATAAACAATGAAATCTTAAGTAATAAAACATCAAGGCCAATATCTCTGCAGTTATGCCTGACCATGAAGATCCTCCATTTTGTAAAGTCCAGATCAGTCTGAACAGCACGTGAACTCCACATACTTTCTCACAGTCCGTATCTGTAAGGCAGGTGCCCTGACCTGTAAAGATCAAAGCTTTCCCCACTCAAATACAGGCCAGAGTGTTTTATAGAGGAGAACGGTCTTAAAAATCCTCAGGCTTTTCAATTAAACAAGAATTTGTGGCCCCAACATGCCTGAGAAAGGACAACAATTGAGCATGTCGATACACAATAACTTTCAACAGCGGCCGTAAAGAAATCAGACAGGAAACGCAGGTATTTCTTAAATAATTTAATTGCAAAAGGGTTTTTTTAAAAATATTTCTACAAGAATGCATTATTTAATCGCTGTTTTTTGTCTTCACCATTAAATACATCTCAATGCTTTCCAAAACAAAACAAAACAAAAAGAACAAGAAAAAAAGTCTTGAAATGTGTCTTGCTTCTCTCAATAAAAGTACAGCACTCAGCAGACATTTCGCTTTTGCACGTCAGTGATTTGGGATGTTATGAGAAGACTGCTTGGAAAGAAAAACATTTTTTGCTTGATTCTTACTATAAAAAAGAGTAACTTCAAAACTCAGGATAACTATCACAGAGAGGAGTGGAGGAAAGAGAAAGAGAAAGTCCGAGATGGAGAGCGACCATTGGCACAGAGTTATTGAACCAAAATCATGCAAGTTATGTTCCAAAACGGCTTCGATTAAAAAACAATGACAATAGCACCAAATACAGTCATACGTACAAACATACACACACTCAAATCCAATTATGAGAGAATATACCATCAGACAAGTTGAAAGTGTCAAAAGCAGCTACGTTTAGTTCCCGAACGGCTCTTTAAGTTAGGAACTTTAAAGGAACAGGGTTCATATACATCAAGATCTGTCATATAAGGAAAAGGCTAAATCGCTTTAGCGCGTTATATTACATGGAGCTCTTGTAATTGTCAAATTAGGAATGAAACAAAACCACAAACAGAGGAGTACTGTGCAGAATATATGAAGTACCGTTTCCCATAGTGCAGTATATAAGCACTGAAACTAGTCTAGATACAGAGTTTGATTAACAGAACATCCTGTACTGGCTTCTTAACCCATCAAACATGCTATCATTTTGAATATTTTAAGTCTTTCTTGTTTGGTGAGGGGGGAAACTAATCAGAACAGACCAGAACAGAAGACAAGAGCCATTCAAATCCTGAAGGCAAACAATCATGGGTCGGTCATCTGTTTCTGCCAGGCTGTAAACATTTGCCCGCAAGATCAGCCTAGTGTTAATCAGACTGGCAGGCTGTGATGACGGGCCCAAGCACATGGAGTCTGTGGTGCGGTGTTTCATCAAGCCTACGCACAAGAAAAAGGCTAAAAAATGTGGAAGACAACCCGACAGTATCAGGAAGTACAACGTATCCTGCCTACCGCATAGCATTTTTATGAATTACCATTGTGGTTCAAGATCTCATTTGAAAACGCCCCCAGAAATCCTGTAATTCCGAAATATGATTGTGAGGAATGAACAAAACGCTTGGTGAGTGAGCTTTATAATTGGTACTAACAGTTTCTCTTTGTGGTGGTGACGGAAAGGCTTAGCTTTACTATTGAAAAGATTTACTAGGGATCTGCCCAACATTGATGAGATGTTCAACACTTCTATTCATTTCTCTTAAACCAATTACAATACACTTCCTCTGCATTTTTTTTTTTTTTCATCATGATGGCATTCTACAAATGTCTTTACCATCTTTTTTGAATGTCAGCATTCAAATTTATATCAGATCTTTAAATAAATGAATCGTTCCTTTTGGCCTCTAGGGATATGTTCAAATAAAATCATGAAATAAAGACAATAAATTATCTCTCCACATAATATTATTGATTCACATATAAATGGAGCTCCTTGTCACAAATCTTTTCATGCATTGGTGCTCCACTGGGGAACACAACTGAAACGTTCATGTACAGAATGTGTGCATAATCCTTATACTCTCCCTTTGCTTTATACACATACACACACAGAAGCATACACACTACAACATAGTCATACTGACATTACACACACTCACTCATTGAAGAGCTGGCCAGTGATTTTTACACTGCAAAAAAAATATATATATTTTTTAAATGAGTATTTTGTTAATATTCTCAAAACAAGACGGAAATGTATTGTGAAACTTTTTTTTTTTTTTTAAGAATTAAGAATTTGACAGAAAAAAAAATGTTGAAAGATATATTCTCTGAAAACAAGTATTAATATATTGTGCAATTTTACTTCTCAAATTGATCTTTTTTCAGTAAAGTTATGATATTGGTCCTGGTAAAAGACAAATGTACTGATTTAAAAATATATATATATTTCTTGCAGTGTAGTACAGGTTATCACAGTCCTTCTCTTTTCTAATTGCTAAAGAATCCTGACATAATGACTGATGACCAGCTAAATGTCAACTCATCATGGAACAGAAACTAAACAGGGTGAAGGAAAACAACAAAAGAGAATAAAAGAAAACACCGATTGAAATTGTGAAAACACAGCTGAGAATCCATTATCTGAAACAATGAAAGCATCCTGAGTTCACCAGGTATATTCTAAGAGGTCCTTTTGTCAGTTTAAACCTGGTGGACAAATGAAACTTCCTCAAATCCGGTCCTGCGACATCCGTGATCTTTCGCCCTCGGCTGTGCCTCTCCCTCCTGTCCGTTTGAGGCATGTGCCCTTAAATAAAACACCTTCAATATGAAGATGGGGAATAAGCACAAAATCACACGCACAATAGAACATCTGCTAGCATTGGAGGGATTTCTGCGCAATCGTGTCCACACACTTCGTGATTTTATATTCACGTCTAGTTTTTTGTCTTTTTATATTCAAGTTATGTGTACTATTAAAGGAGTATCTCTTCCCTAAGCAATGTCCGTCTGGGAGAGTTCGTCCCTCAGAGTCAGTTTCAGAGAGAAATGCATTATGGGAGGCTTCCCAGCCAGCCTCACAATAGAAAATACCACACGCACGCATGCAATCGCCAACCCCACACCGGAGCCTTGTGAGGCATGCATGGGATATAGGCTTTCCTCTCCGTTCTTAAAAATAAGTACAAAATAATCTTATCTAATCCTGTCGGGTGTAAAATAATGCAGTCGTTACAGGAAAACAGGAAAATGGAAAAGAAAAAGTTGTCCGAGGCACTGCGAGCCAGTTTCATCTGATTAGTGGAGATGATCTGGGGTCGTCTGTTAGTTCGCTTTAGAACAGTTCCGCCCAGATCTCAGACCTGGATGGGTAGCGTTTGGTTCATTTGCAGTCTCATGTCTTGAATGCTGCCGAGAATCTTCTTTTGGTGGCCGGCTAATGTTACACCTATCCGTAACAGGTCTCTGTATAAAACAAGAGGAGGAACATTTTTATTGCGACTGTTATACAATAAATAATGCAGTGGTTTCTAAAAGAGAGGACATAATTGATGTTATTGTAGCAATAAAATCCCATGGGAATGTAGCCAGGAGAGCAAATATGTTAGCAAATTGTCGCTAGGTTAAGCAAATAGAACAACCCCACTCTTTGGCTACTGAACTGGGACAAGTTTGTGGTGCAAAACCAGTTCTCAAACTGGAGATAGGTCAAGTGCTGGTCAATGATTTGCAAGGTTTTGCACTTAAGGCTACCAGATGTCAGATTTCACGTGAAGAAAGTGTTATTAGTGTAACCACTGACGTGACTTGGAAAAATATTTCACTGCACAACAGACAGTCATTATACTTTAGAATGAGTGTGGTGTAAAGGTTACCACAGGCTTTATGATAAAAATGCTTCCTGTTGTTTCTTTGGCTGAGGTAATCTAATCCCTTCATGAGGTTTTAGTTTACACAGCAACAAGTGTGGCTAAAAGCTAGCGCAGACTCATGACGTTTACTCTTTTTTTTTTCACCTTCCGATAAGCAAAGAGGACGTTGTCAGGGAGCAAGCGCCCCGTGGCGGCCCCCAGTCTGTCTGCCCTTCTCATCTCTACAATCACACAACATTAGCAGAGTAATTTCATACAATGTAAAAGTGTTTTCTCTCTTTTTCCTCTGTTGGTCCCATCAAGCCAACAATGTTGTATAAAATGGTAATAAATGGAGCCCATTAGGAGAATTATTAGTCATTAAGAGCACGAGAAAACCACCGACTGGTCCAACTGTCAAGTTGCCAAATTGAAACAAATTACCCCTGCCTCCATCCTTTATTACACTTTAATGGGCGTGATGAATTTATAATTTTTTTTCTTTATTAGTTTATTTGATCCCAACCGCTCTCTTCACATCTGTCTAGACATTTAACATAGCGACAAATCATGGATTTCTTTTCTGGAATGTGTCCTTTTTAAGATAATTTGTTCATGACATTTTCTGAGGATGAAATGTTGCAATAAATTAAAGCGAGGTGAGGGGAATAACTGCATGCTCCAAAGCTCTATCACTAACCACGTTCTTATCACTATAATATTGAATTTCCTTATTGTGTCTTTAATTCCCTATTGAAGTTCTGTTTTAGGTTGCTTGGTTTAGAGTTTGATTCTACACAGCTGGTCCACACCACAAGCATCATTATGAAACTACTCTTTTTTTTTTTTTCTTCAGAACAATTAGAAGTTGCACAATGCCTTGAATTCGAAATTAACGAGCAATCCAAAAAATGAACTGGACACTCACTCTGCAGTCATCTGGGCCACCAAGTCAAAAGAAGCAAAGCCAGCATTAAGGAAGTTGTCTCGGTAGCGGCTCATCTTGATGGCATCCAGCCAGTCACCCACAGTGGTGAAGGTGGTGTAATCAGGCACACAGCGGTCGAGGAGCGGCTGGGAGGCCCTACAGAGAAAGAGAGGAGTGGAGATTAAAAGAGAGAGAGAGAGAGAGAGAGGGTTAGGTTATGCCAGGCCTCCACCACCGAAACCTCACCCCCAAACCCCCCACCACCACCTCTCCTGGCCTGTAGGGCCTGAACCAGCCACTGTGGCTTACTGGCTGGAGACGTGCAAGGGCCCACCGGAGAGAACTGCAATGATGCTGTGGGTGTGGGCCCGTATAAGAAAGCAAATATCTGGACTTAAGATGTATCGACATGCTCCAATTCTACATTAATTCTACAAAAATCACTTGCTTATGCATGACTTGATTTATCCAAGTAGGACAAGTAGGCTGACCATCTCCTTTATTGGTCCAAAATAAACATTTATTTTAGTTAAATCATGTTTGCCTGCATACACCCAAGAAGACCCTTCTTTCGCTATAGCGCAACTAAATTTAATGTCATGCATAAAAGCAGCCAGTTTAAATTAGATCAGACAAAACCAACAGAGACCAGATTTGATCTATGAGCAGATTGGGGTCTTAATAACTAACAGTGAGGTCTGGGCAGTGGGGATAGGGAGGTAAAGTTTTAGAGCAAAGACACTGCTGTCTGCGAGCTCTCTGCTCTGCTGAACCTAGCTGTCTTTTGATGGCATTAGATTAATTAACAATTAAAAGCATAAGAAAAAAGTTAATAAGAATGGAACAGAGGCTCTATTGAGGACAAGGTCTGTAGATGGATGGGAAGAGTGATTTTTTAATAAGCTCCTGCCTTTAGGGCTGAAGGGTTTGTGGTCATTAACCTGGAAGGCAGCTTTTCTTAATGGGGCATTGTTAGAGCTGGTCTGGCTCTCACATCTTAGGGACGCTGACGTTAAGTGCGAGAAATGTATAACTAAACTCAACTCAGCATTGAGCAAAACTATTAACTAATTAAACTCTCCTTAGTTTAGTTAAGGTATTGATCACTGTAGATAGTACACAGAGCATCAAATGTTGCAACAACAGGAGCCCCATCTCTCAGTCTTTCATTAGACTCAGCAGGCAGGCCACCTCTCCACTGGCCCTTTTAAAATCTCGTTACTTATTAATTAAAACTATTCCCATGTCTCAATTACATTAACTAATGATTATTCCTTTATCATCTGATCATTGGAAAGTAGACAAAGTGTCTCCCACTGTTTCCTGGTTGTTAGAAGCCCTCCCCCAGGACCTAGAGCCTAGAGGAAGGCACCCTGAGGTGGGTCAAAATCGTCCTGAAGCTTTTGGCTAACAATTACAGTGTATATAACTGAAACAATCACATCTGTGCAAAAATGCTGATCAATGAGCTAAATTATGTTATATAGTGACTTCATCTGGAAGGCAGCTGATGTAAATAAATATCTCAAACAGAAAATGCTCTAGTAAGTGTAGACCAGAACAAGCATCTCAGGCAAAACAATCGATAGCCCAGTGATGGTGCAATTAAACTGAATGTTTTATTGACTAAAGGTCATCTTAATTTAAAAGTTTATCAGCTTACAATATTGTTTGTCAATTGAAAATTATCTAGAATCCATAGGCTCTTAATTCAAATGCCTCTGTAACTTTGGCCTAATTCTGAATTTAAAATGAGTGAACAAGTTTGTTTGGTTAGTTGAGGAGATGCAAACATGTTAACTGACACACTAATATGTCCATATATGCCCTTACCCAGAATGTGTGCTCGTGACCACCTTAAGGCTGGCGGCATTGCGAATAAGTTTGTCCAAGGTATTGACGATCTGGGAGAACTTGGGTCTCAAGTTTCTTTCTTTCACCCAGCAGTCTAGCATGAGCTGATGCAAGGCAGTAGGGCAGTCCATAGGTGGGGGCAGTCGGTAGTCCTGCTCGACTGCATTGATCACCTATTGATGAAAAAATAATTATTGTTTGGTGTTAGTTTACCCTCAAAATAAGTTGAACAGATGCAAAATAGAGAGGAAACTTACATCTTGGTTGCTCATGTCCCAGTATGGGCGCTCGCCATACGACATCACCTCCCACATCACAACGCCGTAGCTCCAGACATCACTGGCTGAGGTGAACTTCCTGTAAGCAATAGCCTCTGGTGCTGTCCAGCGAATAGGGATCTTTCCTCCCTACAGATGCAAGAGCATACAATGTTTTTTTTTTTTTAAATCTCAAATGTGAGCTGGACATTGTTCTATAAATATTAAAGGATAAAGACTTGAATGCTGACCAATGAGCTGGTGTAGGTGGGGTCAGTGGGATCATCCTCCAAGAAACGAGAAAGGCCAAAATCGGACACCTTACACACCAGGTTGCTGTTGACCAGAATGTTACGGGCCGCCAAATCACGGTGCACGTAGTTCATGTCAGACAGATATTTCATACCCGCTGCAATGCCTCTCAACATACCAACGAGCTGGATGACTGTGAACTGTCCATCATTTAGCTGTTGGAGAGAGTGGGAAAAATCACAGACCCATTCATAACAGATATGTCCTCTGTCTAAGTGTTTTTAACTTTCCAGGATGTGACTCATCAGCCAGATGATTCATCTTTAAAAGTCACAGCTAGCAGCTATGCTATTTGTCATCGCTGTTCAGAAAGTTTAGGATGTTTTTTTTCAAGGGTACAGGTGAGAACATCTCTTTTTAGAAAGAACATCTCTTTTAGAAAACTAATGGGGGGCTAAAACTTATGCTAGACTGCAACAATGATGGTATTTGTTTCATGAAGTAGATCACTTTAAGTATCACTTGCATTTCCACAACAAGAATCCAGGCATCAAACATTAATTTTATAGTGGTAAGCATCTCTAACCCGGAGAAAGGAATCAAGCGCTCCGTTCTCCATAAACTCAGTAACAATCATGACTGGCCGACTCTTCGTCACCACCCCTTCCAGGCGGATAATATTAGGATGATCGAACTGGCCCATGATGCTGGCCTCACTCAGGAAGTCTCTTCTTTGGCGCTCCGTGTAGCCTGCCTTCAGAGTCTTGATGGCCACAATGATTTCACGCCGTCCAGGGAGTTTCAGACGGCCACGGCACACCTCTCCAAACTCTCCTACATAGGTAGTGGACAGACGAGAGAGAGAGAGGAAGAAAGGGTGGAGTGGAGAGAGGAGAGGGAAGAGTGGAGGAGTGTGGGAGAGAAAGGGGAGAGGGACAGTTACTGGTTAGAATCAAGGAGCCAGGGGGAAGCGGGGGAGACAGCACGAGAAGCCAGGGCTAAAGGTGATGCTATTGGAGTGTATCCAGGGGGCGAGGGAAGGGGTAGGGTGAGATCAGCAATGCTGCAATGGGAAAAGGTCTTGGAGGGTTGTTGGGGTACCAAAGCGGAAATGGGAAAAGTAAGACTATAGAGGAAGGGGTAAAGGGTACAATCAGAGAATGCTAGGCTCTAGAGGGAGTGAGGGTAGAAATGTGGGAAGTAGGTGGGGACAGAGGCTTGGGAGGATTGGACGGCTTGCGTCTGCAGTCTAGGCCAATGTGTAAGCAAATGCAAGAGAAACAAAGGGGTCAGGGGAGGACATGGTAGGGGTTCATCACTTTAGACAAAGCTAGGAAACAACAGGTTCAGGTAGCAGCATTAGATGTTAAAAGCCTTGTTTTTCGGAGTCTGAGATGGGGCTCTTCAACTGATTACAACATGACTACAAGTCATACTGGACCATAATCCTACTTATTTTTGTTTTGGGCTTTTAGAAGCTAAACTGCTAATGTTAAGATGTAGAACATTTACAAAACAAAGGGGAGTGGTCTCAAGGGCAGGAATGAGCACCATGGATGGAGAAGTTAACAGATCACAGGGTCAAGAGGACATTTAATTGTCCCAGAGGTATCATCAGGCTCAGGACAGGCTTGGTAAGTTAGCAGGAATGGTAGCTCTATAGTTAGCTCTGAAGATAACCTCAGAAGCTCCATTTTGTAAGTAAAGCTGTTAGAGACGTTGGTAAGGTGCTAAGGGTTTGGATTTTGGAGCGGGATGAGTTGATTGAAGTACCGCTTGGTGTGAAGTCCTCTAAAGGTATGGCCTGGGTGTGCCTAGCTGTCTTCCCCCTGTTGCTCAGGAGCTTGTGTTGTTGGTTACCTGCGCCAATGACTTCCTCGATTTTCACACAGGAAACGTCAATCTCTTTGGCAAACTCGCGGATGGCCTCATTTGGGTCCTCGTAGGTGAATGGGTCAATGTAGACCTTCATCCCCGGAGTGACTATGGGGGATTCAATAGTGCGAATAGCCGTATGAATCACACTGCTGTAATACACAATATGTATAGCACTGTTAGTCATCAGATGACAAAGTAAACTCTGTAGAGACTTACTGTATTGTTGCAGTTTTTCTGTGTACTCTGATTCTGAACCATTGCGCTGCTTCCTGTGAACCAAAGACAATACAGTCGGTTACAAAATGTTGATCATTTCCTGTCTTAATGTTGGAAAATATGCATTTTTAAAAGAACCTGTTTTTTCCCTGCCAGCCCCTTTAGGGATATAAATTGAGTGAAGTGACATAGAAGTGAAGTGAAGTGACATACAGCCAAGTATGGTGACCCATACTTGGAATTCGTGCTCTGCATTTAACCCATCCAAAGTGCACACACACAGCAGTGAACACACACACACACACCGTGAACACACACTCGGAGCAGTGGGCAGCCATTTTATGCTGCAGCGCCCGGGGAGCAGTTGGGGGTTCGGTGCCTTGCTCAAGGGCACCTCAGTCGTGGTATTGAGGGTGGAGAGAGCGCTGGACATTCACTCCCCCCACCTACAATTCCTGCCGGCCTGAGACTCAAACCCACAACCTTTGGATTACGAGTCCAACTCTCTAACCATTAGGCCACGACTTCCCAGTCGATTGAGGTCGATTAAAGAACGAGAATAATATGAAAATTAAGAGAACAACAGAATCAGCCTCAACAGACCCTTGTCACTTCACGACAGAAGTCAAATCTGCATAAAGACAGCTAAGAACAACAGTAGCAGCATTGGCTGTCTTGCTTCGGTTACATACTAAGGAATCTTTACTGGCACATTGTTTGATTCTCTCCTGTCTCTTAATTCCTTCCTTCACATTTTTTCCACTATCAGTCCATTAAATGAATTGCAATTTCAACAAACCCAACCCCCCCAGTACATGTTAATGCAATCCCTTTGTTGTCTAACTAGTAACCGGGCCAATAATACCCGCTGGTGATTTGTATCTCATTTCCAATTCAAATTCAGTTCTGGAATATACCAAGGCCTACATTTTTTCAATCGCAGACAAGTTAAGATACTAAGACACACTGTGCTGATTAAAACGAAAAAGAGTGCAAATTTAGAATTTTTGCTTGATAAGGCTTTAAATACACAGCTGCCTTGCCCTCAACTGTGGAAATGGGAAGGTGGCCACAAGATGGAACGTGCCAGTGCCAACGATCATCGGGACACTGTGGAATTCCAATGTAGGGCACATGCATATTTGAGACCACTGGCTACAATTTACCAAGTACAAGATCCAAAATAACTGACAACCCAGAATGAATCTGCTTCTCAAACTGCTTTCATTAATTGTCAGATAGGTTCTAAGGAAGCATTATGAGCAACTAAATTGCATATGCACTCAAAACATTCTGATGTTTCATAGGTATACTTTGACTTATAATTCTTTCTTCTACTGTGAATGTCATTAAGGTAAGTGAAAAATCAAACCATTTACCTGAGGCAGACAATGGCAATAACCACAACAACAATGATGAAGACCAGCCCTGCTGTCAGAGAGCCCACAATGAGAGGTAACTGCTCCTGTAGAGTCTTGTCTGCATCAGCTGTGTGAGAGGCACAAAGAGAGATATCATGGGATGTATTCAAGAGAATTGTATTTCTCAGATCTATTTATAGCTTTTCTTTTTCTATGAGAGGTATTTATACTCTTAGATTCGCACAGTTGCTTGATAGGCTTTGAAAGAAAACAGGTTTTATGTGATAACATAGGTTGCTTTACATACCCTGGTGGTTGGTACTAAAGTCAGAAGGGCTGCTGTATCGGCCATACCCTGCCACCGTTCGGGCTCGAACCTGCACAACATACGGCGTGCCCGGCTTCAAACCCTCAATGCGTGCCGAGCTACGCTGGGCTGTCATGGTGTGGGCAATAGCTTCCCCCTGGTCCTGTGGGAACAGTGATAAAACAAGCCATATAAAACCAGCCAGCACCCAAAAGCAAGCGTCTGGCAGCTCTGGTTTAATCTGTCAGTACAACGCATCAAACATGAAGCAGATATGCCTGGCCCTTTCTTCTCCTCTATTACCCCTTTTCCACCAAAGCAGTTTCAGGTGCTAGTTCAGAGCCAGTGCTATAGCCGGTTCTTAGTTGGTTCGACTGGCGAGCGCTTTAAGAACCGGTTGCTTTTCCACAGGCTAGACAGCCAATACAGAGCCAGGGCTTACGTCACTCAATACGTTTCAGGTTTCGGTTCACTAGCGCGGCACAACAGGCTTGTTCGAGGTGCATCAGCGCCACGCAGATCGATCGATCGGCACACAACACTAAAGCACCGCGAGAGCGATCCAAAAGCATAAAGAGCCATCTGCTTTCCAGTCGCTCCCGCAGCACCCCAATATGCCTCACACCGAGTGGTCCGCGCAGCGCCGATCCATCCCGGACAAACCTAAACAAACTATCAGCAATGGCGGACGTTGCGTTGCTATTGATGTTCATGGCTTTGCGAACCTACATCGGCATCCAAACACGGCGAATCAAATGTGTTAGCGTTTAGCTGCTATTTCAAATATGGCGGTCCAAGTTTCTGTTCGTCTTGTTGGTCACAGTAACCCCGCCCCCAGCTCCTGATGCAAGTGGTTCTTCCTTCTAGCCCAGCAATGTTTTGGTGCTACTTACGAACCGCTTTTACTGGTTCGGAGCTGGTGCTTTGGGTGTCGAAAAACAAAGAACCGGTTTGAAACTAGGCTCTGGCCCTGAACCAGCACTGGAACTGCCTTGGTGGAAAAGGGGTATATGCAAATCCTCCTGCCTCCATTCCTGCCAAGCTCCAACTGCCTTGCGGTATCAGCGTTCAAAAGAAGGGGATGAATCAAGGAAGGAGTTAGGGAGGAGTGTTAGGGTACGAGAGAGAGAGAGAGAGAGAGAGAGAGGAAGGGTTGATGCTGTTGTCAGGATGAACGATTATGTATAGAGCAGAGGATGACAGTGGTGGAATTGTGATTGAATGCCCTTCGCTTCATTGACTTACACTGGCTCTTACCTTCTCATGGTATTTAATCTCGTAATCCAAGATGATGCCATTTGGTTTTTCAGGGGGGAGCCAAGAAAGACTCATGGTGTT
The DNA here is from genome assembly GCF_936440315.1 of Barbus barbus. Lineage (NCBI taxonomy): Eukaryota > Metazoa > Chordata > Actinopteri > Cypriniformes > Cyprinidae > Barbus > Barbus barbus. The sequence goes on along the minus strand of NC_136737.1, from coordinate 26,861,146 downwards.
GGCTGAGGCCTCCATCAGGTGGACGGTAGGAACTGCAGAGGGAGCTGTGTAGGGAAAATGAGAGAAATCCTATCTTAATGAAAGCTGAATTTCTATTTTTTCACATTTAGAACATGCTCACATTCAGGATTACCAAAAAGATGCGTTGATGTGTAAGCATCAGACAGCTCTTAGTCTTGGGCCCTTTCGGGGCCCCAGCCTCTCAGACAGAATGGATTCTAAAATCTCTTGTGAAAAGTACCATGACAGACAAACTGGAAGGCTTAGTATCTGGTAAATCCAGTCCACACAACCTAAAAACACATGCAAATATATGTATAGCTGCACACACCCTCTGTCCTCTCCCTTTGCTCTTTATGACCAATGACGACTTCTTACTGTCTGTCTTCCATAATATCTTTTTTTTTTTGGATAATTATGCACTTTCTTTGCCAAATTATTATGTGAAAAAGATGTATTATTTAAATTGTAAAGTATTTTTATGTTATGTTTGTATCTAATTAAAAACAAATAATTTTGGGGTAATTAACATATCCATTAACACTGCCTCTATGTACGATATAATCTATTGTTTGTTTTTAAGATTAAACGTAACCTGGTATTTTTTTTACCCATATATTCGTTTTAACACGACTTCTTCCATCTAGCTTTACATAATCTGTACCGTGCCCATTTGTCCTCAGAGCTGATGTTGCCGTCTCCGGTTTCTGATGTTATCAAGTTCTGTTCACACACTACAGTAGCTCTCAACATCCCCTACTTTCTTGCCTCTGTCTCTTTCTCCCTCACTGATTCTTTGTTAAAAGAATTTTAATCCCCGGGTCTGGTTCTTTGATGCTTTCCCTAGTAGCTCTTTATTATTCTGTCTGTCTCTTTGTCCACCTCCCCCAAAATCTCACTCTCCAGGCCTAACCCAGGCCTTGTTCAGAAAAGCCTCACCCTGAAGACAATGTTCCCTGGGCAGCCCACTTGCTTACTTTCACCCTTGGATTAAGGGGCCTCATCTTGAGCAGACAGTGGAAGTAACCATGACGTCCCTTGAGCTGATGGCTCGTATTATTATTTGTCTTAAAAGGAGGATGAATATTCAAGCACAGTTTTGGGAGATAATCTGATCACAGACCCTCCTGATTTTTTGTAACCATGGGGGTGGACTGCTGTGTGGGTGTGCATGTCTCCCCGGGATTGACTCATGTGCAACAACTGCCTGGGTTGTATGACAATGCCTTCGGCCAATCCCTGATAGCAAACAGAGGCATTCTTGGACCTGGGTGCTAACATAGAGTGCTAAAGAGAGGGTTATGCATATGCATAACTCTCCTGGGAAGTCCAGTGTCAATTCAAAACTTGAAATCACACAATAAGTGGCTTTTTTCACAAGGTTAATACATCTCCACATCTCACTAACCCAGCACACTCTAGCATAGAGTAGTTTAGCTTTGCTACTGAGGCTCATAGCACAGCTCTCTGGCATCAATGCATTCTGTGGGCTGAGCTCTTTGGGTAGAGTGCCGTGGGATGGAAATATCTTAAGAGAGGTCATTACACTTCATTATTTCAAACTAGATCACGTGAAGACATTTTTTTTGTAACATTTAAGGTCACACATGGAAGAGAATATTTGTAACCTGTTGGAACATGGTAGATGATCTAGCTGGTCAAGGCTGTTTATTAGAGTCTCTAGAACTAAAATAGTTTAGGTAGTTCTTGGACCATGACAGATGGTAACAGCTTGACATCAAAAGAAATCACTGAACTTACCAGCCTGGTTGGTGGTGATGTTAACAGAGGAAAACTGGGGTGCGTAAGGACTCTTGTTGGAGACTCCATTGACGGCCTGAATCTCAAAGCTGTACTGGGTGTGAGCCTGAAGGTTTCTGACCGTAACATGTCTCTCAGTAAGCCCAAGGTGGCGGGGAGAGATATCCACGTTGTCATCACATCGTGTGCAGGTACCACGTTCAGGCAGACATTTCTTACAGATGACATTGTAGAGAAGGTCCTCCCTTCCACCTTGGTCACGTGGGTCGCTCCACTCAAGTACAAGAGACGTCTCATTTACATTTGAGATGACGCTGCGTGGAGCTGACGGCACGGCTGCAAAAATAAAACATTTTTGACGTGTTAGCAGGTTTAACCTTGGTTAGTTGCTTTCCCAGCAGGTCCCTTAGCAAAGCTGGTTTGGCTGACCAATTGACAAGTTCCCTAAACCCCAACAAAACTTCCAAATTAAGCAGTGCCTGAGAAGAGAAAACCAACCCGGTAAGCAGCTATGACCATCAGGCTAAAGTAGGCTAATTTAAAATGTTTTTTTTAAGCAGGACATTTAAATAAAATTGGTCAAATGGGGCTTCACATACACTTAATGCAGATTAAGTGCTTTCATGTAACTAAAATTAAGCAAAACCTTGTTTTTCCCACTTGTGCTGTTCATTTTAACATCAAAAATGGCTAGAAATAGCTGTGGTGTTCACTTGGGAAAACATTTTTGTTGTGTGTATCTGTTCAGAGTGCTGACAATGAACACAAGCAGAAAAGAGCTAATATAAAACAGGAGAAATGGAAACGTTTTGAAACAATCCCAGTAGTCTTCTGCGTGCTGGATTGAGGAATTGCTTTACATATGGATGAGCATATGAATGTACATATGGTGTTTGGATCAATGTGGGTTTTGAGAGCAGAGAACATGGCAAATAAACAACACTCCTTATGTTTAGATAAGTTCATGATGGGTGAAATGGCCGTTTATTCGAGGGCATTACTCACTGGTGCATCCTGAGTCAGGCGAGTCATTGTCCGCCCGATAGTAGCTGGTTCTGCAGGAACAGATGCTGGCGGCTCCAGAACTTGTCCGACTGTTGGGCGGACATGGGGAGCAGAACCCTTCACCCTGCTTGGACTTGAAGGTGCCTGGACTGCATGCTAAAGAGAAAATGAGTTGTTTACTTAGACTGTCAGAGATAGAAACTCATAGCATATTTACTTTTTTGCTACGCATTTTTGGTGTATGCTTCCATCTAGGTATCTTTTCTTTGCATTCAGCAGCAAAATCAATAGCAATTTCCTTTTTGCAATTTGCATTTTGTGAGATCTGCTTGCCTTAATTTAGTTTCTTACTTTTGTTTTCCTCACCCACAGTATGCGGTCTAATCCTTTCCATCTTGCACTGTAAAATACGAAGGCGCACAGGTTCTTGCTTACGTATTTGTTTGGGACTGTTAATTTTCTGTTGTTTTCCTCCAGGGAAATAACCCCCTCATGACTAGACGAGTTCCAACAACATACCCTGGCCTTGCATAAACCCCATGTGCATATGCTAACCGTCAACTTCAATTACAAACACATGCCTGTTAGTTCCAAACAAGAGCACTTTTGGAAATGAACTCCTTCAATCAATACTCAAACACTGAGAATGTCAATGTTGTACTGCATGAAGTGTTCCTCTAAGATAAACAAAGCATATTAAAGACTACAAGGTAAAGTGTGAGCTGTTATCTTATGAATACAAAGATTAGTGTGTCATTCACAGGTCTTTGGCCTTTGTGGAGCTCTGACACCATTTACTGAGATTATGTACACATTGTATTGCATCTACGATAAAAGCAGAAGTGCTCTCCTGGCACACAATGCCAGTGTGATATTTCTGCTCAGAATGTCACTCAACTGTCTAAGTGATCAAGTAGTCAGTTTATGTTTATTACAAACAAGGAAAGTACTACGATACAGTTCCCAACCTACCAAGCTGTTTTATCAGTCGCTATGCTCTTTTAGAAAAAAAAAATGAATTGAACATCTGGTTTCTGGACAACACGATGATGTTCCCTATCTCAGAATGTGCAATATTGACACAAGGCTTCATTAGAGCAGGGATACTGTTAACTTAGGAGATTATTTGTTTAACCATTAATCAGGGGAGGCCAGAGATAGTTAGTGAAGAAGGAACATAGAAAACAGTTCACATAGAGATAAAAATGAAAGAGTGTAGGCCTTGTGAGTTTCGGTTTATCGCACATAACGTATCACTTTGGAGATTGAGTTCTCAGTGTTTTGCCTCGCATTTCAGATGTACATAAATCAACCAAAATCTTGGGGAGACAAATGAGACCATCTAGTTCTACCCCCCATGAAAGACTGCTTGACATTCCCCTTCAAAAAACACAGGCTGTTTTCTGAAGGGTTGAAAGTGCTGATTAATCGCTTCGAAGAAGGTAAGAAGTCAGTCCTTTCCTTTCATCCTCATCCTTCCTCTAGCAGCTCTCCTGAGAGAGCGAGAGAGGAGAGGTGAAAGAAAGCAAAGTAAATGCAAATCCTGTGGCTTTTTTCTCTTACTTGTACAGTCTATTGCTCACACTCTATTGTCCAAACCTTCTTCACTCTCTCCCTCTCTCATTGAGAGCAGAACATAGGACTTAAGGGAGTGATTAGAATTTGTGGTGAAATTGGAAGTCGGGAGAAAGAACTGATAAGGGAAATATGGAGCGCTAAGGGAAAAAAAGGGTCTTGTTGATTAATATTCATGTGAATGTCCTAATTGTGCTCTGGCAGGGTATTAATGAGACCAACGGCCTTCAGATGAAGTGAAGTGAAGTGAAGTGACATACTGCCAAGTATGGTGACCCATACTCGGAATTCGTGCTCTGCATTTAACCCATCCATCGTGCACACACACAGCAGTGAACACACACACACACCGTGAACACACACCCGGAGCAGTGGGCAGCCATTTATGCTGCAGCGCCCGGGGAGCAGTTGGGGGTTCGGTGCCTTGCTCAAGGGCACCTCAGTCGTGGTATTGAGGGTGGAGAGAGCGCTGGACATTCACTCCCCCCACCTACAATCCCTGCCGGCCAGAGACTCGAACCCGCAACCTTTGGATTACGAGTCCGACTCTCTAACCATTAGGCCACGACTTCCCCGGGCAAGAGAGAGGATACAGAGAGATTTATCCCTCATTTAGTTTCCGGTTGGCTTGATTAGAGAACATTTTATCAGGGTACAGCTGCCAGGGTTTTCATCTTGAGCCACCTCAAGCAAACAAATTAGTTTTTAACTGTACATCAGGCAGCAGATTTCCAAAGGACTGCCCACTTTCCCCTACAGGTATACGCACGTTTGATATCAACTTAACAGTAGTATAAAAAGTCCTTCATTACTTTGACAACTACATATATTTTCAGGATAAAAAAATAAATAAATATGTGATATATATATATATATATATACATATATAAGTAGTATACAGTTTAAAGTAGCATTTATGTATCTGTTATAACAGTGTAGGGTGACAGGGCTACGTAGGGTTAAGTGTTTGTGTAAATATCCAACCCTCTGTATGAACAATCATAACAGTTATGATTACCTCATACACCACAAATAATCCTCTTTTCTCTATACACAAAATATTTGCTGTTCAGTTTAGTTCTTTACCCCAGAGGTTCACTGCTCAGTGGCTCTGTCTTTGTAGTTCTTTTAATACTTGAACCAACTGTCTCTTTGCGACCTTTCACTTCTGGGGCCTTGACATGTCAGGGTTACTATTCTTTCTCCATCTTGTGCTCTTCATTAATGTTTCACTGCAGCCCTTGCCCTTGGTCGGCAAATCGATTCCGGTCTCCTCTCACTCCCAGCTCTCAATTTGACCCTTGACCTCCCACTGTCTGCTCTGCTCACTTTCACCGTGGCTATGTTACACGCTGGCTTAATTCACCTCAGCCTGAACCTGATATGTTTTTCATCAAGACCGCTCCTTTCTCTCAGCAAAATGTTCCACTCTGACAGACATACAGACTTATGCATTGCTTTGCTCTGCTTAAATTGAGGTCGAACAACCAAATTTGCTGTTAGGCCAAACACTTCAATAAAAAAAAACAGGATTATTTGTCCATTTGGCTTAATGTGATACCGAGAGATAAGACAAATTGCACAGTTAGAAAAACACACATATCAGCACTCACCTTGACACTGCGTGTCCTTAACTGCAGGCTCGAACCCAGCCATGCAAGTGCAGGAACCTACAGGAACCATCCACTCTCCATCTCCATTGCAGTAGAGTTTAAGAGGGACAGACACCTCCAGAGCATTCTGTACACAAGTGCCGGGGGCAATGACTAGTGACGTAGCCTCGGCTCCTGTGGCCGTCTCTGGGAAGACGGCAAAATTGGCAATGGTCGTGGAACACTTCTTGTAGAAAGCTCGGACAGAGATTAAAGACATGCAGGCGCCCAGGTCCTGGAAAGCCAGATAGAAGCCAGCCTTGGAAAGTGGACCAAAGCTGCGAATCTTGGTGTTGACCCGGCCAGACTCCAACATAGAGAAGCTCTCATCTGGAGCAATGGTGTCCACCTTAACATAAGGGTTCTCCATCCAAAAAGGACTGGTGGCGGTGGCAGAATCCGAGTCAGACTCGTAGTAGAATAGATTGAAAGTCTCTTTACATGATCCTGGAATGTTGGGGATACTGTTGCAATCTCGGACGGTGAACTTCATCTCCACATATACACGGAGAACATCCTTTCGAGGGATGAAGTCGCTGCGAAGCCAGTTGTTCTGGTTAAGCTCACGAACGTTGCACACTTGGTACGTTCGGATGGGGTTCATGGCATCGTCGTAACCGCTAACTTCCTCCCACTGAGAAAAAAAGGGAAAATAGAGAACACTAAGTCACACAAGTTCACCTCCAGAATGAGCTAGCACTTTATTGCACTGCATTGGAGGATTCTCCTAGCAATAACAAATTCTTTATCTAAAGTATGGTACAATACGCTTTATTGTCAGTATTACAAATGAAAGCATTCTCATTTTGATGTTATCCAGGTCTTTAGAACTCTGAGGTGTTATGCTACAGAGATACGGCAGGCAATAAATTGCTGCTTCTCAGCTCCAGCCCCACACATCGGAGCTATGAAACAATATAACGGAAGGAGCAAGCCAAGAAAAGAGTGAATGGGGTGGTTGAAAGAGAGGGGAGATTAAATTTTGTGCTTTTTGGTTTGTGCCTTTTCAATTACACATTGTGCGTGGTGTCATTAAGTGGGGAGCTGTACGCTGGTCTGCGTTCGCCAGTTCAATGAGGAAACCTGCCTGGAAAATTCATCAAAATTACCGTGGAGTGTCAGAACTCCATCGAATAAAAACGACGAGTGGATGTTTACCGTACACCTCAAGTGTGTGGAGTACTCTCTGCATCACTTCACAATCAATTACCTTTCAATTAAACCATCATGATTACATTGTATTCATGCAGATCAACAAGCTATGTTCAATGCTCTACCAAAATCCTTTCTTCCTGATCTACCAAAATTAAGAGCACACATCTTTTTGAAAAGACAGGTGAGAGGTTGATTGCATTTGAGGTAAAACCATGTGATACGACAACTACGCAGACTGTGGTCGAGTAAGAATGCCTGCTAGCAATCTTGGCAGCTAATGAAGGTTTTTACATCAACCTCAGCTTGTTTAAACAAACAGCATACTATATCAACAAGGAATGATTCATATTCATTCCAGTAAAGGAACAATTAGATTCATGCTCAACCTTGGGAAACCATCCCACTTCTTTTGATTACAGCGAGTTCAAGAAAAAGCGATCCTAAAGGAGAGAATGAGCTGTAGCCAAAAAGGAAAATGAAAACTAGCACGGCATCAAGAGATTTGTTGAGAGCGTAGCGTAGTGTTTGTGTAGAGGTGAAGTCTTTCATTAACACAGAGATATGGATGTTGTGCGGACAGGCCATTCATCCCTATGGGCCCCAGGGGGCTTCTAGAAGTCTCTGCTTTATCACTGCCTTTCTGAGCCAAGGGTGCTGAGATCAATAATAAGCATCAGGTCAATGCGACAGGAGAAAGAATGAGGTGTAAATGGGCATTTAGTTCAGTGGAATAAATTGCTGAGAGAGTGAAGATGGGAACAAGGAAGTGGCCCACACACTGGGATAGTTGGGCACCAAACATACATCTTTCCAAGAGTAATATGCCCAATCAATTTCTTTTCAACTCGATTTTTTTGGGAAATAAGCCTACTTTAAGCTACTTCTGCAAGTTAAATGTTGAAATGCGAAAGCACACACTTCGGATTCAATGTGAAAAGTTATGCACATTAACTTTCCGCTGCTGCATCTCTTCGATTTGTTGGAGGAAAAAAAAAAAAGATGAATGCATTTACTTTAGAAGCAGATGCTGCTGTGGAATTATGTGGTTTATTTATAAATATATAAGTGCATTACAGCTTTTTTTTTTTACTCGGTTTGTTTATCTTGGAAGAATTAGCAGGTCAGGTTTAAGCGACAGCAGGTCGTTATGTTTATTTATCCTTAATGGTGTTACAGTCTGTATTTATCTGTGTTTATTTCTCGGGTTACAGGTGTCAGGCTAATGACTAATAGAGGTTTTTATTTTTTCGTGGCAGATTAAATGAAAAGAGAAAAAGAACTGCGGAGTCAGACTGGGATTTATAACTTTTTTCTCCTGTTTTTATTATCTGGCCACATACCATTGAACTTAGTGTCACACAAGATTAGAAACGAGTGTGCCGATATGGAGGGTGCCTTTTATTTAGCCTAAAGTGTCAAAATTACATTTCACCCCAACAGAAATAAGAAATTATATTTTGCTAAAAAAAACGTTTTAAACTATTAATTATGACAAGTAGGTAACACACTCCCCCACCTCACCCAAATTCTCATAACTGCAATAAATGAAGAAATAAATATTTAAATTCAACAGGATTTATTGATCATGGTCATTTTTCGTGTATAGCCTTTATTTTTTGCAGATTTAAACAAAAACAAAAATACATATACTGTATTACAGTTATGAGAATCCAATGAGAGTGATGCATATTACAATGTCTGAATGCATTAAAACAATGACAATTTGTAGGGAAAATTAGTTTAAATCTGAAATAACATTTGTTGTGGGATCCGCTCCAGAAGGAGGATTGAAATAAAAAGTGGCCAGAACACTGGGAAATTTAAGGCAAAGGAGAAACCGCTGCCACATTTCCCCTATCTGTCCTAAAATACAGTGGGCTGGTGTGGGTGAAATGTATAGTGGTGTGCATGACAGACAGCAGACGGGATAACATTGGACAATGTATGTTCTGAAAAGCGGCATCTGTTGGGGTGTAAAGGGGTTGTTCTTGGGCCCATTGTGCTGGTGAGTTTTAGTGCTTTTAATGGGGACGGGAGGGATATTTACAAGAATAATATATGGACGGGGAAGGTGAAATGCCAGTTGATTTGTGTCTCTTGTGCCTCTGTGCATTGGTGCTAAGTTACTCGGAAGTAAAGGTTTTGGGGAGGGGTGACTGCAACAGCTGAGATGGTGTGGCTGGGGGCAAGAAGGGGGCGATGGACACATGCAGCACCCTGAAGAACAGGATACAAGGAAGAGAGGTGAAAACCCAAAGAATCAGACAAATACCAACAAAAGAAGTAAGAAAAGTCAGCAGTGTCTGGGTGAAAGATATACCGAGCGAAGGATACTTCTGCTGTCTTTGCCAAAAGCTTGTGGGCACAGATTTCACTTTTGGAGAATGAATGTAACACAGCTAGGGTGAAATCTGATCTGGGCATTGCCTTTATCTGATGAAACTCAGAGCTTCCTGTGTTTAACACACTATATTTGAACAAGACTGTAACTGGACCTCTTATAATACCTCTTGATTTAAAGGTTCGGGAACTAAGACATTTATGAGAAAATCTCACGAAACTGGTCATGAAAATGTGCAAGTCATTTTTAAACCTCAAATGAAATATTCAATGGAAATAATAAGAAATTAAATTTGTCTTAAAGAAAATAAGGCCTATTTCACAAGTTTGTATTTTTTAATTATTTTAATTACAATTATAAGTGTCATTACTGGATTGGGGGAAAAAAGAAAGAAAAAAAACTCAGCCATTTCTGTATTTCAAAAAATATATATTTTTCTATTTTTGTATTCATTTTATTATTATTATTATTATTATGGTAGTGAAAATTTTGGAGGAACTGTGCTTATTTGATATGGAAATAATGGCAAAATGCCCACAACAAAAAGGGAAGAAATTACTCAATAAAATAAAGCTAGCAGCTTTATATTTTACTTTTAATTTATATACTGTGTAAATGAAACAACAAAAAGGGGGGAAAAGCAAAACGATGAAAGAAAATATTGAAAAAAAAAGAAATGTAACAAAAAAAAAGTAAAAATAAAAAGCAAAAGCAAAACAAAAAATGAGGAAACAAAATAAATTGAGAATAAAACAACAACAATTTCACACACACACACACAAAACAACACACTCGCACCCTTAAGCTAGCATCTGTAAAACTCAAGAGGATATATAGTAGAAAAAGTAAAAACAAAATTAAGAAAAACAAAAAGGGGGGAAAAAAACAAAACGATGAAGCAAAATAGTGAAAACAAAACAAAAATGAAAAACAAAAAAACGTTGCAACAAAAAAGGAAAAACAAAATAAAAATTCAAAGTAAAACAATAAATCAAAACAAACAAGAGGGAACAAAGAAACCAAAATAAAATAGTCAAAACAAATAAAATAAAATATAATTTTATATGAATTTTTTTTTTTAAAATAAATAAATTCCATAATAAATATAATAAAACAATAAAATACTGGTCTTTATTTTATATTGAGGTCAAATGTGACCTGGAGAGAATTTTTTGCAGATTCACCTCTGTATATTTTATATTTTTGACTGAAGGAGCGGATCATATAAGCACGATGGCCTCAGGTTAACCAAAGTCAAACACACAAGAGTAATAACTCACCCCAGTTTCAGGATGCGAGGTCCATGCGAGTTCAGTGGTGGCCCATTTGGTGTCCATCAGTGTTTCTGCAGAACAAAAAAATAAAGATCCACTCAGTTTAAGGAACAAAATTAGCCTATACAACCAGCAAAAAAAAAAAAAAAAGAGAATTAAATGGAAAACCTTGGGAGGAAGTGATTTCACACTGTGCAGGATGAGCTAAGCGACACATAACTGTCACTATCCATATTGTTAATAGGTATTAATGCATTGCGGTAAATTCATGGGTGCAGGAACGGAGAAATGCTAATCAACAGTGAAAAGACGGCAGAAAGGCGAAACAGCTTTGTGGGTGATCCAGAAGGCATTGTCAAAGATTTATGACAGCCCTCCTCTAATTAGATTTAATTAGCCGTGTATTTGCTGGGTGGGAAAGAAAAGCTAAGTGTTTTTGAAAGACAACCCGCTCCCCTTCCCACACGTACACACACAACACCTCCACACACTCGCACCCTTAAACTAGCAGCTGTAAAACACAAGCGGATATAAAAACAGAGCAAAGGAGTTCTTGAATAGCACCATAAAACTCACAAAAGGAAGATCTTCACATTTCCTCAATATGCTCTGCCTGTCTGTTTGTTTCTGCTTTTATCCCAGCAGCCATATGTGCAACTCTCTGTTTTTATTATAATGAAAGCACACTCAAGACTACCAACATATTGAGTAAACCATTTTACCTTCCGCAAACTGCTTCGGCTGTTTATACGTTGCGGCTGCAGTTACAATGCATACTGAGACAGTGTTTACTGAATTAGATGAATGGGTGTATTTAAAATAAATATCAGAGGATGTTTCTTTTCCTCTAAAGTGAGCAATAGAAACACTGTTACACCTGGTATTAACATTCATTCAGGGTGGTTATTATTATTATTATTTAATACCCCCAAACAACTCAAAGTTGCTGTTAATAATAATAATAATAATAATAATTTTTATAATGATATCTCATTATGACTCCGTATCTGCACATCAGTGTTATTTAAGTGCCACTGAGATGCTATTATAGTTTTTGTTATTATATATATATATATATATATATTTATTTATTTATTTATTTTATTTTTTTGCTTTCGGGTTAATTTTGGTAAAAAGTTTTGTAATTATATTGTGTGTCTGTCATTTTTATTAGTTTTTTGTTGTTTTTAAATATGTATTTATTGTTTTTAATAAATGTTTATTTCGGTTTTAGTTTTAAGTTTTTAATACATCAAGTGAATTAAATAAAAATGGGAAATGTTGCCTTGGAAATAAAATAATTAATTAAATAAACAAACAAATTGTTTTTATTTTAATTCCATTTACATTTATTTTATTTCAAGTAACAGTTTTTTTTTATTTTATTTTGCATTTTAGTTTTAGTTAACTATAATAACCCTGCTGCTTTTTATTTATTTATTTATTTATTTAATAATAATAATGCCTTTTATTTTCATTATAATTATTATTGTTGCTATAAAAATAAACAATAAATACTACTTTTATAATAAATAAAAAATAGCATTTAATAAAAAATAAAAAATATGAATTTATCACACAACTGTAAAATTATATATGTATATATATATATATATATATATATATATATATATATATATATATATATATATGACTGTATGATTTTCAAACATTAAACCAACAAGCTTTCATTTTGCCGGGAAAATAAAATGAGCCCTTAAATTAAACTGCAGTCGTTGTGACCACAATATTGCGATTTTGATTTGATTAATTGCGCAGACCAATTTATTAGCTCAGTGCCAATGCATCCTGATGCGTCCCGGATGACAGCTAAGGACCGCCTACTCACCTGTCAATCAAATCACACATAGCACTCAGTCTAATTTGACTGAGATCATATCACTCGAGACAGATGTTAATACCAAGTTTATATTATTTCTATCTTCTCTAGTCATCTTTGTTTACTCGTGTGATGTAGCCTACCACTAAAAAAAAAAAAATCCCCACCACAGGAAATATCAAGCTGAAGTTGAGAAGTTTCTAACATGTGGGTGTTTGTACAATAAGTAGAAACTGAATCTGAGGCAGCTGTTTATTCTTCAGACAGAACCAGCCATTGATTTCCTGTCGGGATGTCATGCGGTGCGTCCGGACCGTCATATTGTGTCACTGACTGACAGGTCCGCCGATATTCAAACCCGTTTAAAAGAAACCCACAAGTCAGCTGCCAGATGAGAAAACGCTAGCGCAAATAAAATGCAAGACAAACCCAGAGAAAAGTAGTGTAGTGCAAGCGAGCCGTGAACGTTCGGGAGCGAGCTTCTGTTTTGTTTGTGTTTTGTAAGCTGTGCTGAAAAACAGCAAAGCCGAGCATTGTGTCAGCTGAGCGCGCATTTAGATGAGGAGGCAAGTCCCGGCTCAATGAGAGAGTGAACGCACCCCATCCCGCCGCAGTCAGGGGGGCGAGAGGCCATGCCCTCAATGCGACGATTCATTCACACTCCAGCAGCGGCACCGAGCCTCCATTACACCTCGCTACTGTTAAAATGGCTCCACACAGGGAAAGTTTTGTATGGCCCACCGGAAGACGAAGTTTATTTCCTGTTCCTCTCAGTTCTGAGGAAAAACCTAAGAGTATGGGTCTTTTCTGGCAGGACGGCGAACCTGATTGACGAGTGCGGAGACAAAAACTCGTCCTTGCAAAACCTGAATGTTTCAGTGTGAAGCTTGAGCAAACTTCAGGCTATAAACTCATGACGTAAAACACACGCCATAAACTTTAGTCAGTGAGGCAGAACATTTATGAAACTTGAGAAAACAGGCCCGACACATAAGTTAACTGCTGCAAAATGAAACCCAGGTTTACTTATTCACCTCATGCTGACTTAACGGTCATAAAAAAATTATTAAATTGTTTTTTTAACTAAAAAAAAACTGAAGTATAAGAAAATAATAAAAATTTACTATATAACCTACTACTACTACTAAAAAAAAGCAATTAAGTACAATATTTTTAATAATATAAATATACCTATTTATTCAGTACTATTGTGTAAAATTATATATATATATATATATATATATATATATATATATATATATACATACATGTGTGTGTGTGTGTGTGTATATATATATATATGTTATATTATATTTATGTTATATTATATATATATACACACACACTTTTATACACACATACTTTTATTTTTGATTGTTTTATTCAGTATTTTTGTCACATATTATAACATAAATGAAAGGTTTATGAATAAGTTTAACATTATCACTCTCAGAAATCTCAGGAAATATAAATATTTGACGTTACTACAGCCATATCAAAATTATAAGTCATTGTTATTGGTCCAAACACTAAACTTCTTTAAAGAAAAATAAAAATAAAAAATAAAATACTAATATATAAGAAAAAAGTATAAATATATAAAATACATTGCAATGTATAAACAAATATATATATATATATATATATATATATATATATATATATATATATATATATATATATATTATTAGATTTTTATAAAGAGGGTCCCATATAAACTCAAAAATCCCAGGAAATGTGAGGTCACTAAAGCACATATCAAAACACCATCGCTGAAAGAACATGAATGTGTCACCGGATGTTTAGAAGTAAATATGGAAATCTGTGTAAATTATAAAATGATAAGTCAGTGTTTTTGGTTTAAACACTAAACATACAAGTTGCATGACATGCACACATTCAAAGGCAAATTCACATTCTCAGAGTTGCATGTTAACACACACACACACACACACACACACGTATATTGATGTAAGAAAGGTCAGCTCTTCCTTTCTAATCCTCTAATGACAGAGCAGTGCTAATAACAGAGAAGACAGAGAAATACTTGAATCAACACACACATTCACACACATTCTCCGGGTTTATGAGTTTCCTTAAAATATTTCTTTGTTCCAGTAAGCAATGGTTTTGAAGAGGGGTATGTGAACAAAACCACCTCTATTGATACAAAGAATGTTCAGTGGATTTAGAAACTGAGTCAGTGGCGTGTGGGCAGACAGGTGAGAGAGATTACGGCGCAATTTATGCTTCACCTTTACCCAGTCTTTTTTTGTGTGTGTCATTTGGAGCTTAGAAGATGTGGAACGTAAGAAAAACTGGACTGGGAGAGTGCACATTGAGGGCTAAAAAGAACTGAATTTACATATAATTTTGCATTTCATGAAAATTAGAGGCTAAGTGTGTAATTTCTGCACCATTACCGTCACAAAATGGAGCTACAAAGATAACAAAAAGAAAAGTTGTTCAACCGGTTTTCTCCTCTGCGCCATTGGTCAGTCGAACAAAAAGCCCCGCCCACAAACACATACTATTGGTTGAGCCAATGCATTTGTTATAAGCTGGTCGAGATATTGGAAGATAAAAATAAATGATATATGTATATGTATAAATATATATTTTTTTTGGAATCAATTGTAATGAAATGTATTTTATTGTAAACTGACACATTATTTTAGTAGTATTCAATTATTTAGAGAAATAAAGTTTGTGAATTTGCTGAAATTTTATTTTAATTTCTATACACACACACACACACACACACATATATATATATATATATATATATATATATATATTCATTGCATTCTCAAGTGTATAATCAACTTCTCATTATTTTTCACGAATAATTAATTAACTCTCTTGGATTCTCAGATCTCTGCATTCCATCTTGCGTCTAAAGGTTCACCAGTTTTGTCTCCCGTTGCACCGTTGTGAAATTGTACCGAACGGCAGGCCCCGTGACCAAAAAAAGACTGTCACTCTCTGTCTCCAAACACTTGAGCTCTGTTTTGCCACCCAACACTGAGATGTGTCGAAAGCGTGGGGAAAACACTGCTTTAAACTTATTAAAGCTATTAGACTGATTGCTTTGTGTGTGCTTTACTTGCTGCTTTTATTAGCTCTTGGGGGGGTGAAGGAAAGTGGGTGAAGCAGCAGAAAGTGGGGGAGAGAGTATGGGAGAGAGGGGGAAAGTCGTTGAAAGAGGATGGAGGGGGAAAGGGGGGATTATTTAAATTGAAATGTGGTGAGCGGCCCGAGCTTTTGTGCCGCACTGGAGTGTGGTGATTAGAGGAGAAGGCAGCTTTTGGCGAGCTGGCGTGCAACCTCTAATTGGTCGACGCTTCTTGATGTAGGTGGCTGGATCTCCAACACCCTGAATCCTCCATGGGAAACCCATGAAAGGGACCTCCTCATCCCCATCCGTCCACTTGCCGTCAGTCACAGCACAATGCTTGTCACTCTCCTGGCCATTTACGTACTAACAAGGCTCACTGTCAATACGGCAGATGTAGCGCTCATTTCATGGTGGATTTACCATATTTTTTTACTAGTAAAATTGCCTGAAAATTCTTTGCTGAATTCGTAATTGTACAGTGGAAACTCTTAATTATAGGAAATCACAGCTTTTTGCCATTTGACACTTGTCGTCATGTAAAAAAATTCAAATTTGCGCTAGATTTATATCTTTTACTACTCAAAGTTGAGTATTCAAGCTATCAATTTCTTCAAAGATTCAAGATAATTTACTTGTGTAAAAGTGTGCTTAATTGTATTGAATGTGCACTTGTAGCGTACTTCGATTCTTAAAAGTATTTATTTATTGTATACTTGTAGATAACAAATATAAATTAAATAAAAGGTCAATTAAGTGTACTTAAAGAGAATACTTAAGTAAACTTAAAAGTACACTTTTAAGTCATTGTTTTAATAATATTTTGCAATGCTTTAAAGAAGTGCGCTTATTTTGTGTTTGTGTTGTTCGGTATTATATTTAAAGTTGAATTGTTAAATGTAATACATTTAAATGCACTACATGATTATAAATGTGTAATTACAAATATATTTAAAAACATGACAAATACTAGTTCCAATAGGAATTACAGTCAAGTATATTTTAGTTTACCAAACATGCTTTCCAGTATATTAAATAGTAATTTCTAACCTACTTAAGCGGGTTGGAAAACACTCTAAAATTCAGCTAATTGCATTTTAAATAAATTTGCACAATAATACATTTGCAATAAACATGCAATTAAGTGTCCAAAAACATGGTTTACCAAAAATGCTTGCCGGTATATTCAACAGTAAATTTTAACAATATTTCAAAGACAATAAAACTACATTTAAAGTCATACTTAAGTGGGTCAGAAAACACTGTAAAATTCAGCTAATTGTATTTTAAATACATTTAAGCTATAATAATTTTACAATAAGCATGCAATCATGTGTCCAAAAAAAAAAAGTATTCCGTTTGCCCTTAAGTGTATTCTTTTAAAGCATATTATTTCCCATATTAAGTACTATTTTTGACCGATTTCCTAATTTTGTGGAATTACATGTGGTCGTTGCGCAAATCTCTTTCAACGTTTTGACACCGTTTTGACACCGGTTACGATGACAGCATTTGACAGGAAGATGACAAAGAGTATAAGTGCGTCTGCTACATTTTTGTTTGTAGTGTTAATTAGTTCTTCAGCTAACATTAGAAGACATCGGGATTGGCGCAAGGTATTAGGGGGTCTGATTTTGAAGTTGACATCAAGGGAATGGGTGTGGGGAAAATGAGCCAGTTTGCTTTGATCAAACTGAGTCAGACATGCCGTTCACGCTCACAGACAGCAAAAAGATGAGCATGCCGGGTTCATACAGCGAGCAAAAGATGAGCCACGACCAAGATGAATATTCAAGCCCTGTTCGTGTTTGCATGAACCCCGTAGTGCGTTCCAGTTCCAACTTCAGCTCTAGAAATGGGCATCGCAGCCCTCCTTACGCACATTCGTTCTCGTTGCTTTCCTTTTTCAAGGCCTTTAATTACAGAACGCAGTCAATCTGATGAACAGGCAGCCCCTGGGGCAACTGTCTGCTAACCAGGTGTGCTCACAACTATGCGTTCACAGTGTCTAAATGCATGTCCTTATTACTAGCATGTCCAGAGCTCTTGAAGAAGTAGGGCAATCATGTTGTCTGTTAAACCTAGTAAGACCTTCCCAATGTCCCCCTCTCCCTGTGAATAACTTGAGGGTTGTAATATATTTTCTTATGTGATTGACATTTATTCATATTAATACCTTAGAGTAGTATTACGTACACTTAAGTTGCTACTATTAAAATTTTAGGGGTAGAAATGGTATAAAATGTCCCTTTAAGGATTCTACGACAAGGGATGAGCTGTTGTACCCAAAAGGTACACATTTTTTTTTTTTTGAGAGTGTAGGTTTTACAGTATTGTAATGTTGTAATAAAAACATTATTACATGTTATATGACACATAAAACATTTGGTATTATAATTTGTAGTGAAAAAGAAATGTACGCTCAGAAAACAAAAGGTACAAAAGCTGTCACTGGGGTACCTTATTTACCCCTATAAGATGCATATTAGTAGGCTACCTTAAAAGGTACTACTAAAAAAAAATGAGGGGTAGATAAGGTGCAAAATGTCTCTTTTAGGGAACTGTTATTCAATATATAAAACATTTGGCATTAAAATGTCTAGTGGAAAATCACTATACACTCTGCCATGGGGTGAACCTTATTTAAGGCTGAAATTTGCATATTAGTACCTTAAATGGTACTACTATGAATCTTTTATGGGTAGATAAGGTAACAAAAAAAAGTCCCTTTAAAGGAAATAGGAAAAAGTTAACCTCAAAGGGTACAATGTTTGCATTTTTATTCTTAGAGTGCATGTATTACAGTATTATAATATTGTAATAAAGATATTATTACATGGTTATGCAGTACAGAAAACATTTGGCCTTGACATTCCTAGTGGAAATCACTGTAAACTATATACAAATGCTGTCACCAGGGCAGTACCTTTTTAAAAAGGTAATTTTTGTAATTATTATCCCCTAAAGATGCATATTAATACCTTAAATATATATATTAATAACTAAAGAGTACATATTAGTACCTTTTGAAATGCTACAGCCCCAATGACAGCTTTTCAGAAAGTGTATATACACCATAAGCCATGGTATAGAATGAGTCAAACTATTTCGCCCTGACCACCTACGCCCATTGTGTTCAATCGTCATGAATTCGGCGCGTGTCCCCTAAAGCACTTAGTGAAAGAGTTACAATACTGCGCATCAGTTACTCTGTTGTGGCTAGGCAGGACACAAGATGCGTTGAGATGGAGATAAAGCACGATCAGCTATTAATGAGCACTTAAGCTAACACGCTGGCATATACTGATACCGAATGTTGATCCGATTACAGATTTCACAATAAACAGGAGCCGTCTGTTAGACTCACATTGCTGCAGGAGTACAACCAATTAATGCGTTCATGTTTCTTCTTGTAGAGGCAAATTATTGTATGGCCGCAAGGCAAACAAGAATACATAGGCCTCATCTGTGTGTATAATCTTAGTTTGGTGTTTTTGGTTAGAAATGAATCAAATGTGTTCTCCACTAATCAATATCTACCAAGGGTTTAATTCAAAAGCTTGTGTACTTTTTGGTGCTCCAGTTCATCCTTAAAAATGTTACAGTATGACGGCTTCGCTACCGCTGACTCTTCAGGCATCGTTACACAACTGTAATGATAGTGTTTCCTCATCAGAGAGAACGACAGCTGTACTTTTATGATGTATGATGTGTTTCATGTAGATTCTTCCTCTGAAACACTAGCATAACGTAATGTATGTGTCAGAGCATGTGATTCTCCCCACAGTCATGTTTTGGTGTCGTATTAATGGTCACATGTTTATGACATCTAAGTAAGAGTTTCTGTTTGGGGTTTTGTACATAATTATAAAGGAAAACTCTAGAATGAGAGTTTAGACACATAAGGGACGTGGTGATGGAAAAAATAGGAGATAGCGGGACAAATTATATTCCAATGCTTTTGTATTATGTCGCAAATGTTGTGTTTACCTTAGAAACTTAGTTGTCACTTGAAAAATGTTCAGAGAAACATTTCAGAGCGTTTGCCTGCAGAACTTTGCGATTATGTGAAGTTTCTTGTGGGAACGCAAACGCTTTGCAAGTTTCTCAGGGAAATGCTAATTTCTGCAGGTGAACGCAAAGTTTCTTGATTGAACGCAAAGATTTTGTGACTTTTGCGACTACGCAAAATTTCTTGGGCAAAACGTTTGTGCACCAGTGCAAACTTTCTCTGGGAAACACAAACTTTGCTCAGACAACGCAAAAGCATTGAAATATATATTTTTTTCCACAGATTTCCAAATTTCCAAATACATTTTTATTATTTTAATTTTCTGCATTTTAGAACGATAGCAAGAACTAGTGCTGTCAAACGTTTAATCGTATCCAAAAAGTTTTTGTTTCCATATTATATGCGTGTGTACTGTGTATATTTATTATGTATATATAAATACACACACATGCAGTATATATTTCTAAAAAATATTTACATGTATATATTCATATTCATGTAATTTATATTATATATATAAATATATTTAAAATATAAACATAACTTATTTTTCTTAAATATGTACATGCGTGTTTATTTATATATACCTAATAAATATACACTGTTCACACATTATGTAAACAAAAACTTTTGATTTTGATTAATTTTGGATTTGATTAATCGTTTGACAGCACTTGTAAAAACAGATGGAAATGTGGTGATGGAATGACATAGCAACCATAAAAATGTTAAAACAGCCTAAAATATCTTACATTTTTAGGTTCTTCAAAGTAGCCATCCTTTGCTGGCGTCTCAACTGCTCTTTCTTTCTGCCTTTTTAATGTTTCATTCACACCTTTTCTATCTCTGTCTTCTTTTCCCTAGCATCTGAGGGTGTATCAGTCAACAGGAAGTGTTTTGACAGGCCGACGCTGATCACAGCCATCCTTTCCATCCACTTCATTCTCTCTCATTCCCCCCATATCTCTGAAACCCCTTCTCTCTTTGTCTCCCTGTCCATCATGCTCTCCAGGTCTCCATTACTGTCAGTGGGGAGCAGGGCCAGCTACAATAAATACAGATGACTCGACTAGCCAGTTGAAAACTGCAAGCCGGTGAGAGCAAACAGGTTTATGGAAGGTTTGGAAGAGAAGGATGCACACTTTGACTCAAGCATTTTGTAAATGGCACTGACTACATAATAATACATATGTTGATCACAAAACGTCACAGTGATGTGACCCAAGCAAAGGGTTCCGCAGAAGTGCCAATTTGCTTCATTGTGTTCCACTCACAGAAATACTTTCTATTCAGTACAAAAACACCTCTCGAGCAACATAAAAAATTTGGCTGAATATGCATTTATGTTTCTGGTTTCACCATGGTGTCATCTCTCTATTATTTAAAATAATAAAAAAATAAGAGTCAGAAATATATATAAAAAAATCAAGTAACTTTTAGAGACCTTTGCATTTAATAACATCGCATTTAGACGTTCCGTTTAAATGTAAAATAGAGCTTTCTAAAAAGACACTAATGTTCAATAAATAATTAAATTAAATAATTGTAAATAAATAAATAAAAAGGATTAAACTATTACAATGGCATTGAACACTGCTCAGCAGAATTGGAAGAGTTGGAAGTAGTTTAAACAGTAATGTGGCTTTAGTTCATCATTCACACAAGCCTAAAGCCTCTAAGATGTGTAAAAACTTCATTTCAAAATGAGTGGAGAAAATTGCAATCCGTCGGGCATGATGAACCCTGCCATTAGCTGAGACTAGCATAAGCACATTTTAACTAACAGTCAAACACCTCTCCCTCTCCTCAAGCGAAAAGTATAAAAGGACTATAATCACGATAATTATGTTTTGATTGATTTTCTCATTCTGGTTGAAATTCAACTCTGGCTGTAATAAACTGCCAGGAATGCAAGTCTGCCAATACTGAAAAAACAAAAAAAACAAAATTGAAACTCTAAAATATGCCTCCACGCTAAATAGAGAGCTCAATGCATCATTACCCACAACTCATATAATCAGTCAAGCTATGTCCCAAAATCTGGCAGACGGTACTGATGGAGATGTTTTTACATAAACCAAAAACAAAGTGCACTGGCATTATTCATATAGTGCTATTGAGGCACGTTGCCATGAAAAGTCAACACATCTTTGCTTACTGGGCAATAACAGTGAAAAAGACAGAAACGTCCAACTAGAAATTGGAAAAGAAATCAACCCTGAGAAATTTTCACTGGAGAAATTAATGTGACAACTAGCCCCGGTCTCCAGAGAGCCCTGTGCCCTTCCTCAAAATCCTGAATATGTTGGTTTTGGAGATACCTTTGTATTCCCCTCCTGTGTTTTGTAATCCAAGCCAAAGAATGAGGCGGGAGGCATGTCTGACTTCCCCATACCTCCATTCCAGGTTCATTATGGAGGTATTTTGGCACCGCGCTGCCCACTGGCCTTGCCTGTCAGCCGTGGAGAGGAGCTGTCTGTTGTAGCTGCTGTCCAGGGACTCATCTCCATCCTCCAACAGCCTGTTTGCCGTACTCACCTCCCTTTGACACGTTCATTATGCCACTGCAGAGGCAGCCAACAGACATCTAGGCTAAATATATGGTAATGGCACGATACCTCAGGACCACTGGAAGGCATTTGCCATGCTATAACACTAAGGAGGTACTTTCCATACTTGAAGATTGGTCGAGGTGTGTGGAAGTCTAGGTTAAAGCTATAAACCATACAAATATAGCCTACAAAAAAGACATTTGAAATAGGGGTTGACCAATATGTGTTTTCAGGGCCAATACTGATTATTACAGATCAAGTAAAAATTTGGCACTGACAGCAAATTGGTTTTGAAAATGAAATAATAAGTCAGGCCAATAATCAATCGGTCGACCCTAATTTAAAACAACAGCAAAAAAAATAAATAAATAAATATGTATCAAAAATAGTGACAGTCTAGCAAAAATATTAATTATGTAAACAGGGGTTGCAAAATCACACACATACATATATATATATATATATATATATATATATATATATTTTTTAGATGTAATAAAGATTTCCATATTTTAAGATTGGATATGTAGGTGTGTGACAAATGTAAAACTATCAGATATAGGCTTTATAAAAAGCATTCAAAACATTAAAAATGTAGCAAAAATAATTTGTGACAATCTAGCAAAAAGATGAATACAGTTTTATATATATATATATATATATATATATATATATATAAACCATACAATAAATAAAAATCTAATATGCAAGAAACCTTAAAACTCTTGGGTTCATCATTGCAGTCTCTCAGAAGGATCTAAAAATGTAGTATGTATAAACATAAAGGCTTTGGTTAGAATTTTTTATGGCTCTGCTTCAAATTATGTAATGAGATATATGTCTGGGTAAAATTACTCCTGATATAGTCATCAGCCAAATATACAGTCTCATCTTACTATGCAAACATACAAATAACCTCTAATGGCTGTCAAATATGAGATTTCTGTTTTGCATCACGGGACAGATGTTTGTTAGCAGCTACTGGACTGATGTGGTCCACATTTCCAGCGTTCCAGTGGCTTTTGATCGCTTCGTAATGTTTCAAATATACCGTCTGGGGCAGCCAGTGAGGTTGCAATTCCTTTTCATTTCTTGAGAAGAAAACCCATCTGTGAGGGCAAGAACCCAGCTAACTTCCCAGTGCCGTCACATATTAGCATTGGCAGCTACTGCTGAAGACATGGGAACAAATCCGTAGCTCAGTTTCGGCTGTCATGCTGCATGCTAATTATCAGGATATGTTGTGGTTTACCTGCTAGAACAAAGAAAACATGTCTAATGGCTTCAACTACACCACAGCGTAATAGGAGTCATTATGTTAGGTTCTTTGGACTTTTTTTACATTTCTTGCTACATATGACAGATTAGCCTGAGGCAGCACAGGCTTCTTTCGACTAGCTCTTCTCACGTTAGCTCATTAAGCCCAGAGCCACTCGTTAATGTTTACCTGCCCACTTATTATCTGATTCAGTTCAGAACTGCAACAGAAAAGAAAGGATAGGCAGTTACCGACAAGAATGTGGATGGGTAGGGCCTTTGTGAATGTTGAGCCGACAAATACTCGCAAAAAAACAAATACACACCCACACGTAGTCTCTGAATGCGCTCAATGACTAAAGCATGGTTTGGAACTGTCCTGAGTGAAAGGGACACCATCATTCATGCTATATTTGAGAACACTCTTTTTGGAAATTTCTACCAAGCTTTGGCACTTTGAACATGTGTCAATAAAAGAAAGTAGGGCGCAGAGATATGCAAATTTCAGAAGCTCCCACAGCTGAATATACACGTATATACAAGCACAAGGTGATGTTACCCCAAAAAGCAAGTTCCTCGATCAACATTGTACAGCTCAAGCCAGGGAACTGATCATTTGATGGGAATTTTGTTCAGGGACCAGTAAAGTTGGCTGATTCAGGTACGTCCTAGCTAGGTGAATCATAATAACGTACCAATAATTGTATTATTTGCTATAAGCTCACTGGAAAAACATCCCTCTAACTACAAAAATTTACTTATACATACAAATCACTGAAGTTTCCAGTTGAAATTAACTCTATTGATAGAAAAATACCAACAATATTTATTCCAACACTATGTGTATGGCTTTTCTGTTGTAGTAGAAGTGCTCAGATACATCCTGTGAAACATGAGTGATGATAAAAGAGCTCAATGACTTGTAGACAAACAAAAATGGCACTCTTGTTTTTGTAAACACTATCGGTTAGATTTAGTGTCAGATTTAGCATAGATGAAGCGTTATATATCCAAAATGCAATGAAGCATTAACGTTTAAGCACCACTTACCGGATATCACCTGTTTCAGCAAAAACTGAACACAATTTTAGCGCCACCAACTGGACATTTCACTTTGAACGTGCCGAGAAACAAACAAAAAGAAACGTAATATATCTTTGCAGAAATGTCGCCACAGGCATGTTTTTCCAATGCAACTGGGTTCTAATTGAAGGTTATAGCTTATTATTTCTGTTTACTCTTGGCACCCTCCCTGTTGGCTAAAGCAAACCTGTTGGTTGCGATTGTCCCTATGCTTATCTGTTAGATCTTTTCAGCCATGTTCTTAATTGCTGCTCAGTTAATTAATCTCACACTTGGCTGCAGTAATAACTTGACTCGTTAGACCTTTCTAAATGGTTGTCGGCTCTTTAACGCACAGACACAGGCTAGCAGAGTGTATGGAAGATGGTCATTGGAGTAATTTATTCATGGACTCCACCCCCGAGACTGTTGATTAAAAAAGAAACAACTGCCTGATTAGGACACATGGGCGTCTAGGTCTTTGGCGATCACATAATCATGCACTTAAGTGTTTCACTTACAGCAAATTGACTCACAGATTGTGACAGAAGGTATTAGCGATTGAAGTTCATTTCTGGGCAATTATGCTGGAGAAGGTTGATAGACAGTTGACATCCAATTCTAGGGTGCCCCATATGGCCAGGGGTTTAGATGTCTCCAAACAATTAAATAAAAGCCTTGATACATGTGAATGATTTTTTATAATTATGCGTGCAAGGAAGGGCCACTTGAAAACCTCCAGATATAAATCAGTAATCAGTGCAACTGTGCTGAGTAGGCTACAGTTCTGAAACCATTTATTCCACAACAGTCTATCTCCACAGTCTTTGCTGGCCGACCTGGGTCAGGCACAATACTTCCTGCCCGCTTCAAATCATTAACCTAGACTTTATGGGTGTCACTTGCAGCTCCTGGCCTCAACGAAAGGAATGGTGAAATTTATTTGTGTTTATTACCTTACATACACTGCCATCTGCACTCCATATTCTATAGAGATACAGTTCATCCTATCAACTATTTGTACTGGATGAACATGAGGGTGAACAACAGACGACAGAGTTTTTATTTTAGAGAGAACTGTCCCTTTAACCCCCGGAGTGGGTGTTTAAACATCATAATATTTGCATACACTGTAAGTAAATCAGGTGGAAGAGAGGTAGGCCAAAGCTAAGAGGTATATCTCCAGAGGCTGATTATGGCACAGATGCACTGATGAAGGGCCAGGGGAGGCTCCGTCTGCCTGCCCGCCTAGAACTATACTGTCAGGGGCTGACTAATGTATTATTCACCCTTCATTGATGTGTAACTAAAGCCAGCGGCTGGGGAGCCTGGGCCACCAAAACCCCCCACAGATGGTAAACCCCCGACAGGCTACTGAGCTCCATTGATTTATGGGTCTCAGTAGAGGGCCTGGTGAGAAGGCCGAGGGAGTTAGAGAAGGATGGAGGGAGGTCTGAGTTAGACAGGAGAAGGGTCACATTTTTTTTATTACAATATATGCTTTCACTATGTGGTTATGTAATTTTTAAAACACTTTTAGGCCCATATTGTGTTATAAAACACTTCCCACTCATAATCTGAATAATAATAAAATCTATAAAGTCCAAATGTGGGTGTATCTGGAGCCATCACACTAAAATGGCACAGTGAAGACAGTGGCGATAATGGAAGAACTAAGGCAAGTGGACACATGAGATAACAGAGTTGAATAAACAGGAACAGTGTACCAGAAATGAGAAATGCAGGGCTGCTACTGGGCGTCTGTTTGTAGTGCAGGTGACATGGAAGGTTATAGCAATCTAGAGTCAATCATTGACTGATAAATCAAACACGGTGGCTTTTAACGGTGTCTACACTGAACCAATAAAGTCTCTATTTTGGGGTATAAATGTACAAGTGTTGGTTTGTTGCGGTAATGTGAAGTGCCTGAGAAGCACAGAAGGCAAAGACGACGACTGGGAAAGATAATTTTATGTTAGAACGCCCTTCAATTTAGGAAGTACAGGTGCTAAGAGATGCAATTGACAGGTATCGAGATAATGAGAGGTCTGGGAATTTTCTGCTGTTGTTCTCTCTCACACACACGTAGATCCACTAAATCCAGCACGCACACAAAGATAGACATGCCGTCACGAAGACTCGATGGCCTCGACTCTAATTACAGACCTGCTAACCACACCTTGACTGCCTGGAACCTACACGTGAACTTCTGCATTTCAGGTACCTTACATCTCTTGGTGGTCTCAAATCAGGATGAGTTTGACATGGAAGCGCTAATCATAAGAACCACAGGGCATGTACTAAACCGTGGCGTAGATTACTCATAGGAACAAGTCAGCTGCACAGGAGTTCCATCACTGGAGGACTGACCATATTTACTGGTGACAACCCTGTACTTATGAGTAGTGCATGAATGGACATGCTTCCCTAAGTCTGAACTTCATAACCTGAGGGCAGGCGAGTACAAAGATGCAAACGGATGACACAAAGAACAAAGAGATAAGAAAACAGATTGCTCATCCTTTAATAATAAACATGTATGTAGTGCGCTGACGACAAATTTAGTTTTCAGAAATCTAAT
The DNA here is from genome assembly GCF_936440315.1 of Barbus barbus. NCBI lineage: Eukaryota > Metazoa > Chordata > Actinopteri > Cypriniformes > Cyprinidae > Barbus > Barbus barbus. The sequence continues at coordinate 26,833,964 of NC_136737.1, read as the reverse complement.
GTGGTAGGATATGTATTTTCCAACCATTTCTGCATTCCGGAACACTCAAACTTTTAAACAAACAAGTTGCTCGCTCTATGACCGACCATCTGTCCAGGATGGTGCCCTGACTTTGGCCCGAGACACCGGGATGGGCTCCAGCATCCCCGCTCCCTACATTGTATAAGCGGTTTGGAGAATGGATGGATGGATGATTGGATGTTTCTAGTTGCTGCGGTGACATAGCAGTTAGCAAACATTGTACAACACTTTAAATCATGGCTCATTTCCTCTTCTGAATCAATAAAAGTGGCAAAAACTCTTAAGTTAAAAGAAAAATCTCTAGATATTACCCCCTTGATATACGTAAGTATATCTTCATGTTTATGATGCCACTACAGTGTCTTGATTAATTAACCAGGCACAAAGCTGCGCCCAGTGTTGAACTCTATAGATTACTCTTAAGTGCTTTCCTACTTAGCTAGCTCCTTCAGACCAAGCTGTCTCAAATTGAAGGAAAGATTTATGAATAAGTAAGAAGAGTGACAAACTGCTTGCTTAATTAACCAAGGAAGGGAAATCTAGTCCCTAGACATTTTGATCGCCACCTATTTTGATGGCAAGGCAGCATCAACAACCATCTCCTCTCGGCCTGCCATATTGACCGATGGCTGGCTAAATTGAATCGCTAATCATCACCATCCTTTTAGGTCATTTCCCAGAGGACACAAAGGGGCAAAAGTGGCAATGAAGCTGTTTCACTGTGGTGCGTCTCACACCCATGATACAAATATGGCCCCTCAGTTCACCATCCCCATCTGGCCATGGGATATTTTAATTTGTTTCTAGTGCCAGCTCCATTTCACGTCAATATGCTTGCTTTCACACCCCACGAGACTTTGCGTCACGTCAGCATGCTGATTTTATTCCTGTTCTTAGTTAGAGACCTCTGCTTGACTCTCATCCAAGCCGTGCATGAGATGACAATGGTTTGAGGCTTTCGCAGCTTCATTATTTCACATAAGATGTCAAGAGTGGGAATCTGCACTGAGACTTTCTTAAAAGCCACGGGCAATGTATCAAGAGACTAAATTTGTCAAATCCATCCCGCAAGAGCTTGACTTTCATTGCTTATAGACACACCACTTAGCTCCCATAGGATACTGTGACAGGATAGAGTTGTAGGAACACACACACAGAGTCACAAATCTTATCATTGACTGGATACAACAAAGGTGGGTAAATAGGCCCTGTCCCCAAGCTTCTAGACCTGTTCTGGGATTCTGATATCACTGTAGGGGTGAGATAACAGATAGGAAAAATAATGCCACAATTAAAATTATCTCCCTGATAATAAACAGCCACATAAGGTGCCAAGGGAGAGCAGGGGAGAGGGAGAGCTGCAAAAAGATGGTGGGAAAATGTAGAAAAGAAGGGATGTGGAACAGAGAAAAGTAAACAGAGTAGAGAAAGAGGTGCATTGTTTTTAGCCTCTCTGTCTGGATAAAGCCCACCTGTTGGGGGGAGAGGTCTCTGAACTTCCCACACTTGTCCTCTGGGTTTTCTCCAGGTTGTCATCCCTTTTACAGTCGACATGCATCTAGATGGTGTTGCAGCTTTACAAATGAGCATACCAGTGAAAAGAGTGACAGTGTCAAGCCCCCAACTGTTGCGACATAAGAGATAACATCTGTCTGTTACACTGGAAAGCTATTTTTCCTGCCTCAAGAGTTTATTCATTCTGTATGCAGCCTGTAACCTTCTTTTCTACTTTCCCGCTGTCAGGTGGACCCGATTTCATGTGCAGGCTCAAGACCGTCATTGATTGATGCTCGCCGGCTTTTCAGATTCATTAAAAACCCTTGCATATACCTTGCCCATCAAGAGTTTCTTAGGCTAGCTCAGAAAAAGAGAGTGATAGGTAGAAAGACGGAAAGAGAGAAAAGGCAGAAACAATGATCTCCTCTCAGGCATAGCTAGGCCGAGCAAGTTAAATTTAAGAGGCAGAGATAGATCCATGGCAGCTGTCCAAGACCGAAGATGAAAACTCTCTGCTCTCACTGTCCTGAGCTCTACCTCAATTCCCACTGCATTCATAACCCCATCTGACCAGCTCCCATGTATTTCCATTGTCTCTCCTCTCAGCACCTTTTCAGATTAACTGCTCAACCAGTACTGTACCAAGTGCCTTTTGGATACTGGACAATTCTCTTAGTCTTTCTCTGTCCCTTTGTTCGCCTATGTCCTCATCTCTCCCGTTCAGGTTGAGGGCACTTTAATAACAGATAAACCACTCGTCGTGGTTCGCAAGTGACTTGAGGGAGGGGGGGTGCCCGGCATACCTTATATCAAGGGGTATTCAGTCCTCCTCTTAGAGATCTACCATCTACCTTTAGTGCTGTAACACAACTGTTTTTTTTTTTTAATCAACACTCAAAACTTTGATTATCTATTTCAGGTTCTGGGAGTATAGTTAAGGGTTCAATTGAACAGTAGATCGCCAGGAGCACGACTACCTGCCTTATATCTAATGCCTCTAATGTTCTTTAGACTTGGGACATGACTGGAAAAGGGCAGTTCTGAGGTTGCTGCAGAAACATGTCATTTCATCTCCAGGGTTGCTCTTGAGACATGACGAGCGCCCTTTTTCCATGGCAGTTCTGGCCTATGCCAGCTGCACAGGAAGTTGACCGGAAGATCACTGGACAGATACTATATTCTAACTCATTGGATCTTCTATCCTGTCACTCTTAATAAGCTGGTAATGAGAAGCTCTAGAAGGCTTGGCACATTTCGAAAGGGCAGTTGCCAGAAAGGCTAAGTGAGAAGGAAGTGTGATCAATCAAGCCTGACAACAAGCTATAAATGAATCAGTCACAAAATATTAATTCAGAATCCCTGATTGGATGTGTATGGTGACCCTGCTGAAACTGAATGTGATGTTAGAGCAACAGAGAGAAAAAACATATCGGCTTATACTTCCAGAAGCAAAGTCATTAATAAATTACATAGAACACTGTGCAATATCTTAAGTTCATACTCAAACAAAAATGTTATCTGCACAGTGAGATTGCCATCAATGTCTTGAAGGAATTCACCAAATAACAGTGTGGCACATGCATACGTGGCACTTGCTTTACATTTACATGAATCGTCTGATCCACTTCCAGCAAGCTGAATTTCAAAACACTCGAAGTGCAGCTAAAACAGAAAGACTTGCAATGCCCTCAGGGACTTTTACGACACACACTATTTCACAAGTACCTGCATTTGCACCGTGCCAAAGTGCCATTGCTCTCACCTCGAACACCAAATGAAGAGGTGTCAGATCACGTAAGCATTAAAAGAGTTAATGTCTAACACCAGTTAATTTTGTGTTGTCGGCTAAAACAAATGATGCTTACATAAGCATACAAAAAAATGTTGGTAACACTTTATTTCACTGTGTCCTTGCTACATGTACTTACTATAGAATATAGTATAACAATAAACTTTATACAATAAATTTTATAACAATAAACCTAAACCAAAACTTCATACTAATCCTAACCAGATAGAAAGTACATGAAGTTAATTAATATTAATTAAATGCGTAATTACACCATACAAGAAAGTATAACCACCAATATAGTTATTGCAGATGTTGAAAAAATAAAGACTGATAAATATCCAAAATGCTTTTTGAACAATATTTAAATAATGTACCATTTTAGTTTACAATTATTTTACAGTAAGAACAGTAAGTGTTGTATTTTTACGGATTCATGAAATCTATAAATCACAACAATAAAATATTCCAGCCTTTTCCTCTTCCTCAAATATTCCCAAATGCAAAAAATAAACCAGTCAGAACATTTCTGTAGATACACGCATTAACAAAATGAATGGCTAAGAAAGTCCACAGATGTGTAACTGAACAGCATGACTCAAAAGTGCAAATTCAAGTCTAGATTTAACAGAGAGGGTAAAGGGCCAGTGTGCTTTTGGGCCGCTGCCTGGGGCTCTCTGTGTTTGATGTGGAGATTAGGAGCATGTTTTAACCATCTAGAGGCCTGTTCTGATTGGTAGCGTGAAGTTTAGAAGCCATCATTAGCCCTAACACCCCCCCACCCTGTTCGCACATGTCCGTATTGCTAATCAAAGCAGACATTTCCACCTAGTGTTAGCAGTAGCCATTTCTTGCAGGGCTTCTAACATCACACATTCCCCCAATTGAACTACGGTTGAGAACTAGCACAGTATCTCTCTAACAGTTTGTCAGTTCACTATCACTTAATACAAGCTTTTCGTTTGTTTTTGGGTTTAAAAGCTGCATTTATTTCATTATTATCAAAGATCTCTTCTGCTTTATCAGCAGAGCAGGCCAGACTGGTTTAAAGCTCATAAACATTGTCCAGCAAAGGATGAAACACACTGTAGCAAAAAGTCTGGAAGCTTTTCCAAACTCCTACTTGCTGAACGTCTTCACTATAGAGTAATGGCTATGACATTCTTGTAAAAATGTGTTAGCCATTTCTCAGCAGTATAGCAGACTACATGTGTGTGTCCGATCATATGTCATCTGCATGGTCAGAGCTCACATTGTGTGCTACGTTTAGGTGCTTTGTATACTACACGCATATAGAAATATGGAGCTGCTTTTATATGGTGGTTTGAAACTGAAGCAAATCGTTTTAAACAACCACCATGTCACAAAATGCTGCTAGTTTTAGATTTTACAGAGGTACGATCCTCAAGTGTCCATAAAACACATCTTATAACAGTCATAGATGGTGCACGAATGTGACAAATTTCAAAAGCATTAAAAAAAGTAGTTTCTGGGCAGGGAAAAACTCTCTGCTGTGTTTTTTCTAATCAAATTGGCTCTGACTGCAAATTCACTGAACCAATGCACACAAGCAGTCCGACTCCAAAATTTTTAAACTTTTTTAAAAATCCCTGTGGCTGAGTTGGAGAGGGAAAACCATTCAGATGGAAAGAAAAAATTATTGTTCCTGTCATCATGTGACTTTGTTTGGGTATTCTGCGCTGCTGCCCCCCTTTTCAATGGGCGTTTTGGTAGCAGATATATTCCCTGCCAGCGCCACCCATCTTGCTCCTGACCAACCGAAGACAGAAACCAAGCTCCGATGTCTCTTTTTCTCTCAATCCCTCTTTCTTTCGGCCTATCTTTTGCTCTCTCATTCCGCTTCTGTAGCTGCAGACAGCACCGAGGGGGGGGTTTGGCAGTGTTCGGGCCCAGACATTCTTTCCTCACACTATCGTGAGTGTCAAAGACCTATTTTTCTATAAGGCCTTTGCGTCAGCTGCCAGGATGGTCCTTTTGAGTGGACACTCCAAAAGGAACAAATCGTACATTCCAGTCAGCGTCCAGTCCACTTCTTCATCAATTAACAGAGCACTTGGTTAAATATTGCCCTTCAGCGCACGTTATTGTTCCACGCTGGGCTCAGAATGCTGTCAAATTTTCCAGCCAAAGCATTCCTGCGTTCAAAAGGTTATCAGTGCCAATGTTTATAGGCTAGCGGTGCGAGCTTACACGGACCACCACAGTAAGCCACTCGTGATTCTGCCTGGTTTTCATAGCATCTTTAAGCCTTGAGTCTGAGACCCCTTTGAGCTCCTTATGAGAGTCTGAAACAAAGCCAGGGGACCCTATCCTCTGTTTAACATATTACCTTTCCATGGCTCTCGCTCAAAACTAATATATAAAAGCAAAAATATTTATTTCATGAAAAAATAAATGAATAAGCAATTAAATATACTACACAAAGGGAATGACTACAAGGCTGCACACTTAAGTTCTGTGGCGCATACATTAAATGCAGGCCCACCATCAGAAACAGGGAAACGTGTCCCACCCAATAATCAGAATGGGGTTTTCTTAAACTTGTACATTTGGGCCTCTCCAATTTTGAATATTTGGTTACATTTATAGATAAAATAGATAGGCAAGGTCAAAAAAACACAGTTTAGCAAAACAATTTACCTATAACTTTCTTTGATTATTTTACTAGACCGAACTGTGCTCATTTAAAACGGCTTTTCTGTAATTGACTAAGTTGAGAAAAGAGCCTCTCAGCGGAGTGTAGGCCGTGTGTTTGGTGTGAAGAACAGATCAATGCTTTGACCTCTTTTTCAACCTTTTGACCGCAGATTTTACAGATCGATGAAGTCGCATCGATTTACAGGATTCGGGTGTTGCGCTCAACAGCTGTCATAATATATAGCCTACTACTAATACTGCTATTAATAATAATAATTATTATTATTAATTTATGTTATATTTACAAGCTATTAAAATAATAGCAGCGGAAAAATAGCTAATAGCGATGTACCTAGTCTATAAATTACTGTCGTTGACAACGACAACGTAAGTCAAAACATCAGAACCAAGATTTTAGTCTAAATTGTTTATGCTTAAGGCTAAAATTCATGCGATGTGACTGTCACGATTTCTTTAGCGTTTTTCATCATTTATTGTTTGCCATCAGCAGTTCTATAAATAAATGGTTACTAAAAGTGCAAACATTCTCAGTAAATGCAAAATGGCAAAAATGGTTTAAATAAAATGGACACATCCTGGCCTATAACATGTCAGCTTTCCAAAAAAAAGAGAGTGAATTGAATTCTAAAAATACAAATGAATGTTTTGCTTAGGCCTCTCTTCAAGCTCATTTTACGGCTCTTTTGCAGTGAATGTGGCCTGTAATTATTCTCTTGTTTCTCATGTTAATGCAGTTTAGCCCCCCAAAATGAGTCTGTTATTTAGTCAGTAAGGGCTCTATCTGCGTTAACTGCGTTTACCTTTGAATTACCACTTCATTGGGACATGAAGAAGATAGATATGCTACAAAACAGCAGAACATTTTCCTACAGGCGCAGGACGCTTGCTTTTAATGACTAAAATATTGTAAATACATTGTATGTGGGGTGAAAGATAAACAAGAGTAAATTCAGTATTTTAAGCACGTTGATTTGTGAGGTCAAATGGTCTACATCATTCTCACTATTTTACCATAGCTCCGATGAGATCTTAATCTACTGTATTTATCTCAGAATAAGTATACAGGACAAAATATGTTTATCATACGCTTATGTGCTAAATAATAAGTACAGTAGGAATTAAAAGCAATGCTTTGACTGATTGGACAAGAAGAGACTCACTTGTAACTAATTCTATATAGGCTACAGGAAAAATCAGAAATGCATTAAAAATCACATTTTAAAGCATGTTGGACAGCTTTGATCCCCTTTTTTTATACAGTGGGCTCTTGCATTGGGAAAATCTTTAGGGCCCAAGAATATGGCATGAATGTTGTCAGCTAGAACACTAGAATATTAATTAAAATCGTAAAATCTATTAGTATAAATGGAGACATAAGATGAGTCTTAAGCCCTAAGCAATATATTGAGTCATTTGAGTCGCTGATTAAGTTATTTTATTTTTATCACGTTTTGTTAAATTATGCTTTTCATTAATATATATATATATATATGATACTTAACAATTAACGGTAATAAGTAATAATAAGCTCTGCATGGTTTTCGAGATGCTTTCGAGCGTACAGCAATATATCAAACAATATAGGCTAGTAATCGACTGCGCCTTTCATATAAACATTCACTCATTTTGTTCTGATATATTATCTGACAAAATTATAAATCACGCAGCGAAGTTTTTTTTAAAAATAACTTTTACAAAGCTAATATAGAAATATACACCACGGTGGGGGAAACTAATAAATAAAATTAACTAAACAACCCGTATGAACTCCTAATAACTTCCCGCATTCAACATCCGTCCACTTCACTCATTAAAACATTCAAATAATAAAAAAAATAAAGAAGGGAACCAACATATCCTCTCATTTTCTAATAGTGTGTAGATAGTAGCCTACTAATCCAACATTAAGCAGTAAAATGTAAGGCAAGCCTTTTCATCTTTTATTTATTTATTTTAAGATTAACTGTGGCTAAAGAGGCTAGTTATATCTCGACATTAATACTATACGAGTTGTATTAAATAATAAGTGCTGTTTAAAAGAATTTCACTCACAATAGACAAGTCTGAGCAGCAGTACAATAAGCAAGTGTCCACGATTTCATGCTTGTCGCCAATTGTATGGTTAAAAAATACCAATAAAAAAATAAATAAATCGACATTGTTGTTCTCCCTGAAAATCTATTAAGCGCCCATTCATTTTCATCTTTATTGGTGTCAAAAGGTCCCCCGGTCTAATGGGGGTCCAGACTTCGAAGAATTAATTGAATCAAAAGCCAACTAAACCACCGATCTGAGTCATTATGAAATAAACGAATCATAATTGTGATTAAAAGGCGCACGTACGCCAAAAGGGCCATAATTGATTCACAACACGGGAGCAACCTCCAGATACAAAGAAGCAAATAAAATGCCAATTTATGGGTTGCCCAAACGTCGTTGTGTTTGTTCAGAAAAATTAAAAGCTTAAAATCCACCATGTGTCTTTTGAGGAACCTGGATTTGCATCTTGACTGACAGAGAGACTGTTGAAGTCGGACTCCCTGTAGAGACATTTCCTTTACGAAAGACAGAAACTATTGTCTTGGTGAAAGAAAATAAACAACAATTAGGAGGGAGAAGTACTGCAGTGTAATTGCATGTGTATTGGTTTCATTCAATAGCCATATCTATTCCCCAGGAAAGCATCGGACCGGGCGCGTGTTTCTGCATTGATTAAAATGCATGAAACTAAAACCGTAAAACCCGGTTATTATTTACGGAGTCCGAAGCGCAACTCCTGTAGACGCGCATCAATAATATCGACCCGTGACTTGCCTCCCAGACTCTAGTTTGGGTTGATAAGCATGGGAAAAAAAAAAAAAAAAAACGATCTTACCTTCAACAGCAGAGGACAGAGGCAGCAAAAAGCCGCATAAAAACAACAAATAATCCATTGTCATAAACCAGAGACTTCGGACATGAAAGTGGAGCTCCAGAAGTAGATTGTAAAATCCGTCAGACCCTCAGTCCAGCTTCCGAGACCCTCTTCTCCAACTTCAGCTGTGTTCTTCTCAGCTCTGTTTCCATAAACCTCAAATGCAAAAAAAAAAATAAAATAAAAAAAAATATCTAAAGCAGCACTGAAAGAGCTTTAAAACTCATCCACCGGGTAAATGCTCCTTCCAGTTTATTTTTCATCAGTGGAGAACATCAGTTTATAAATGTTGCACAGTGAAATCCCTACACGGAGAACAGTTGTTTAAATGTCCATTCCTCCTCAAATAGCATTCTGTTGTAGTCCAATAATAAAGCTCGCCCCGTATAAAAATCACCTTATAGCGGCTTTACGCGTAAAATCCCTGAGCGCGTTTCACCTTCCGAGCGCTGACCGTTCCTGCTCCTCTGCCTTTCCATGTGCACTGGAATGCTCTGAAATCAAGAAAGAGTGAAAGAGTGAGAGAGAAAGGCGGTGGGGGGAGGAGTTGTCGCTCAGAATCAGCTGTCAGTCATTCTGCTGATCACGCCCCCTGAAGATCTGGCGCAGTTGGCAGGGTGAGAGCGCCGCTCTGCGGGTTTGAGCGCTTGCATGTCTTCAAACTCGTGGAAACGAACAAACCTAATGTATATGCTCTTCTGGAAACATTGTATGTTACAATGTGCACACGCGCATTATTTTAATAATTATTAGAGTTGTACGTTTACGACAGCAAAAATGCGTAGCTAGATTTATTGCGAGATTTATCTCAAAGTAGGCTATAAGCAAAACTTGCTCGTTGGTATTGCTTAATACTTACATGCATAACTATATTATAGTAAATATTCACTGTGATGGTTTGATTATTATTATAAACAGTACAGTTTATACAGCTTGTTAAAGGTCTGGCGAAAGGCTTCAGATGTGCCACGTTGACCTGTCTGATCTTTTTTTTTTTTTTTTTTTTTTTGTCATGTTATGATTGATGACATAACCCTAAAAATACTGTTAAAATGTGTTTTACATGAAGAGGCTATATGCTGTACTTTTGCAAGCGGACTTACTCAAAGTTCTTCTCATCTTGCTTTTGCTGTCTTTTACACACTGAAATCCCGCTTATTCTCTCTGCCTTTTATAACTTCTGGTAAAAGAAGTAGATAACAATTTTGAGGCCTCCTTTAAATATTGAGACTGTATCCAAACTAAACGGGTTCTTTCTTAAAAGTACTGCTATCATTATTGCACTTTGTAAAATTGTAAAATGCAGTAGTATTTTAAATTATTATTATTATTACTTCTACTATACTGCTGAATGTTTGTTTACTTTCTTTGTTACTGTAGGTTTAAGTTCTAGGCATCACATTTGATTTTGAATAGGTTAATTTATACTTAAAAATACTATAAATTAATTTCTCAATCCATTGAATTTTTTAAATGTTATTTATTTATCTTCAGTGTTAGTTTAGCAACCAACTTTGAATCACATGCCTCGATTTCATAAATCTAAGTTATACATACAGTAGCTGCTTGTATGTTGAGTACAAGAAAACAGACCTTTTACAGCTTTCAGAAAAATGCTTTGCATGAACAAAATAAGTTAAACAAAAAGGAGACAATAAAGGAGACTATCGATTTAGTTTACATGCAGACTATTGACGATGTATACATTTATAAAGGGGAAAGTGAATTGAGGGATTCTATAATTTCTCTTAAATCAATGAAGTAATGGTGAAATGATAATGAATGGTCTAGTTCATTTGCGTTGCAGCAGTTCGTATAATTCGTGGTCTAGACTTTTGTTGGGGAGACTGTACGGGGGAGCACTGCCTTTCAGTCTGCTAGTAATGAAGTCATACATCGATATCTGTGTGTTATTGAGAGGAACTGAGACAATGCACTATGACAGTGATTTTAAAATATTAAAAAGGTTTTCTGATGTAATTCTCACAATACATTGCTGTTTTTAAATGAGTGTGTTTCAGTTTCTCTTTCTGGACTTCTTTTATTCCCCTGTTTAGCTAAATATTTTGTGACATATATGATTAATACTCTTGATACATTGAAACATATACAGTGTATGGCTAAAATAGATAATTATCTAGAAATTTGTAGCAGCGTGTTTTAAGTGTAACTACAGTATTATATGTACTTCTCATGAGAATATTAGAATATAATATTGTTTTGAGGTATAAATAAAGGTTAAATATAAAATGACCCAGTATAGAGCCTTGATTCACACCAAATGTTCAATTTAGTTTTAGCTTAATGTTGATTGCCAATAAAAGCAAAAGTATTTCAGATCAAATTTAGATATTTTACCTGCTTGAGAGGCCAAGTGCTTCAGGAGTTGGCACAATGTTGTGTTTATATAGCTGCATCCATATCCATTATCATTTTGTATTCAAAGTTATAAATTACTTAACCTAGAGCTGCATCATTTTTATTTTATTTGCTAAACCAAGGGGCAGTCGTGGCATAATGCATAGAGAGTCGGACTTGTAACCAGAAGGTTGTGGGTTTGTGTCTCAGGTCTGGCAGGAATTGTCAGTGGGGGGAGTGATCAGCTCTCTCTCCTCCTTCAATACCACGTGAGGTGAGATCCTTGAGCAAGGCACCAAACCCCCAACTGCGCCGCAGCATTGGCTGCCCACTGCTCCGTGTGTGTGTTCACTTGGATGGGTTAAATGCAGAGCACAAATTCTGAGTATGGGTTACTTCACATCATAATCTTAGATTTCAACTTTCTAAAATGAAAACACTATATTTATCTATTTTCAAATTTCCGTTCCTATTTTAACAATAAAGGGCCAGTTAAATACTGCGACAAAAATACACTAGTGAATGAGTCTAAGTGTAATCAAGAGCTTATCAATTGTAATTCCACATTTATGTCACATATTTATTATAGAGCTGCCTTTGTATAAAGACACAAGTGAGATTTGTTTTATTGTGTAGGCAGTCTTGTGTTTTAATGGAATCATATGTGCGATCTGAAAGAGGGTTGGGTCATGAGAACAGGGATTAGCCGCACACTGAGGAAGTCTTCTAATACGAATGTTTGTTAAAGTAAAAGAAGTATGTGTGTGAAGCCATAAATATAAGGTCGAGCCAAAACTCTGGGGTCTATTTTGCATGAATGGAAAATTCTAGTTAATAGAGCGATTGCCTCATTGCCTTTAGATTCTGTGTTGTTTTGCAAAACTTTTATTGCTTGGTTATTTGTCATTATATGTGAACTGTTTTTAAAGGTTAAATGTTATTTGAATTCTAGATTTCATTGAGAACTCTTTTTTTCTGTTTTATTGTCCCTGTAAATGGTAATAACCATTCTGCTTGTTTTATAATAGTTGAAAAGTCTATTTTTGGTCTAACAGCGAGATTTCTTTAAACATACTTTTAGTTGCATGTCCATGGAGTGCCTTGAAAAAACAGACTATGCATCTGGCATTCATTACAAACTCAATAAGTAAAGTGGCAGACATTTTATTGCCATGTGGACATATGGAAATTTCTCAAACTTACACCCGATCCCCTTCCACTACTGGCCTGTCTGCCCAACACCGCCGCTAACTTTGATGCTGGACTAACACTAGCGCTAAAGCAATATGGATATGAGCATATTGTTTTCTTCTGGGTGTATACAGTGAAAATGTGTAGATGAACTTCAGGCTGTGAGATATACAGCCCTGGTCTACTGAAGTTAGTGTCTGCTTTTGGCAGAATTCTGCAAGGTTCAAAAGAAGACAAGAAAAGATGGTTCTGGGCAGGAAAATTGGGCTTTGTATCAGCTGCTTAAACATGTTGGACTTGAACCAGTAATGAGTAATGCCAGTGGCCTGGGGTGTAGGATAAAAAAAAAAAAAAAAAAAAAATGAAAACTACAGTTTCACATTCTAAGTAAAATGCTTAATGCTTTAATTACCATTTCATTTCTTGTACAAAAAAAAAATCTGTTAAAGCTGTAAAAATATTATTTAATATATCATTAGTTAATACATTATTCTGTAAATAATACTTCTATTATTATACACAAAATATTTTATTAATATTAAGAAAAAAGACAGAATTATTGTGAAAAAAATATTTGCTCTATGCATGATGTTCTTATTTACATTTGCATGAAATTGCTGAAATAAATAGCTTTGGTTGCTAAAATATTTTCTCAGGATTTTTGGGAAGGATAACAATTTAATGTAAAAAATATATATATACCTAGGTTTTAAAGTTTAATATATACTTAAACTTATTATTCTGTAAACAGATTTCTTAAAATTATTAGACACAAATTAATATTTTATTAATATGACAAAATGACAGAAATAGATGGCGTTTGTAATTTCAATGCACTGTAAAGCAGCTCTGGCCACTTTATTTTCACCATTTGCCTGACCTCACATAAATGAGTTTGGATGCTGAAATATCTTCTCAAATCTAGTAGTAGTTTCAAACAAGATTGTGATGTGTGAGGTGCTTGTAAGTTACTGTATGTAGAAATGTAATTTATGGTGTCGTTGGAGGAGAATATATATATACATAAACATTAAGTATGTTTTTAAGCCTTTTAAAAAATGGAGACATAAGCAGTGTCCTCATAAACCACATTCACATTGTAATACCTCTGTCATACCCATGTCATTATACAAATTTGGGTCCTTATAAACCTTCCAAAACAGTGCGTGCACACACACACACACACACACACACCTGACATGTATGGGCTCATGTGCATAAGGGCATGAGCGTGAAATGCTGGCTGACAGGTTTCACCCACTTTAAGTATAGGGTTTTGGAAATGTATTGTCTCACAGAACAAAACATGATTGCTGTGCCACAGAGAGCAGGCTGTGCCAACAGAAAACACTGATACAGTTCCCAGAACTGAACGCCTGCATTCAGGTTTCTGATTAGTACCAAAGGTCTTACAGAAAGTCATGCCTGACTCCTAATATAATGCTAAAAAAAAAAAGATTACAATATATATTCATAAAAATATGCACTGTGGACAATAAATATATACAATTATAGACAAATACATGTGCCAGATATATACTTTAAAGTACATTATTTATTTATTTACTTTTTTATTATTAATAATAATATTGCTTAACAATGGACAAAACACTATTATAATTAATTGTCTTATGCTATAATATGTATAATAAATAAATACATTACAATTATAATGTAACATTTAATATGACAAAAAATAATACTCTTGAGAACAATATATTTGTAACCACTATAATAACAAATGTGTAACAAATTCTTATAATTAAATACAAATATGTATACAGTATATATATATATATATATATATATATATCTATATATATATATATATATATATATATATATATATATATATATATATATATATTTATAGTAAATCTATAATAAAAAAATAACAACAACAATATATACAGTATATATATATCGTTGGTGTTGTAAAGTTTTTATTATAGATTTACTATAAATATATATATATATATGACGAGTTTGGTTCCAAAATCCATTTAGATTAATTTGAGTAAAAATATGTTTTATTTACCAAGTAAGTGGCAAGATGAAAACCACTATTTTCTGTTTCAAACTTTCGCATAGCATCTTTAGCTTATAATAACATAAAAAAATCCAGATTTTGATTTTCAAAGATTTATTATAAAAACTGCCCCCCCCCAAACAAAATGCAATAAATCCATGACACTTTTTTTTTTTTTTTTTTTTTTACAAAATGCTAAATGTACAATTTTTTTTAAATATATATGTATATAATAAATAAATATATTTTAAAATATTAAAGAAGAAAAACATTTATATTATATGTAATATATACTGTCTATATTGGCCTTTTACATGTGATGGTAAATGTCTCTCAGCCTATTACCACACTGACAAATAGCCACTCAGATCCCACCAATATTGCATAAAGAGTCTAATACAAATGTAAATACAAAGCGACGTCCCTTCAGTCTCATTGCCCTTCTCCTATTTGACCTCTGACCTCTCGTACACAATCATCTAAATCAGTCCCGTCTTGCCGTATTACCGCTGTGATACCCGTACAGCGGCAGCGGCTATTAAGAGTCGATCTCAATAGGTCAATGTCAACACAGCCTCTAAAGCCTGATAGGAAGCGGGACGTTCGGGGGGCAAGAGGGAATTCACTTTCATTTCCAAATGCACTGCGGATACCATTACTGGGTTATTACAGGATTGAAGTGATCCCAAGGTCAAGGAAGTTGATAAGTTCTTTATCCAGAAAAGTCCATTACGTATATACGGGCATTAAAAGCCCATCTGTCATCTCTGTAACAGAAGGACCAGGCTCCTCCCAGAGCCAGTTACCTGAGTTTTAATCACCTGCACCTGCACCTCATTATCACCAGCCACATATAAACTCAGTCACCAAAGTCACCAGTTGTCCGATCTCAGGATTACTCCATGGACCATCTCTGCTTCCCGATAAGCTGAGTATAACTACCTGCGATTACTTACCTGTCCTTACTTACCTTCTGCCTTGTCCTCTTCCAGTTCTCCTCCTCGTCTGTTCCGGTGGCTTGGTCGGATCCTCGTATGTCTCTGCCGCTCTGCCGCGGCCAATTCCCGGGATCTGTCAAGACAGAGAGACTGATTGTGATTGACATTCTTATCTCCTTAACCTCACGAAGTGACACTCACCAAGTCCGAAGAATCCACACGATTGCTGTTTGCTGTTTCACCCTGTAAATAAACACCTTGTCATTTCACTTACCTTCTGTGTCAGACCCGTTCCATTACAATCTCATTTAATTTGTTTTATGTTTTATAATGTTTTCAGCCTAATGGTGGGCAAAGTCATTCTTGCACCTTTGCTGAAAGCTCTCTTTAGTGTTTACTGTAATGCACCTTCCCACAAGTGTGTCTTGTTCGAATTAGAGCCATGCTACTTCTAACATGCTCCCCTAAGGCTGTGCGGCGTGCAATCAAACCACCCGTATTTCCCGGCTCAAGAGCTCATGGGTAATGGGAACCAGAGTCACTGGCGATGTTTTGGTGGAGCCGAAAGGCCCAAACGCCCTGCGTCTGACTGATGTTCTCTGGAATCTGTTGACTGATGCATGCGTTCAGGAGGAGAAATCCCGACATTACAAAACATCCACACACTTGATCATTGTTCTTTGTCTCCAAGTGTCGGAATGTTTTGTAGGCTTCATTAATCTTATTGTAGATTGCGTCATAGCAAACACCTGGAGATATTGAGCAACGTTTATGAACGCAGCCCAAATGCAGATTCATCGTGGATGCAGGAAACTACAAACGGAGAGAAATCCAGCTCAATAAATATGCCACAGTCACGAAGATATATTGAGTTAATCAAATCTCAAGCTAAAAACACTAAATCAATGCCTTAAAATGTTTTGGATGCTGGTTGCTGTATTCTACTGGTTACCAGGTTTTCATATTTTTCAGCGTCTGATGGATTGCTCATATCCGAGTCATATTTTGATTGATTGATGTTTTTGAAAGAAGTTTCTTATGCTCTCCAAGGCTCTGTTTATTTGATCAAAAAATACAGTAAGAAAGTAATATTATGAAATATTATTACAATTTAAAATAACTGTTTTCTATTTGAATATATTTTAAATATGAATATTTTTTATGCATTTATTTCTGTGTTTTTTCTGAATTGTTTTAAAAGAAATTCATACTTTTATTCAGCAATGATGCATTAAATTGATCAAAGGTGATCAAAATTGATCAATATATATGTATAAATCTTAAATATACAACTATGTTGAAGTGCAGCCTTCAACAATGCAAGCAAACTACAATACAATCCAAGCACAGTTTCCCAATAAAATCCAAGCACAGATTATTGCAGTCCAGTGTTTCTTATTTTATTTAAGATATACGTCATTTCCCATGGCAAACAAAATTATAATTAAATGATTAAATAATGATTAAAGTATGACATAAATTTTAACATCTTAAGTTTTAGTCTTGGGTAAAGTGATGAAATCCTTAGAAACAACTTATATGTGACAAGAATACGGCAGCAGAATCACACAGAACAGAATCAAACTGTTATAATGCCAACTGTCATGTATTTAATACAATAAAACCAACTTATGATTGAACCTAAAATGCTTCATAAACATACCCTTAATGTACTTAATAATGTACATTTTAGTTTGCATTCAAAACATACAAAAATATATATATGTGCTAGAACCACAATTTATATACTGTATCTTGTTGAATTGTAAAAGTATAAAGAACACCAAACCAGAACATTATCATTAACCTATTATCTTAAACACCACAATTTGCCTGAAAAATGATGTGCCACCCCATACTGGATGTAAATTTTGTGAGTTACATACATACACATGTTCAAGGCAGGCTTTTGGCTCTCATAGTCAAGGATTAGCATGGAAACTATGGTTCATATCAGTTGTAGAATGTGTGGCCTGTGAATCTCACCGGAGCATGTTGTGAGACACAACTCCAACCCTAGAAAAAGGGTGAGATTCCTGCGAGAGAATGTAATCCACAGATACCCCCACCCATACATACGCACAACCAGCCCGGCGCTGCCAGGACAGCAATCAGAGAGCCCTCCTGTTCTGTGCATCTTACAGGTGCTGGAAATGATACTGACAGATAGCAATCCATCAAACGCTGAAGATTAACTGCTCGCAGCTGATGGAGAACTATGAAATAATAAATCTGATAGAAACCTGCCCTTAAGCAACGTTTGTCAGTGCACAAGTCCGGAATTGCTGCGGAAAACAACTTCAATTAAAGTTTCATGTCACTACAGTTTGTTTCACCTCTGAAGTTTCAGGCGCATTTAAGGTGGCTTGGCCAATTTTCATGGGTGAATTGCAGTCATTTCAATAGTAATCCACACAATCGTATGAAAGTTTATTAAAAAAATAAATAAATAAAAATAGTTTAACTTTATTGTTCATTCTGTTTGTCACAGAGCTGAAATATATGTTTGGCCCTGGAATCATACATTTATCCATAAATATAAGATTTTTTTTTATTTTTTAGAATTCTACGTGTGCATGCGATCAGGTAAAGAGACTACAAATTTGTGGGGAAAAGAATTGTGAAACTGAGAATTTGGAGGGAAAATAATTCAGAATTGCCAGATATAAACTAGAAGTTGTGAGACAAGTCATAATTATGAAATATAAGCTCTTAAATTTGAGAAAAGAATTGTGAATTCAGAATTCTGAGGAACAAAGTGAGAATTGCAAGATGTAAACTTGTAATTCTGAGTGAAAAGTTGTAATTGTGGGAACAAGTTAAGGAAATAAACTCTCAAATGTGAGAAAAAAGTGAAAATTGTGAGATGTAAACTTGAATTTGAGTAAAAAGTCGCAATTGCAAAAATAAAGCCAGAATTGCGAGATACAAACTTTGCAAGAAAAATGTCAGAATTTAGAAATATGAGCTTTCAGTTGTGAGAAAAAAGACAGAATTGCAAGATGTAAACTAAATTGCTAGAAAAAGTAAAAATGACAAGATCTAATCTCGTATTTGAGGAAAAAGTAAACTCAATAAAACTCAAATTAAAATAAAATAAAGTCAGAATTGTGAGATATAACCTTAATTTGCAAGACAAATGTCAGAATTGCTAAATATAAACTTTCAGTTAAGTGAAAAAAGACAAAATTATGAGATGTAAACTAAATTTCTTGAAAAAGTCAGAATTACAAGATGCAAACCCGTATTTGTGTAAAAAGTCGCAATTGCAAAAATCGAATTTTGAGATATAAACTAAATTTGCTATAAAAATGTCAGAATTGCTAAATATAAAATATAAAAAAAAACATTCTGAGATGTAAACTAAATTACCAAAACGTCGTAACTGCAAGACAAAAGTTAGAACTGCAAGATATAAACAGAGTTGAAGATGTAAACTCAATTTGCAAGAGAAAAGTCACAATTGCAAGAAAAATGCCAGAATTTCAAGATCTAAACTCAATTTGCAAGAGAAAAGTCACAATTGCTGGATATAAACGAAACAATTGCGAGATATAAACTTGAAATTGTTTACAAAAGTCAGAATTATGATATTTAGACTCTAGAAGAAAAAAGGTGACAATTGCAATATGCATTGTCATAATTGTAAGATATAAACTCAGACTTCAGAGGAAACAAGTCAAAATTGTGAGATATAAACTTTCATTTATACAGAAGAATTGGGAGAAAAAGGGAGAATTGCAAGATATAAACTCACAATTGCAAGACATAAACTAAAAATGTTAGAATTTTGAGATAATTACCTTTTAATTACCATTTGTGAATTACCGAGTCACTTATTTATTTATTTATTTTATTCTGTTGCAATAACACACTTACATACATTGGGAATTTTGCCTGAGTGCAAAATTTTTCCAAATTCAGATTTCGCAACGAGTTCAGTTTGGTCACACAGATTCAAGCTGAGGTAAAGTGATTGAAAATGGGAACGTGTGTGGTCATTAACAGAATGCTGGGAAAGACATCGGACTCCCTTTTTGGCAACCGTGGCCTTTTTGTCTTCAGCCATCTCCGCCGCAGTACCTTAGAGAAGGTGTAGCGTTGCTGCAGGTCTCTCAAGCGACAGAACAAGGGTGTCTGGAGTTACTCTTGGCTCCTATGCTGAAATGTAAACATGCAGAACGCCTGGCGTCACCAAGCAAGCACCTGGTATTTCAAAGTGGACCCTGGCTGTGACAGGCCGCAGGCGGGCTGAACTGCATCATATGTGCTTTTTCCCTTCCCTGGTGTTTTAAACATCACCTGGTACCTTGTTTAGTCTAATTTCTCTGTAATATACACCCCTAGATTGCCACAGACTTCCTGGAATTGGACTCAGGACAGATGCTGTCCCTGTAGCCTCAAAGAGGACAGGCTTGTAATATGCATTTCTCTCAGATTTATTTTCTTTGAATGAATGAATGAATGAATATTTTTACTTACATAAAATTATATTAAAATATTTATCATAATTTAACAAATATATTTGTTTTTGAAATAATAAAATGTACAATTTACAATTTATTTAGTTATTTTAATACATTTATAAAACATATATTCTTTCTTTAGTCGTCGTGACGTATTGTCAAGTATGGTGACCCATACTCGAAATTGGTGCTCTGCGTTTAACCCATCCAAGTGCACACACACAGCAGTGAGTAGTGAACAAATCCACACACACACACACACACACACACACACACACACACACACCGTGAACACACACCCGGAGCAGTGGGCAGCCATGCTGCAGCGCCCGGGGAGCAATTGGGGGTTCGGTGCCTTGCTCAAGGGCACCTCAGTCGTGGTATTGAGGGTGGAGAGAGCACTGTACATTCACTCCCCCCGCCTACAATTCCTGCCGGCCGGGGGCTCGAACTCGCAACCTTTCGATTACGAGTCCGACTCTCTAACCATTAGGCCACGACTTCCCACTTCTTATTTCCCATCATACACCAAGTTAGCTAAGACTGTCTCTAATGTCACCATTTATTCTGCCAAGTACATGTATGAAGCAACTCAAGAAAGCCAATTAAAAATTAAACTCGACCTGCAATATTTTTACAGTGTCAGACGGAAAGAGGAAACAGGACGCCCTCAAAATTTACATCATCCTCCCTGAAGATTGGGTGTATATGTTGCCTGAATTAAGCTGGTACACTTTTGGCCCGGTTCAGCTGTATGATGTCAAATGACAGATTGAACGGTTCAGTGTTTGGCATTCCTCACTGTTGTCACTCAGCACGTAAATACTGGGTTTCTTTCAGCGCCACTCTGACACTTTCCACGCCCACCCACAGCTAAACAAGCCCAGGCTGAAGCCAACCTCAAGATACAAGCCCTGCTATCTTATTCATAGTTATTCATGAGAGTGTCTGAGCACTGCCAACATATCATTCCTGATTTCCAATCAGTTTTTCTTCACTTGAATACTGCCATTGTGTTCTGTTGTACACCTATTCAGCCAAGCGCTGGCTGCCCAACTGTCTCCACCACAATTTTAAAAAGTAGACAGGAAACAGAAAGTATTGGCACGTACCTATTTTAGAATACAATTAACTTCATTTTGTGCAGCACAAATGCAGAACCAATGGGAGCAAACTGCATGCCATTTGTAAATGTAAATTGGCAAATTAGGTACTGTTGTATAAAACAACCAGGAACAGCGGAAAAAACGTCACTATGTTGTGTATGTGCCTCATCTTTGCACAGATGTTTGATTGAAATGTTTGTTTTCTAATACTCTCTGTCAGGGTGTGCAAAAACAACTAATTTTGTGGACAAAAAGGCATTTCTCAATACAGAGAACCCCTTTAGTGGATGAAATCTCATTTGAATATTGAAAATTTTGTGATATACTGTGTGCATTTTCAAAAGATCTATTCTGTTTTCTGTATTTTTCAGACATTCACCATACATGCACACAATGAAAGGAATCTTGTATTTTGAATTTAGAATTGTGTGCATTAAATGTGCACAAGTTCTGATTTTACATTTATATTCTAAAGTGCAACTGCCTTTGAATTTCTATGTATGAAACAGTATTGTTCTCGATAACTTAAACAAAAAATATTTAGAAATATTTATGCTATTTTAAATAAACATTAACCCAAATTAATCAAATGTAAAACACTTAAACCTGTTTTATTTCTGTTTCTTGCTAACATTTATCATTTCATTTGAATTTGCTTTACTAAGTATATCAAAACTGAAATAAACATTTATAAAATTAAATAGACATATTTTATAAATGATTAAAAATGAAAAAGGTGAATGCAAGAAAAAACAACAACAAAGTTACAAAACCTTTAACTAAAATTAAGAAAAAAAATAAAAGTGTGTGTGTGTGTGTGTGTATATATATATATATATATATATATATATATATAAAGCTTATTCAAAATGTTAATGAATACTATTATAGTGTATTAATTATTCTAAAATAACACTTGAATGAAATGCATTAAAGTGTAACACAGGTATTAAAATATAGAATAAAGACAGATAAAAAAAAAAATTACAAAACTGCTTTACTAAATATTTGTTATTATTTGAAACACTATTATTGTTAATAACGGTTCATTTTGCCTGCCAAATTAAAGTCATGTGATGCAACGCACAAAGTCAAATGATCCAAACAAATGCAGAAAACACAACTTTTAAAAAGTGGCTACACTTTATTTTAAGGTGTCCTTGTTACAGTGTATTTATACATTTAAGTGCTTGAGTAATATTAATTAACTACATGCCCTTACTATATGGTTATGGTTAGGATTGGGGTTTGGTTTAGGGTAATTTGCATGTAATTATGCATAATTAATTATTATTTTAATAGTAAGTACATATGCAATATGTGTAATATAAGTACAAGTAATATGTGTAACAAGGACACCTTAAAATAAAGTGTTACCAAAAAATATTAATATTATAAAATATTAATAAATACTATAATAGCAGATTAATGATCCTTAAATAACACTGGTTTGAAATGGAAAGCCACACAGTTAAAATAAAACAAAACTGTTAAAATGTCCATTTATTGAAGAAAGAAAGAAAGAAAGAAAGAAAGAAAGAAAGAAAGAAAGAAAGAAAGAAATAGTGACACCAAATTTATTGTGAAAATAAATAATTTCCACATAGGTTCCTGGATCACTCCTGTCTGTCATTGGTCAGACAAACAGACAGTCCCAGACTTGTGCCATTGACTGAGCCGGTGTTGCTATGCTGGACTGATTGGTGTACTCAAACAAACAAAATGATTTTGACAGCACCACAGAAACACAAGGGAAAACAAGTTTTCCCTCCATATTAAGTTGGGATAGAGGTTACACACAAAAATGTCCCACCCTCCTCCTTAACAACTTTTCTTCTTTGAATTTAAATGTGTACATGTGAGAAAAGTTTAGGAGAAGACAAGCTTGAACAGTTTGGAGTTATCAAGGTCACTGGTCCTCCCTCACTGTGTCTATTTCCATTTGATCAAATTAGAAAAGGACAACCCCATCCTGCGCTAGGGGCAAAGGTGTATCTGTATTAAAACACACAGCAAATTGAATTCACAGTTGATGAAACAAATAGATTTTTTCATATTGAGTGAACTCAAATGAAACGAGATGGCCAGCTCGGGGCAAGAATCTGTCCCATCTTTTAACACTGTGCTCAGCGAGATAATTAATGAATGTTTAGAACATGATCTTTGAAAGAGAAATGCTTTAAAACCTCTCACCCCCGCAGGGCCAGATTCATACCTATTACACGCCAATAAGAAGCTATTTTACATCCGAATGAATCGCAGCGTTAGGCTGAAATGACCTAGTAAAAATAAATATCTGAGCATTGACCTGTTAAACTCAGAGATTTATCGTGAATCAAACGGCAGTCTACATTAAAGAGACTTTAAGCCATTTTCTATCCGTTTCCAGGGAACTAAATATATTGAAATATTGCCAGTAGTCTGTAACCCCACAGTTGGTTAACTAAAAAACTGGAAAGTAACTCTTCTGACTTTTTGGAATCAAGATGAAATAAGATATATTTTTGGAATGAACATTTTGGAATCAGGAAGGATTTTGGGAATCAACTTTTTGGAATCAAGATAGATTTTTTTTAAATAAATCTAAATATTTAAATATTCAAATAAACGAGTTCTACTAGCCAAATGTTCTACTTTCAATCCAAATGTAATAAATTCGGAAACAATCCGAATTTATTACATTTGGATTAAAAGAAATGCCCACATTCTCCACCACTTATTTCCGTCTTTTTATCCTATTATAGACTTACCTACTTCTAAACACCAAGTTAAAGCAAAACAAACATTGATTGGCTGCTTTACATGTCAATCAAGCCACCTCTTTCTGTGGGCGGATCTTATGCTGATCCAAAGTCTATTACATTAAAGGCTCTTAACTTCATAAATGCATGTTTTTCTATCCTGCAAATGATGTCTGTTTTTTAAGGTCCATTAATGAACCATACTTTCTCATGTTGCTCTAACTGACCTCAAATTTAACGTTCAAATCAACAAGCTGCTCCAAGTCACCCAGAAAGAAGCTTGGCTCTTAACTAAGTGCCCTACGGCCGGGCACTCGTCCTGTTCACGGATGTCATGGTTTTGATTCCATGGCAGGATGGGCACCAGATAAACCTTCAGGCTTCACTCGGGGGAGGAACACCCACATGGCGGGTGTGGGCAAATGCACTGACGCGTCTCCCACCATCAGCCAGATGGAGGTCTCTGTCGGAATTTCACACCCTATTGACACTGTCTTTTCTTCTTGTCTGTTTGTACTTCTGTCTTCTCAGTTCTGACTAATTAGAAAAAGAGGTCTATATTCATGGCTAAATCTGCTATTTTTAGTGGATTTCTCTGTGTTTAGAGTTTAGATAAAAATGAGATGGTGAAAACAAGAAAATACTGGTATATGACTGTGGTTATTACAGCAGATTCAGGTACCATCTAAGTCGGTGAGTGAATCTCCAAATCAGTTTTTAACTATGAGATTTTTTGTAAAGCTTGATTAGATGCTAATTTTGTCCCATCTTTTAATTTATTCAAACAAACATACAACATTCATTTCATGCATGCATTGACTTGGATACATCTCTTCAGTGATTAGCATGTTTTTTCATTTCTGTATTAAAATACAAAATAAAGTCAGACTGATATAGACTGATATAGACTGATACAGACTGAACTATCCTGATATCACAAAATAATTACATTCACAATCACATTTTGGTTGAGAAATGTAAAATAATATTATATATAAAAACTATGATTATTAATAAAAATTAATCCTTTATCTAAATTCACTACTTCAGACTCATGTGCCCTCTAGAAGCTTGCGTTCTGCAAGTGAATGACACATTATTGTGCCATCCAAAAGAAGCACAACATCACTTTTACATTAACTGTTCCCTCGTCATGGAAAGATCTGCCCAACTCAATCCGAGCAGTCCTTGGCCATCTTCAAGAATCGGCTAAAAACACATCTCGTCCATCTATATTGGAACTCTAGCACTCTCTATTCTAATTTTATTTTATCTATTTGTTGACTTGGCCCTCTAACACTTGCACTCTCTATTTGTTTTCTAACTGCTTGTTTTCTGAAATAAAAGGCCTCTAACACTAGCTTTCTCTTTTCTTCTTCTATTCTGTCTACTTGTGTTTTCGTATTTTTGCTCTTTCGTTGGTTTTGATTGCTTCTATTGTCATAATTAAGTTGTAAGTTGCTTTGGATAAAAGTGTCTCCTAAATGTCTAAATGCATATATAACAAAACAAAACAAAACAAAAAAGTGCTTATTTACTACTACATTAGTACTTAACACATACTAAATATTCATTAATATTTAACTATGATTATTAATAACTATAAATTTTGTCCGCCAGGTCAAAGTCATGTGGTATATATATAGAATAAAAACTATATATATATAGAATAAAAACTATATATATATATATATATATATATATATATATATATATATACTTTTAGAAAATAAAAATAACAAAAGTGCTTATTTAATATTGAATTAGTATATTATAGTATATTCATTAATATTTAATAATTATAAATTTTGCCTGCCAGGTAAAAGTCATGTGGTGCAACCCACAAAGAAATATCTTAGTCCAAGTCGAATATCTCATGTGGTGCAACTCCCTCCAAAAAACTTAACATTTATGAATTGATAATATTTATAGTGTATACACTAAATGTGTTCAAGATGTAAGGGAAATATGTTATTCATTTTTACTTCATAGTTACACTACATGACAAATTGAAACTTAATTTTTCTAAACATTTCTTGAGAATGCTATTTGATTGGCCAATCAAAGCACAACCTAAATAACAGACACTCTCTAGTCTTCCAGGGTAGCCAACCAGGAAAGCCCATGTCTAAAGCATGACTGGGTGGGCGGTATTAAAAGATGAAATCGGTGGAGAGGATCTGAGTTAATTAGGTTAATCAGATCGGTTAGAGGGGAGGGGCCGATAGGTGCATTGGGTGCCCCGTCCTTCAGCTCTGAGATCATCAGATGCCCATGGCGTTAATCCCCCAAATTGAAAGGTGCCCGCTCATAGGGGTTAAAATGGTACCCGCTTCCGATCCTCAGGACGAGACAGCCAAATTGAATTTTGGTGCCAAGACTCCCTACGCCCAGTGCTGATTGAATTTGCTCCCACAAATATGATCTGGCGTAACTGGCAGGAGGAGGAAACACAGTGATGCAGCCAACTTTCCACTTCTGAATTCGTAATTACGAGATTGTTGCGTTCAATTGCTTTGTTGTGGGAAAGAATAGGAATTATGGAGGACACCAGGCTCAATCTTGCCTATTTCTTGGCAAAATGTTATTAAAGCCTAAATGTATTTAGTCAGTATTCAAATGATTTTGAATAAAATGTAGCATCCCATTCGTTGACAGCCATATAAACATTACATGTGCTATTGTAGCTATACTTTCACTACAATATATAGTCAGCTTGCTGATGATTCTGGAATTTCAGTCAAATAAGTACTGTTTACGGTGGCCGAGAGAGCTCAACGCACTGCAAATAGAAAAAACGCCTGCAAATTAAGAAAATAACTTTCGTTAATTTGACAACACACACATGCTGCAAATGCTCACAACACAACCAAGCAAAGAAACGCACTGCAAATAGAAAACAAACGCCTGCAAATTAAGAAAATAACTTTCGTCAATTTGACAACACACACACCGCAAATGCTCATAACAAAACCAAACAAAGAAACGCACTGCAAGTAAAATGTATTTGGTTGTGTTGTGAGCATTTACAGTGTGTTTCTTTATTTGTTTGTGTTGTGAGCATTTGCAGAACCTGCTGTCAAACTGATGAAGATCACTTGATTTGCTGGTGCTTTTTCTATTTGCATGTGTTTTCTGAAGTTGCAGCGCGTTGAGCTCTCTCGACCACCGTAACTGTTTCTATGATGTTAAATACATGACTGTAACAACAAGAGAAAGCAATCTAGATGATGCTGAGAGAAAAATTACTAAAAACTTAACAGTCACTACTGCAATGTTTAAGGTGTATGGCCTATTCAGCTCAGAAATGCAGGAATTAAAATTATCTTAGTTTTCCAGTCATATATATGATTTGA
This sequence comes from Barbus barbus, assembly GCF_936440315.1. NCBI lineage: Eukaryota > Metazoa > Chordata > Actinopteri > Cypriniformes > Cyprinidae > Barbus > Barbus barbus. Next base: position 26,806,879 of record NC_136737.1, on the reverse strand, counting down.
AAGGCCGTTCATGTCCAATTTCTGACTAAGAAACTTGTATTTACAATTATTCTGATGAAGGCCAAATTCAAATTGCAACTATAGTACAGTATGTATTAATGACAGTTACTAGTTGCTGTGTTATATTTGCTTTTCTAAACAGTCCCAATGACTGTTCTGGATTGCTAATGCTAGGTGTTTGTTGCAACTTCCTGAAGTAAGCCTACTTCTAGAAAAGTACACCAGACTTTAAGAAATAAAACTTCAAATGTATCAATTATAATTTATAAAATGGAAGGCACATTAACTGGATTCACAAAAAGCTAAAGTTAGCCATTAGCTTAGTAAATTATTGAGGTTTATCTTACATGAGGGTGTCAACTTGAAGTCAATGTAATAATCTTCTGAAATACAATTTTCGTGATATTTAAGACAGGGTGGAATGTTTTGAAGCGAGACAAACCAACTGATACCACAAAACGTCCAAAAATTCATCAAATCCATTTCTGAAACATATTGATTTTTGTACAGTTGTTGTCCCACTAAAATGATGTCCCTTCCTGGAGGATGTTGTCACTGCTTTTGCCATTTAAAGAAATATAACAAGATAGAAAGTTATTTGGAAAAAAAGATTACTACAACCACATTTTATTTCCAGAAAACATGTTTTATTTGAAACATTTGATGGGATAAAGGGGAAAAATGGAAACGATGTAGAAAACAATTAAATTCTTAACCAATTTTTCAGTGAAAACTAATGACAGCAACTCAATTTACTGTAATTAAAATATTTTAAATTCTGTTTAACACTTAATTATAATAAAGTATATTAATTATATAAAGTAATATTATGAAAGAAAACAGATCCACTATATTAAGACATGATGGGGCATGAAAAGTACAATAATATTATATCATTTGAATTCAAAAGTGCTCTTTTTGATATTCTGGTCTATCGCTGACCAGGTGCAAATCTCTGATTCTTCAATTCTAATGAGATTGAAGCCAGATATGTCAGACGTTAATGTCACAAATAAAGAAATCAATTTCTCTGGTATTTCTTTGATATTTGGTGGAGGCACCTTCCAGCAGCTAGAAGTTCAGGTGATCTGTTTTAATTCATCTCACAAAGTTGAAAGCAAATCTGGCCTAATTCCATAAATGTTATTGCACAAATGTTAATCCTAATGTTATTCCCAGATCACATCTCCAGGGAACGAAGCAGGGTAGCAGCACCTTGGAGAGATTCCATTAAAACACTCGTATACACCACTGTGCGGTAAAACGATTACCTGCAGTTCAGTCAAGCTAATCAACATGCAATCTTTCTGATGTATATGCAGCCGCTAAAGTGATATTATACTATCCTTTTGACTTAACTATGAGAAATCATACCCACTTATTTGATTGACCTCACTCAAGCTCAGAGTTTCAACCAAATGCAATAAGCCTTTGCATATTGAAACATCTACTTCATACCATCCTTGTTCCTCAAAAGATGATTTACACAGACTGGAGTTAAAGACGAATTTATGTTCTTGTCTTCAAGGCAGCATTTGAATATCAATCATGAATATGCATCTATATGCACACACAGTGCAGCATTTCACTCTTTATTCTTCAATTTACTTAAAACCCATTTAAAAACAAGTATGTTTCATACTGTGGCGGAAGGAGCCAACGACAGACACAGTGGGCGTGGCGTCAAGCCTCGGAGAGGTTTTTATTAAACAAAATATTAAAATAAAGTGTCCAAAGGGGGAAAAGTGTCCAAAATAAACAGGGATCTGGTGTCCTCGTTGTGCTGCGGGGCTCGTGAAGGAAGGCAGTGTTCAGGAGGGAAGGGTCCAGGTAAGGGGTCCAGACTCCAGCGGTCGGAGTGGGCGGGGCAGGGATTCCTCTCCGGGCAACGCTCCCTCTCGCACCGCGCCGGAACCGGGACAGAGAAACCGGGTATTAGTTGTCAGCCTCAACCAGCCACAGGGTAAATGACCAATAGAAAGAACGTCACTTACCCCTTTGGTGGCTGGGAGGCTGTCCCCGTCGTTCCTCTGTCCCCGTGCGGGTTCCACGGCTTTTTTGCGAGCGAGAGGGGATGACGTCATCAGATGTTGCCCAACTGCGCTGTCTAGGCTCCGCCTGCCCGCGTTCTCCACCACTGTGGCGGGAGGAGCCAACGACAGACACAGTGGGCGTGGCGTCAAGCCTCGGAGAGGTTTTTATTAAACAAAATATTAAAATAAAGTGTCCAAAGGGGGAAAAGTGTCCAAAATAAACAGGGATCTGGTGTCCTCGTTGTGCTGCGGGGCTCGTGAAGGAAGGCAGTGTTCAGGAGGGAAGGGTCCAGGTAAGGGGCGGAGTCCGGCGGCCGCACGCGCTCCCGTCTGGAGGTCCCGGGGCGCGGGTGACGGTGGCTTCTGTGGCGGCTTCGTCCAACTCCTTAATCCCCGGGTGCTCGACGGGATTCCACGGGTCGGCGTCCTACCGGGCTGCGGGTCCGGCCGCTCGCGTCTCTGGCGGCGGCGGGTAGTTCCCTCTACGCTCCCTTTCCTGGACCCATGAGGACACCAGCGTGCATGCACGGGGAAGAGACCGGTCTCTCGAGGAGAGGCGCGCTCGGCGTTTAAACGGCGGCGGTGATGAGGTTCTATTCACGTCAGGTGCGCCTCATCACACGCCGCCAGCCCTGGCTGTTTCAGCGCCCCTCCTCTCACACACCCACTCCCGTCGGGAGCCTGGTGAAGGGCGGCGAATACGGGACGGGGTGGTGATGATAGACAGGGGGGAGGCAGCCGACTCGTCACAATACATTTAAAGGAATAGTTCACACAATTTGCTAAAAATGTACCCTCAGGCCATCCAAGATGTAGATGAGTTTGTTTCTTCATCAGATTTGGAGAAATGTAGCACTGCATCACTTGTTCACCAATGGATGCTCTGCAGTGAATGGGTGCCGTCAGAATGAGAGTCCAAACAGCTGATAAAAACATCACATTAATACACAAGTAATCCACACCACTCTAGTCCATCAGTTAATATCTTGAGAAGAGAAAAGCTGTGTGTTTTTAAGAAACAAAACCATCATCTCCTGTTGTCTCTCACATCAAAATACACCCCCATATTTGTTTAGAGCTGTTTTGGACTGTAAGCAGTGCTTGATCAGTGCATATTCCTCTCCTGTTTCAGACTAGATGAATTTTCACAGGATAAATCCATATTATAGATAAACATCTTAGGTTACGTATGTAACCCCAGTTCCTCGAAGGAACGAGACGCTGCACCACGAGACGCTTTGGGGAACGCCTACAGCGTAACCGGCTCTGAATACCAATTAAATCTGTCCAAAGGATGGGAGGGACGTCATGGGCGAGGTGACGTAATGACCAGCTGGTATAAAAGCACGTGCGGTGAAACCGACGTCAGCTTCTAGAATGAAGCAAGCGCTGGCAGGGATGCCGGAAGTGTGGGCTCATGACGCAGCGTCTCGTTCTCGAACTGGGGTTACATACGTAACAAATGTATCAACTCGAGCTGCGTCAGGAGACGCTTTGGGGAACGAGATACCCACGGCACCAGACTTCCAAATCCCTGCCCTGTGTGTATCCATACGGAGCACAGCTAGGGCACGAGATGGAAAAACCTGGAGTGGCTCGTATGTCTAGGCCACAAGACCTGACAAGGTCAGGGGCGTAGACCACCCGCAGCGTAGCAGATGTCCTGGACTCCTCATGGAATGAGCTCTGACTCCCATGGCGAGGGGAGGTCAGAAGACTCATAAGCCACAATCCACCGACTGAGGGTCTGCTTAGAAGCAGGAAGACCTCTCTTAGGGGGACCGTAGCAGACAAGCAACTGGTCCGCCCTTCTCCACATGGCAGCTCTGTGGACGTATGCGTCCAGTGCTCACACTGGACACGTACGATTTAGCTTTTGCTGGTCAGGCTCCCGAAAGGGAGGAGGACTAAAGGCCTGCAGTACGACAGGCTGTGGCGTGACCAAAGGAACTTCGCAAAGTCCAAGTGAGAAAGGGCCACTGACAGGGCCGCAAATCCCCAACTCTCTTCAGAGATGAAATCGCCAGAAGAAACACGGTCTTCAGGGCGATCTGAGATCTCCTCAATAGGCTCGAAGGGAGGTCTACAGAGAGCATTCAACGCCACAGCCAGGTCCTAAGGAGGGACCCGAGACCATACCGGAGGCCTTAGCCTCAGTGCACCATGGAGGAAACGTGTAACTAGGGGTTGTGCGCCCACTGTCAGTCCACCAAGAGGCGTGTGGTAAGCAGAAATTGCCGCTACATAGGCCTTCAAGGTGGAGTGGGCTAATCCTGCGGAGAGTCAAGCCTGCAGGAACTGCAGCACTGTACCTACTGGGCAGTTAACTGTGTCGAGCTGGCGATCTCCGCACCATGAAGTGAAGAGTCTCCACTTCAGGGCGTACCGTCTCCTCGTAGAGGGAGCTCTGGACTGGAGAATGGTCTCAACAACCTCAGTTGAGAGACCGGAAGTTATGAGCTGTGCCCCCTCAGGGGCCACACCCACAGCTTCCACAACTCCGGGCGGGGATGCACAAGGTATCTCATGCCTGTGAGAGGAGATCCCTCCTGACTGGAATCTCCCAAGGAGAGCCGTCGAGGAGGGAAATCAGGTCCGAGAACCATACTCGGCCCGGCCAGAACGGGGCTAATAAATCAGCCGGAGTCCGTCTCGGCGCACTCTCTCCAGATCTCCAGGGAGCAGAGAAATCAGGGGAAAGGTGTACAGACGAAGCCTCGGCCACGTCTGTACCACGGCATCCAGATCTGCTTCACCACCTCGGTGTGAAGCATCCATTCCCCGGATAACAGCCCCTGCCTCGGCAAGGTGTCTGCTCCCCATTGAGATGCTAACTCAGACGCTCAGAAGGGAGCAGCATGCTCATAGGTGACCCTCTATAGTGAGTGGAGCAATGCTAGCTCTACCAAGGCAGAGATCTGGAGAGCGGAGCACTTAACTCTCAGATGAGACGGAACGCAGACGCTCAGAAGGGAGCGGCATGCTCAAAGTGACCCTCTAAGTTGAGGGGAACAATGCCAGCTCGACCAACAGGAGACCTGGGGTGGAGCGGCATGCTCAAAGGTGACCCTCAAAGTTGAGGGGAGCAATGCCAGCTCGACCAACCAGGAGAGCTCGGCCTCATAGCCCACACAAAGATCTGGTGCGCTAGCCTGTACAGGGGGCGCGAACCGCAGACCTCCTTGGTGGTTGCTATAAGAGACCACCGATGTGTTGTCGGTGCGAACTAACACATGGCAGCCTCTTAGGTCTGGGAGAAAGTATTTCAGAGCCTGAAACACGGCCAGCATCTCAAGCCTGTAGATGTGCCAGGTGAGATGATGACCTCTCCACCGACCGTGGGCAGGGTGGCCACTCATGACCACCCCCAACCGGTGAGGGATGCGTCCGTCGCTAGCGTTACGCGGCGACAAGGAGCTCCCAATACCAGGCCCTGGGACAAGAACCAAGGTTGTCTCCACATGTCCAAGGCACGTAGGCACCGCCGCGTGACCTTGATCGTGCGAAGCGGGTTTCCCCTCGGGGAGAACCCCTTGGTCTTGAGCCACCACTGTAGGGGTCTCATGTACAGCAGGCCAAAAGGTATCCCGTTGGACGCAGCTGCCACCAGACCCAGCAGTATCTGAAACTGCTTGACTGTGAGTGATTGGCCTTCTTTCACCCTCCTGACTTTCGTGAGGATTGACTCGACGAGCAGCAGACATATGTGCCTGCACCGTGGTCGAATCCCCACCACCCCCAGATAAGTGGTTCTCTGTAATGGAGAAAGCACACTTTCCTTGGGGTTCAGTCTTAACCCCAACACTTTTAAGTGAGCGAGAACAACACCTCAATGTTGAGCCGCCCTCCGCTCTGATAGAGCGAGAATCAACCAATAGTCGATGTAATTGACTGCAGCGGAGCTAACGCGGCACCCACATACTCATAAAAGTGTGGGGTGAGAGTGCTAGGCCAAAGGGAAGTACCCGATATTGGTAAGCTTTGCCCCGAAAAGCAAACCTCAGGAACTTCCTGCGAGTGGGAAGGACGGAGACATGGAAGTATGCATCTTTTAGATCTACGTGTCAAACCAGTCCTCGGACTTGTTCTGAGATACTTACCTGCGCATCTTGAACTTCAGTCTTGCAGACTGAGTGGTTCACCTGATGCAGAGCTAAAATGGGACGCAATCCTCCATCCTCCTTGGAACTATGACGTACCGGCTGTAGAACCCGGACTCTCTTCGTAAGGAGGACCCACTTCGATGGCTTCGTTCCTTAAGAGAGTATCTACCTCTTGTTCCATTACCAGAGCCTGCTCGGGGCCCACTAACGTGGAAATCACCCCATTGAATTGAGGCGGACAAGAATCTAACTGGATTCTGTAGCCTCTCTCTACAGTGCGCAGGACCCATCGAGACACATTTGGCAGTAGTATCCACGCTGCAAAATAGTCTACTAAGGGAACTAGTCTCTCGAGACTGGCCTCTGGCGTAACCCGGAGTGGCTAGTTCGGTGCCCTGAAGCGGAACCCCGGCAGGGAACAGCCAAACTAGCTGCTCCAGAGACCCCCGAAGGGGTGGCGAGCATCTCAGCTCCGCTACGACACCGGGCGGAAGAGACTGAGATATGCGCTCGCTGGAGACCGCTGCGCCCTGAAGCACCATAGGTGGCAGGGTTGGCAGAACAATCTCCTGAGGGTGCTGGGGGGGTGACTATCGCTGTGTGCTGCAGCGATCGTCGCTCTACCTCAGCGGGGGCTACACTCATAAGCCCTGATCCCACTCACATCAGGGCTTCTTGGCCAAAGACCTCTTCGCCTGCTTGGCTGGGAGGTCTTTGACCGCGCACCCTTCTTATCGCCCCGACCTGCGGGGGCAAGCTTGCCTATACGAGGAGCCAGCACGTGGCAGGGGCTGCTCTCGCCCAGCAGCCCCGTGAGCTAGAAAGCGGCGAGGGAGAAACCGCTGGAACGCCGCCACCTGCCTCCCGAACCAAAAACAGGCCAGAAGGCAAAGTGGGGCGTCCAGAAGGAAGGCCCTGTCGCGGTTTTCTTTAAATCCAACAGGGTCAGCCAAAGATGCCTCTCCGCTGCCACCAGGGCTGCCATAGATCACCTTGACGGTCTCGCTGGCGGCGCGGAGAGACAAATCAGCGGTTTTGCAGAGTTCATGGATGTGCTCCGCACTAATCCCTTGCCCTCATCCAACTCCATGAGCAGGTCAGCCTGGCATGCCCGCAACACCACCATGATGTGCAGACATAAGCCAACCCGACCCGCTGCCGCGTACCCCTTGCCTTCAGAGACGACGCAGCGTCAGGGGACAGATAGCTCGCAGCGTCTGTTCCACCCGCGGCATCGCTCTGTAACCGCGTTCACTCGTCCCCCGCACATTACCGTAGTAATCGTATGAGGGGACGAAGAGGCGGGCCGAAATATTTTCCCTACGACCTCGACACCTCAGTGTGGAGGTCGGGGAAAAAAAGGCAGGCTCCAATGTGGAGGTGAGTCTGAAGCCGCAGAAAACGCTCGTATAACCCTCTCTGCAGTTCGACAAGACACTCCACAGGCTCCTCCTATTGGGGCGACAGAGTGGGTGCAACATGCTCGACGCCTCCCATGTCAACCTCCTCGGAGGAAGACACGAGAAGCGCCGATGCCGCTGCCCGAGGAGAAGTGCGGGCTTCCGAACTCGAGGAGCGGTCATGGGATCCGACAGGTGAGGATGGAGATAGAGACACGCTCGTCTCCGATCCCTCCATCAGATCCCGATGCGAACCCCACGAGCGCCGTCCCCACCCCGCCTCAGCGGAAGCGGGGCAGCGCTGCGGGGAACGCCAGACACACACAAGCTGTGTGTATCCCCTGCACACAAAACGTTTTGCAGGGAGGGACACACAGCTCGTAATGCGCTTCTCCCATAATCCAAGCCTTAAACTGACTCTTCTTAGACATAGCTAAAGACAGACAACAGTAAATAAGACTGACAGAACACAGAGCGCTTGCTGATTGACAAAAAGCTGACTCCAGTTTCACCGCACGTGCTTTTATACCAGCTGGTCATTACGTCACCTCGCCCGTGACGTCCCCCCCCATCCTTTGGACAGATTTCATTGGTATTCAGAGCCGGTTACGCTGTAGGCGTTCCCCAAAGCGTCTCCTGACGCAGCTCGAGTTCCTGAAGAGGAACTCAAAGGTTTGAAATTAAAAATGTCTTAATGATGGATTTGCTTCTTACAAACACACAACTTTTGTCTTCTCAAGGCATTAACTGATGGACTGGAGTGGTGTGGATTACTTTTGGATTATTCTGTTGTTTTTATCAGCTTTTTGGACTCTCATTCTGATGGCACCCATTCACATCCATTTGGGAGCAAGTAATGCAATGCTACATTTCTCCAAATCTGATGAAGAAACAAACTCATCTACATCTTGGATGGTCTGAGGGTGAATACATTTTCAGCAAGTTTTAATTTCTTAAATGATTAATTGAGTTGTTTTTGTCCATTACTGCTGCACAGTCTGTTTTTTTTTTGTTTGTTTTGTTTTGTATACATGGTCATATAAACTTATATAACTTATATCATTTGATACAGCCCCCCCCCCCCCCCCCCCCCCATGCACACAAGTAAGTATGTCTTTTAAGAGGTCACTTTCCTCATCGAATTGAATTTTTATTCAGGCTTTTATTTATAAACCAAACAGCACACATGCAGAGTTTTAAATACATAAAACTGAAACAATGAAGCCGCTTGAGGTTACTTTTCTGATATTGCTGAGGTTTGAAATGAAATGTGGGCTCTTGTAAGTAGATTGCGATGTACTTTATCTTGTTGAGACACTGGAAAGACTGCCAATGTCTGCCCTGAAAACAATGCCTTCAATACAGTAAAAACAGCAGCAGATGGGTTACAAAACTCAACTCCAATAAGCACTTGTCCCATAAACCTGACCTGAAAATGCAAATACACAATGCAGTGAAATCTTTCATAATTACTTTGCTGATATTATTAAAAGAAAGAAAATTATAATAATAATTTGAAGGATTTCAATCTCTTGAAAAGCCCAGAATGTTTCTGACAAAGTGTCAAGTTTAGATGTGTAATTAGGTTAAATGAGCTCCGATATGAAAGTGTTCAAATTCTAGGTAATGTCATAAATAGAATGATTAGAAGCGGTGCGATAGGGCTCTTTTTCTAATAATTCATTTAGAAGCAAAGCTGAAGAGCAACAGAAATAGCTCTAATCACTTGAGGCCTCTGGTTTGAATTGTTCTGCCTCTTCAAACTTTCCCACTTAATGCTTTTAGAAAAATATGAACTATTAATTGCGAACAATCAACATGGCCTAATTACAACACGTTTTGCAACAAAACTTTTCCACCCAACAAAACGCATGGATTTTGTAGGACTTCCTCATCCAAATTGTAGTTTTAGTATGCTGTCCTTCATAACTTATAGAAATCTATATTTTAGTATAACAAACAAACACTAAAAAAGTTTAGGGTTGGCAAGAGTTTTTTAATGTTATTAAAAGCATTGTCTTATTCAGCAAGGACGCATTAAATGAATCAAAAAGTAAAAGTAAAAAAAATAATGTTGTGAAATATTAATACAGTTTAAAATGACTGTTTTCTGTGTGAGCATATGTTAAAATCAGCATTTTTTAAAAAAAGTCTGAAACACAATAGAAGCAGCATAACATAACATAACTAGTGCTGTTAAATGATTAATTGCGATCAATTGCATCCAAAATAAAAGTTTTGTTTGCATAATATATGTGTGTGTTCTGTGTATATTTATTATGTATATATAAATACAAACACATACAGTATATTGCGAAAATATTTACATGTATTACATGTCTATATGTATATTCATATAATTTATATTATAAATAAATATATTTAATATATAAAAATATATATATTTTTAAATATATACATGCATGTATTTGTATTTATATATACATTATAAATATACACATACATATTATATAAACAAAAACTTTTATTTTGGATGCGATTAATCGTGATTAATTGCTTGACACCACTAAACATAACATAACATAATACAAATTGTAACATTATAAACGTCATTAATGCATAGAAGAAAAAAAAAACCTTTTTGAAATTTCTTTGGAGAAAGACTTGTTTAGCATTTAACAAGAAGTCAGAATCTTACAATTATCAAGTCAAGTCAAGTCTGCTTTATTGTCAATTCTTCCACATGTACGGCACAAACATACAGAGAATTGAAATTGCGTTACTCTCAGACCCTTGGTGCATACAGTTAACATTTAAAACGCTGAAAGTACACTTTCAAATACAGATAAATACAGTTTAAACATATGTACATACAACTATACAGATATACAAATGAGGACATTGTAGAAAAATAAAGAGAGAGATGGATAAAGTGGCATAAGGCACATGGCAGATAGAGTGCAAACCAGTTAAATAAAACAAAACTGTGCAGATATATGTGTATATGTATAGAGTGTATATATATAGTGCAAGAGGAGCTTATGATAATGGTAATTGTGAAATATATTAACCCAAAATAATCATTTGTTACTAATTTATACACTTTTATAACTAGAATTAAATTTGAATAGCTTAAATTTAAAGGCACCAAAACTTATGATAACAGAAAAAAAAAACTGAGTGAAGAAAACAACTACTCCCAAACTGTTAATATACAAAACAGAACAGCTCGTTTACATATGAAATTCTGGTGTTTTCTAATGCCAAACCTCTGACCCGTCTTCCCTTGAGGATCCTAAACACTGGACAGAACCCAGAGTCATGAATGTGGATCCGTTGAGGTGTTCCCCTGTTTCACTTAGGACTGGTTTGCACAGGATGTGATGGAGACCAACTGGCTTTTTACAGCCCCTGACCATGACTTCCTTCATTAAGTCACCTCTATGAGGATCTCTAGCCCTTGTAAAGCTGACCATTTGTCCCTGACAAATTAGCTCTGCCTCAGTGGAGCGCTGCAATAAAAGCCCTTCACTCATCTTTTAGCACCTCAGTGTTTTCTTGTCATGTCCGGCTCTTCCTCGCTCGTTTCTCACGTTAATTACAGGGAGATGAGCGCTCCACAAGGACGAATCTTAGAAAATCAATTTATCTAGGAAGTTTATTACTTGTTAATTTAATTTAAGTCCTCATTTTTCAATGGCACTTCCCTGTGGTTTTGCTGATTCCATCCTACTTCGTTTTCCAGAGCTTATTTGTATTTTTGATCACTTTAATGTGTCCTTTCTAAACACAAGTACTAATTTTCTTTCAAAAACTGGGCTCTTTTCTCAGTGAGCCGGTCATTTTCCTCATGAACTCGGGTGTCTAGACAGTCCCACAGTGTAAGGAGGTGCGAGGTTTACAATGCTACTGTCATTTCAAGTCATTAGCTGTCATTTTTCACTCTTTCAAGAAAGGAACGAGCGAAGACCCCCAAGACAATAAGCGTCGGCCATTTGCCCTCAAGCGTAAATCTGCATATCACAGGTTTAGTCTCAGATGACAGGGCTTCCTGACAGCTGCTACATGTTCATCTGGACACTGAGACTTTTTGAGACCATACATTGCTTTGATTTTGTGTTTTTGGTTTAAAATCTCTAAGAGGTATAATCAAACTAATCAAAGAGGGTTTTGCAAGAACTGAATGCTTTAAAAGCATTTGAGTGTCTGGAATAGATTAAATATATTTAAAAGCATGGGGATTTTGTGACCATGCCAAGAAAATGTCATTTTTAAGACTAGGTGAAGACTGTTGAATCCAAACTAAATAAATTAAACAAAACCAAACCCAACCAAATTTAAAATGTTCAATTAAGATAAATATTCAGTTGAAATTATAGTCAGCATATGTGCATTTAAATGAAAAAGTCTGTATTTTTATTGTACAATACACTTTTTGTATTTTATTATAGTATTATTTTACTATTTTAAATGTTTTACAGTAAAGTTTTACGGTAAAGTTTGAAGTGGAATGTGTTTATTTTTTCATATTGCATACTTTTCATGACAACCAAGCATGTCATTTATAATACAAGCTTGGTGAGCAGAAGAGAATTCTTTTAATACATAAAAAATCTTAGTTTTCTAAAACTTTTCACTGGTAGTGTATAATGTAATAATTTTGTAATTAAATATAATGTGCATGGCACAGTTCTGACAAGTTTTGACAGTATTTTTGACAGTTTACCAAATATTAGATATCGTTGACATCTTCATTTGCTTTCTATTTAATATCACAGCAAAAATTTGGGCCTTAACTACTATATACTTACACCAAAAAATAAGTATAATGTACTTATTGTGGCCATATTGTATTGCAAAACCCTTTTGCTGCTATTGAGGTGGATACGGGTAAGGTTAGGGACAGGTTAAGTGGTATGGGTAGGTTTAAGGGTAGGTTAAGGTGTAAGGGATGGGTCAACAGTGTAATTATAAAAGTAATTACAGAAATTAATTACAGATGTAATTACATATAGGTATTTTTTTAAATATAAGTACAATGTAAAAACATGTATGTACACACAATAAGTGCATTGTATCAAATTATTAATTTAAATGTAAGTACATAGTAGTTAAGGCCACCTAATATAAAGTGGGACCAAAATTTGTTGTTTTTTTTTTCAACTGCTTACATTTTCAAAACTTTGCCTCTTTTTTTTTTCAAAACTTTACACAGAAATCCAAGAATTGCACACACAAAATGCAAAATGTGTCACATCTCTTCCAAAATGAAGCACTGTGCATTCAAAATATCACAAACACATCTCAAAAACAAACATTTGCAAACACCTTTGCCATAATATTAATTCCTGTTAGAGTTTTGTTACGTAGAGAATATATATATGTATAGGTTAGCTAGTTTTTGGGGTATAAAAAGGTTTTAAATTACCTTCTTTCATTTAACGCGATGATAACCAGTGTTACTGTACTGTCTGTAATCACACGCTCTTTATCCTGTAGGGTTACTCATGGAACAGGAAGTGAGGGAGACTGTGGTTTCAAAAAGACATGAGGCACCAGGATGTGAACCTTTCTTATCTAGCAGAGGCTATGCTGTCAGATTGCCATCAGTCGAGTGAATTTGCCTCTGAAAGTGCATCTGTGTGTGTGTGTGTGTGTGTGTGTGGTGAGAGTGAGTGAATTCACACATCCCTTAGAGTCTCAATGATTCACAGCTCAACTATCAAAGCAGATGTACCCGTTAAAAAACAATTTGCTCTGTTTGCATAATTTGGCAAGGTGGAAGTATGAATTAAAACTGTGACTAACAGTTTTTATTGGTATGATCCAAATGAAGGAGACATTGCTGCTGGTTATGAAAGAGCACGGGGGAGTCATTACACATTTTTCTCCAGAGAATATTTCTGTTACCTAATGCAAAAAATGGAAAACAAAAAAGTCTCAAGGCTATTTAATAGGCAAAACATAAACAATTATGAAAAATATCAGTCAAACAGCAAATATGGTAGTGTGCAAAAATGTCAAACCATTGTTTCAACTAACAGAAATTGTAAAAGACAAAGTATAAAACATATGTGACCACTTGTCATAGGAAAACCATTCAACCATCTTTTATTTTTTTTTAAATAAAATTTAGGCTTTATGTATGCTAGCATGGATTTGTTACTTTAAAACAAAGCAATTTTTGATTTGAGGTTTTCAGAAAATAACCTTAATTAGTTCCTTATAAACAAACAGCATCCATTCAGAATCACTGACCAAATTTTAAAAATAATAATAATAAAATAATATAACGAGCAAATAAAGCATTACTTCAATTTTAGTTGACGTAACCCATTTGGTAGAGGAAATTAGCGCAGTCTTTTTATAATACAGTTGAACTGGCGGATGCTGTTGAAAAACAAGAACAGAACGCATGACAGAACAGATACAATTAAGTGTGGGAATGACAAATGAACCACAGCTCCGGTGGTGAAGCCATTTGAAATGTTCACACTCTCCCAGTCATCTCTCAGTGCTAGTTTGGAGGCCTTCCATACTCGCCTGCCGCTGTTGAGGCTTCTGGATAATTTAATGCGAGGGATATTATTATTTAATCAAATATCAGGAAATCAGCCTTTGTTAACACAGGAGAGAAGAATAGCAGAACTAGAACAGCAATAATCATTAAAACTGGTAGGGGAGAAAAAGAGTTTACTTCTAATGATGTTCTATGTGTATGCGTTGAAAGTGGAAGGAATGAAAAGTCAGTGATATTTGGGGTGTGAAAGAAAATGTAATTTTGAAACTAAAAATCCAAAAATCTCTTTGTTTAATTGCATTGCAAAATATAAGATATTAAATGTAATTTTCAATTTAAATTTGTAATTAGTACTCAGCTAACAGGAAATGTTCTCAGAACTTTAACGAGGGTTCTGACAAAGTTCTCTCAAAGTTATGAACAAACATTCCCTTGTTTGTTCAAAGTTATCTGGTCTCTAATTATGATCAATTTTGATTAAAAAAATACTGCCATTGTACTAAATTGACCTAACTGTATATTCATTAATTTATCTTATTTTGTGGTCCACAGAATAAAGAAAGCCATACAGATTTGTGAATGGTGACAGAATTTTCATTTTTGGTAGCGATATGCCATTAATAATGCAATGTTTTCTTTTGAACTCATTGTTCCACTTGTTCCCCTTGAACAATCATTGACCATTTCTAAAGTGTGTACTGCAGGTAAATTCAGCCATTACTCATCTACTTATAGTAGACTACATATATATAGTAAAAAAAAAAAATTACAACCAAATGGGTTGGTTGCTTGTTTATAGCTATAAGATGGCAATTTTAGTAGTGACTCCTATATTCACTAAGGAAGGCCAAGAAGACCAAAAATGACCCAGGAAGATGTGCTATTTCACATAAATGGTTTAGTGTAGTGTCCTGTAACAAAAAAATGACACATCATTATTCTTGTCCACCTGCAGAAGAAACATTGACCCTCTTGGAAATGGACTTGACCTATCTGGCCCCTTAAAGATCTTGCAATCATAAGGCTCAGCTTGACCCCAAGAGCCCAGTCAGACAGAAGCCGTGTCATTGGGGGTCACCTCAAGACCAAATCCACCGAGAGAAACCAAGCAAGAATAATCGCTTCAGACTGCACCTCCACTGACTTCGATATGTGCTAGTGGTGGGCGAGGAATGCCACCCATTTTGTTTTTAGAACAAGGAGGTGGAGGGAAAGAGATCATGTTGAAAAGGTTTTGTAGGATGCCAGCTCCAAAGGAGATGCTTCATGCTTTGATTGAGCTATTTTTAATGCTGATTATCTGGGCATGCAGAACAGATCTCGGTCATTATGTGATCGTTGCCCTTTACAAAAACGTCTGCGAGACACATGTATCTACATTTGCAATAGACTGCCAGTTTTCAGAAACACCCAAAGAACATTCCAGATCTCGGCAGCTTTCTTTGCTTAAAGTGAATCTGACATGCATTAAGTCAAACCAAAGTATAGATTCTGGCTCTCTTGCACAATTCATAATGAAGGTAATCATTCCCTCACATCAGACTGCTTCCACTTCCTGTGATTGGCTTCATCTAAGTACCTCACACATGTCATTCAGTCATTGGGTCACTGCCTACAAATTATTACATATTGCTGAAGTCATAGAATACAGCCAAGGATTATTTTGCTGAGCTATGATATAAATGTCATAGTAATCAGTGTGTCTTGAGATACTGTGGCCAAACCCACCCGTGGCACCCGCAGGGGGTGGTCTAATGGGAAAATGTTTTTGCGAGTTAATGGCGGAACCATGAGATTCACATTAGGCATACTAGAACATAAAAAACAATGACATTGAATGGTCAGTGACACCAACCTTAGTTCCAGAGCAGTATGTTTATACTGTTCATTCTCAAAGGGCTAGCTCCCACAAAAATTTAAATTCTGTCATTAATTACTAACCCTCATTTCGTTCCAAACCTGTAAGACCTTCGATCATCTTCGGTACACAAATTAAGATTTTTTAATGAAATTTGAGAGCTTTCTGACCCTCTACTGACATGTTCAAGGTCCAGAAAGGTAGTAAGAACATCGTTAAAATAATCCTTGTAACATCAACCTTAATTTTATGAAGCTACAAGAATAGTTTTATGTGCACGAAGAAAACTAAAATAACAGTTGTAATGCCATCTGAACGCAGGAGCATCATGCCTGCATTGTGGTACTCTCGTAAATGTGTGTCGAAGACTAACACGGAAGAGAAGACATTGTGGAATAAAGTCGATATGGTTGTTTTCTTTGCGCGCAAAATGCATTCTTAAAGCTTCATAAAATTACTGTTGAACCACTGATGTCACATGGAATATTTTAACAATGTCCTCACTACGTTTCTGGGCCTTGAACAGTTGTGTCAGTTGTCAGTTGTGTGGGTCAGTTGTGTTGTTGTCTATGGAAGGTCAGAAAGCTCTCAGATTTCATAAGAAAAAAAAAATCTTAATTTGTGTTCTGAAGATGAAGGAAGGTCTCAAGGATTTGGAACGACATGAGGGTGAGTAATTAATGACAGAATGTTTGGATGAACTATATCCCTTTAAAATGCTAGTTCAAGTATTTAAACTATACTAGACACTATCCAAAATCTTTTAAAACAATTTACATTTCTGAGGTTTCCAGCATTTCTCTGGGTAACTCTTACTTTTAATATAGTTTTAAAAGATATTTCACAAATCTGTCCTCTAGTTCTGCCTTGTGCATATGTTTCTTTAACTATTCAAATGTCCATCCCCACTGGAGAAATATCATTCCATTACAGAATAAAACTCTGACCCCGAGGAATTTTGAGAAACTCTGACAAGATGAGTAAAGACAGTCCATATCTTCTCTATAGCTCGGGGATGTCAAAGAAACCAGTCAGTCTCCACCACCACAGCATTCCTTAAATTAGGTTAAAATTTTGAGAGTTCTGTTTTCTGTGAAATCTTTATTCCAAGAAAGGAGTTTTTTTTTTTTTACATCAAATCCTTATTCTTCCTCTCTAACAACTCTAAGATGACCCTTTCTTTGGCCATCTGAGATCCAACTGTCAAGCAAGTAAATAAGTACAGTGAGAAAGCCTCTTTGTGTGATCCTCCTCTGTCAGTGAGAAGATTGCTCTTCTTAGAAGCGTTCGATGGCCATGGATCAATCAAAATATCTGCTCCTCACTGGGTTTTCCCCAAGAACAGATTGAGGACACATTGAGTCCCACACTTCAGCTGATCTGAGCCTGGCTGTCAGATGTGCCCATTGAGTGGCACCTTTTGAAGTTGGATTAACTGTTTTAACGTGCATATGTTTAGAAAAGGAAATAAACTTTGAACAAGGCGAACAAGAGAAAGAGAGACAGAGAGATGTTCTTGTAAGTTTACCAAGTGTGGGAGCAGGAAAAGAGAAAAGGGGGAGAGAACGGAGAGTTAATTCCCCAAGAGGGATCCCGCTCGGGCATTAATCTTCACCGTTTGACAGCCCTGAAAGTTTTTTTAGAGAAGCACTGTTTCCTTGAGCCATTATAATGCTTCACTCAAGCAAAACCCCCTTTTAGACGGGTGGGGTGGTCCCTGAGGGAGGACTCCTGTTTGATTCTGCACACCGCTGCCTCACGGAGGCCAATGTTGGAGGGTTAGGAGGGAACAGGAAGCTACGGACACGCTCACCATGTCTGCTTCACACTACTCTTCCCTTGTCTGATCTGCTCTGAAAGTAAATGACAAGCAGTGTACACATCCCTGGACATCCTGTGGAATCTCTTTTAACTTTCAGGAAGAATATTACTCAATGTCCAAGAGAACAAATTCATCAAAGCATGCTGTTCATGTATATATCGGAAAAGGAGGGCTTTGTTTGGTTGGGGAAATCATACCTCAAGTAGCATTTTTGAGAAGTGTGCTATTACTTTTCACTGTGATCAGACTTACACTTCTTTGGCAGCATGATGAGAAAACAGGTGAACGAAAATTTCCTCTATTTCCTTCTGTAGTCATGTATTCATCTTTTATAGGGCACCTATTATGCCCCTTTTTACAAGTTGTAATATAATTCTCAGGTGTCCCCAGAATGTGTCTGTTTGGTTTCAGCTCAAAATACCCCACAGATCATTTATTACATAATTTTGAAAATGCCTATTTTGAATGGAAGCAGAAACTCGCTGTTTTCATGCATGTCTATTTAAATGCAAATGAGCTGCTGCTCCGTGCCCCTTTTTCCAAAATAGGGCTGTGCATTTACAGCTCGTTCCGCGATAGACCTCCAACGGTCTGTCGCGCTGAAATCATGCGTTTTCAACGATATCAGTTTCAATTCTGATATACGGTTTTCTGAGGGCATGTGCACAGAAAGCAGCTGTCAGCTTTCTTTCATATTCTCTTTCAGGTCTTATTGTGCTTAAACTGTCAAATGCACAAAAGTTTATGTTAAAAACACATAATTACAAAAACACTGTTGGTTATGTTTGTAAAGGGAAACAGCTGGGAAAGAAATTGAATGTTTATATTACGTCTGTGTATTAAGTTACAGCAGCGTAATATACAGTACCTATACTGCTGTCTACGCTGTTAATATGAGCCAAACAAAATAAAAACAGAAAATCACTCACTGCTTTTGAATAATTTCTGTAGCTCTAGTAAAAATATATTTCTTACTTGACTGCTGCTTTTAAATGCTCTAGCGTGAAGATAAACATGGCGTATTGTGTTTGGCTCATTCAGGGCGGGGTCTCTGCTAATACAGCAGTGTCCGTCAACAGTCAAGGGCGGGGCTTGTAAAATGTGATGTCACTGCTAGATTAATGATTTATGGCAATTAAAAACGGAGCAGGTGGATTTTTATCATTATAGGCTGGTTGTGTACACACACTGCCAACACACATTTATGTTTAAACAACATGTAAAAGTGAATTTTGCATAGCAGGTGCCATTTAAATTCTGCTAAAGAGTCATTCTTTCTTGCCTATTCAATATCTAGCAGCTAAATGCCCTCGGTATATATTTGCATAAAGGGGACATATCAATTACTATCTCAGTAATGTCATTAATGGTAAATGGTGGTCAACAGGAAGTTAAAAGTGAGAACTTCACCCAGTGGGAATGGGAGTTCCTGTGCTTCCTGTAGAAGGGCCAAATATCCCCCTGTCTGGCACAGACTCTCAAATGCACCTCATACACACAGCTCATTGTCTGTCTGGTTCTGCTGCAATGCTCTGACAAGGCTGCCAAGGGACTGTGCTTGCTGTCACTGGATGTCCTTCAAAGAGAAACAGCCCAGATCCTCTGTGTCTGGCAAAGAATTTAAATTCAGCCCAGCCACAAGCAAGGGTCAAGGCCGCTGACCATTGCAAAATCAGCCAACAAATTAGTTTCTTAACCTGTAACAGTTCAAGGAAAGTTACTGTCTGTAAACAGAAGCGATAGAATGGAAAATTTATGATGTAGTTTGACATAAACACGGAGTCTTCATTTGATACGTATGTATGTAACGCACTTATCCTCTAAAAACTAGCACCAGTTGTACTCAAGGTCTCTTTCCTATTTGCACTGCTGACGCTTACAAATCTAGAGCTTTGTGTGGTCAGCGATGGTGTTTAAAAGATTAGGAACATGCTGTGTAGTATTACCTTGATGACTGCTCAGTTGAAACCCTTGGTTAATTACTCTCCAATTCTTTCCTGTTTCACAAGGAAAATGGGCCAAGTTTCCACTCTTTGGATCCTCTTGTTTGAAGTGGACCCCACTCCAGTTCTCCTTTTCTTTAGCTCATCCACATTCAAGCACTGCCTAGTCTCTTAAATAACACAGCCCCTTCCCATTGTTCCCTTGCGGGCACCTTTAACCACATTGTGAGGGCCTATAAAGGATGCACACTGGAATGTGTCCACACTGGGGCTTCAACCTAGCAGGGAGAGCGTTTGTTTAATTGCCTGTAATTATTTTCAAATTGGAAGGGGGTGAGGGAACATCACATGTGTGCTCAGCTTGCCGTGGCTCGTTACATCCGAGAGCCCGTTGAGCAAATCCGAGCAGCATGGGAGATGCGTAGCTAAACCAACACAGAACTGTGACATCAAGTCACTGGGAAACGAACGCGGCTGTTCGAAACTAGAACACATATTGTTGTCTCTACATGGCCATGGATACATGCCAGTGCAAATTTTTCATTTTTTCGTCTCTCTCTGTGACTGTCTGTCTCTCTCTCTCTACAGCAGTAAGTGGCAGTTGGATTTTCATGGGGTTTTATGGATGTACTTGTATAACAAACAAATTGTTGGGACTTGGGTCCATGTGAAAGGCATTAACGAAACCAAAGGCATAGATCATCCATGGTTCATACTGCTGAAATGCCCCACCATGAAAAGATTACGATCTAAGACACCGATGCATACTTGCTTTCTGCACCAATGCCAGACCTTTCATGACAAATGGAATAAGCACAATCGTTCCTTGAAAAGGGTATATTGGCTTGGTTCTGTCCATCCAATCCATTGAAACACTGTCCATCATCATCAAAAGTGTATTAATAGACAAGACACAGCGATTGGATGCAGTGCTGGTGATGGATTGGTCCAACAGCCACGCTTGGGGTGCATTTCCAGAGACTCCAACGCCAGACGCCATCATAGACAGATGAAAGCGTTGGCCTGGCCTGGCCCAGAGATTCTCAGTCTTGGGATGAGCCCAGTCCAGACACATGCAACCCAAGCCTGATTGAATGATTGAATTAAATTGCCCCTTGAAACAAGGTCACCCCTCTTGGTTTGGATGTTCAGACCCCATTAAAAGGCAAGATGATACATAACACAAGTAATTAGTTTTGATGGTTCAGCTGAGTGGAAGTCGCTTATTCCCCTTTTTTATGGATTTGACCCCACTGTTGTCGGATTTGTGTCATGCCTGGCATCAAAAAGACATCTGGACGGCAATGGGAAAATTGTAGATCCTTTCTCTCAGTTGAAGTGTTGATAAAAAGGAAAGGACAATGAGAAGAAAGGTCACTACGGTTTCTCGTGTCTATGCGAATAATGGCCAGTGGCATTGGGATCCAGTCGAGCAGATCAATACCTCATAATGTTAACAAGTATCCCCCCTTTGTATTCCCAGAAGAAATCTATTAATGATTTTCTCCCATTATCACCCTTTTATATCAGGTGAGACAACCAATCAATTCATAACAGAGAAGTAAAAATGAAGACCAAAAGAACATAAAATAAATCAATTTCAGAAAGAAATAAAGGGCACTTGTGATTTAAAGTTCATCATGTGCGCCTGCTCTTGATAGTTTTATGTGTAATGGGTTTTAATACAACATCCTTTTCAGAGAAAAGTATTTATTTGATGTGGTTAATTTGAAGAACTTTCTTGGGGCTATGTCAAAACTTGTTTTGCAGTTCATTATGGTTTGATTTTTTATCATTCAAACAATAATAGTCAGTTCAAAAAATGTTGGCGGGAGGAGTGTGAAGAAATTATGCCTTTTACTTATTAAGAAATCTAACACTGAAAACTCCATCTGAGGTTAAAGTTGAAATAAGTGTAGATGCATTTGCTGTTCTTAAGATAGTTTTTTTTAATGTGGTGCCAGCTCTTCATGCATTCACATAAGGTCAAGGGATTCCAAATCACTGTTTGATGTGGCACGTGGAATTTTCATCACAGCACTAATCTAAATAAGCATTAATGCTACCATGACAAGGATGGATGGCACAGGGGAAAAAGCTATACGTGCATCCTCCTCACAACCTGTAAAATTCTCATTTCCTCCATGTGAAATCATATAAAGTGGGTAGTTCAAGCTATAAAATCTGATTGGATGAGCCATATTCAAAGCCTTTGTAAAATAGCTGATACAAACACATCTGTTGCCTTACATCATTTGAATAATATCAGGTCTTCAGTATCACCTAATTAATGTTAATGAACTATATTACATGATGCAATCATTGATTATTATCAATAATACTTGTGTTTACTATACCATAGACTTGTGGGCAATGCTTGTGCAACTTTGGAAATCTGTGCAAACGGTGATATCATGCGCATAATATTACATGTACAATTTGCTCCCTCATTTGAAATAAATCTAAATAATAATTAGTTCTACTCCCTGTTCATATTGTCAAGATTTTTATTTGTCACATACACAATTATACAGAGTATAACCAGCAGTGAAATGTAAGTCATAACATAACATAACATAACATAACATAACATAACATAACATAACATAACATAACATAACATAACATAACAGCAACAGGATTATGAGAATACAGACAGGAAGAAGCACAAACTATTATTCCGTTTGCACAATTTACTTAAAATGAGGGAACAAATTAGTATATCGTGTGCACAATCGTTACTTTTTTTCTGCATGTCATGTGCAGGGCTCCGTAGGTTTGTGTGCAAATATGTAAAGTTTTTTTATTTATTTTTTTTACAAAGTGACATCTCCAACTACTGGCCTGGCATGAATAATACAGTGTTTTTAGTCGTTTTCGCAGATCCTTGTGAATGGGGATCATTTTGATAACATTATTTATTATTATAAAATTTTGATTTACATTTATACGCAAAACTTTTAAAAAATGCTAAACTTTTCAGTGTTTTAGTACATTGTTGTTGTGTAAACGTACCCTGAATGCACCAGAAGTTCTCTAGATGCCATCTTCTGGCAAGATTTGGGAATTTGTTATTGAGGTGCATTATGAGATTAAATGAGTGCAATATTACACTTAAATAGTACACTATGTATGTGTATTGGGAACGATTTCTGGCACAGCCCTGGTCTTTTCCTGATTTTCTTCCTCTCTTTTTCCACATGTTTAATCTTGTATGGGCTATGGGCGGGGGGCGGGGTCAATTAATCACAAGTTATTCATGCATAACAGCGATTTTATCTCAATTCAGAGAGTTTAAGCACTTGTGTTATAACTGACAGCACCCCTTAACCACAGCATGACCTCTCATGGTTTGTCGTCTTATTTTTTTCGAAAGATAAAAGATAAGGTAATCAGGGTAGTTGTGCAAACAATACCATTTGTTGAGTCTGCAGATTGTGACTTCTAAAACTATTAACTCTTATATTTTTGATTAGAGATACAAATAGGCTTAAATTCTCCCTCACCCAGACCCAACAACTTTTGAACTTAGACATAAACCAAAGGGGGTTGGGGAGGTGTAATACGCTTAGTAAAGAGGGTATACATACCATATCGTCTTCCCTTCCAGATGTGTGGCCGGGGTCAGGACAGTGTGTGTGTGTACAGGTCTAGTGCACTGAGGAATGTCACACTTGCTGGCACTTGACGCCACTGACCTGTCACGATGACGAATGGTGCGATACAGACCCCCACGGTTCCAAAGCGCACAGACCCCAGGAGCAAACATAAAACCATTCCTCACTCGAGATCTTTATTAAGATTTTATTTTAAGCCTTCCCACCATGTCATAGTTTATGTATATGTCCTGCATAATTCATAATCACTTGTTTTGCAGTGGTCAGCATTACACTAAACACATAACATGATGGCATTATGTAAAATGGGAATTGAAAATAAATAAATAAACTCAATTTCTGCATTACTTTAATGAATCTGAACGTTTATTTTAGACTCAGGTTGTGTTTCCCAGGAACAGACTGGTTTCAGTTTCAGACTGGTGTTAATTTATGTTAACTGCTCAGAGTTACGCTCAAATTGCAATCAATGGAGCCACGGCTGTAAGCCAGATATTGACCAGTATTGAAAATATTTTTCACTTCCTTAACTTTTCACTGGGCAACCCGCAGTATGCTGATATATCTAAATCGAAGCCTTTAACCCTGCAATGTTGTTTAAATAAAACTGCATTTGCTGCCTTGTGCGATGTATAGACCTGGTGAAAGTGCGATGCAATGAATTTGGCTTAGGTGTTTGGATTTCATGATGCGATTTCATTCATATTTTCCACAGGCAATTTATCCTGGAATTTAAATTTCTCTCAGAAAAAATGCAAACCCATTCCCACACTAGGCACACCGCAATTTACCTCACTCCCATGTAAGACACATGGACATATGGTATGTAAGACACACAAACACTCACTCTCTGTCTCCCCCTCTTCACACGCACATATACACACACTAAATACCATCCTTCTGAGGAAGGATTTCTTTTCCCTTTGGTAAATCTTCTGGTAATCACACACATATATCAGTGTAAGCTTTCTGTGTCAGCGCTAAAGACATGCAGTGGAATATTTCTATGCAAAAATACAAGGCAGTAATTTAAAATGTTGAGAGGGTTTTGTAAATGACATTAATGGTGGCACTTTTTTGTTGTTTTTCTTCTAGCATGCTAAGAATTGCACGCAACTTCACTAGCATCGAAAGCTAGCGTGCTAGTAACTGTATTATGCACAGTAGGCTATATGCTGTATTATAGCCTATACTGTATGTTAGTTTTGCTTTTAGTAGAAACTTGTGTTTTGGCAGTCCCAATAACACGCCAAGAAAGAGAAGAAAAGTTGTGGTTATTACTACCAATCAATTTGTCACATTGTGAACGGAAGGTCAGGTTAAGCACAATGTGGGATACAATATTCTTTTCCATATATTGCATATGTTGGCGAATACAGTAGGTCATCAGGGTTATCCATTCAAACAGTTTTTTACACTGTTCATACTGTATACAGCAGAAATAGTACAATGGTAGTGTGACAACAGTAACTGAAAATGGCATAAAAAATTAAAACCACCTGAGCTGCTGTTGTTGCTTTCACATTGCAGTCAACCACTATTTCATATTCACATCACTCTGACAAATCTGGTGCCTGACAAGTTTTCAACTAATAGCACACAGACATGACACTAAAGCAGAATATATGGAACACACAGTGTGTATGTGGGGAGAAAATAAAATAGTATGTTTCCATAAAAAGCATGCTGTATGAATTTATTCGAAATCGACACCTTGTAAAATACTTATTAAAATACTGGAAATTCCAACACACTCTCATGACAATTCATAACTATTGTATGTTTTGGTGAATTGGTGGCTAATTCATATGTTTATTTTTTTTTTTAATACAAATATGTTTATTTGCGAATCACAGAATCATCATATGAATCATCATACAAAATCATACGCAATCGACAACTTTTTCAATACTATTTTATGTTTCTCTTTTGATAAGATTGCAAATTCCAATACATTTGTAACTATTTTACGTTTTGCGAATTGGTGGCTAATTCTGGTATAATCCCATTCATATTTTGTCGTACAATTTGTCTAAATGTGGTTTTAGGGGCAGAGCTTCTAGCTAACATTTTCCTCTAAAAATTTTATGTTTATATACGAATCACATTGTATTCGTCCGAAAATTGACTCCTTGGCTGTGTCCAAATTCAGGGTCTGCATCCTTCGGAGTACTCATTTGAAGGATGTTACGTCACAGCGCCGCGACGAAGGCTGTCCAAATTCGTAGGATCCTTCAAATGCGGCCCACAAATACGTCCTCCTTTTCCCCGAATTGGAAGGATGGGTGTGGTGGATCCTTTCCCGTCCTACCTATCCCATAATTCTTTTCGGCAGAGCGTAATGGCGGACGAAGCGAGCGGTAGCGGAGTGGGAGAGGAGTTTCTCTGACAAAACAAGCTAAAGTTTATGCTTCGGCTCAATGAATTTGTAGGAGAAATTAGTAGAATACCTAAAAACAAATAAAAATAGGCTATAATGGCTTACCTGGATGTGACTGTCTTGTAGTCTGATATAAAAAACTCTCAGACAACGAGCAAAGAAAGTATTTAATTTATTTAATTGCTTTATTTCTTCCAAAAGAATTAAAATGAGGAGAATAACTCTTTGTTTGTCCATTTTCCCGCTTCTTGCTTGGCGCTGTCACGGTTGCTAGGCGACAGGATATGAGCAACGGGTAAGGGAGGGAACTGAAAGAAGGGTAGGCTGTCCAAATTCACAAACACCGACTTCCGGGTTTTGCGGACGTCGGAGGATCCCTCCTCCTTCAACCGGGTAGGAAGTAGTGATGGGTCGTTCTTGAACGATTCGTTCATTTTGAACGAATCTTTAATGTGACTCGGGAAGAACGAGTCGTCTCGGGGAGTGATTCGTTCAGTCGCGCATGCGCATTATACAGCATTCTCGGGTTTGAGTCGTTCGTTCATCACGTGACAGCCCCATACGCTTAACCAATGCAGCCTGAGCCGGAAAGAGAATTGATTAGGTCTTCTATATCGAGTCTCGGGTTTGAGTCGTTCGTTCATCACGTGACAGCCCCATACGCTTAACCAATGCAGCCTGAGCCGGAAAGAGAATTGATTAGGTCTTCTATATCGAGTCTCGGGTTTGAGTCGTTCGTTCTTTTGTCACGTGACGTGACAGTTTTGGACAGAGAAATTAGTTAATTTACAACCTTCCTTACAAACGGGTGCATAGTCATTATTATTATTATTATTATTAGAATTATTAGTATTATTATTTACTCTTACAGTTATGTGATGCTTTTCTGGTCTCAAATTATTGCTTTTAATTTCTGTCACATGGTTCTTTTCCATAACACCATGTGGTAAAAAAAAGATAATAACGAGTTGGTTAACCTCTTCTTGCACTACACATATATCTGCACAGTTTTGTTTTATTTAACTGGTTTGCACTCTATCTATTCTGTCATGTGCCTTATGCCACTTTATCTCTTTTTTATTTTTCTACAATGTCCTCACTTGTATATCTGTATAGTTGTATGTACATATGTTTAAACTGTATTTATCTGTATTTGAACGTCTACTGTCAGTGTTTAATGTTAACTGTATGCACCAAGGGTCTGAGAGTAACGCAATTTCAGTTCTCTGTATGTATGTACTGTACATGTGGAAGAATTGACAATAAAGCAGACTTGACTTGTTATGCTTTGTTTTTTTTTAGTCTAATCTTCATAAAATACAATACCTTGTTGTATTTATGTCTTTTGAGTTAACCCTTTAGATTGGACTATAGTGTTACTTACTATACTTTTGTAACATATGACACTTTAGACATTAACACTCTGTACACACTCCTGAATTGTTTTTTATTGTTTATTTTTGTGCCAGAAAAAGCTATAGCAAAGAGGATAACTATTCCAAAATGAATTTAAACTATTTAAATAAAAAATACAAGAAAATTAAAATATACTAAAGCCACAGAGCCTTAAAAAACTAAAACAAAATACTGCACAACAAGCTAGGCTTTTTTTTATAATAAAATAAATAAGCTTTAAAATAAATAAAATGAACAGACCATTTTTATTTCTAGGAAAATGCTTATTACACATATTTTGATAATTTTATGATAATTCTTAAATATGATCCAACATACAAAAAATACAGTTTTACTTTATGGTAGCCTATTTGATATGTACTGATCCGGCAAGTGGTCACGTGACAAAAGAACGAACGACTCAAACCCGAGACTCGATATAGAAGAACTAATCAATTCTCTTTCCGGCTCAGGCTGCATTGGTTAAGCGTATGGGGCTGTCACGTGATGAACGAACGACTCAAACCCGAGACTCGATATAGAAGACCTAATCAATTCTCTTTCCGGCTCACGCTGCATTGGTTAAGCGTATGGGGCTGTCACGTGATGAACGAACGACTCAAACCCGAACACTTGTCAGATAAGAGGTGGTGCGCTAATCATAGACTAAAGACCCAGGTAAACAATTAAGTAATATTTTCTGTTTCTTATAGCATAGTTTTGTATTGTTTGTAGTGTGATAAACGTTTGCATAAGTAGTAGATGTGTTTGGAAAGTAACACATAACATTTGAATTATATTTTGCTAAAATTAACGAAATGAACGAAATGACTCGAAAAAAGATTCGTTCATTTTGCTGAACGAGACTCAAAGGTCCGAGTCGGTAAAATGATCCGAACTTCCCATCACTAGTAGGAAGGATCCTAAGGAGGATGCAGACCCTGAATTTGGACACAGCCCTTGTGTTCAGAATTTCAAACAAAATGTGAACTGCTCCAATGCACAAAGGCTAGCCAATCACAACATAGGTCATTTCCTGTACATAAGTCTTAAAGGTACAGTGGTTTTAAGCGTGCTTCTTGAAAAAAAAGAAACATGCAAATAATAAGTCATTTTCATCTGACAACCAAATCATTTACATTTATGTGTAAACTGTATAAGCAGAAAGTTATTTTAAAAAACTACTATATTTTCAAGAGCTTTTAAATGAAACTGCAGCTTTCGCTGATATTTGCGTTAAATTACTTCTTGTGCTTCAACATCGCATGACCTATTATTAAGAAAGCTGCAGCTGGCTTCTCAGCGCTTAAAGTGGTCAATCATCCAAATTTAGACACTTAACACTCATTCTGTTCAGAAGTGGGCACTCTACAGTCCGTGGAGGTCCACTTCCCTTCAGTCCTCATAATCCACAATCATGCAGTTGTTTTCATTCTCGGGACGCTGCTTTGATCTCTGCGGTGCTCTTAGGGTTTAATTGCCCCTTTACTTGTGGAAGCAATGGACCCTGATAGTGCAGAAGATAAGAGAGGCTCAGCTGAATTAAAACAGTTGGCTACTGTTAGGACTGGTCCCAATGTTCCCCATGGGTTTACTGTGCTGAGCTCCAGACAGCAGTGACTGCAGCCTACAGCAGCTAAACAGCCGTCGTTCCCTGCTGCTCAGCGCAGCCGCTCAAAATTTAATTACAGTCTGTACCCAGTCTGAATACCTACTAATAAAGGGCCCCATTTAATATCCTTAGATTTTTTATTCATATCTATCTATCTATCTATCTATCTATCTATCTATCTATCTATCTATCTATCTATCTATATATATATATATATATATATATATATGTGTGTGTGTGTGTGTGTGCGTTCTTTAGAGTTTATTTATTTATTTAAAATAATGGGTAACACTTTATTTTACAGTGTCCATCTTACACGTTGCATGTACTTACTATTATAATAACAATAAATTAGACATGCAACCAACCCTAACCTTATAGTAAATACAAGTAGTTAATTGATATTACTCAGTACTTATATGTATAATATTTACACTGTAGGACACCTTAAAATAAAGTAACCAACTAATGCATTACCAGAGTATCAAAACAAATTGTAAAATTAAACATGTACTATAATAAAGTAGTCTTCTAAGAAGTCTTTTGATATATACTGTTTTATACATGAGCTTTTGTTAATTACTTAATCCCCTCTCTTTTTTGAGGAATATTATATTTAATACGTTTATTTTTCTAATTGCAGGCAGCGTGAGGGAAATTTTAGCCATTGACGTAAAATGAAGTCTGGGCCAGTGTTGCCATATTTTCACAACAAAACCTGCCCAACTGCTATCAAAACTAGCCCATTTGCATTTTGGGGGGGGGTCCACCAGTAAAAATCGCATCCCGGAGGGTACAATACACGTTTTATGGCTGGGTTCCCCTGGTACAATTCTCATTTTAGGGGCTATATCAAATTATTATGGTCGCTTAAACTCACGGACATGAAAACAACCAGCAGAAACAGTGTTAGAGTATCCCATTCCGTGCGAAAACCTCAAACTTGACAACACTGGCCTGTGCCCGCATTGTTTCGGCAATGGGCGGGACTAACACGCAAGCCTATTGGCTAGTGCTCACCTTTCAATTCGCATTTGCATTTCAGCAAATCACTTTGTGCTAATGCAAACAACCTAATTATTATTAATGAGCCCAACAGTTTACAAGATTGGCGCGATATGCTGAACAGCTGACGATATGCAATCAACCTGAGGGAAAACGCGATCAAAAAGGGAAGTCGTCTTTGAGTAATTTAAGTTAATGTTGTTAAACAAAACCTTTTACACTTAAGCAATGACTATAGAATACCCAAGACGTGTCACTCGTATAGTTTTGAATGGGGAAAAACGCAACGCTCAATATGGCCGCTCAATCGCAGGAAGCCCCGACTTCTGAATGAAAGAGACAATCGCTAATAGGTAAAGTCAGCGCGTCACTGCAGCTGTCATTAGAAGTCCCGGTTGCTATAGAAACAGTCAGCGCTCTGAGACGCGTGCTCAGGACTGCGCAGGCGCACTCGCTGATCTAGCCTGAGAAATAAGCTTTTTATAACATTATTTGTGCAAAAGAAACAACATTAATGATACAGTTGTTGTCCGATTTCATTGGTGATTTCAAATATGTAGCTTAGTGAACAGTTTTGGAGAATTTGATGTTTCCCCATTCAAAGTGATAGGAGCTGCTCTTGGATGCCCGAGAGGCGTTTCAAAGATGGCCGCCGAGTGACATGACTTGTCTTAAAGAGTCTTTGATTTACGTAACTTTTAGCGTGTTCTATATCTCTCACAGAAACACTGACACCACCAGCAGCCCATATTTGCTAGCTTCCGTTTAATATCATTCATATACAAACATTAGTTTTAAACTCTTTAAGTTCTGTTCTAAAAAAAATACTTGATTGTCTGGTGTTTCTAAACGTTTAGTTTCAAATTATGTCCCATAAAAAGCCATTTGTTTGTTCTTCTAAATAAATAACAAATTTATTAATTTAAAATGTAATTACATTATTTGTCATTAATGAATCATGAGGAAAGTATATATTTGTTTTAAAGAAAAGAAAAGAAAAGCTAATTAAGCAGACTTTTTTTTTATAAGCAGACAGTTTTAAATACACCAACTTAGCAATTATCCTCATTTGTCATGTACATCCAAAAGTTTGAGATTGTAGGACTGAGAATGAAAAGGTTGTAGGACTTTGAAATATTTAAAATTAAGAACATCTTGTGAAATAAAGAATAAGGATTTTGCTAATCAAATAAGCAAATTGTGACATTGATTGACGGCCAGATAATGTGATATTCAAGCTGACGTGAACGGAAATTGACTAGTGCTGTCAAAAAGGGAGACAAACCAAATTCCAACCTTCTCAATTTCACATTATTAGTATTCAAATTCTATTAAATTAGAATAAGAAAATGTAAAATAGAACAGTGATCTCCAACCTTTGGACCCCATTATTATAGTTATGTGAATCATGATGAAAGTTTGGTTATCTGTCTAAAATATCTTGAGTTCACTGTTAAAAGTGTCATGCGTTTGAGTCAAACACCTATCCACAAGTGCTTTAATAGAAATCCAAACACATGTCGGGATATAACGTGCTGGATGAGCAAATGTCCCCTGTTCAACATAATAATACATTTCCACTTTTGTCGAGAGCCATTAACTATTTTGAACCTCAGCGTGGATGTAGGACGAAACGCCCATGTTATTAACAAAATGAGCAGGTCTCGCCCTCTCTCCCTCTTTCTCAGAAGTGCATGAGTTTGGCATGTGCTAAAGTATAAACTAGGTCAAATACTGATGTTTTTAGAACGAGAATTTTGTTAGAAAGCAGCCGTACACGAATGTCTGTTTTCCAAGTGTGCTTTGTTTTAATGAAAGCGAAAGAGAACTGGATCAGAGTGCATGGAAAACTTATGGAGAGCTCTTTAAACATTTAAGTAGTGGCCAGAGAAACGGCGTACTCGAATGTATTCTGTGGAAATGGCTAACACTTCAAAGTGACAAATCTGACTGGGTTCAGGGGAAAGAAATTGCGACGTGCAGCATTTCGTAAGTCTCTTTGGTATTAATGAAGCAGAAAGATGAGGATACTTAAGGTAATCTTTCATCCAGAAATGAAAATACTGTTTATTCACCCTCATGTTGTTTCAAGCCTTTGACTTTCTTTCTTCTTAGAATACAAGAAGACAATTGGAAGACTGTGCTGCTTCCCCCCATTATTTTAACTTGTTTTTTATTGAACTATTTCACAAGCACATCATAAAAAAATAAAATAAACAAATAAACATACATGCATACATGCATGCACACATTATTTATGTTTGTTTGTTTGTTTGTTGTATCATATTAACACAGAGAGAATTAATTTGCAGGTTGTCTTTTCACATTAATATTTGAAATGTAAGGAACCCTGTTTCCACAATAGAATAGAATAGAATATAGCATAGAATAGAAACAAACAAACAAATGTAATTGGAGCTTTTCATCTTAAAATTCACTTTTTGCCTCACAATTTCGCCTTTATACTCACAAATCTGAATTGAATCTAAATTTTGAAATGTTATTATTATTATAAAGTCGTCCATAGAATTTCACATGACGATCCAACTTAACGCACAGCACCCCGTCTTCCTCAAGTCTTCATTTGATTCATTTCAAAGATCTGTTGTATTTTGCAGTTTTTACGCAGTTGCCATCTGTACGTAAATTTTAAATTTCATCAAATAATTATTTTTTTCATTATTTTAATTTTGACATGAATGACACACAACAAATTGTGACTTGGAGCTTTTTTAGCTCAATATTCTTAGGGTGTTGCAGGTTAATGATCAAATTGTCATTACAAATGACAGCAAAATTGCATTGTTTTTTGTCTTACTGACAGTTTAACGTTTCTTGCCGTTTTCAAAAATTCAGTGACAGTAATGTGGACAATTGACCAAGCTGTAAACCTTGAAAATCACAGAATGACCCAGCAGAAATATTTGCTGGTAATACCCGTTTATGACTGTCTGAATGAAATTAATTCATGTGGCTGTCTGGCGAATGGCAAGGGACCATCTAAAGACAGAACGTCTAAAGCAGCACCTGTTTGTGTTGGCCAAATTGAGCATACTGCAAGCTGGCTTTCCAGACACTCTCGCCAGGTAACGGTGGGAAGCAGAAACGCTCAATCCCTCTCAGCACCCTCAAACACAAGCCAAAGTCAACCGCGTCTCCCTCCCAACGTTTATAGCCCCCTGACCAATCAGTCAGTCCAGCGGAAGAGCAGCATTAGGGACTCGAGCTAATGGATGTTACATGTGCATGTACAGAAACACCACTTAATTTCAAAAATAAGACAGGTTGCAAATTATGGGGTGTTTTGGGGGACGATCAATTAATTAAGGCTTGAAAATCCTCAAAAGACACCTTTTCTTCAATTAACATTTATTAACAAATATATAAAAAATGCAATCCACATTGTACATACACTTACTTAAACCTACGAATAACATAGTTTCTCAATTAAAATTAATTTTAATATATCCTTGGGCAGCATAGAGTATGAAATCGAATAAATCTGAATAAAGTATGACTAATTAATTTCAATGTCACAATTGTTGTTATAATGAAGAATACACTCATTAAAAGAAAAGAAAGCCAAAGTAATTTGGCATAATCTTTTATTATTATTATTATTAAAAAGCTTTTGTCTGCTAAAAGTCTTGCCAAACATAAAGCACAAAATTAATAGCATACAAAAGGACCCCAAAGTCCCTCATAACCTTATGTTAAGGTCAATAAATCTCTTAAAATAGCCAGAGCACTTAATGGTATTTACTGGAGCATTGACAACAACAACAAAAAAGAATACTGTCACTGATCACTTTAATATAGATTTACCCATCACAAATATATCACCAAAACCTTCAGGGCAAAATAAATGGTAACCTTGCAAAGAAAATGTAATTGCTGACAGAAAGTCTCCTAAAATGCCAAAAAACATTAAATAAATTACTGCATTTAACCCAGTGCACTTCAGTCAATGGTTACCAGCCCTGAACAGATCAATATACTGTCAATTGTACTGAATTTGATAAAGCATTTAGAGAAGATGTAATGATGATGGATACAAAGATTACAAAAAGTCTTTATTGCAGGATTCACAAAAAGAGCATTTAACTTCTCCTATTTGGTCGCAATTTAAAGTCTCTCGAACTTGTGTTCACTATTCTCTGGACGGCTGACTTCTCTTCACCTTCAAAGATGACAGCCTGACACCGAGCTTGCACATGACCTCCAAACAAATGACAGCACAGCTGTTCTGATCTCCGCCAAACTACTCTACTAGAATTGAAACTGAGGTTATGACTCTTATTTCCCCAATCCGGAGCTAGATGCACTGTATTTTTGTATTTAAGGCCCTAGGCTGAGCTTGAGTTAATGACTCGATGTACGTTTTTAACCCAGCTTTCTTCCCACATATCAGTGGTGCATCTCAGCAGCTCATCCTGTGATACTGAGGCCTGTTTTCTACCAGACATCAAGTGCTTGAATGTAACTGCAGTCCTATAATTTGACCTGTAGTAGGGAAGTGACAATTTAGGATGAAAAATAACAACTTGCCAAATAGGATCCAGAAAATAGCCTTCGATGAGTCCAGCCACACCAATTTCTCTTGAGCTGAAAAGTCCCTATTTCAGTACTCAATTGATGTCGAGTTTTCACAAACCAAATTCATGTGAATTATGAACTGCAGTATAAAACCAATGTACGCAATGTGCTAAACACACTGCAAAAAAATGGTTTTGTTTCTAGTCAAAATATCTAAAAATTCTTAAATCAAGATACTTTTACTAGATAAGCAAAACGACTTAAGATATTTAATCTTGTTTCTAGGAGGAAAAAATAAATAAACTAAATTAAGTCCATTTTACTTCAAATAAGTAAAATTATCTGCCAGTGGGGTAAGTAAAATACTCTTGTTTTAGGAATATTTTTCTTACCCCACTGGCAGATTATTGTACTTGTTTTAAGCAAAATGCACTTAATTTAGTTTTTTTTCCTAAAATCTTGAGTCATTTTGCGTATCTAGTAAAAGTAGATAAAACAAGACAAAACTACTAATTAAGATAAGCCATTTTTTGCCGAATTTTGTGCAGAAATGTGTTTTTGTGCCAAAACTAACCACAAATAAGACAGCATTCTGTCTAATTGGTCCAAAATCCTAATACACAATAGTCCAAAATTTGTGTTTTGGAAGTAAAAAATACTTATTTTCTTCATATAGAACTTATAAACCATTGCAGACCAAACTATTGTGAGCAATGGTAAATGCTTTTGTTGAAGTCATCTGTTGACAATATTTAAACTACAATTTTCCCATCAAAATTGCCCATGAAAAACTACATTTCCCATGTTTGCTGATTTTCCCACCCAGTCACTGCCAGCAATATTTATGCACATTTTGCAGTAAACCTAATATATATTGTTTCTATAGATGTAATCACAACTTCAAATGGGTAGTTTTATATTTCACCATCGTTTTTAATTTATACCATTTGCAATGCATGGGCTTGTAGTTATTTACCTCACTGAAGCCGTTAAGTACATAGTCTTGTACCTTTGTCTTTTCTGTCAGATTTTATTTTAAGTTCCCTATCAGTCGGTCACTCCGAGTCACGTCGGTGACCGACGAATTGGGATCTCGCTTAGAGAGACCAATCCCCTACGAGAGTATCTAAACAAGCCAATGCATATTGGCATGCGATTATTGCATCCAAGCTGCCACTAATCACAGCGTGAGTATAAGTAGGCAGCGGGTGCAGCGCATATTCAGCTTTTCGCTTCGGAGCCGAGCATTCGTCGTTCTGCTCCTGACCAACCTACAGTGTCTGCAAGTCAGTGCTCTGTCAGCGGCGGTGGTTTCCTTCCTGTTGAGTGGGTTGCACACATCGGATTGCACTACCCTCTGATTGTGTTGCAAAGCGGCCATCTCCTCTGTGCGCTTCAGCACACTAAAAGAGTGATTTTCTCTGAAAGAGCATTCACGGGTGGAACGTCTTTTTAAAGACGCGTCTTTTTCAAGATGCCTTTCCACCCGTGCGTTTCTGGATGCGGTCGTTACCTGGCGCCGGGTGATGGTCACGATCGTTGCATCTCGTGTCTGGGCACTAATCACGCTGAGGTGGCTTTCGTGGACGAGTCATGCTCCCACTGCGGGATAATGACCATCGCGGAGTTGCGGACCAGACTCCGTTTCCTGCAAAGGGGCAGAGTGCCCGTGCCTCTGCCTAGATCTAGGGCTCCTCCTGGCGGCAGCCGGGGGACCACTACTTCTGACACTGGCCGGACTGGTCTTTCGGTGATGGTGAGGAATTCTCCTCCGAGGAGGGCTCCTCCTTCTGCCGGCACTTCCCAGCCTGTGGAGCTGCCGAGGGAACATGCTGGACCCTCTCATGGAGTACCAGCTGTATCCTTTGGTGCTCCCCTCGATGACCAGATGTCGATCGCTGCATCAGAGGTGAGTCAGACCTCTCTGGAGATGATGATTCGGCACCGCTGCCACCTTCTGGGCGGCCAGCGATTCCGGATACAGATCCAGAGATGGTGGCTATGCTTGCCCGGGCCGCCGAAAGGGTCGGGCTCGAGTGGAATCCTCCACCGCGTCCCGAACCCTCTAGGTTGGACGATTGGTTTCTCGGGGTGGCTCGCGCTGGTTCTCAGGGCCCCACCCCGGTGCCTTTCTTCCCGGAAGTGCACGATGAGCTCACTAGATCATGGACGGCACCTTTCACTGCCCGAAACCGATCTGGTGGCTCGTCCTCCCTCACCACCCTTGATGGTGGGGCAGCGCGGGGGTATGTCCCGCCGGTGGAGTGGTCGGTTGCGATGCAATTGTGTCCAAATGCCACTACCACTTGGAGTGGGAATCCATTGCTCCCCTCGCGGGCCTTTGGGCACTCGACGGCCCTGACCGGCAGAGCGTATACGGCCTGTGGTGAAGCTGCTTCTGCCCTACACGCTATGGCTTTGTTGCAGGTTCATCAGGCCAAGGCACTGAGAGACCTGCACGAGGGTGGCCACGACCCAGATGTTCTCAGAGAACTTCGTACCGCCACGGACCTCGCGCTACGAGCGACGAAGGTTACGGCGAGGTCTCTGGGCCGTGCGATGTCCACTATGGTGGTCCAGGAACGCCATCTCTGGCTGTGTCTGGCCGACATGAGGGACACTGAAAAGACACGATTCTTGAATGCCCCTGTGTTCCAGACCGGCCTTTTCGGCGATGTGGTGGAGAGCTTTGTCCAGCAGTTCTCCGCTGCACAGAGGCAGACTGAGGCCATCAGGTACATCCTCCCCCGGCGTGCAGCTGCTGCCTCCACCCGGCCGCCGGTGGCAGCGCCTCAGTCTTCTTGTCGCCGAGGGCGGCCCCCGGCCGCCACCCCCGCTCCCGCGGAGCAAACGCAGTATCCTTCAGCAAAGCAGCGCCGTGGAGCCGGCCGCAGGGCAGCTGCCCCGCCCGTCCAGGCCCCCGCCAAACATGGTGGCAAGCGGCCCTGAGACGGGCGACCCGGAGTTGGAGGAGGATGCTCTTCAGGAGATGGTGAACGCACCACTCCCTCCCCCGGAGGAGGGCCGGGCGGAGAATCTTTTGTTTCTTTTTTCCCCGCCACCCAAAAACTCGACAAAAGAGCAGTCAGTCAGACAGCACGCCTCATGCAAGAACGTGCTCAGTCGGTGTTGAACTGCTTGAATACGTTCAAGAGCACTGAAACCACTGAAACAATTTCAGAGGCTCCTGGGGCATATGGCAGCTGCAGCGGCAGTCACGCAGCTGGGGCTGCTTCATATGAGACCGCTTCAACACTGGCTCCATGGCCGAGTCCCGAGGTGGGCGTGGCAGCACGGCACTCACCGGGACCAAGTCACACCGGCCTGCCGCTGAACCCTCACCCCCTGGTCAGACCTTTCGTTTCTGCGGGCAGGAGTGCCCCTGGAACAGGTCTCTAGGCATTACATTTACATTACATTTACATTTATTCATTTAGCTGACGCTTTTATCCAAAGCGACTTACAATTGCTATATATGTCAGAGGTCGCACGCCTCTGGAGCAACTAGGGGTTAAGTGTCTTGCTCAGGGACACATCGGTGTCTCACAGTGGATTCGAACCCGGGTCTCTCACACCAAAGGCATGTGTCTTGTCCACTGCGCCATCACCACCCCAGCTGGGGCTGCTTCATATGAGACCGCTTCAA
Organism: Barbus barbus; assembly: GCF_936440315.1. NCBI lineage: Eukaryota > Metazoa > Chordata > Actinopteri > Cypriniformes > Cyprinidae > Barbus > Barbus barbus. The sequence continues at coordinate 26,769,048 of NC_136737.1, read as the reverse complement.
CACTGGCTCCATGGCCGAGTCCCGAGGTGGGCGTGGCAGCGCGGCACTCACCGGGACCAAGTCACACCGGCCTGCCGCTGAACCCTCACCCCCTGGTCAGACCTTTTGTTTCTGCGGGCAGGAGTGCCCCTGGAACAGGTCTCTAGGCATGCTGTGGTTTTCACGGATGCCTCCACCACTGGCTGGGGTACCTCGTTCGACGGGCTTGCAGTGTCGGGGGTTTGGACGGGCCCCCAACTGCACTGGCACATCAATTGCCTAGAGTTGCTAGCAGTACGTCTGGCCTTGATCCGTCTCAGAAGGCGCTTACGAGGCAAACACGTACTGGTCCGCACGGACAACACTGCGACCGTTGCATACATCAACCGACAAGGTGGTCTGCGCTCCTGTCGCATGTTGCTCCCTCCATTCATCCAAGGTCGCTTCATGCCATTCATATTCCGGGCTTGCTCAACTGGGCAGCCGACGAGCTGTCACGTGCTGCGCTCCCCGGAGAGTGGAGACTCCATCCCCAGACAGTCCAGCTGATTTGGAGACGTTTCGGATCCGCTCAGGTAGACCTGTTTTCGTCTCTAGAAACCTCTCATTGCCAGTTGTTTTACTCCCTGACCGAGGGAACACTCGGCACAGATGCACTGGCACACAGCTGGCCGCGGGGCCTTCGCAAGTATGCGTTTTCCCCAGTGAGCCTTCTCGCACAGACACTATGCAGGATCAGGGAGGACGAGGAGCAGGTCCTGCTCGTGGCGCCGTACTGGCCCACTCGGACTTGGTTCCCAGAACTGATGCTCCTCGTGACAGCCCCTCCTTGGCAGATTCCTCTGAGGAAGGATCTACTGACTCAGAGACGGGGCACCTTATGGCACCCGCGTCCAGACCTCTGGAAACTTCATGTCTGGTCCCTGGACGGGACGCGGAGGTTCTAGGTGACCTACCCCAAGGGGTAGTTGACACCATCACTTCGGCTAGAGCGCCGTCCACAAGACAGGCCTACGCCTTGAAATGGAACCTGTTCGTCGAGTGGTGTTCTTCTCACCGAGAAGACCCCCGGAAGTGCCCGATCAGAGTCGTGCTTTCCTTTTTGCAGCAGGGGTTGGAGCGAAGGCTGTCTCCCTCCACCCTTAAAGTCTATGTGACTGTGATTGCTGCCAACCACGACCCCGTGGAAGGGAAGTCGGTGGGTAAGCATGACTTGGTAATCAGGTTCCTTAGGGGGGCAAGAAGGTTAAATCCTCCACGGCCCCCCTCTATACCCTCTTGGGACCTGTCTCTAGTGCTCAAAGCACTACAGCAGGCCCCATTTGAGCCTTTGCAGTCAGTTTAGCTGCAGTTTCTTTCAATGAAGACTCTGCTCCTGCTTGCATTGGCCTCCATCAAGAGGGTAGGGGACCTGCACGCATTTTCGGTCGACGATTCGACGAGTTAGAGTTTGGGCCGGCTGACTCCCAGGTAATCCTGAGGCCCCGGCCTGGCTATGTGCCCAAGGTTCCCACTACTCCCTTCAGGGACCAGGTGGTGAGCCTGCAAGCGCTGCCCTCGGAGGAGGCAGACCCAGCCTTTGCTTTGCTTTGTCCCATCCAAGCGTTGAGATGCTACGTTGACAGGACACAAAGCTTCAGGACCTCAGACCAGATCTTTGTCTGTCATGGAGGCCGGCAGAAGGGGAAGGCCGTCTCCAAGCAGAGGATGGCCCACTGGATAGTGGACGCCATCACCCTGGCTTATCAGGTACAGGGTGTGCCCTGCCCATTCAGGTTGAGAGGTCACTCTACTAGAGCTGTTGCATCCTCCTGGTTGTTGGCTCGTGGTGCCTCGCTGGCAAATATTTGTAGAGCTGCGGGCTGGGCGACCCCTAACATGTTCACTAGGTTCTATAGCCTTCGTGTGGAACCGGTTTGCTCCTGTGTTCTCACCTCAAATGGATAGAAGCACTGAGAGGCTCCATTTTCGGGTTGGCTTGCTAAAACTGCTCCAGAGAGTCCGTACTGTAGACCCTGTCGAGTTCCTCCGTCCCCTCGGCAGTCAGACGTGGCGGAGCGTCTGACGCCAGGCCCTCACTCGTTGAATCCATGAGAACCGGTAGAGTGCTGGGTTCCATATGAAAGGCTTAGTTGGATCCCATATGTGTATAGTCCACGGTATAGCCTGAGAGCCCGTGTTTCCGTGGCAGGTCTTCTGCCAATTTCCATGAGGTACAATTTCCTCTAATTTTCCATATGCGCCTAAAGGTTGATCGTATGCGTAATTGCTCCGAACCTCCTTCGGGAAGGGCAAGCTTCCATTACGTTTCTTCCCAGTGTTATCCAGTCTTACTGAGTGGGTAGTGCCATGGCAACAGTAGTTGGTCTTCTGTGCTAGCCCTGACCTGCGCCAAAAAATAGGGCCTCAGGAGGCTTCCACAAGACACTGGAAGGGGCAGTATCCGTGGCCCTTTGGTAGGGATCCCAATTCGTCGGTCACCGACGTGACTCGGAGTGACCGACTGATAGGGAACGTCTCAGTTACGTATGTAACCCTCGTTCCCTGAAGAAGGGAACGGAGACGTCACGTCCCGTCGCCACGGCTGCTGTACCACCGCTGAGCGGCCGGGTCTCCGCCTCGGCTCCTCAGCGAAAACCTGAATATGCGCTGCACCCACTGCCTACTTATACTCACGCTGTGATTAGTGGCAGCTGGATGCAATAATCGCATGCCAATATGTATTGGCTTGTTTAGATACTCTCTCTATCTTAGTCTCTATAAGCGAGATCCCAATTCGTCGGTCACCGACGTGACGTCTCCATTCCCTTCTTCAGGGAACGAGGGTTACATACGTAACCGAGACGTTTGTAATGTTCACCTCATAGCTGGCTGGTTTGGTTTGTGGGTTACGATATGGAAGCCCGTTTCCTCCACTGAATAAAAAATAAAACAAGCTAAATGCATATTTTTTATCACACATTGCTGACTTTTTCTCGCAACTGCAAGTTATAAAGTCCGAATTTCAGGATATAAATATGTAAACTCGCAAGTCTAACTTTTTTCTCAGAATTGTGAGATATAAACTGAAAATTGCGAGATGTAATGTCAGAAGTGCGATTGCGATATAAACGCGCAATTCTGACATTTTCTTCCAATACTAACTTTTTTTTTTCCTAGTTGCGAGTTATGTCAGAAATGTGGATATAAATATAATGTAAACTGACAGTTTTTTGTTGTTGTTGCTATTTATATCTCACAATTCTGACTCTTTTTCTCAGAATTCGAACTTTTCTCAGAATTGCGAGGTATAAACTCACAAATTGCGAGTTATAAAGGAAAAAAAAAGACTATTTTTTAATAATTCCGAGTTTATAACTCGCAATTGAGATGTAAACTTGCAATTGCGAGTCACAATTACCACTTTTATTTATTTAATTTTTATCCCTATTGAAAAAAAAAAAAAAAAAAACTGAATGGAAAATATACTTCCGGAACTAATGACGCTGATAAAGCGGACAGGCACTAATGCACTCTATACTGTATATTTAACATAAAAAATGCTGTGACTGTGGCTCTGATTGTGTAACACAGTATGTTTGCTTTCAATGTGGACAGACATAATACATTCTACATCATTTCCTGGCTTTTCTCAACCCTACCATCAATTAAACCATAAAACATCTAATAAAAAAGGAGAATGTGAACCCAATAAATGTAAAAAAAAAAATTACAAATGAAAGTCAAGTTGGGTCGTTGTATAGTGAAATAGAATATATTTTATATTAAACACAGGTGTATATGTAGCAATGCAACGTCCCACCTGTAATCTATTGCAACCAAGTGCTCGTCAATGGAAACAATTGTATGTCTTTCTGGTATCTGCAGTGCAAGCCAACAGTTTCAGGAAGGGAAAGATTATTAGAGGAATGCTTTTAACTTGACGTGAAAAAAGACAGACAGAACATGCTTCACTCCACTTCTCAAACTCGCCAAACCGGTTCAAAAGCAGATCACAGTATGGCCAGACAATGCCACCTCAGCACTACAGGACTGCTTCCAAGACACAGACTGGAACATGTTTAAAGAGGCAGCCACCTACAACAACCACACAGACCTGCATGAAACTGTGACTGCTTACATCAAAAAGTGCACTGATGATGTGACAGTCACCAAGACCATCACCACACGTGCAAACCAGAAGCCATGGATGACAACAGAGGTTCGTGGGCTGCTAAAGACCAGAGATGACGCATTCAGATCATGAGATAAAGCAGCCCTCAAAACAGCAAGAGCCAGTCTGTCCTGTGGCATCAAAAATGCAAAATGGTCATACGCTCAAAAAATCAACAATCACTTCACAGACAGCAGAGACACACGGTGCCTGTGGCAAGCCATTCAGACCATCACTGACTACAAGCCCCCGCCACAGGCCTGTGATGATGACACATCCCTCCCCGATGCACTCAACCACTTTTATTCACGGTTTGAAATGCAGAATGACACACCTGCACAAAAACTGCCCACACCACCCAACGACCGGGCGCTCTGTCTGTCTCCAGCCGACGTAAGGAAGACCCTATCTAGGATTAACCCACGCAAGGCTGCGGGACCTGACAACATACCTTCAAATCCACAACAATCATACCGGTACCAAAGAAATCACCTGTGTCCTGTCTAAATGACTACCATCCCATAGCACTGACTCCAATCATGATGAAGTGCTTTGAGAGGTTAATCATGCACAACATCAAAACCAGTCTCCCCAACACACTCGACCCGCTCCAGTTTGCATACCGTCCAAACTGCTGTAAGGATGATGCAATTTCCTCCACCCTCCACCTGGCTCTTACCCACCTAGAAAATAAAGACTCCTATGTTAGAATGCTGTTCATTGACTTCAGCTCGGCATTCAACACAATAATCCCACAACAGATCATAAATAAACTAAACCTGCTGGGCCTTAACAATTCCCTGTGTAATTGGATCCTGGACTTTCTAACCGGAAGACCCCAGTCAGTCCGTGTCGGCCACAACACCTACAACACAACACTCTACCACACTGAGCACAGGGGCCCCACAAGGCTGTGTGCTCAGCCCGCTGCTCTTCACACTGCTGACCCACGACTGCACTGCCAAGTTCAGCTCCAACCACATCATCAAGTTTGCTGATGACACAACAGTGGTAGGTCTCATCAGCAACAACGATGAAACGCACTACAGAGCAGGTGTGGCACTAACAATCTGTCCCTCAATGTGGAAAAGACAAAGGAGGTTGTGATGGACTTCAGAAGAAACTCCATTGACCAACCCCCACTGACCACTGACCATCGACAGCTCGACTGTGGAGAGAGTCAGCAGCACTAAATTCCTGGGGGTGCACATCACAGAGGATCTCACCTGGACCACCAACACCATGTCACTCTCCAAAAAGGCACAACAATGCCTACACTTTCTCCGCCAGCTGAAAAGAAAAGTCTCCCTCCACCCATCCTCACCACATTCTACAGAGGCACCATTGAGAGTGTGCTGACCAGCTGCATCACTGTCTGGTACGGGAACTGCAGTGCTGCTGACCGCAAGACACTCCAGCGGACAGTGAACACAGCTGCAAAGATCATCGGTGCCCCTCTCCCCTCCATCCTGGACATTTTGCTTACACGATGCTCCAGCAAAACCAACAACATTGTGAAGGACTCCACCCATCCCTCCCACAGTCTCTTCCTCAAATCACCCCGCCCCCCTCTGAAACCCCATGCAAACCCCTACCTCCTGAAACATGTTTTTTTTTTAATGAAGTGTTTTTTTACTTCATTGTTGTATGTCTGTATTTATGTAGCACCGTGGTCCTGCGAGGCACGACATTTCGTTCCACTGTATGTCCCCACATGTAGCGGAATGACAATAAAGCTCAACTTGACTTGACTTACGTTGATGCTGCTCTTTCCTGAAGATATTTACAGGAGAACTGCAGCTGTATTTCATATATCCATGAACTCTACACTGGATGTAGTGAATATAGTCTCAAAGTTTTATTGTCTTTAAATAATCTAGTTTTAAGGACGTTTTAAAGCTTGTCTTGAAAACCAGACAAATTACTGATTGAAAAATGGCTTCTTACAGCGTTCTTATGAACACTTCCCGCTCTGTGGCCTTTGGGCTGAGAGTTGTGCGTTTTACTCGAATGTTGTTGTATGGACCAGTTCGGAGCGTGAAAGGTCAACCCGAGGAGGAAACCAACTCTGTTTTGTGGCATTTAGGGTAAAGTGAGTAAGTCGGGGAAAGAGAGAGAAAAATTGAGAGGCTGCAGACTAGTTTTTCAGCAGGTTGACAGGCCTCATTGCTTGACTAACAGGGCTGGTTTGACAGCTGTCAGATGGTCCGTATTACCATTACACTGCTGTGCCCCTGGGACTCTCCATTGCAGGCCACAACAGCTCTGGAGAGGCTGCAGAAAAATAAAACTGGCACGCTTGAGAAGCCAAAATACGTCCCCCTGCTTCTTCCATTCACTACATTAGAGCACCAGCTTTCGCAGGCATCTGCTGTGTGTTATTTGGCTTAACACAGGCCACTGTCGATGGGGGAGGAGGGAGAGTACGGTTCCAGTAATAAAGCATTGGTGAAATACCAATGCTCGGTTTGGCCTACAGTATATGCAGGGTTTAAATTGGGCCGGGCCGTCCGGGGCTGAGCCTCGGAACACAGACTCCAGGGCTCGACATTAACACATCTGACAGTAACATGATTAAAACATCACTAACCAAAAATAACTATGTAAACACCAAAACGCAAGTATCTGATTGTATTACATTTAGAGTAAGTGGCGAATAGTGGATATAGCTACTGTATATAATGCATGCATCTATTGACAGTGTAAGGTTGCACTGCTTAGGCGAGGTTCACGCAGCCTCTCCAGGATAAATCAAAACACGCAACTCAGCAAACTGAGGAAAAAATTCAAAATGGAAAGTTTTTATATTTAAAATACAGTTAGTTAGGCAACATCACTCTACGTTTTCACCATTACAACTGTTTAATAGTTCTATAAACAGTTCAATGAGCAAATACAATAATATTAGGTCACTTACATTTTTGGCGGAATCACAACGCATCTCAAAGCAACCATCAGATTCATTACTGAATCGGTTGAGTCAAAGTTTCATTAGCCCATGCATTAACATCTGATGAATCTGCCATTTGAACGACTCAATGACTCACTCATTAAACGCTCACTACTGGCTCCTACTGGCGTTTTAATTTAGTTGAAAAGTATAATTTCCTCCATTTCTTGTTTGTATATTCAATTATTATTTTATTTTTTTAAGAATCTCATAATTTAATGTAGTTGTATTTTTCAGTGTAAATGATTTAATTTGATAACGTATAGATAATAACAATCACATTATTATAATTCAATTTATAGATCAAATGTAAGAATTTGAAATGAAAGTTAATGAGATTAGTGGGAAAATGCCCTCTATAAAGGTAATAAAAAATGCCATTGGATAAAATATATAAAACATGCAGATTTATAGCCTATGTCACAGCTGTAAGAAATCCGATGAGAAAATTGCATTAGAATAAATTGTAAGTCGCTTTGGATAAAAGTGTCTGCTAAATTGCTAAATGTAAATATGTAAATATATACATACATACATATACATATATACACACACATACACACATATGCATATATATGTATATGTGTATATGTATGTGTGTATATATATTTACATATTTACATTTAGTAATTTAGCAGACATATATAACCTCAAGAGCCCCAACCCCCCACATAACAAATCCCCTGTGTATATGTGTACGGATTTGACATTCAGAGTTTCCCGACACTGGAAGTTTCCTGACATATTTCAGCTAGCTATGTAGATCAGTCATAATTTTGTATGACAGATCTCTTGACGTTAATGGATGCATTACACCATGTATCCATTGAGCCTATCGAGTTTCATAATTGTTACAGGTTTGCTTCGGTGGTTGTCGATGTTGGTGGTGGTAAACTTGTAGGTTTTGAAAAGTTGAATCTCACCTCGAACCTCATTATGCTAGAATTGTCATCATCGTCTGTGATCTTCATTAGAGTTTCCCAACTGAAAGAGAAAAAATTAATTAAACCTTTTTGACCGTACTTTTCTGTTCCACATATGACATTGGATAACTTCCCAAACACTTCTAATCTAGGGTGGCTTTGTAATTGCCATCATTACAAGCCGATGCTGAAAAGACAAAAAGCAGATCACCACTGTCAAAATTAGGACTTTTCAGATTGGACTCTTTTTTTTTTTTTTTTTACTTTGAGCTATAAATGGACTTTTATACTGAACGACTGTGCCAAGTTTGGTAGATGTAACTTGAAAATTCCACATTTTCAGGGAAAGTCTAGGAGATTTGGGGGATTTCTGTGTGTTCAGTTCAGGAAAACCCTAAGACTGATCAATTAGAAAGAAAAATAAAACCTATGAAGTTAGAAAAGCTTGAATTACTGAATTAAGCTTGTTGGTAGTTTGAAAGCTCCAGGAAGATTCAGAGTTTTGGTCAAGGGTTAGAGATCCTGAAAAACCCTAACCCAAAATAAATAAGAATGTATTGGCTTTGTCAAGCCGTCATAATGAGAAGCTTTTCTGTCTTTACATTGTAAAGTGGGTAAATCATGGTGGCTCAGAGGTTCAAATCAAAGCGTTGAGTGCTTTGGCAATACAGAGCAGAGTTACTGGAGCTCATAAGCAAACATTCAAAGCCCGCTGAGATAATTGGCTGTGTGAGATTACAGACACACACACGGATGGATTAAGTGTGTGCGGGAATGAAGGCCGCTGCATGGCAAAAATTGTTCCATCAAAGTCACCCCTTTCCTGTGTGATCAGTGGGGCATCAGAGTTGATCTCTCTTAATTGTTAAAGTCATTGTTCCGGAACTTCCTGTGCCGGCGCACACCTCATCAATATCCACTCTCACATGCTGCTGTGGAGGGCAGACCGAAGGGCCACTCTTCAGAACAGAACGGAACATATATTGCATTTCAAGTCAATGGATTAAAGATCGCAGTCTATTAAAACACATGAAATGGCAATTAATAGTTTATCTAAATAATTACATATATACAATTCATTTTGGTTAAAATATGAAATAATGGACTAATCGATAATGGAAAAATTCAATTTAACAAATAAAAAAATATTTTAAAATTAATTCCAAATGCACCTGCTGTATAGATATATTTTATTTTATGACTTTTTTTTTTTTTAAACCATTATATAAACAATGAGGTACTCAAATGAAAAACAAAACCCAGGTGCTCTTGAATAAAACCCTAATTTGCAATTCAAACTGGTTTCTAAAAACCCAAAGCAGGATGGCAACATGAAAAACCGCCATTTCCAAAGCTGTTCTGAACAGAAGGGCTCTTCAGGATTGCCGTTACAGATACAAGAGGCACAAGACAGTCAGAAACAACCTCATGATTCTGTTCACAACCTACGAAAGCAATAACAGTTTGATACTGTTGTTACCTACAGGGCACTTCATGTTTTTGAAATTGTAAATAAATGATTATCAGAGTACATTTTAGAAGGCAATGCTATATCAATCTTTCTACTTAAAAAATTCACTTTTAATTTAGTGCGTTACTTTCTATTTATCTGCAATTATTTGTGAAATATAGCAGTCTCTGAGTGAAAATTGTTTCTACACCAAATGTTTTTTCACTGCCCTGATTTAGTTTTTAAAGAAATGGCAAGTGAGCGTGAAGGTCATACACTAACCTCACCACTGAACATAACCATCAATGGGGCGTAAATGCATGACATAAAAATTAGCCAACAATTTGCCAAAACATGAAATAGTTAGGAATTGCCAAGAGAGTGTGTTGAAATTACTTTCTTTCAATTGGCATTCAATCTTTCTTTCACTCTATTAGAGGTGTTCAGGTAATGGCCATATTTCAGTTAAATTGATTACATAAAAACGCAGTATGGCCGGGGATGGCAATAAATCCATCTTTCAACTAACACCGCAGCAGGGCATTGCATTATTTATTCAGTCCTTATTTTTGCAAAAGTGGGCAAATTCTTTCCATTTTCATCTCGCCACATACATTTTTCATGTTCATTATATTGTCAGACTTATAATTACAGCACAAAATCCCATCAGATGATTTGTCATTGAAAAGACCTGATTAGTCATGTTCAACTGTTTTCATTCATATTCATTTCCTAAATGGAGCTTATTTGAGGTGGCTGAACTGTTTTTAAAGACACTCATAGCAGCAGAAAACTTGCACCAACACCCAGTAAATTCAAGAACTGTGACATAAAATCCGAAATAAATTGAAAATAAATATCATCTGAGAAATTCAATGCAACCAATCATTCATCTTCATGTTATTTAATGTATTAAACTACTAGGGGTCAAAAATCTTTATTTGGCGCAAGGCTATTGTAGCAGACGCATCTTTATTTCTTTATATATTTATTTAGGTTTTGCTTCTAAGTAAACAAATTTGCTTCTTTTGTCTAGTGCTTTTTAAAAGAGCACTCTGACTATAGTTTAACTACTTTAAATGTACGTAGCTTGTTAAGAGCCACAATTTCAAATTGGGTTCCACAAAACAGAGGTAAACATTAATCTAACCTCTCTTTCATGCATATCCATTGCTTACTTCTGTTCTTATATAATTATGTGCATATAGTCACAGAGATAAACACATCTCACTTTTAAACCACACATGTAATTTGACCGCAAAACACTTTTATCGCCCCCATATCCCTCTCTCTCACCCTCGTTAGCCTGTAAAGGAAAATGAGAGATCAGTAAAAATCCAAAGCGTCATTAAACATTATACAAAGCACACTACGAATGAAAAGCAGTCAGTAAAAAAAATGGCTTGGAGACGAGCCAGAGAACCTATTTAATTCTTCCAGCTGCTCTTGTGTTCCTACTACAAATTACTCTACTGCATGTCCAATTTGTTAAAAAAAGCTTACATAAATCTTATAAAAACATGTACTACACACTCAGCAATGCTCGATGCAATGCTGAAGTTCGATAGACATCATGTACTTTTCTTCATTTTCCACACGGAAAGTTAAAAATTACCTTGGGAGCTGCCTACGTAGGCAGCGTTTTAAGGCATAATAGGTACATTCCCAATGAGAAAACTATTCCAAAACGCAGATAGCACGCTAATACTAAGTTATCTTCTTGCCCGATTGAATTACCTGTTTTCTCATTGGAAAACTAAATAATTCCCAGCATGCATTGCACCAAGCTGGGATGAAATAAGAGAGTATTGATTCTTTCTAATTGGAAGTTGAGCGTTTTACTCAATATCTGTGTTCCAGGACCATGTATTTTTAGCTTACCAATATGCTAACAAAAAAAGCTGAAAGTATATGGATTACCATTGGTCAAAGCCAGTTACAGCTAGTCAAATAGGTACTGGTCATGTTATTTGAATATGATGTTGATATCTTTGGACTTTGTCTCGCTCAGTTTGAAATAGTATATTTGCATGACGTATGCCACTTAGAAACCACTTCAGGAACATTTTGGAACCAGGTCAGCTCACCTACAATAAATTCTCACCCTTTTCACCTCTTTCTTCCACAGCAATCCTTATTCATTTTCCAAATTGCTCTGGATGAGGCCCTTGGTGAGAAAATGTGACTTTTTGACCAACCATGTAGCCATGCATGAAAAATGTGCAGTTCAAAATGCCTAAAGGGTATCAACAGGTTCTCCGAACATGTTTAACTCTCTACTTCATTTATTCCTTTATATTATTGCTTTATAAGTGCTGGCACTATAAAAACCCAAGCTGATTTCTGGCCCGGGGAACTTTTACTTCAAGCGTGTCACCTAAATCATTGGAGGTTTGGTTGAAAAACAGGATACCCCATAAAACGAAGGGGGGGGGGAGCTATAAAATCCCTCTAGCTCCAGCGTACCTCAGGGAGGCAGAATCAAAACTTCAGTGAAAATGTGTGTTGTATCGTATTTAAAATTGCTGAAAGGTACAACTTACCAGTAGAAAAACATTGCTCGTACACTAAATGCTCTAGGGATTTGTATACGTGCTTTTGGTTCCTAGTAGTCACGCAATGTGACCGTGCTGTGATTTGTTTTTGTTTTTACATTTTAAAATTACATTTAGTACTGGTAGGTCTACTATATATTAAGGCAAACATTTATTAAAGTTTATTTATTAAAGTCACTCTATTTGAAAATATCTCAATGAAAATGAGTTTTTTTACAAATAAGATCAGGTTTTGCATTCATTACCTACGATCAAAGGAGACATCGTAAACCGTGGTAGAATGGTAAGGAGGAAGTCGCAGTGGTCTAGCCATGAAATTACTTGACCTTACTGAGGAGTTGTGGAGGAGAGGTCTTATTTCACGTGATGGGGCATGAAGCAGAAGTACCTGGAAGTTTTCATAATGTGGTCCACAAAAGAGAAGTGACATCAAGCATTTCAACTCTCTTCAAATCATTGGCTTTGTGACCTTTGACTAAAATGAGATGAAAGGGGGAGCTATTGGATGCTCAGGAACTTGTGGTAATGAAATATCCATTTAAGATATCAAGGAGGCATACACAAATCCCTTGTGAGATTGTGGACATATGACAGAAGAGAAAAGAAGATATAAGGTTGAGTGTCCTGCACGGTAGTTGTAAAAGAAGCTGTATGATTGTATGACTCTGAATGACTTAATGGTGTAAATAGAGAAGGCTAGGGGTCCAAGGACTGAACCATGTGATACCCCAATTATGAGGGAGCACATTTAAGCTGACATGGGAAAGATCTATGTTGTGCTTAATAAAAATGATATGATGACTATAATTTCTGCCTATTTTCCAACCATATAACTGACAGCCAACTGACACATTCATCATTCAGTTATACAGGGTAAAGTGTTTTTGTCATTTTAATCTCAATTCCTGCTTCCCTCTAATATAGCTGTGTTGACTTAGAGAATTCGACATGAGAATCATGAGAATTACACAGCAAGTTTTGAAACAATAGTGGACTTTTTCCCAAATTCTTTAAAATAGTTCTTTAAAGTAAATCTTGTGTGGAGACTCAGATGTCTCCATCTGTTTGGCTTTTCTGTGGCTTGCGGTGGACCAAGATATTGTTATCATAGAAAATTAGCCATTTATTGACCCATTTTAGATATAACTGGCGTGTGTGCTTGTCATGTTAAATACCAGTTGAGGTTGGAGCCTTTTTTTTACGGTTGGGGTTGGCATGCTAAGGAAATATCATTCCACACTGCACGTATTGTGTCACAAATTCCCACTAATTCTAGCAGTCCTCCTACAACTCTAGATTTCACAGGATGTGTGATTGATAATATGAATGTTTCCTTGGGTTGATCCTGCAAAAAAAAAAAAAAAAGACATTCATCAAAACATATGGATTTAATAATAAAACATGCACAATGAAGCATGTGAAGTCCATAAGAGAATCCTTCAGTTTAAACATTTTTAAAAACTTATTTGAGAGTATATAAAGGGAAGTTTTCTAACTACTTAAAAGAAATATAATGCCACCACTAAAAAAAAACACAGTGACAGCATTACCATTGGCTCTGGAGAACTCAAAATAACCATCAAACCTTTATGAGGCACAGTTATACAAGTCATGGTTAACAGATTGATTTGTTGTCCTTTGAAACCTCTAAATGACTGTAGAAAAATAAAGCCAAGCCATGTCAACAGGTCTTCCAGTGAAAAGCACACAGTCCTGGACTTTTTAAAGTGGTATATATCAGTGAACTCTCCAAGTAACATAGCTCTAAAAACCCTGATTCACATAATAATAACAGAAGCCACTCAGTCTCAGTGGGGTAGACAATGCAATAAACGTGTAATAAACGTTTTAATAAACTTTTTACAACATGAAATAAAACACAGACATACTCTGATAGAATGATTCTATACTAAAGAGGTTCAACAGAAACACCTGGAATTTATAGGTTTGGCCAGCCTTTGCCAGCGGAGGGTGATAAATCAAAGCATGTGATAACTCTCTTCTACCTCAAATCCCTTTCTAATCACTTCCACAACAAGCACACAGGAAGTGAGCCCTTTGCAGGCAATTTTTCCAATATTAGTGAGACTCTAGAGTAAGAAAAATAGCTGCTACCTGTAAATGGCCCCAAGCACACACCGTCCTGAACACTTAAGCGATTCTGGCCACAAATATCTCATCTGAGAGAAATTTCAGGTGTAGTAAGTGATTTCCTATGTTCTAATGTAAAATCATTAGTTTTTGGCTGCTTTGTGGTAGGCAAATGCCTTTACAATAAATCTTAATCTCTTACTGACAGTGTCAAATTTTGTGTTGCAGTTTTGTTAGTTAGTTTGCCACATAAATGTATTAACAGGGGTGCACATAAGTGGTCCACAGGTCCGCATGCGCGCCCTAAAAAAAAAAAATGTGATGTATAAATAAATTCTGACAGCGCATTTGCATACCGACGTAGTTGACAGCTGTTAATGCACAATTACCATTTTAGACCGACAAACTGTACTGTATAAGATTTCTATTCAAAAGCATAAATCTAGGCTAGCCGCTGCTGTTTTCAAAGCACAATGCAAAACTGTGACATTTCATTCACTGACGCTCTTCAATCGGCAGCGCTAAACCCGGAAGCACATATACTTGCTGGCAACTAAAAGCCTGCTGATTTTAAGGTTGAAAATTATGAAAAGTCATATAAAAAGTAGTCGTAAATATTAGCATTTTATTTTTAAGTTTACTATAAAATAATTGTATTTGTATTTAATACTCCCTTTTTTAAAAAATAGTATTATCACACCATTATTATTATTATTATTTTTTATATTTTATACTAAATAAAGGGCTATACTATTATCACTATTATTAATTTATTTTTATTGTTATATTTATTGGGTCACACTATGTGCAGTTTGAGGACCAAACCAAATCTCCAGGTTCTCTTATGAGAACCAGGCTGAAAAACTTGTGTACCCCTGTTTAATAATGTATTAAATATATTGAAATCTATCTACGTAATCTCTCTCTTTTTCTATCTAATTGATATATCTTAATGTACTACATACCTTATCCATCCATCTAAATAGCTTTCCATTTATACACTTGAATATCCAACCATTCATCTATCCGAATATTCACATCCATATCCCTCCATCTCCATCTATCCAAATAAACAACCACCCACCCATCCAGCCATCCATCCATCTATGAAATCTCTCTGTTTTTCTATCTAATTGATATATCTTAATGTACTACATACCTTATCCATCCATCCATCTAAATATCTTTCCATTTATACACTTGAATATCCAACCATTCACCTATCCAAATATTCACATCCATCTCCATCTATCCAAATAAACACCCACCCACCCATCAATCCATCCATCCATATATCCACATCTATCCCTCCATCCATCCATCCTTCCATCCACTTATCCATCCATCCAAATATCCACATCATCCCTTTATCCATCCATCCATCCATCCATCCATCCATCCCTCCATCCACCTATCCACATCCCTCCCCCCTCTGTCCGTCCGTCCGTCCGTCCATCCATCCATCCCTCCATCCATCCAAATGTCCATATCTGTCTGTCCGTCACAAGCCCGTCCATATACCCTCACAAGTTCATTTTTAACTACCAAAAATTACAATCAGTATGTTTAAGTGCTTTAGTTAAACTGAAATCCTACCAGTCCATATTATGGTTGTTCACATAATATATTTTAACCCAGAAGTTGAATGCAACACAAGCATGTTACGTGTATCATTAGTATGATTTGTAATCACCATGAATAAATAGCAGTGAGTCTCTAACTTTGACATCTTCACAATCCTTGACCACAGAAATGAGAAAGAATAACACAAGAACCGCTGCAATAAAATGTTATTGTTATTTTTCGTTGTTTATTTGGTGGAAATTGTATTTCTGGACTTCATTTTAATCTGTTTATTCAATGTCCTACATTTTCGATGCTCTCTTAGTTAGAGGACTCTGTACCACTAGGAATAGTCAAGATGTACAGTACATGTACCATCACATGACACAAAATATATTCTCAGGGCTGGTTTGAATTTAGGTACGTGAATGATAGCCGGTAAAGTCTAACCACTGACATCACTCTTACCATTTATAGGTAATAAAATGAGGTTATAAGCACAACACAGATGCACACATGCACATAAAAATGCATTAACTGTAACAGAACCCCGTCCGTATAGAGCTAATAGATTTTTTTTTTTAATGGAACAATATGTTGTGCGTTCACTTTAAAGTTGTCTGAATGGAAAGCCAACATCTTTTGTGCTTGGTTTAATAACAGCTTCTTCTCTTTAAAGAGTTGGGTTACTGTCATCATTTCCTTCAAAACTTCATGTTGTTTCAAACCTATATGGCTTTTTTTCTTCTCAATTTCCATACAAAATCATAACAGAGGCCGCAAATAAAGCTATATAATATTCTTTTAGAGTAATACAATAGCTTTTTGTGTGAATATAATTCAAAAGATGTATGGACAGTCTTTTCATGTATATGTAAAAGAGCAGCGCAAGCATTAATTAAAACTTTTTTTTGCTGAAGGAAAGCCTGGATTTAAAGAATTTCATGTTTACGTGAACTCCTTTATGTACTGTGGTCAGTGGAACACAGTGAAAAGAGCACAAAATGAATCAAGAAATGGCTTGACCGTTTCATGTCTTTATTGTTCCATTTTCAAGCTGTGCAACTTCTCAGTCTTTAGACACCTTGCTGATTTCTCCAAGCCACATGCTACTTCTAAAGAGACCTGATGCATATTTCACAATATTCAGACTATTGAAGAATCTGTTAAAGATTTGATGCTGAAAATGCTCTTTCTGTATTTTGCCAGAATGCCACGTAAACCTAATTTCCTGAAATTCTGTTCATTGTGAGATGACGTTATCCCCTGTCTATTCAGTTCTACAGGACGATGTGCAGCGTCATGAAGTCTCAGTTTTCAGCTTGTGAGAACAGGCCAGATGAAGCTGAACAGACTGTGTTTGATGGTGGTAAATATGTTAAACTGTCTAGGGACTCTTCTCTTTAGCTCATCTCTGACAGTTTATAGTGGTCCAGATTTTTATTTTAGGTTCTCCTCAGAGATATTTAAGCTAGAATGAGATTTTGATTGTTTTCTTTGCTCAAACATTAGTCTTGGGGAAAAAGTAAGCTAAAAGGTAATGGTTACAAGTTAAAGAAGCTACAAAAATAAGCTAAAATAACAGGAAACCACAGTTTAAATCAACAGCTTGAGTTAAACAGGGGTTATAAGTTGTATGTTATAAATGTTATGTGAAGTTCAGCTGTTCTATTGACTTCTTTAATGTGGTTAAAACATTCATTTGGGTGATTAAATGAAAGGTGATACATTTCAGTAGTTTATACTGTACCCTCTGATGTTCATTCATGATTTAAAAAAAAAATAATAATTTGTGTACCTTGTAGTAGATGATGGTTCACTCTCACTCGTCGCTGCTGTTAAAACCGAGGCGGCTGATACTGTATCTGCCAGACGACATTAAATAGCGCCAAAACGGCATTTATCGTTTGAATTGTGTAAAACACATTTAAGACTAGTTTGTTAAAAATAGCAAAGCACAAAATACAAACGCATTGTGACTGAAATTGATTGCGTCAAACTGCATGAAATTAATGTTAATGCTAAATGATCTATGTGTCTTGGTGAAGGCAAGACAATGCCGATTTTAACATTTTACGTACAAAAATTATAAAGCGTTGTTCAGATCAAGCCTTTACAGTCCAACGTACCTTTGTTTTCTCTCCGTCTGTCTTGTTTTACGATGCCACACTGACATTAGCCAGGAACGGCATATTGTGCTTTGCATGGACGCCAGTGAAACCCATGGCAGCTGTTTATGTAGATATACCCCAGAAACTCCACATAAACAGGTAAGAGCAAAGTGTGAGTCAGATTTAATACTAATGGGCTGTGTGTGTGTGCGTGTGTGCTTTACTTGAGAAATCTGAACTCTAGAGGCTGGGAAGGTAAGCTGATATGGTGATGTTCAAACCAAGCCAGATTTTGTTTCTCATAAACAAAGGGGTTTTCAGATGTCTTTCAAGGGCCGTGCAAACACTGATGTCTTCCAGACTTTCTCCAAAGTCACCCTAGGTCGGCGGATATGTGCTCTCTCCTGTTTATCATGCACGCTTTGAGGGTTTTACAGTCAAAGTGATAACACATCCATTTCTTATAGATACTATAAAAAAAAAATACTGTACAAATAAATATAGACTGTATAAACACCACTCGCATAGTGGAAGTATCAGCAATCTTGGAACAAAGCATAGCTAATCAAATTAGAGGACTGAAATAAACTGTTGTAAAAATGGCATAAGTTAAGAAACTAAATGTATGCTGTCAAATGCATACGAACCTGGAAAATGCTGGCTATAATTGGAAGCTCCAATATGATTGGCATTTTTAAAGGTACCGTGGGTAAATTTCCTCAAAGTCCTTGTCTAATACTCCAGTCATCAAAAATTATATGGAGAAATGTTTTTTAATGGTTGTTGTTTCTTCTAATTACTTTAGAAGAAACAACTTTTGTTTCTTTTCTTCTAAAATGCTAAATGAACACATAAAACCTTACATTTGGTAATTGTAATTCAGATGAAGTTATTAAATATAGTCAGAATATTAAGATAAGATTTTAATATTAAAAGTTTCAAATTACAACGTTTGCATTTTTGCATTTAGAGTCAGACAATGGACCTTATTTACCCACCTAATTTAGCTAAAATTGCGCTAATGTGACTACACCTTAAATAATACCCAAATTTTTGCTAATGTTATGGTACCTTATTTACAGGTCTTTAGATCATTTTTGCAGACAAAATCCAGTCATTTTAACAGGACATCACATGATCGCGAATTTTGTGTGAGGGAGTGAAATATTTCCCCACACAAACTTCACATTGTATTTCAGTTAGACAATGGACATTATTTGCCCACAAAATCTATCAGAAATACATGAAGTAAAGATATTGAAAAAAAACTATTTGAATTAGATTCAAAATGGAGTTTTCTGCCTATAAACATTTTCACACAACTTGTCAGGAAAAAAAATAAAATAATAAATACTGTCCACAGGTTTTACTGTTCACATGTTCTTTAAAATATAAAAGGCCTTCGTGGTCAAAGAGCCCTGTATTCTTTGTTACAGCCCTGTTCACAAGTTAAAACAAAGATGTCTGGCATAAGTCATAAGTTCCTTGGAACCAAAACAAAAGTAATTGTCCAAACTTCAGACGGATACTCTGTAACCTGTCCGGTAACGTTACATCATATGCCAGATTTAGTCTTTTCTCTTTACCCTAGCTTAAACAAAGCTCATTAGCATTACATCTGCATCGCCCATACATAAACAACAGAAATGACTACAAATAAACCGACTATAAATGAGTTTATACCAATATAACGTTTGGATTCACATCTGAGGTATAACGGCAGCTATGTTTGGGGATTTTATAGGCAGGACTCTGAGAGGGAGTGAAGAATTGACTGATGAAAAATAATGAAACTGTTTCAAATGCTAAAGCCTTTTTTGTGGTTTGCGTATCCTGCTGTGAAAGTAAAAGCCGCTCTGGAGGCTTGTTTACCTCAGAGCTGAGGCAATCCTTGAAACATTCGCACCGCTGAGAGGCTTTTGGGTCTAAAAACTCTTGACCTTATAACCGTACCGTTTCTGAATACTGCTTCGCAAGAACTTGAATAGGAATTTATTTTAATCGAAGCCCGAGTTGAAGTTAATAGGGAGAAAAATACATTTACACTTAGTTATTTTCAATGGCGGACAAGAAATACCAAACCCATTGTTCAGTTTTCATATAAAGAATAGTTGTATAAGACAATTTTAGATCTACATCTGAAATTAAATAAACCATGGATGTTTAAAAGTGTATTTTAAGTGACTTTTAATCATCTGTTATCATGAATAAATATGGCTAAAATAGCACAGTTTGGATAAAAGTGTCTTTTAAATGAATAAACAAAAAGAAATGCAATAAAATTGTATAGAATACACTATAACACTTACAACTTTGAGCTTATTTCTCAATTGCTATGTTTACAACCTAATAACCTGACTAACTGCAAAGAAAACCCTTCATATAAACACTTAATTCAGAATTTTTTTTTTAATTCAATTAAAACAACTGGCACAAATGTGTTAAATGAAGAGAACTGTCACGTAAATCCAAGGATGAGCAGTCTTTGCTCCATACACTCATCCAGATTTTGCTAATATGTTTGAAAACGTGGTAACATTGACACTCCATTCCTTTCTTTGCTCAGAATACATCTGACGCACATGTAAACAAAGATTTCCATCGGATCGCGGTGTTTAAGTTACATATAAACAGCGTATTTGAAGTCTGCGATCGGATTGAATTGAACTCGGATTAACAAAAATCTGGGCCTGTAAACACAGTCATTGTTCGCTGTTAATTCTAGTTAATGCTAACATTGTTCAGGGAACCCATCTGTTGTTAACACAAATGCATCTTTATGTCCGCTTTATTTATATTTGGTGAGGATGTGAACACGGCATTGAGCCCAGGCAGATTAGACTATTGTTCTCCTCAACAATTTAACAATGATTAAAGCCAGTATACACAATTAGCCATAGGGAAAGTCAGTCCAAGCCTGATTGCATCGTTTTGCAATACCAAAACCCTACTGGAACAGCTTTGTCACATAATTTATATGCAGTGTGGGGTAATAATTTATTACATGTAAACTGGATTACGTAATCAAATTCAAGTACTTGGAATTAGATTATATCACATTTTAAAATGCCTATAATCAGACTACAGTTACTTCTTATTGATTACATACTATTCACACAATAGTAAATGATTAATTCTTCTATTTCAAAAATAACCTAGTGCTTATGCATACAGCATTTCACCACTGGATTTACAGAAATCATTTCAGTTTTAAGTGTTTTCTCAACAGCTCAGCATTGCAGAAACTACTGATGAACATATTCATGTTTATTTGAAATATCACTCAGTGGGTGATTTAATCATCTATTGATATGTCTTTGGACGGCTTTTGTCTTTCAAACACATTAAAATGCGTACATTAATTTTATTTTATTTTTGCATGTAATGCAGGGATTCACAAACTTGTCAGCCAAACCTCTTTCACCTAATGTATTAACTTGAAGAATTAAAAATTAGAAAGAAGAAAAATACAGAAACAATTAGCCAGCAGTTAAATGCATTTAAAACATAAAATAGATTAGTAATAGATAATAAGCTAGTATTAAAATAATAATAATAATAATACATATATATCAGTGGCGGGCCGTGCGTTTCATACCTAGGCCTTCAATGGCATCCTACATTAATTAATCCACCTCTTAATACCATCGTAATGATGCCACAGCTATAAAAATCATAAATATTACACAGAAATGCAGTATAACAGTGTATTGCATCACAGACAGGTATCTCATGTAGTGAGAATAAATCAGTAATGGACTGTCACGGCGCATGAACGAGGAGATGAAGGAGATTCACAATCACAGTCTTTATTGGACAAGATAGCCAGGAACACACATGTAGAGCAGGGTGTAGACAATTCAATACCAGACAGGAAACACAAGGAAAAACACACTATAAATACTAAACATAACGAGGGGAAGACTAGACACACCTGGAACCAAATTAACAAATAATCAAACTAAACGAGGACAGGAAACAGGAAGGACTAAATATGGGCATGAGGGGAATAAAACGCAAGACACAACAAACACAAGCCTGACAGACTACAATTTATAAGTAATCTACCCAGCTCTTTCTACTATATGTGTACAAGTAAATCTGATGAACAGAATGGCATTTACAGGAATAGGGAGAGACAAGCTCTGATTTGTATGGTTTATAATGGAAGGGAGACATCAGTCCAAGATTCAGGTGGGTTTTGTTCATTTACATTAGCATAGGATTTTATGCTCCACATGGACAATTTCCTGCTGTTTGAAATCATATGCATACATATACAGTGCATAAATGTACAATCCCCAAATACACAGAGTATTAGTTCCAGTAAGGTTAGGGAAATGTATTTTGCTAGGTCTACTTCTGGCCCATGTTGTTACTCTACCCGATTTAAGGTTTTATATAACTCTGAGGTATACAGCTTAAAGGTTTTCTAGGGTAATAAACCGCAGCTGACTATATACTAAGTCTTGTACGTGTAAACATGTCCAAGGAAATTGTAATTGTGTTATTATTGAGAAAGATTTGGATCAGCTGCTGGGAATGTAAAAACAAACAGTCGTTCAAATGAACACATTTGCTTACAGCTGAACATCTCTGAATGACTCTTAAATGAAAAACTCTTTTAATATTATTGTTTTACATTATTTTACAGTTTAAAAAGCAAATTTTTTCTGCTCTTAAATGTAAAATTGGCAATATGGAAGGTCAAATGTTCTTGTTTCTGTTATAAAAGCCAAATGAAGACATACATTTGTCAGTCAAATTGGGATGCTGTGAATATAATTTGTGATTTATTTATTTTTAAGTTAAAATCATTTTGTGGTCTCAGACTTCTGAACCTCAAAAAGTAACAAGTCAGTCACTTTTTATCTTCTCTTTTTCTCAATTAAGAGATAATTTCAAATATAGACTGATTTGTCCTCACTTTACTGTATGCAGTAAAATCTGATATAATGGAAAAAACACAATTAATGAGCAGTGCCTGAGCGTCATTAGTTTTCTAATTAATGGACACTCGTGATAATAGTTAATCAGTTTAACAGTCTATGAGCAACCGGGAAGGAAAATTCAGCAGCGTACATGAAGTGTTTATTTAATTTAACAGGCTAGTTAATGATCTTTTTATATGATTTTTTTTTATATTTCAAACAAAAAGACATACAATATAAATAATCGCCTTAATTCAACTGCCTGCTTGCACAAGGCCTAACCATTAAGCTGGTCTTTAATAGGGATGTGCAAACACATTTCAAGATAACCAAGTGGTATGTATGTATGTAACCTCACTATTAATAAGTGAGGTTACATATAATATGTAAAGCCTATCAACTAGGAAAAAAGGAAAAATGCAGATAAAATTTATATTTTTAAAGAAAAAAACAGATTAGCAATAGTAATAGATAATAAACTAGTATGTTAAAAAAATATTTAAAATATATAGTGTGTGTGTGTGTACTTTATAGTTGTTGGATGCTTAAAAGGAAACTAGTTGACCTCACTAATACAATAGTCAGCTGCTAGATGCAACAAAACAATTAATTTATTACAAAAAAAAAAAAAAAATCTGATAAACTAGTCAACCTCACTAATGAACCAGTTGTTTGATGCTAAATAAATACAATCCAATATAAATATAGAAAGAGAAAGAACGAGAAAGAATGAATGAAAGAAATAACGAGAAAAAGATAGAACTAGAGAAAGGAAGAAGGAAAGAAAGAACGAGAAGGAAAGAAATAACGAGAAATAAAGAACGAGAACGAATGAGAGAGAAAGAACGAGAAAGAAAGAAAGAGAAAGAAAGAAAGTAAAAATAAAAATACAGCTAAATTAGACAACATCACTTTCTAAACTAGCGAGTTGTTAAAAATTTAATGAATGAATGAATGAATGTTTATTAATATTCTTCTACATTATTTTCTGTTTACCCTTCAGTTGACTAGATTCTACATTCACAGTCCCAGCTCTTGCTTTCAAGCATTTGTCAGAAAAAGCTGATCATATCTTCCCCTAATCAGCAGGCATTAGTTAGATATGCCTCAGCAAGGATGTATCCAGCCATTTTCTGCTTCAGAAGACACGGTACCATTTGGAAAACATGGCGCAAAAAAGCTAATCATCAGACGAATCCTCAGCCAGAATCCTCAGAGCCTTAACAGTCCGACCGAAGCCTCCCAGATGGTGCTGGGAGTTAATGTTAATCTAATCAACAAACAATTAAGCCTCAAAGGCTTGCATGTCAACTCCATTTACAGCTGCTGAGATTCTCGCCCATTCACAGAATGGCGTAACATCAATTAAAGCTATTCAGCAGTTACAAATCAGAAAATAAACCAGCGCAGCGAGTGGATGAACATGTAAGCTTTGAGGTCCTACAAAGATAGTTTTTTGATTTATATCCTCAATAACAGTCATTCATTAATGTAAAACGCTAATTAGCAATGTTAGAAATGCACATATTGGATATTAAAATTTGGCAGTACATGTTATCTCACAGAAACATCCCTATTTATAATAGAATGCTCCCAATTAAATTAATTAAATCCATACAAAGCACCCCCCCCCCCCAAAAAAAATAAATAATAAAAAAAAAAAATAAAAATAATAATTCAATAAAATAAAATACACAACGCTCTGAAAAAGAAAAAAATGAGCTATTTGGATCCACAGCTTTTAGATGTGTTGTTGTCATGAAATAATAAAATAAGTAAAAAAAATCAAGTTAGTATAAAGTGTAAGGTATTATATTTTGATGAAATTTGCAAAACCAACCTTTTTCTTGGGATAATGTGACAAGGGTAGGTCTAGGGTTAGTAGAATAAGTTGACATATACTTGCAAAGTTTCTCATACTCCGTATGTTGTGTGTTGTGGACCAATCAAAATAAAGTGTTAGCAGATATGAAGCAGACAGTCTACTAGTACTCTAATGACTGCTAGTTGACATGTAGCTTCAAAGTTACTTACTGCTAGTAGAATGTCTTAAGTGGACTATCGAAATAAAGTGTTACCTTAGCGCCAATAACATCGCATTTTAGAAACAGGTAATTCTGAATATCTTGTAAATCTTCTGTATACAGATGAGCTTCACTTTTAATTACACAGTTAATTAGAGCAGGGAGCGTAGCAGCATAGTTCAACAATTCTGTGTTTTTCGAAACCAAAGTTCCAGCGAACATTCATTATCATCATTATAAATTTGTGTAAATTAGCTGGAGCTACAGGTCTCTGCTTGTGATTAGAAGCATAGTTTCTCGTTAGTATGATTTCGTTGTATGTCTGTATTTGAAAAGAATGAAAGTGCCGTTTTTAAAGAACGTGCATGTGCAAATGTTCTCAAGAAAATCGCAATTAAATCAGTCATCTTAATAAAAAGCAAAACAACGGCAAACAACATTGTGAAATTGTCCTCAGATGCCACTTTTCTTATTTACAGCAATAAACGGATACTATTTTGATCTTGAGTCTATAATAGAAGTTAGTAGAATATTGAAACGATATTAGTAGAAGACACCACCATCAGCATGATGTCATTAATGGTGGTTTTGTTATTGAACCAACATGGTTTGAACATTGGATGTGCAACAAAGTCACGACAGTTTCGCAAAACATTTGTGACTAATTAACTTCTCCACTGATTAATCATACTATTCACAGCAACATAACTCCCTGCTTGTCTACCAAAGATCTTGAACCGATAATTTAAATTATTAGAATATCAAACCGATATTAGTAAAATTAAGACAAATTGGTAAAGGTTTATACAGCACCATCGGCACGACAATATTAAAGTAGGTTTTATGTTGTTCAACCATCATAATTCAAACAAACAATATGCACCAAAGTTACTACAGTTTCAGGAAACAGTTGTAACTAGCTAATCATTTCTGGAAGTGAAGCAGTGAGTTATGTCGTTGTATGAGAAATGCACCCCTCGTGGATTTTTACTTTTAAAAGTTGTATAACCATAATATGTAAACAATATGCATGTTGTCATCATTTTAGTGTAAAAATATCTCGGTAACCTTTTTCTGTGTAAAGTTAATTTACTGCTTAGCTACCAAAGATCACAAACCAATATTAGAAGTTGGTAGAATATCAGACCGATATTAGCAGATGTAAAAGTAAATTGGGAAAAGTTATCTGCGTGAACTTGAAATAATGTGGTTTGAACAATGTATGTGCGAAGTTACTAGTTTAGTTTTAGTTTAGTTTAAAGTTTCGAGAATCAGTTGTGACTGGTTATTTTCTCCAGCAGTGCAGTTAAGCAGCATGTTTACGTCATTGTACAGGAAAT
Organism: Barbus barbus; assembly: GCF_936440315.1. Taxonomy (NCBI): domain Eukaryota; kingdom Metazoa; phylum Chordata; class Actinopteri; order Cypriniformes; family Cyprinidae; genus Barbus; species Barbus barbus. Next base: position 26,742,978 of record NC_136737.1, on the reverse strand, counting down.
ACTCCACTTGTCGAGTCTTACTTTTAAAGAAAAAAAATTATACAACTTGTTAACATGATTTTAGTCTGAACAATATCTCAACCTTTTCTGTGTATAGCTATCTAAAATCACACCAACATAACTCATTAACTACCAAAAATCTCAAACCGATATTAAAAGTTTGTAGAATATTGAACCGATATTAGTAGACAAATTATTAAAAATGATTATGCCATCGTTTTATATTGTTGAACCAGCGGGGTTTAAACGTTACTATGCTTTTGCAAAACTGACATCACTAACTAGTTAGTTTCTCAAACAATGCATTGTTCTATGGTAGTTAAGAAACCACGTTATTGTATGAGAAACGCACCTCTGGTTGATTAGTTGTATAATCACAAGGCGTAAAAATATATGTGCATTAACATGATTTTAGTATTAAACAAATGTATTGATAGCCTTGCATGTGTAAAGTTTTTATAGTTTTAAAAGAAAACAAGGGACAATTTGAAATTATTTTTAATTGATTTATTCTTTACGTGTTTATGTGCCACAAATGTACAGCTTGGATTGAAGTCAAAATAATTTGGGGTTAAACGCATTTAAAATCTATATTAAAAGGTTTTGCAACTCTTTAGTGAAGTCTGAGACTTATGGACCGACTGACCTTGTTCTCAAAGCGATATCATCAAGTAATAATATCTCACCTCTAATTTGTTTTTTACACCAGCAGTGGACTGAGCATATGTTTATTTATTCTACAGCAAATTAGGACGGTATGTGGAACTCTGATTATTTTCTGGCATTTTCATCATTATTAGGAAAGCCACACAGTGAGGACTCTTGGGAAATGGAGTCAGGCACCAGAGTAGTGTGTGTTAAATATAATGGCTTTTGCCCTCAGGCTGCGGCCCACATGAGACTGCCAAAGGAGACAGCTAATGGCAGTAGCATTAAACCAGACCATATCTTGCTTCAAACAGACACGTGTATTACGCTCTGAGCCGGCCAACGCCATACTGCCCTGAGGCTTTCAGAAGTATTTTAAATATCCTCCACGTGTAATATATCTTAAAAAGGACCCAGAAGGTCTCTTTAATGATGAAACCAGCTTTTTGGCCGTATTATAAATTGGGGAGAAAAATCAAAATATTTTTTTTTTTTTTTCAATAAATAATGATTAAGTATTGGTTGTTTACATAAATTATTCTGTTTTTGATGTTGTTAATATTAAAGTTAATGCATTTTTCTAGAATATATTATATCATATTTAATATTTTTTTTACTTAATCTTTTAGTTTTTTTTTTAATTTGTATTTTTATTTTTCATGACATAATCTGTTGAATTATATAATTGAAATCAGTTATTTAATTAATGCATGCTTATTTTCTTTTATTTTTTGTTTTAATTAAAAATCAATGTGATTTATTTTTAAACTTGTCTTATTAATTTTAAGTTGTGAAAACTTAAAATAAATACTTATGTATTTTTAATAATATAATTATTATTATTATTTCATGCAGTAACACTTGCATTTATCTAGGATGCATAAAATAATTTAATAAATTATGCCTCATATCTGTTGATTGTCTTGTCTATGCCTCATATCTGTTGATCTGTGTTTGTCAACTTGAACTTTTCAGAAGGACTGATAACTAAAACTAACCATTCATCAGACTCCAAAATGAGTTTATTTGACTAATGGCAGCCGCTATCCAGATGTTCATTAATGTGTGCTCTGCTCTGCTGCGATGGCTGAGAACTACCTGCTTTATTGTTGCCACTGTTGAGTCAGTAGAGATGTGATTTACACACACTGAATATGGGGCTAAAAAAGCAATGGCTTTTTGCTTGCAGCAGCATCTTGAGAACCTGTCAAATCCTTCGGAGCAGCAGGTGAAGTGTGCCTGAAATGATGTATAGTCACAGAGGAAATCTGTAAAAATAGGAGGTATTGTTAGAAAATGTGGTGACCGAAAGCCCTTAGCAAGACTTGCCGATTTCTTTGCTCTGATGCCGTCTGCTTTCAGCCCGTAATAGCATGGTAATGCGCTGGCTGGAAGCTCAAAGACGAATGATTCGCTTGCCTTGAGAGCAGCTGCCACAGGAATTGGGTGACTGCAAGGGGGGCATGTAGCTTAGGACCAGGAAAACAAGATCTAAAGCGCTTCCAATAGGGAAAGTGATCTTCTATGAGCTTGTAAAACTGTAATTTTGGACACAAAGATGACCAGACGATATTTAGCAGACACAAAATTTATATAATATTTTATTATTTATAGAGTGCTGCAGGGATGATTTGTTTTTGTAGCCTGACAACAATTAGCATTTTAGTACTTCTGGTTCTATCACCCTGAAGTCAATGGGTTTTTTAGGTGTTTTGGGGTTTGTTGTAAAACACAAGCTCAAGATATTTTCACGTTATATTCTACCACATAAAATACATAAGTAATAGCCCCTTGTGAAGCTTTTACTTGTATAAATGCAATGCTGGTCCTCCCTGCATGCAAAGTTCACAAGTTGCATAGGGCCTCCAAACCACCAGGGGGCCCCTTTGCTCTGAAAGATGATTTAATGACTAGGGCTGTTGGATAAAAAAATAAAGTCAATGGCTGCGTCCGAAACCGCATACTTCTCTACTATATAGTAGGGGAAAAGCAGTAGGCGAACAAATAGTATGTCCGAATCCTTAGTATTCATTAAATAGTAGGCGAGAAATACCTGGGTGATGTGCTAATTCCGCGAAATTCAGATGTGTGTATACTAATGTTGCGTCCGAATATGCCTGCTTACCTACTAATTAATAGGAGAAAACAGTACGTGAAAAGAGTAGTATGTTCCACAGCAGCATCCTAGAAGTGGTATGCTGCCAAGGATGAGGCAATTGGGGGCAGAACCTCCATCACTCCACCTGCCCTTATTGCCTCATCTGGCCCGGATGTTGCTGTGGCCTCCTCATCTTCAGCGAGTCCAGAGCCAAAAAAAATTTGGAGGAACTAATCCGGGAGATGGAAGCAGGGGCGGACTGGCCATTTGGAGCGCCGGGAGTTTTCCCGGTGGGCCGTTGTACAATGTGGGCCGGCTCTTTGCGTAATATATATAAAACATGGATTATTAGTAAATGTAGCCTACATATATCCTTCCATCGGCCCAGACTAATGGCCCGCGCGGCCCACTTCATTCAACAATTCTAATTAATTTAGCGTGCTCCGGCTCAGTGCAGCGGTTCAAAAGCGCTCGTTAATGTCAAAATGTTTGAAACAGCCAATCAAAGCGCAGAAGGCGGGGTTTACTGTTCACAGACGCTGCGCTGCGCACGACTTGAATGTGAGCTGAGGTAAGATGTAAGCAGCTAAACATGACGAGACAATTCAGCAATATTTGACATTAATTTTCAGGAATGCAAACTACTACTGGTCTTTTCACATTTCTCAGATTTGAATGCCGTTATTCAAATCGTCATAATGTAGGCTATATAATGCAGACATGAGATAAGAGTTAGTTAATGTAAATCTGCTTTCTTCCGTGATTTCACGTGTTAAAAATCTCAAAAATGGTTTTCAATCTTACTCTAGAACAATGTGAATCTTAAGACTTTTGCTTTTGGGTGCTGTGCATAGGAAAGTGATTTATATTATAGGCCTGATAAAAATATAATTTGCTTATTAATTAGCCTATTTTATATATACACTGGTGGTTAAAAGTTTGAAATAATTAAGGCTTTTTATTTATTTATTTGAAAGAAGATTGAATTTATTTGATCAAAAATTCAGTAAAACAATAGCATAATATTATGAAATATTACACTTAAAATAGTGGTTTTCTATTTAGGATGTTTTAAAATGTAATTTATTTCTGTGATCAAAGCTGTATTTTCAGCATCATTACTCCAGTCTCCAGTGTCCCTTCAGAAATCACTCTAATGCTGCCTAATTTGCTGCTTTTATTATCAGTTATTATTTGTGATCTATTATTAATAATGGTTTTATTATTGGTATAATGGTTCTCAGTTAAAGAACAGCATTTATTTGAAATATAAGTACTTTGTAATAAGTGTAAATATCTTTACTGTCACTCAAATCAATTTAATCAAAGTCGCTTTTTGTATTCTATAATCTTTGATTAATTCAACGTTGTTGAAGAAAAATATGAATTTATATTTTTTAATCTTACCCAAGACTGAATGGTATCACATTTTCCACAAAAAAATGAAGCAGCACAACAGGTTTCAACATTCATAATAATCAGAAATGTGTCTTGAACAGCAAATCAGCATATTCGAATGATTTCTGAAGGATCATGTGACACTGAAGACTGGATAAATTATGCTGAAAATTCAGCTTTGATCACAGCAATCAATAATATTTTACTATATATTCGCATAGAAGGCAGCTATTTTAAATTGTAACTATATATTTCACAGTACTGTTTACTGTATTTTTCATCATCAAAATAATTTGTATACTCTTTTCCACAATTGGTGCTCTATTCCTTAAAATGATAGATGTCAAGCTCCTGCAAAAGGACAAATACTGTATATGACCAATAGAAAGGCACCATAAAAAACAGTCCATATTCTGCATTATTCAGTTCTTCTAGACAATACCGGAGCATCGTGTCATGTAGTGATAATATTGGTATTTAACTTTAGTGACATTAAACTGTTCCTTGTAAAAATTCTTTAAAATGATTTACTATTTGTCATATACACCAGAAAAGACCAATTATATTGTCAAGAATATGCCACTCATTTATGGTGTGGTGTGGTGTGGTGTGTTGCGGATCAGGTTTGGTGGGCCGCTCTGTGCCAAAAAGTCCAGGGCCACGTTTTGGCCCCAGTCCACCCTTGGATGGAAGAGAGGGAGGCTGCAAGAGAGAAAAAAGCAACAGAGAGGGAGGAGAGACTATGGCAGGAAATGGAGGAGAAGGGGGAACAAAGAGAAAGAAGAGCGAGACAGACGGGTACGAGAAGCCAGAGACACGGAACAAAGAAGGCATCGAGAAGCTGTTGAGAGAGAGGAAAGGAGAGGGAGGGAGACCAGGGAAAGAGATGAACGATATCTTGCCCTTCTTGAGCTTATTGCCAAAAAATAAAGTTTCTTTATAATAATTTTTTTATAGAAACCAAACCGTTTTTTTTTTTCTTTTTTAGTGTATAATATATTTATACATATTGTTTTATAGTCAGCATATAGTTTGAATAAATAAATATAAATATTTCCAATCAAACAACAATTTATTTATAAGCATTCATAGTAAATTATAGTCATTTCACATATTTTCTGATATTTTCTTGAGAGGTTGATATAAATTAATTTAACTGATCATTGTCTGTCATGATTGTTGTAAGACTTCAAACACAAACGTAGCTTCTTCTTTTTTTCCAATTATCTCACTAATAAATATATATAGAATGTAAACAGCTCAGGGACACCTAAGTCACACCTGTCTGTAATTTAGAAGTAATCGTAAAATAAATTCAAAATTCAATTTTTCAGGTGTGTTTAATTAGGACAGGTGCAGGCCATCGTCTCTCCTCCCTCTCTGTTGCTTTTTGCTCTCTCTCAGCCTCCCTCTCCTCCATCTCCTGGATTAGGTTCTTCAGCTTTCTAAATCGCAATGCTGATGTTTTTCAGCTGCTATTTGAGAGCCACTGGTTTAACATTGCCATACACAACCTGCAACAACAGTTAAAAATGCCTGCTTTCATCATGTGTACACATTGGATTCCGAACCGTTTTCACGCTTGAAATGATAGTTCACCCCCCCAAAAAATAATCCCATAATGTTCTCACCCTCAAGCCATCCTAAGTGTATATGACTTTTTTTTTCAGCCTACCACAATCAGTTATAATATTCTGGCTCTTACAAGATTTATAATGGGAGTGAATGGTACCTTAAAAGTACTGGTTCCTTAAAAGAATGGTGCCATAAAAGTAATCCATATGGCTCCAGGGGGTTAATAAAGGCCCCTGGCTCAGAAATGATACAATCCCCCTCCTCCTCCCCCCAACCCCAAATAAAAGAAAAAGCATGCCTTTATAGAGGAAAGAATATTTTATTGACACTTTGCACCTGATAAACAAAAATAGTATTTAGGGGAAAAAACTACAACAAAGCTTTAATAAAATAACATAACGCAATGCTTTGGGCAAAAGTATTAGCCTGTTAAATGTTTCACAGGTAGTCATGGTCATGGAGAGCAGGAACACAAATGTCTGGAGCAGATGCAGCAGCAGCCAGATTGTCCTGCACATGTTCTCCTGATCTTGTTTCGGGGTTGCAGGCTTCGGGGGGGGGGGGCATCATCATTATTCTCATCGTTATTCTTATGTCCCCATTTTGAAGAACGATATTGTGGGGCACAGCGCCGCATGCAATTACCTCAGGCACGAAGGCAGGGCTCACTTCCATAGCTTTAAATAAAACAGAGCGCCAACGTGTTTTCATCATCCTGAAAGCTCTCTCGATGATGTTCTGGGCACGGGAGTGCTTGCTGTTAAAGCGAGCCTATAAAGAGTTCTGTACAGGCTCCCTGTAAGGGGTGTTGAGGCAGATGGGTGCACTCAGGCAAGGGTAGACACCATCCCCGAGGATGCACTTGCCTGCAGGTGGATAAAGGCCACCAGTATAGACAGGGCTGTTACTCAGCACCCTGGCATCATGCACGGACCAAGGATATCCCACAAAGATGTCAATAAATTTCAGTGATGGCCTGTAGCTGAATGGAGTGAAACAGCTTCCTGTTCAGATAACACTGTGCAGTAGTTGCTGGAGGTTTAAGATGGATGTGACAGATGTCGATTGCACCAACTGCTGAGCTGAAAGCTGGTGACCCTGTCAGCTGGGCAAAACCTTCTCTTACAGCCACCAGGTCATCACCGGTTGGGAAAGCAATCACCGTCCTCAAAATTCTGATGATTGCATTTCTCACTCTGTGCACAATAACATGCACAGAGGACTTGGGGATATCGAGACACCACCCTGAAGGATGCCACATGACCAAGCCAGAAGAGGAACAGCAGCACCTCAATGTCCCTTTCCCACCCATGGTCTGAATGACGGACAAGATGGACTGGCGAGAAAGATGGAGGTCATTACGGAGGTCAACTGCCTCATCAAAATACAGCTGCAGGATTGGCACAGCTCTGTTCAGGTGACAGTAAGATGATTTGGGGGTCACCATCTGTTGATGTTAGAACAATACATCTGTGCTGTGTAAGTTTTGAAAGTAATCGAAAAATTGTCAGTATAATAGTTCCCTGTCGATACTCCACTCGTACTGCGTCTTGTTAAAGACGCTAAGGGAAAAGGCCTTTTTTCTCCTGAACTGAAGCCTTATTCAATCAAGCAGTGAAACTGCACGACTATTGGTTCGTGCAGTGTGTAAAAAACGAACCAATGGGTCGGCAGCGGAGCTGAACGAGCCTATGGCGACGAAGCCCGCCAGATCCCGCCAGAATTGGCTGGGCTATCTGGCTATATAAGCGGCCGTTTCGCCATAGGGGCTCTATTCTCTTTGGCGGACCGGAGTGGAAAGCTATGTGTGTGTGTCACTGAGGCTGCGCTCACACAGGCAGCCTGCTTTCACTGAAAGCCGGACTCAGTCCTGTTTGCTCGCGGTCCTCTATGTAGCATGGCCCGCCTCCCCACTCTCATGTTCTCTTCTCCCAGTCACCTCGGAGACAGGAATGGCGAGCTCGCGAGGCTGAGCAATCAGACCTGAGTGATCTGCACGCCAGCATATCCTGCGTGCTCGCTTTGAACCCCGCCTCTCACGTTTCTCTTCTCCCAGTCACCTCGGAGAAAGAGACAGTAAAATCGCGAGCTGAGCGTTCAGGCTTGAGTGATTTTTCACGCCGGCATAGCCCCACGTGTTTCACTCTGCACACAGCGCTTTGATCTGCCGGTGTGTTTACACTAAGAATTAGTGCCTCTTGCAGCTCTTTGATCTGCCAGCGCTTCTTTCATTATGAAAGCGTCAGTCTGTCCCTGCCGTTCTCATGGTTCCCCTTCTTCAATGAAGGTGGCCACGCCTCCCCTGCTCTAGTGTTTCTACTCTCCCAGTTATCTCGGGGAAGAAACTGCAAGCTCCAGGTTTCAAGCTCTCTGGTGGCTCTCTGGTGCCTTGCATACTTCGGTCCTGGAAGTACTGAGTATGTAAGAGTTACATGGAACGATCACCCAGGCTGAGCATGACGTCTATGAGTTTAGTTCGCTTTAGTATCAGTAGTCAAGGACCGTTCTGGGTTGAGTTTCCCAAAAGCATCATATTGTAGCCAGAGTAGATCAACAAAGAAATTGAATGAATCATCTTAGAATTCAAGACTGTTTCACAAAAGCTTTGTAACTTAAAGGCTGTACTCGCATGTACATGTGCATTTTTGGGTAAAAAGAGTAACGAATTATGAAGTTATGAATATTCATAACTTCAAACGTAGAGAACATTCTTTGAAGCAGTTCACACAGAATGTGTGTTTGTGGTTAAAATTTTTTGCAGTCCACTATTGTTTTCGATACTTTGAGTGCTACTTTTATTGTTTGTAATCATGCACTAAACACTTTTAAAACAACATCTCGAAAACACGTTGCATTTTTTTTTTTTACATTCAGTTACTTACATCTTGCATTTAAAAACATAAATAAATAAAATACACAAAATGCACAGTCCCTAGCTCAGGAACTTCGCTTTTCAACTAAATGCGCAAATCTTTTTAAGAGTTTAAATCATCAATTTACAAGAAAACTGCATTTTGAGTGCCTGAAAACGCAAACTTTTGAAGTTTTTGAAAACGATAGTTATTGTAAACTACAAAAACGTAAATTTGTGAAAACAGTGACGTCATGCGCAGACACATAATGTTCCTTAACAAAGTGACATTGCCAACTGCTGTTCTGGCAGGAATACTATAGCGTTTTTGTGTGTGTGCGTGTGTGTGTATTTAGTGTAAACAGTGATCGTTTTAACAACATTGTCACCTACACACAAAACTTCAAAAAGTAACGGAAAAGCGTCTTAGTTTTTAGTACATCGATGTTGTGTAAACCTACCCTAAATTTCTCCAGGGAAACATGGCCCTGACTGATTCAGTCATTAGTAGTAGTAGTAATATCTTTATGTGTCCCTTCACAGAGCAATTTATACAGCATCAACCTCACAAACAGACAAAAATGTATAAGATATTGTGACAAAACAGCTACAGTAAAAACATCACTACAAATACAACCACAAAACCTGGGCTTTAACAGTGCACCATTTTTCATATATTAAAATAATGTTAAAATTCATAGTACACCTTTATCTTTGTTTCAAATAATTGTTTACAATAAAGACTGCATTTGAAACAAAAGATCTAGAAGCTCTAACAATCCTCCACTTTGGCACTCTATATCGTAAAGAAATGGTTTATAAAAGTAATTTGTTTGTGAATCAGACAGCACTGGTTGCTTGCTATGTTGTTGCATGCAACCATATTCAAATACAATAAACTTATTATTATTTTTTTTTTTTTACTAAATTAAGAATTTAGCTTATATGCACCAGTATAACTTTAAAAACATAAATTGTAAAATACATAAAATAACTGGAGAATCAGGGTTATGAATGGACGTATTGAAACAGACAACTTAAACACGTTATAAGCCATTCTCTGTTCCCAGCCCTGTTGTTTATCTACACTCTCATCACATGAGCAGATGTCATGGTTGACAGAGTTCTGCCATGCTCATGATGTTGGTGTAAATATAAATGTGCTTTGTTAAACTGACGAGTGCCTACAGATGTCACAACTAATGCACTCTGTAATCGTGTAAACGCACTAATCAGTTATGGCTTTTAACAATCCCTCCAGGTTTCAAACTCTGACAATAAAAGTCCAATTGAGTTGAGGTCATTAGGGAATGAAGACACTTCAGTTTTATTTTTATTTATTATTTTTTTTTAACAGACAGTGACCCCAAACACGTTTGCTGAAAGCATTTTGATGTATTTCACATTATTGCACACCAAATGAAAATGCTGGTCTTCCAAAAATTAAGATTGTTGATAAATGTTGAATTTTGCCAGAATTTTGCCTGCACACCACTAAAAGTTCACCAACATAACATTTTTGCTTAGTGTCAATATATATACACTGCCCTCCAAAAGTTTGGAAACACCCTAGAAAAGTGGGGGTTTGGACAATATTGGCATGAATCCTTTTTAATTTGTGATAATTTTGCACTGAAAAGGGACAACACAAACTACGAAAACATATTTTATTACATAAACAGTTTATAAATAGAAAAAACTTAAATTTTGGATTCATCAGAATATCGACCATTAGCAGCTATTACAGCTCTGCATAATCTGGGCATCCGAGCTGTCAGTTTATTCAAACATTGACTTTGAATTGGCAATCAATTGTTGAAGCTACAGTATTAAGGTGTGATGACCCAAAAATCTTTTAAAAACCTGGGCCAAATTTAAACCAGTAACCAGGCATCACAGCTGGCAAAGGGGCATGTCTGACTTTAACATGTATATATTGCCATTATTATGTTTTATTGCTGGTCTTCAATGATAATGTCAAGTTACTTTAATGTATTTGCACCAAAAAATGATAAGGATTTATGCTGATATCGTCCAAACCACACTTTGCAAGGGGTGCTTCCAAATTTTTGGAGGGCAGTGTATGTATGTATGTGTATATATATATGTATGTGTGTGTGTGTGTGTGTGTGTGTGTATATATATATATATATATATATATATATATATATATATATTATATATATTACGTTTTAATTAGTTTCAGTTTCACTAATTTTAGTACTTAAACTTTTTCTAATACTTAATGTTTTGTGTGTGTGTGTGTGTGTGTGTATCAGCTATATTTTTGTCAAATAAACTTATTTATTGTTTGTATTGTTTGTGTGCTTATGTAGCATACATGAAATTGCATGAAATTAGCATTAGAAGGCTTAAAATATCATTTCCACACTGTTATTTCCATAACAGACCTAAACAGTGGAAATTACATTAACGGTTTAGAAAGAGAAAAAAAAAACTTTTGTAAAACATGCATATCCACTGTGATACATTTTACAGTCAAAATCAGCTATTGAGAGAGAAAGTATGAGTTTATTTTCTAAAAAGTAGCTGATTTGAAGAAACACCCTGATATATAACTGAAAGGTCCTGGAAGGTCACAAACTCCATCTCTACCGCCCCACTGCCTATGACCGACACAAATGAAGCGTCGCCCCAAAAGCTGGAAAAGATTATTCTCCTGTAGTTTCCAGCCTCTGATTGCCAAAGCATCAGCTCTTTTTGGATGGCATACGCCCTGATGCTCTGCACATGGGGGCGATTAGGCAGTTAGAGATTCTTGCTCGGGCAGATCCACTCCAAAGCAACCATTAACCCGCGTGGCCAGCGATATGCCGCCCGTCTCCATCTTCCAGACATGTGTGAACAGTCAGCAGCCTCACAAACCAGCGCTGCAAAATATGCATCCCTGGAATGACAATACGAGAGTGTGGTCGTGCCGCTGGACTTTCAACTGCTGCTTCTCAGGCAGATCTTGGTAAACAACTGGCCATCAAGGAAACGAGGGGCACAGACAGAAATTTAACTTGTTTGCTGAAAATCTTGACCTCTTATCTAGCCTTCCAGTCAAATGTAGTGCTATTAGATGCTTCGCTTCTGGTTTGACCAAAAAGACGTGGAATATAGCATAAATAGACCCAGTGGACAATTTTATCATATTTGAATGGCCTGCCATGTGTTCTGCTGTGTTCAGTCACAATTTTGTTTAGTCTATTAATTTATTAAGTAAATTATTTATTACTAAATAATACTATTTCACAATTAGACAAAATTATTTAATTACTTGTGTATAATCACTGTATTGAATCTGCTACAATGAATTTTAAAAAAATGTAATTATATTTTCTTGTTTTTTTATGAAAATATATTTTCATTCATATTTTTAAGAAATTATAAAAATTATAATATTAAATTGCTCCCCTAAGTATATCCACTGGTGTTCCACAAGGATCTATTCTGGCTCCTTTACTTTTTACATTGTACATCAATGATCTTCAATTCGTCTGTCCTAACACTAACATTCAAATGTATGCAGATGACACTGTCATTTATATACACGGAAGAAGTGTGTCAGAAGTTGCAAATGAACTTACAGAATCCCTGGTTCATGTTACAGCTAGAACAATGCTGCTTACAGTTAAACATCTCTAAAATGGTGTGTATGTTCATTACCAAAACTAAGAGTTTAAGTGTAGTGCCAGATGCATTTGTATCAGGGGAAAGATTACAAGTTGTATCTGAATTTAAGTACCTCGGTGTTCTGATTGATTCCAAACATTCATTTAAGGCGCAGGTTAATAAGATCTGTAAGGTCAGATTTAGTTGATCAAATTTTAGATTTATTCGTGATTATATATTGTCTGAGGCCGCTTTGATGCATATGCATTCCATGATTATTTCTCATATTACTTACTGTTTAACTACTTGGTCGCAAGCTAGTATTACTACTCTGAAACCACTAGAGTCTTTGCATAAACAATCACTAAAAACTCTTGATAAGAAATCAGTTCAGTTTCATCATTGTTCAATATAAAAAAAATAAAAAAAAATACAATTTGCTAAGATGGGATAACTTGATGAAATATGTACATATTTGTCTTCTGTTTAAGACTATGCATAGCTTGACTTCACCACTAAAACAGTTTGTGAATATTAGAACAACTGCTCACCGGTCTACAAGGGGTGGGGAAAGAGGGGACTGTATTATTCCTCTCAAAAGAAGTAATTTCAGTCAGTCTGTATTTTCAGTCAAAGCTGCAAGGGAATGGAACTCCATCCCATCAACAATTAGAAGATGACATACTTTTGGTTCTTTTCAGTCTCATCTTAAAAAAAATGGTTACTGACAACTCAGCATTGTCAACATTAGTATTGTATTCATTACAATAGACTTCCTTGTACTAATTGCTCTTGGCTATGTTGCCTTTTCCTTTTGCCATCTCTCTCTCTCTCTCTCTCTCTCCCTCCCTCCCTCCCTCTCCTTTCCCTCATATGTTTACTTTGTTTTAGATAATTCACTTATATTTTGTATTTTAGCAGCAATTTTGTGTGTGTGTGAATTTATGTTTCTGTAATTTTATTTATTTTAATTTTTTTTTTTCTCTCCATATGATGTGTATATGTGTGTCTTTGTTTTTAGGGTGACCTTTTAACATCTACAGATGAAAAAAAAGCCTTTTAAAAGAGCTAATTCTGGCACATTTACAATTATGTTTATTAATGTGCATTGCCCCTGTATATAAATAAATTTAAACTTAACTTTAAATTAAAATTAAGTTGTAATATATTTAAAAAACATATTTAACATATAGCTGCATGATTATGATGATGCTGATGACTACATGATGATAAAATATACTACATGATGACTACAATATGAAATGTTTCTTCAGCAGCAAAACAGCATATTAGAATAATTTATGAAGGATCATGTGATACTGAAGGCTGGAGTAATGATGCAGAAAATGTAGCTTTCATCAAAGCAATAAATTACATTTATTCACATAGAAAATAATTATTTGAAACTGAAATATTTTACAATATTGCTGTTACTGTGTTTTTGCTCAAACAAATGCAGCCTTGTTAAGAGACTTTAAAAAACATCTAAAAAAAAAAAACAGCAAAACGTATCGACCCCAAATATTTTAACAGTAGTATATTGACCAAAAAAAAGGTTTAAGCCTCAAATGGCACTTTATCAGTAACTAAATCAAGAAAAGTGAATGAGAACTAATGCAATATATATGTGAACATAATCAAGGCTTTATGGATATAGTGAGTGCACAATAAATACTTTCATGGACGGCTCTCATCATATAATTTTTTGTTATGGCTAAAATTTCTGCTGCGATTTCTCAAATGTTTTTTTAACATCAGGGGCTTTCCACATTCATTCATTCTAGATTTTTTGTGCTTGTGTCAGTGATATCTGTGGATAGCAATGTAAACACTAGTCACTTCACACTTTTCATTGGAATAAGAAACAGCTGTTGGTGCGATCAGCAGGGGGTACAGCTCTCCACTTCTGATTCTCTTTTCTTTTTTAACTTTACAATGTGTAAAAACCATGTGAAAGGTAAGAAAGGGCCGAAAACTAGACTCTAAGTTGGTAAAAGTGGCTAAAGTTTAGGGAACATGAAGGTCAGTACTTGTGAGGAAAAAAAAAAAAAAAAAATTGTTTCATGTTACCAAGAGAGTATAGAAGATTGTGAGATATTAATCAGAAGTGCGAGAAATAAACTGAGAATTGTGGCATGTTAACAGAATTGCAAAATATAAACTAAAAATTTTGATAAATCAACTCAGAAATAAATGTACACAGAAAAACTGATAATTGATGTAAACTTAGAATTGTGAGAATGTGAGATAGAAACTCAGAATTGGGTGAAATGAGTGCAGAACTGCAAGAAATAAACAGAGAATTGTGAGATATAAATCAGAATAGCGAGAAATAAATGGAGAATTTCTACGTATAAATCAGAATTGTGAGATGTAAACTCAGAATTGCAAGATATAAACTGAGAATTGCGAGAAACAAATAGAATTACGAGATGTAAACTAAGAATTGCGAGGGAAAACTCAGAATTGCAAGAAATAAATGGACAATTCTGAGATGTACACTCAGAATTTCAAGAAATAAAATGAGAATTGCAAGATGTAAATTAATTCTGAGAAATAAACTGAATTGCGAGATTTAAACTCAGAATTGCAAGATGTAAGCTCAGAATTGCAAGAAATAAATTGAGAATTGCGAGATGTAAATTCAGAATTGCGAGATAAACTCTTGTGAGATATAAATTGAGAATTGCGAGATGTAAATTGAGAATTGCGAGATATAAACTCAGAATTGCGAGATATAAATTGAGAATTGCGAGATGTAAATTGAGAATTGCGAGATAAACTCTTGCGAGATATAAATTGAGAATTGCGAGATGTACATTCAGAATTGCGAGATATAAACTCAGAATTGCGAGATATAAATTGAGAATTGCGAGATGTAAATTGAGAATTGCGAGATAAACTCTTGCGAGATATAAATTGAGAATTGCGAGATGTACATTCAGAATTGCGAGATATAAACTCAGAATTGCGAGATATAAATTGAGAATTGCGAGATGTAAATTGAGAATTGCGAGATGTAAATTCAGAATTGCCAGATATAAACTCAGAATTGCGAGATATAAATTGAGAATTGCGAGATGTAAATTCAGAATTGCGAGATATAATCTCAGAATTGAGAGATATAAATTGAGAATTGCGAGATGTAAATTCAGAATTGCGAGATATAATCTCAGAATTACGAGATATAAACTCAGAATTGCGAGATATAAATTGAGAATTGTGAGATGTAAATTCAGAATTGCGAGATATAATCTCAGAATTGAGAGATATAAATTGAGAATTGTGAGATGTAAATTCAGAATTGCGAGATATAAATTGAGAATTGCGAGATGTAAATTGAGAATTGCGAGATATAAATTGAGAATTGCGAGATATAAATTGAGAATTGCGAGATGTAATCTCAGAATTGCGAGATATAAAATCAGAATTGCGAGATATAAATTGAGAATTGCGAGATGTAAATTCAGAATTGCGAGATGTAAATTGAGAATTGCGAGATACAAACTCAGAATTGTAAACAAAAAACTGCAAGATATAAATTGAGAATTGCAAGATCTAATTTGAGAATTGTGAGATATAAACTGAGAATTGTGAGATGTAAATTCAGAGTTACAAGAAATACATGGAAAATTGCAAGATATAAAGCCAGAATTGCAAGAAATAAACAAATAATAATAATAAATAATATATATGGCTAATTTATACCCCAAACACTGATTATTGGCACGTTTGCACATACTTGACCTGTACATACATAGTCGCCTATATTATATATTATATATTGTGTATTTTTTTTTTTTTTTTTTTTTTGCTGCTTTGTACATTGGTTATTGGCTATTTCTTGTTATTTTGTTTTATTACCTGTGTCCTGTCCTGTTACTGTCTTTCTGTTGCACTGTGGAGCTTCTGTCACTACAACAAATTCCTTGTATGTGTAAACATACTTGGCCAATAAAGCTCATTCTGATTCTGATTCTGGGGTTTCTCTCTTATGGAAGCTCACTTAAATAAATCAAACACTTTTACATACTGTTAATGTCCTAAATGGATTTAACATTCAGATACTACTTCAGGAAAAAAGCTAAGTTGTCCTTGCACATTTCTTGGAAATTGTAGAAAAATCGATTGATGAAATTGATTTAATCAATTCAGTTTGCTGATAATAACAACCAGAAACACCCTGTGGTACCTCAGCTGTCCACATCTGTAAAAGTTTACATGAATGTGTGATTTCCCAATTTGATCAATTAAATCTCAGCTGTCCAAGCTGTGGTTTTGCAATTGTTTGGCACTTTCATAACTGCTGGAATCTGAGGCCAAACTCACAGGAACTGAACAGAAAGCTGTACGTGATAAACAGCTTTCCGAACGCCAGAATACACAACTCTTGGAGATTAAACACTGGAAAATATCAATTCCAATCAAATAACTTAAAGCTTTGTCTCACCGACAGGCTGAAAAATACAAACACACATGCATTGGTGTTTAAAGCGGTTGTAATTAATCTTCATGTTGGTATAATTGTTTTTGTGGCATATCTGGCTTGATGAAAATTATGACACATTCAGAGATTGCGCAAGAATTTGTTTCGATGATTAACAGATATTAATTTCCATCAACAAGCATTAAATGCATTTTACAACTTGGAAGTGTATTTGTAACTAAAAATGAAGAGCAAAAATGCAAAATCACATGCATCACTATCATTCAAACACACTATTAGAGGTTTATTTAGTAAGTACATGTTATATATTTCCTGTCATCATTATTCATATTCTCCTACTTGGAGGTTTTTGCTGTGTCATTAATATTTTAATTCCAATATCAAAGCTCAAGTCTGTTGTCTCATTGACTAACAGATATTTATGTACATCAAATAATATTATATTTATTATATGACATGGAAATGTGGTTGTAACTGACAGGCTTGTGGTCTGAGAGGTTGTGGTTGAAAGTAAAACCAATATATGGATGTCAGTTTGTTTAGCGAGTTTCCAATATACTGTAGCTGAATTATGATTGTGGGACTTGGGTTTCCAGAATATGAGAGAACGGTGCAATCTGATTTATTTCAATGCCAAAGATGCAGATTCATTCAAGAAGTGACTCGGCTCTATCCACACTCTCTAAATGAATAGACTTGTGCACTCCTATTTAGTTTATTTTTATTTATTTTTTAAAATAATTATTTAACTTTTTTAATATTAAATCATAAATATCCATAATAAAAATATGAGCCATGATTCAAAACATAAATCATGATAGCCATGATAATATAAATATAGTTATATAAACATATGCCATTTCTATTTATTGTATTTTTAACCACTAATGAAAAAAATAACGTGTGTGTGTGTATATATATATATAATATAAAATAATTAAAATGTAAATAATAAAAAAAAAATGTAATTTTCAAGTGTACTTGTTTTCTGAAAAAACAACAGCATTACTAAAGTGTGTCAGATTAAATATTGTGATATGAAAAAAAAAATCAGTAATCAGGAATCTGTAAATATCACTTCTGAACAAAATAAAATTGTTCAACATTTATTATTAGTCTGTAAATATTTGTGTAAATATTAGCATTAAAATTAGCCTTAGAAAGACAAAGCTTGACAGTTTATTTATCAAAAACAGTGGTGTTGGAAATGACATTTTAACATTTTAAAATAAAAATTCAATTTTCACTACAGAACACTATCAATCACAATGCATGATCAAAATAAACCTTCAGTGTTTATTTTATTTTTTAATAGTCCACAGGGCCAAAAGTGGCTATAGCTGAAGAAATAAAAAAAATTTCCATCATTTTTCTGGCCATAAATAAACACCATATATACTTGTAAAGAACCTTCACATTAGCATTTTTAATTAAGCATGGTGATTAATTGTCATGGGAGTTGCCCACTGCAGGCAAGTGATTTTCACGCCTGTGCGGTTCCCAGTTTGATCGCTAAAATGATTTGACATGCATTGTAGGAGATTATACAGTATGGCGCATTTGAAAAATGTTCCAGACATTTTCCTATTTTAAGATCATAGATGTGGGTGAAGGGTGGCAGATTGGAGGGATCTGGTGCTGGATTGT
The DNA here is from genome assembly GCF_936440315.1 of Barbus barbus. NCBI lineage: Eukaryota > Metazoa > Chordata > Actinopteri > Cypriniformes > Cyprinidae > Barbus > Barbus barbus. Next base: position 26,724,696 of record NC_136737.1, on the reverse strand, counting down.
ATATACAAATTTAACCGAAGGCCTCACTGCACACAGAGCTGTCAAATATAACCCAGCACCACGGTACCAAATGTAAGCAATGTTTCTTTTTTTTACGTTTTCTTCGGTAATGGCAGTCAGGGATGGAGGCTTTTTGAGCCATTGTGTGTTTTTCCTTCAAACCTGAGTGATACCTTGACAATGAGTGTTTCAAAGCTCTGCTGAGGGGCAGCTGCGGGCAGTTCGATTGCCTAAAGGCTTCGCATTAATAATTAATCTTCCTTGGAAAAAAGGTGTTAAGAAGTCACAGCTGCCGAAATGGTCCCTTACTCTATTTACTTTGGCAAACAGATCTCTTTTTATGCGCCTCGCTAATTAATTTTAGATCGAATACATTGATTATGCATATTTTATGCTCTGAGCCCATGGCTACTGGTGTTTTACAAATATACAAATTCCATACTAAATTACGAACCACTTTGAAAGAGAGCGTGCACCTTTGGCTGGCTTTGAACACGAGAGTGGTTTCTAGTGTTTTCCAGTCCCGTCAGTCTAAAATAAACAAGGACAGTCAAGCCTCGCCTGTAGATGGATCATTATGTTTCACGTTAAAGTTTTTTTTCTCCTGCGCGCAAAGGCATGGCGAGGAAAAGGAGGGATGTATGTAAACTGTCCAGTGAAATGGTGATGTAGTTTTTACAGAAGATGTTCAGCCAAAACTGAGTTACTCGCCCTCCGCCAAAAGTTGCAGTTACGAGAAATAAAACAAAGTTGCAATAGACAGATATAAATTCATTTTGCAAGATATAAAGTCGCAACTGTATGAAATTAAGTCATAACTGCAAGATATAAAGTCAAAGTCACAAGAATTAAAATCACAATTGGGAGATAAATTTGCAATTGTGGTAAAGTCGTAATTATAAACTCACAATTTATAATTATGATATAAAGTTGAAATTATGAAAAATAGTCATAATTGTGAGCATAAGAGGCAGCAGGTGCGCACCACATTAATTCATGCTTTCGCTGAGGAGCCGAGCCGGTGACCCGGCAGCTCAGCGGTGGTACAGCGACTGTGGCAACGGGACGTGACGTCTCCGTTCCCTCCTTCAGGGAACGAGGGTTACATACGTAACCGAGACGTTCCCTTTCAGTCGGTCACTCCGAGTCACGTCGGATGACCGACGAAATTAGGATCCCTACCAAAGCGCCACAGAAGCTGCCCCTTCCAGTGCCCTGTGTAGGCCTCCTGATCCTTCCTATAAGGCAGACGATAGGACCGGGCTCTACACAGAGAAGGTCAACTACTGTTGTTCCTTGAGCAACCCACCAGTAGGACTTGGATAACACTGGGAAGTGTGCCCTTCCGCTTGGAAGAGGCACACTGTGGAGTCACCTCCTCCCAGAGGAGGTTAAGTGACATTTAGACATGCGATGTAACCCCGTAGGGCCCTATAGCACATGGAAGCCTCTGAGATGGCTTAGGCTGCATCATTAGAGATGGCAGAATGTGGTCTGCCAGGGGAAACACGGCTCTAATAAGCATGCCGTGGGAAACACATATGGGATCCCGACAGGGTCTCTTATATGGCCACTAGCCTCACACCAGATTTCAAGAATTCATTGGCTGAAAGGCCTGGCGCTGGACGCTCCGCCACGTCCGGACACCGGAGTGCTGGAGGACTCGACAGGGTTTGCCTGGTTAAGAAACTCTCTGGAGAATTAGGCGTAAGTACGCCGCAAGCCGACTCTGAGCCGGGCCTCTTAGTGCCACTACCCGTTTGAGGTGAGAACACAGGAGGAAAGCGGTTCGACACATAAGCTATAAAACCTAGCGTACGTGTTGGGAGTCGCCCAACCCGCAGCTCTACAGATGTCTGCTAGCAAGGCACCACGAGCCAGCGCCCAGGACGATGCGACACCCCTAGTGGAGTGAGCACGCAACCTGAGCGGGCAGGGCACACCTTGTGCTTCATAGGCCAAGGTGACGGCATCCACTATCCAGTGGGCCATCCTCTGCTTGGAGACAGCCTTCCCCTTCTGCTGTCCTCCGTAACAGACAAAGAGCTGTTCTGAGGTCCTGAAGCTCTGAGTTCTATCCACGTACTGTCGCAGTGCGCGTACAGGACAGAGCAAATCTAGGGCTGGGTCTGCCTCCTCCAGTGGCAGCGCTTGCAAGTTCACTACCTGGTCCCTAAAGGGAGTGGTAGGAACCTTAGGCACATAGCCTGCAAAGGCTCAAAGGGGGCAGTTTGTAGGGCTCTTAGCACCAATGCCAAATCCCAAGAGGGTAGGGAGGGAGGCCTAGGAGGATTTAACCTCCTGGCCCCCCTAAGAAACCTGAAAACCAGATTGTGCTTCCCCACCGACTTCCCCTGAACGGGGTCATGGTGAGCAGAAATGGCAGCAACATAAACCTTAAGGGTGGAGGGGGACAGCCTACGCTCCAACCCTTGTTGCAGAAAGGAAAGCACGGCTCTGATCGAACATGTCCGGGGGTCCTCATGGTGAGAGGAACACCACTCGACGAACAGGTTCCACTTCAGAGCATAGGCCCGTCTTGTGGACGGTGCACGTGCTGTAGCGATAGTGAGTGCTACCTCCTGGGGTAGGTCACCTAGAACCTCCGCGTCCCATCCAGGGACCATATGTGGAGTTTCCACAGGTCCGGACACGGGTGCCAGAGGGTGCCCTGTCTCTGAGAAAGCAGATCCTTCCTCAGAGGAATCGGCCAGGGAGGGGCTGTCGCGAGGAGCATGAGTTCCGGGAACCAGGTCCTGTTGGGCCAATATGGAGCCACTAACAAGACCTGCTCCTCGTCCTCCCTGATCTTGCACAGTGCCTGTGGCAGTAGGCTCACTGGGGGGAACGCATATTTGCGCAGGCCCTGGGGCCAGCTGTGCGCCAGTGCGTCCGTGCCGAGCGTTGCCTCGGTTAGGGAGTAGAACCACTGGCAGTGGGTGGTTTCCGGAGATGCAAACAGGTCTACCTGAGCAGCTCCGAACTGACTCCAAGTCAGCTGGACCACCTGGGGATGGAGTCTCCACTCCCCTGGAAGTGCTGCTCGAGACAGCTCGTCAGCTGCCCGATTGAACACTCCCGGGATGTGGATGGCACGAAGGGACCTCAGATGCTTCTGACTCCAGAGGAGGAGGTGGCGGGAGAGTTGCAACACAGGAACCTGGCTTGAGGCTTGTGACAGCCCGGCGTTTGACGACTTGAAGCGGGGACTCGAGTGCTATTGCCCTTACCTGGTTCCACGAATGGGCAGAAGGGGTGCTCTTGGGCATCCACCAACTGCCTGGCGAGAGAGGAGGAGGGAAGTGATCCCGTGATGCACGGGTCACCACTCTCCTCCTCTTGAGACCCAGAGATTGAGGAAATTGCTCTTTTATAGATGTTTTGGGTACCGCTGGCTGCTGGGCCAGCGGCGGAACAAAAGCAAAACGAAAACAAAATATTCTCCACCCGGCCCTCCTCCGGGGGAGGGAGTGGTGCGGTCACCATCTCCCGATGAGTAGTCTCTTCCATCTCTGGGTCGCCCGTCTCAGGGCCTCTTGCACTTGCGCTTACCGCCAGGTTTGGCGAGGGCCTGGACGGGCTGAGGGGCTCAGGGGGGCGCCCACGGCGACGAGCAGGCTGAGGAGCTGCAGCCGGGGTGGAAGCGCATGATTTGTTTGATAGCCTCAGTCTGCTTCTGTGCTGCCGAGAACTGCTGGGCAAAGCTCTAGAGTCGCCGAAGAGGCCGGTCTGTGACACGGGAGCATTCAGGAACTGTACCTTCTCCTGCTCCTTCATGTCAGTGAGACACAGCCAGAGATGGCGCTCCTGGACCACTAGCATGGACATCGCACGACCCAGAGACTGTGCAGTTACCTTCGTCGCTCGAAGCGCGAGGTCCATCGCAGCACGCAGTTCATGTAGAAACGCCAGGTCGTGACCACCCTCGTGCAGGTCTTTCAGGGCTTTGGCCTGGTGGACCTGCAATAACGCCATGGCGTGGAGGGCAGAAGCCGCCTCCCTACAGGCTCTATAAGCACTGCCAGTTAGACCTGACGAATACTTACAGGCCCGTGAGGGGAGACACGGGTCACCCCGCAGGGTGGTAGCGGCTGTTGGACATAGTTGCATGGCCACAGACCGCTCCACCGAGGGGATGCCCGCATACCCCAAAGCGGCCCCACCATCGAGGGTGGTGAGGGAGGAGGAGCCACAAGATTTGTTTCGGGCAGTAAAAGGTGCCTTCCACGATCTTGTAAGCTCCTCATGCACTTCTGGAAAGAATGGCACCGGAGGTGGGAGCTGAGAACCAGCACGACCACCACCGAGAAACCACTCATCCAAACTCGAAGCATCGGGACGCGGTAGAGGATTCCACACGAGCCCGACATTCTCGGTGGCCCGGGAAAGCATAGCCGTCATCTCTGGGTCTGGCTTGGACAACGCTACCACACCTGAAGGGGGCAACGCAGCCGAGTCGTCATCCCCGGAGAGAGACTCACCCTCCGATGCAGCGATCGACATCTGTTTGTCAGAGGGGGCACCGAAGGAAACGCCTGGTGCACCCCGTCCAGCAGAGGGCCCAGCACGCTCCTTCGGCAGCTCCACCGACTGCGGAGTGCTTGAGGGGTGAGGAGCTCCACTTGGGGATGCCCTCACCGTGATCCTCAAATCCCCTCCACCCAACGCAGCATCACCCCGGGTGCCAGGACGAACGCTGGATCGCAGCAGAGGCAGAGGGACTCCGCCATGTTTGACATAACGGAGTCTATTACGCAACTCCGAGATGGTCATGTCCCCACAAGAAGAACATGAACCATCCACGAAAGTTTCCTCAGCGTGCTGAATTCCTAGACTGTCATCCGACATGACTCGGAGTGACCGACTGAAAGGGAACAGTCTTAATTGCGAGATAAAGTCACATTATGATATATGAACCCCAATTGTGAGATATAAAGTTGCAGTCACAGGAAATAAACTATAATTTATGAGAAAGATTTGCAATTTGCAAAGTCGTATTTGCAAGATATAAAGTCACAATTATGAGGCATAGTCATAACTGTGAGCTATAGTAACACTGTGGGATACAAGAAATGGTTACAATTGTGAGATAAAGTCGCAAAATCATCAACATCTAATCCAAAAATTGTAAGATATGAAGTCACAAATATGTGAAAGTTTTAACTGTAAATTGTTGCAGTCTACGATATTATGAAACTACGACTATTGCAACTACGAGATTATGAAAAGTACTGTAACATAAAAAGTCATTGTAAGAAAATTATAATTGTGAGATATAAAGTCACAACTCTGAGAGTCGCAGTTACTATCACTAGAAAAAAAAATGCAAACTATGAGATAGTCAATTAAGTTGTAATTGTGAGATGAAGTCACAATTACAAGAAAAATAATCAATATAATAGATATTAAGTCACAAATACCTTTTTATTTATTGATTTACTTTCTTAACACTTACTGTGAGGTAGAAACAAGCTTCCATAGTCTTGTAACCAGTCACAGCCTATATTTCCATTTGTTCCTTCAGAAAAGCTATCATGACTTCAGAAGCCTTTGGAGTTCGTAAATAGGTACAGAACAACATTAGTGATGATGGGAGAATTTCAAATTTTATGTTAACTATTCTGTTAAATATCTGGACTGGCAAACTATAGGTCATGGGTTCAAACCCCTGGGGGTGGTGACCCATGAACTGTAGAGTTGAGTTCCCTGACTACCACTGTGCCCCTGAGCAAGGCACTTAACCTCACATTGCTCCAGGGGATTGCCTTTATTGTAAGAGAACTGTATGATGTTCTGGACAAACGGCATCTGCTAGATGACGAATAATTTGATTTGTTGATTTGTTATGGCCATCCAGCTGATAACTCTGATTACAAAAGGCAAATGGTGTTTTGCTGCATTCAGAAATCGAGCTATTGAAAATGACAGTATGAAGATCAACACATATATTATTTATATAGAAACCAGAGAGGCTATAGAACATTTCAGCAAGTATCCATCACAGATCAGGTTTCTCAGGTCCTTTGTCAATATGAACAGTATGAATGCAATACACTCTTGTTTTAGCATTTGATTTGAAAGTCATTGATAGACCTTTAAACTGTCTGATCTCTCATTTCACAAGACAAGCTAGTTGCTGATTTGCTGAATGTGTGATGTGGCTTACAGAAAACCCAAAGAACATATTCAACATCCATTCCAGGCCTGGTTTTATTTTCTGTTGATTTGTACGAGTGTTCAAAAGAGTAATTTTATGGATTTATGGCCCTTCAGAGAAACAGTGGGTAAAGGGACCAACTAAAATATGGTTTCTTGGATGATTATTCTATGGTTACCAAGAAAATCACAAAACAACATTGATGCCAAATTCATACTTGGTGGTTGGTATTTCAGTGTACACATCTAAATTATATTGTAGACCACGGCATTATATTTGTTATATAGCGTTTCCCAAAAACAGGATTAGTTAACTAGGGTTGGTAATGATGGAACTTGTGACCATAGCTTTTGGGGAACACACCCCTGGGTGGATCTTTTGAAAAAGTTTTCTCTGTTTTTAGCATGTTGCTAGCAGTTTCTGGTTTGTTCTAGGGTGTCTTCGGAGATTTATGTCATATTTAGGTTTTATGGATGTTCCCTAACAGTTGCCAGCTTGCTCTGTGTGGTTGACAGGGCTTACTGTGTGGAGCTAAGTTTTCTGAATGTTTTAGGGTGTAGTGCTAAGTGTTCTGAACGTTTTTTAACATGTTAGCAGTTGCTAGGTTGCTCTGTGTAGTTGTCAGGGCTTACTGTGTGGAGCTAAGTTTTCTTAACGTTTTTAGCGTGATAGCAGTTGCTAGGTTGCTCTGTGTAGTTATCAGGGCTTACTGTGTGGAGCTAAGTTTTCTGAACGTTTTTATCATGCGCATCTCGTCAGTAAAGCCGGTTCAGTGATTTGCAGTAAATCGCCATGACCTGCTTTCAAATGGAGCAGGAATTACTACACAGAGCAGTAGTTCATCGACAAGATAGGCAATATCGCGTTGATAATCGCAGACGAATCGCCTTCGATTATGAACACGAAATTGCCTAGCTTGTCAGTGAATTACAGTTCTGTGCAGTAATTTCCGCTCCATTTGAAAGCAGGTGATGGCGATTAACTACTAATAAAGAAACCGGTTTTACGGACGAGATGCGCATGATAATCGAATTTGATTAATTGCACAGCCCTAGTTTTTAGCATGTGGAGCATTTTTTTAGCGTGATAGCAGTTGCTAACTTGCTCTGTGTGGTTGTCGGGGCTTATGTGCAGAGCTAAGTTTTCTGAATGTTTTTAGCATGATAGCAGTTGCTAGCTTGGTCTGTGTGGTTGCCAGTGCTTTCTATGTGGTGTTAAGGTTTTCTGAGTGTCTAAGCATGTTGCTAGCAGTTACTAGCTTGTTCTGGGGTGTTGTTAGGGATTCCTATGCCGTATTTAGGTTTCTTGGACGTTTGCTATCTATTGCTAGCTTTTTCTGGGTGGTTGTCAGCGCTTACTGAGCTTCATTTATAAAGTCTGCGTACGTACAGATTTGATCTTAGAGTGTGCGTATGCTTACTGTTTATATTTGTAAAAACTGCCTTTGACACAGAAAAGTGCTTAGCGACACGTCAGGGTCTGACGTACATACTTTTTCTTGTTGGTGTACTGAAGGTTTTTGGAAATGTAAGCTGTTCTTGCAGCGCGCTGTTCTAAATGAAAGGATTTGGATGATGACTGGTGATCTTTTATATGTAAACGGAATTAATTAGGAGTCGTTCACAAGGCAGAGAGATGAAACTATTCAGTTGCGTGCAAGGTCAAGATCATTTGCGATTCATAGATTTCACATCTGAAATTTAATTTTCTGTGCGTACGTTCATTCTATGAATCATACATATGCATATTTGAGAGATGATTGTAAGATGAAATTTAGGATGGTTTTCTAGGTTCTGTTCAAGAGTATGTAATTTTTTCTGCCCATTTTATCGACCACCATTAATAATATTTATTTGATCTTTTGGATAAGTAATACCACACTTTTCCTTCATAATCTGCACAACTCTAAATATTATGTGAGTAGAACAAATGTTTAGTACTTAGAGTTTGACATACTGTATGAATGAACTTCTAATGCCAAGTATAGCGTTAGTTGGTATACACTGCTAATAATGGACTGTCCGCTGTGTAGAGGTTATATACTGGTTGATCCTTTTTTTTTAGAATGAGATAAAAATTGAATTTCCCAGATGGAAATAAAGAAAACAAAGACATCTATAGTTAAATTTTACGGTTGAATAAAACAATATTTTCTCATGGCCCTTTGTTACTGTAACCTCAGGCTACGCTACAGCCACATTTACAATAATAGGAAACTGCAGATATGTGTAAAGTTTGAGAGGCGTGCATAAACAGACAAAGAGAAAGATGGGCAGAGATGCACAGAAAAAGAGAAAGAAGGTTAAAAATGTGAGAGAGAGCAACATTCCCAAGCTAGCTTGGCTAATTGCAGTGGATTGGAACCAGATGTGGAGACAAAGTGACGTGATCTGACCAGACCTTGAAGGTCCTGGTGGTTTGAAAGGAAATGGGGAGAAGATGGAGTTGAGTGCCTTTTGATCTATAGTTTTTGGGGTTTTTTTCCTCCGCGTTTTGCTTCAGCAAGACATCTAATTTTTATCTGGCAGAACTGTGGTTTCATCACGAACCTTTTTACTGAAATATCATGAATATTAAAAGTCGGTCATTTACCCAATGTGTCGTTCCAACCTTGTCTAACCTATTTACTTTCTTGAAACATAAAATGTGACACAGAATTTAGCATTACATAATCTTTACTAGATTTTTTTCAGGAAATAATAGTTCTAAAGGAAAACGCTTTTTATATGAATCGAATACAGTACAAAATAAATGAAAATTTCATTAAGTATGTCACTGTCCTGTTTGTCTTATATCCGTGGCAGTTTGACAATAATCACTCTTACGGCTGATTGAACAACAAGCACCGTGACAGGTTGTGTGTTGTAAGAAAAAAAAAAAAAAATCAGCTTCCCTTTCAATGTTAATTAATTCTGTCAAAATGACAAAGCAGCTAATTAATTCATAATTGCAACTATCTTTTGGCAATTTGCTGTCACTGATAATCATATGCACTCCAAATTAAAAGTCCTGCTCTTCTAAGTTCAGGAGGCCAAGGCAATTTTAGTTTAACCACAACTGGGCAGTAAAGTCAATTCCTGTGCCAATTAAAATATGTAACTGACATATTTTCAAATTGCATACACGTTTGCCCTCACCCAGTTCATTTTTTTTTGTCTTTAATGTCAAAACTAAGCATATTCAGTGCAAGTAAAAAAGGGTGTGTTTATGTCATTTTATGTCATAAGTCATTTGTAAGCATGCAGTATATCATGACATTTTCTGCACATGGCGTGTAGCTGTGCTGTTCTGCAAGGAGCACGTGATTGAAACACACGTCGTGCAGCCATGAATAGCCCACAATTACCACTGTGACAGGACCACATCCAACAGATGACAAAACCAAGCCAGCCTTCCAACAGCCTTAATGACATCAAAGTTTGAACGTTCTTCAAAAGGCTCAGACTCTGCATCATTTTACTGATTTACAACTGCATGAGAAAAATTGCTCTTAAAAGGTTGATGCGTTGTGAGATTTTGCATCAAATTTCTGTGAAAAACCTTTGGCTCTGTCACAATTGCTGAAAAATAACAGCGAAGACTGGCAAACAAGCTTAAGCTAGTTTAATCAGTGCTTTTAACTCTTACTTTTAAGATTTATAGTATTAGAAGTCAGTATTTAAAGTATATATATATATATATATATATATATATATATATATATATATATATATATATATATATATATTAAAAAGGCACTTGCAGATAAAAGTATTACTGAAATAAAAGGCCACTTAAGTGTACTTTCATGGTTATTTATACTTAAGTACACTTTTTTTAAAAAGAATCAGAATCAGAATCAGAATGAGCTTTATTGGCCAAGTATGTTTACACATACAAGGAATTTGTTATAGTGACAGAAGCTCCACAGTGCAACAGAAAGACAGTAACAGGACAGGACACAGGTAATGAAACAAAATAACAGGAAATAGCCAATAACCAATGTACAAAGCAGCAAAAAATAAAAAATAAATAAAAAATAAAATAAAAAATACACAATATATAATATATAATATAGGCGACTATGTATGTACAGGTCAAGTATGTGCAAATTAGAAATGAGAAAATAAAAATAAAATAAGTGAGTGTGGTGAATGGATAATGTATTAGTTGTGTGTTCTACGTTTATTTATTGAGTGTTCATGAGATGTATTGACTGAGGGAAGAAACTGTTCCTGTGTCTGGTCGTTCTTGTGCTCAGAGCTCTGTAGCGTCGACCAGATGGTAACAGTTCAAAGAGGTTGTGTGCTGGATGTGAGGGGTCCAGAGTGATTTTACCAGCCTTTTTGCTCACTCTGGAAAAGTACAGTTCTTGGAGAGTGGGGAGGGTTGTACCAATGATTCGCTCAGCAGTCCGGACTACCCTCCGTAGTCTTCTGAGGTCAGATTTGGTAGCTGAGCTGAACCAGACAGTTATTGAGGTGCAGAGGATGGATTCAATGATGGCAGAGTAGAACTGTTTCAGTAAGTCCTGTGGCAGGTTGAACTTCCTCAGCAGGCGAAGAAAGTACAACCTCTGCTGGGTCTTCCTGACAATGGAGTCAATGTGAATATCCCACTTCAGGTCCTGAGAGATGGTGGTGCCCAGGAATCTGAATGACTCCACTGCAGTCACGGTGCTGTTCATGATGGTGAGTGGGGGGAGAGCAGGGGGGTTTCTCCTGAAGTCCACGATCATCTCCACAGTTTTGAGCGTGTTAAGCTCCAGGTTGTTGAGACTGCACCAGACAGCCAGCTCCTTAACCTCCTGTCTGTAAGCAGACTCGTCACCGTCCTGGATGAGGCCGATCAGTGTGGTGTCGTCTGCGAACTTCAGGAGCTTGACAGAGGGGTCTTTAGATGTGCAGTCGTTGGTGTAGAGGGAGAAGAGCAGTGGGGAGAGTACGCAGCCCTGAGGAGCTCCAGTGCTGATGGTTCGGGTGCTGGATTTGAATTTGCCAAGCTTTACTAACTGCTGTCTGTCTGTCAGGAAGCTGTTGATCCACTGGCAGACGGAGGTGGGGACGGAGAGCTGAGTTAGTTTATTTTGAAGGGTTTCCGGGATAATGGTGTTAAAAGCAGAGCTGAAGTCCACAAACAGGATCCTCACATAAGTCCCTGGTCTGTCCAGATGCTGCAGGATGAAGTGCAGTCCCACGTTGACTGCATCATCCACAGACCTGTTTGCTCTGTAGGCAAACTGCAGGGGGTCCAGTAAGGGTCCAGTGATGTCCTTCAGATGAGCCAGAACCAGTCTTTCGAATGATTTCATGGCTACAGACGTTAGGGCCACAGGTCTGTAGTCATTAAGTCCAGTAATTTTGTGTTTCTTTGGGACGGGGATGATGGTGGAGCGTTTGAAGCATGTGGGGACTTCACACAGCTCCAGTGATCTATTGAAGATCTGTGTGAAGATGGGGGCCAGCTGCTCAGCACAGATTTTTAGGCAGGCTGGTGACACACCATCTGGACCAGGTGCTTTTCTTCTTTTGTTCTTCCTGAAGACCTGGCACACATCATCTTCGCTGATTTGAATTGTAGGTGTGGGGGAGAGAGGGGTTGCTGGAGGTGTGAATGGTTGTGTGGAGGGTTGTTCTGGGCGGGTGTGGGGTGATCGTTCAAAACGACAAAAGAACTCGTTTAAGTCGTCTGCCAGGTGTTGATTCTCCAGAGTGCTGGGGGGTGGTATTTTGTAGCTGGTGATGTCCTTCAATCCTAACCACACTGAAGCCGGATCACTGGAAGAGAATTTGTTCCTGAGCTTGTCAGAATAATTCCTCTTTGCCACTCTGATCTCCTTTTCCAGTGTGTATTTGGCCTGTTTGTACAATACTTTATCCCCCTTTCTGTGAGCATCTTCTTTGGCCTGACGGAGCTGTCTGAGTTTGGCAGTGAACCATGGTTTGTCATTGTTGCAGAATAGATGAGTCCTGGTAGGAATGCACATATCCTGACAGAAACTGATATAAGAGTCTCTGTGAGCTCGTCCAGGTCATTTGCTGCAGCTTCAAAAACAGTCCAATCAGTCAGGTCGAAACAGGCTTGTAAATCCCGCTCTGTTTCGTTAGTCCATCTTTTAACAGATCTTAATACAGGCTTCGCAGACTTAAGTTTCTGCCTGTAGGATGGAATAAGATGAACCAAACAGTGATCAGAGAGTCCTAAAGCTGCTCGTGGAACCGAGTGATATGCGTCCTTTATTGTTGTGTAACAGTGATCCAATATATTACTGTCTCTGGTGGGGCATGTGATGTGCTGTCTGTATTTTGGCAGTTCACGGGAGAGATTTGCTTTATTAAAGTCCCCAAGAATGATTAAAACAGAGTCCGGGTGTTGTTGTTCACTCTCTGTGATCAGATCAGCGAGTTTCTGTAGAGCTGTGCTCACGTGCGCTTGCGGTGGAATGTAAACACTCACGAGAATGAACGAGCAGAACTCCCGCGGCGAATAGAACGGCTTGCAGTTAATGAAGAGCGTTTCTAGCGTTTGATTTTTCGGACGTTTTGCTGGACATTGTAGTTGGCGGAGCCGTAGCTCTGGTCAAACGCTACAGGAGGCGCAGACGGGGAAAGAGAGCCGGCGCGCTCGTGAAACTTCGTCAGCGCGGATTTAGAACGGCGTTACCTAGCATCCATCTGGCGAATCTCCGCTCTCTACCCAACAAAACGGACGAACTCCTTCTGCTCTCCCGGACAAACAAGGACTTAGGACCTAGAAAAAGTGCACTTAGGAATAATATCAAATTAAGTTTTATTTTAAAGGTACTTTTTAAGTTATAATTTAACACATATACATATATTTTTTTTATAAAAAATAATATTTTGAGAGAAATGTAAAAATCTGTGACATTTAAAAAATAATTAAATAAATAAAAAATAGTGTGTTCATAGTGTGTTTTAGGCATTTTGATATAGCGCTTAAAATCACAGGAACCCAGTTGTGATATCAACTTCAAATTTAGAACATAACGTATTTATACATATGACTTTAATTGTATAACAATTTTAGATTCTAAAATAATTTGTTAAATATTTATTTTATATAAAAAATTAGTGACCGTTTTAATTCAGTTAAGATGGTTAAGGCAATAACAAAGTACACTTAGTTTGTTGGGTTAACTAAAATACTAAAGTACATGTTAAATATTTTATAATATGATATAATATTAAAGTTAGTATATTTAAAATGTACAAAATTGCTACCTCATCATTATTTAGTTTAGCATAAATGTTTGTCAGATGTTTTGTCATGTTTTAAAGACAATAGAATTACATATGTTTAAGGCCTAGATAAGTGGGGCAAAAACACTAAGCTTAACTATTTTCATTTAATATAGATTTAAGCTGTAATACATTTTCACTATATATAAAAAAAATCAAGTGTCGAGAATCATAACTTTCAGTACTTATTTAAAGTATATTAGTTCCATAATAAATACTCTTTAAATAGTGTGCTAAAGTGTACTTCTTTTTCACAAAGGAACCACCATCCCTACTACAAAAACATTTCCTTATCAATCAGTATATTTGTGTTAAGTAATAATTGATTTTAAGGTAGCTTAATTTAGCTACATGCTAACGATAACTCACTACCGCAAACAGTATACAAAAGGGGCTCTATGGCATCAAAATGCTATTTTCCGATGATTTAGTCTCCCAGTACTTAGTACTCCACTTTGAAAGAACAAAATACATACTTTCCCGTCACTGCCAAAATGTTAGCATGTAGCATAAGCAAGCTAATTGGCCGGTTTTCCAACCTGTAAATGTACTGAAGGCTAAGCGCTAGAAACTAGGTGAGGGAGGCTCGTACCCTCAAGTTACCTTCAAACCTGACCCTTTTCCAGTGGAAGGTTTTTGGTACAGTTTCCGAGGGAAGCCGCAGCCGCTGGCTGCTGTGTGATTTGTGATTAGGGGGAGGTTCAAAGCGGATTTAATCTGGCCTCGGGCCTGTCATTTCATAATTATGTTCTGTCCCGAGGGAGCACCCCCAAAGTGACAAGCGTGCCGCTCGCAGTCTTTTACCAGGCCAAGCCAGACTATTGAGCTTCGCTTTAACTGTGAAGATGGCCTTCTTTTGCGAAAGCCTATTCCCAGAGATCCCGTGACACAGGGAGCAGTCCCACATTTCACACAGGCACCTGTTCTCCAACCTACTTTAATCCTAAAGCTAATAACGCACAAGGAAAATCAATGGAAGCCAGTCAAAAGTGCTCTTAATCCTTTTACCCCTATATAAATGCCAATGGTGTCCCTATATATGTTTTACGAAGCAAATTGTTTGCAAATGAGGTGATTTATTTGGACAGGGAACATTTATGGACAAGGTTTTTTTTCCGCGACACGGAGCGCAATGAATCTTTGAGGCGTGGAAAACGCTAAACAGATGTCTGCGGTATCATTGCATTTTATCACTGGATTATATAGATTCTTGTGCATATCTGCTTAGTCTGGGTTTTAACTGGATTTAAATGGAGAAAATGACAACAGTTTGTATGGGGACGCGTTTGCAAGAATGATGGAAATTTATGTAAAAAAACAAAATGCTCAGGTCATGTTAACTTAACCTCATAATTAAAAGCAAATTATATATATATATATATATATATATATATATATATATTTGCATAAAGAGAATGAAGTTTATTAAGCATACTTAACAAATAAATAAATAAACAAGCATAAATAAGCAAAGGGGGAAAAAATACAGTGGTGCCACTAAAAATCTGGAAATATTTTTAAATATTAAGAACAATTATACATATTTTATAATAAACATCATTTATGCGTTTTTTTTTTTTTTTTGTTGTTTTGTTTTTTTATGTGAAAGTGACATTATACTATCTAAATATAGTTTATTTGTTTATTTTTTTACCTTAATTATAAATTTGAAAATAGTGCCATTAATCCAAAAAGGCTTAATTTTATTTGTGTAAAACTAAGCATCTATCATTTTATTTTATGTTCACCATTTATGCCAATTTGCTTATTGTCTGTATATTTATTTATTTATTTATTTATGCATTATTTTATGACAGTTAAGCATATTTAGATATGAGTAACTAATTAATTAATTAATTAAATACATAATTTCGAGTTCATGAAAATTCAGTATTTTAGACTGATGTTGTAGACTTTTGATTGATTTTAACCAGAGATTATCACAGTAAGGTCTTAATTCAATCCAGTCGAGCATTCCTCTTTAAATTAAACCAGTCATTCATATTTAACTCTGTCCCTCAAAATCAGCTAATGAAATATTGTCTTTGCTAGTTGGATTCCCAGCCCGTTTTTTTCTCTGTTTTTGAAGTCCCCAGTTTCCTTCACCAAAATATGTTGTTTCCAGCAAAACCACACTGTCCCATTCTCCCAGTCTCTATTTACATTCACGGAGGCTGTTTTAATTTCTAATTATGTTGTATTATACACCCCGTCAGCGGGGCTTTAAACATAATTTTAGTTGAAAAATCATTACATTTAGCCCAACTGAGGGCCGATGGTAATTGTTACAAACTAGCTTGAGTTCTTTGGAGACAGTATTTCTTTGTGGGACATTTGTTTTTCATGTCACATTTTAATTAATTACCTCATTTAATCACATTCCTTCTTGAGAACAGTAATCCGCAGACGTTGGTAAATTGAGGGTCGGCGGGTCACGTATAACACCCAGGAGGATGACGAATAAGCGCTGTATTACATCATCTGGAGCCCGTGCGCTAATATCAGTCGAGTGAAAGGTGAAATCTGGCTCGCTTATTTTGCCAGTGACATGAAACAGGGGCAACACATGTAAAATCACATGTCACTTTCATCATGGCTAAATAACGTCCCTTCAGCTCAGCACGAATCTGACAGAACAGCAGCCCGTCTGATAAAGCTCTGCTGTGGAGATATTAGCCACTCAAAACAGAGTCTGACTGACAGAACAGCTGCTGCGCTGATTTTACCAGCTAAAAAAGCCATCAAATCAGCAAATTAAATTAAAATAAACTCTTAATTAAAATCAGTACTTAGTGCAAAATACTATACTTTAAGTACAATTACAATACTTTAATAACAATTAAATGAATTTTTTTTTACAAGAGACACTGCTGTGTAGTAACTAATTAATGTGAAAATCTAAGATATGATATGATATGATATGATATGATATGATATGATATGATGCCTCAAATAAAACAAAAAATCACAAACTTGGAGGTTGGGCTTTTTAAACCTGGACAGTCAGAAACTGCCTAGAAATCACCTAGCAACACCATAGCAACACAACTCATGCTGTATTTAGGCTCCATTTAGGCTCCATAATAGCATAAAGATTTTGAAGCACTCTCTTGTAACTTTGCCTGTAATCAACCAACAAAACACTCTAGCAACTGCATAGCAACGCTTAAATAACTACTTAGAACACCTTAGCATCAACCTAGCAACCACCCACAACTCCAGCAACCCTATAACAACTATATACTGGATATAATTGTGACAGCAACTCATGTTTTCTTTTAAAAAAAAGTAAAAAAAAACTTTTTACTTGGAATTGTTCTGCGGTTCATGCAGCTGTTTTCTTACTAGTGTAAATGTGCGAACATCCAAAATATTCAGTCGCAGCCAAAGTTGATTGCTTTCTACCAAAATGGTGTCAAAATGTAATTTCACACATTTAGAGTGGCTCATTGTCTTTTTGTGCTTCTGCCAGAGCGATTCTGGTGAGTGCTGAGCTTCAGCTTTGGGTTTTGATGGAAGATGTTTAGCTGGACTCTCAGTAAAGCATGACTGCAGCTCTTCTTCTCCGGTGTCATGTTTCTCTGTCGAGGCACATGTAGGTTTAACAAAGTAGGTTTAACCCCGGTGCCAGCATGAAGCCTTGAAATCAATGCAAATTCACATAAATCCCAAAGGATCCCAGAGACTGATGAAACAGCCCTATACATATTAGTTTTAATGCTATCATTGGATCACACTGCCAGAACTACAGAGTACACCCTATATACATGCAGTAAATATTCATAAGGGTACAAAAGATTTCCATTTCAAATAAATCCTCTTCTAAATAAACTTTCGGTTCATTAAAGAATAGTGGGGGAAAAAACAGTCGTCCACAAAAATTGTTCAAAATGTTTCTTGAGAACTAAATCAGCATATTATATAATATTATTATTATTATTTTAATTACATATCAAAATACATCAATACAGATTAAGTTGTAATAATGTTTACATTATTTGTAACATTTTTTGTAAATATGTTTACATTATTGTGAATCTCTTTGGGCAACGTTGTATTAAAGTGTGCTAAATAAATAAATAAACAAACAAATAATGTTTCACAATTCTACTGTTTTGTTTTTACTAATTTGTTTGTTTATCTGTTGTTTTTTTTTCTGTTTTTTTTTTTGTTATTTAAATGCAGCCTTGGTAACCATAAGTGTTTTCTTTAAATAAAGTAATTAAAATAAGAAATAAATTTTATATATATCTAATGTTACAAACGAGTTCCATTATACTGTATATCACTTTATTTTACATTATATAAATTATCACATTATCAATATCATTATATACATATAAAGAAATTAAAAAATAAATTAATCATCATATTTGTAATGGTACCAAAAATCAATTTTAAATAAATGCTGTTCTAAATAAAATGTATATTCTTTAAAGAATCCTGAAAAAAAAGTCAAAAAAGTTTCCAACAATAAATAAGTCATAAACTAATATTTCAAATGAAATATTTATTTATTTATTTATTTATGCATGCATGCATGCATTTTTCATGAATGCAGCCTTGATAAGCATAAGGGATTTCTTTCAAACCATTAAATAATCCAAATCCAATACTTTTGATAACCAATGTAGTATTAAATAAATGAACTACATTCTTGTTCATTAAACTTATGTGCGCATACTGGAATAATACAATTCCTTTCTTTAATTTTACAGACACAAGATCATATCTCATCCCTGATCGTTGCTCCTTTAGTAAAGTCTAAAGGGTTCTGCAGAGGTTTAAAGCTTTTCTATGAAGCGCATGAACAGGGAAGCACTTTATTCATCTGTGTTTTACTAGCAGTCATGTAATGCACATTAAATGCACTTTATTCTTCATGCCACATTCCAAGACGCTAAGATTTGAGACCCGACTCTACATTTGCCCTCCTCACCCGTTAGGATTTATAGAGGTTCTTGGTTAACAGAGGTTGAATGAGCACTGTGAGATAACTGCAAAATAACAAAAAAAGCAACAAAGGCTTCTTTTAGCTGGAATAAAATGCAGAAGAAATCTGGCTATTTGGCCCATATGGGTGTAGCGCTCAGTGAATGGAGCCGTTGAGCAGGAACCCTGCAGAGATCAACATGAGGAGCAGACGCACCACGTTGTATCCAAGGCAAAGCGTCTGGGCAAGCGGGAAAAGATCCAGTGTTATGGGTCAGAGTTCACGCTCGGTGATGAATGAGCAAATAAATATGTGTCCTCGTATCACATCTTGGAGCGCAGCGTTGTGTTTCACATTCCACAGGACTGGAGCGGCTCTCACACTGGGACTGTAGGGCCACTGATGAGGCACATGCTGAACCATCTGACAGGTCAGAGGTCACCGCGCTGACAATTTCCATAAAATATTCAACATGACGGACAATGTGACGTACCGTGGAGGATTTTTCATAGTGTTCGTTGGAGTCTTAATTAATAACCAATGAATGTGTGGGAAATGAGTGGTATTTATTTGTAAAATAATTCTACAAATAAATAGACAAAAAAGTGTCCCAACTTAATTGAATTATCTCCAATATTAAAGTTATGTATATACAGTACAAATGAGAATATAATGTATAATAAAACTAGGTTAAATATAATATTATATAATATAACATAATATAATATAATTTTAATAAAAAAAATATAAAAACTGGTATATATATAAAGTATAATAAAATAAGCTTATATAATGCCGTATATTCATATTCATGCTGTTAAAAGTAATTAAAATGATATATTATGCATTTTTTATTGTATAATGTAATTCTATACATTACTTTTTTTCTGAAAATATATGAACAACTAATATATATATATATATATATATATATATATATATATATATATATATATATATATATATATATATATATATATATATATATATATATATATATATTAATACATCATTTTATTACATTATTATTAAAGCATTATATTAGTATTTTTAAACATTGTCAATGCAGTAAAGTATTTCTGTTTCTGCAATACTGCGATAACAGCATCTAACTGCAGGCTAACTTGCTAAATGCTATCTTAACATGCTAACCCTTTACTCCCCATCACATAGCAAACCCGTTTCCACAAAACTGCCCCAGAAGTCCTTGGAAAAGTTGTTTACCTCTTGAAAGTTATCATATAATTTGCAGCTCGACCTCACATTCAGTTTGGGTTTCATTGTCTTTATTTAGATTATCTTCTACACATCCTGTCCTCAGATGCTGGTGAGGCAAGAGGTCTCGCTGTGGTTGTGAGAACATCGACCCTGGAGCCCACTCAAGTCCCTGGTGTTTACCAGTCCAGCCAGTGAAGTGGGTAACACTAGCAGAGCCAGTAAATGTGCCTAGAATGGACTCGAGCGGCAGCCAGAGGCTGAACAAGGAATTAGGGACTTGCAACAACTTAATTACCGCTCCGCCAATGGGGAAGAAAACCAAAGTAAATGATATCAGAGCTTCCAGCAAGCTCATCTCTAATCCCACAACGTCCCTATATTTCCATGTTGGATGTTTGAAAGCTTTGGTGGGTAATTATGCAAGACTAGCCAGTCAGACTTTAACATAACTAAGACTTATTGTGATGACTTTGGAAAACTTTGAACTTTTCCAGTGACTTAATCTTGTAGGACAAAATGCCCTTATTTAGCTCCTACAGATAATTGGCTGCGTTTTCAATGTGTTGTCAACACACACTGGGGTGTGAAATGAAGATGCAAAATACATCAGTGCAAAGATAACAAGATAACTTTATAACGAACTCCATAAAAAAAGTATATATAATAATGCTGTAATATATGCAAAGCACATCCAGTCATGTATGGCATTGTGTATTTCCAGTATCCCAAAGAAAATGTGTAGGTAATTAATTTTACTTAAATAATGACAGTGTGTATATACTTTCGAGAGCAATATGAAGTATTAAACTTCATCCCCTGCCATCATGTGGCTTGTTGAGGAGAAGAATTGTCTAAGGTTAAAGAAGAAGAAGAAAATTGCGTAAAGTATTTTTTTGTAATTAATGAAAAATTTTAATATTTCAAGTAGATTTCTAGTTGTACAGAATTGTGTAAAATACCACTGATTTCTCCCATATTATGCTAACAATGTTCAGCTTATTTTCTAGAATTTTAATATCTGGATATTTATCCAGCATTGGGTTGCCAAATGGATTTAACCTAGTTGAATTTTAAATGCATAAAAAACACTGAAATGAGGACCAAATGAGGACAGAAAGGTTGCTAGGGTGTTTGGTAGGTGGTTACTAAGATGTTCTGAGTGGTTGCTAAGCAGTTGATGGGATGTTTGGTGGTTACTATGATGTTCTTGTCGGTTGTTTAAATGGTTGCTAGGGTGTTTGGGTGTTTGCTAGGTGGTTAGTTACATGTTATAGTTGGTTGCTAGGTAGTTGCCAGGATGGTTGAGTGTTGTATAGGTAGTTACTAGGATGTTCTGGTTGTTTGCTAGTATAGCTCATAGTTTAAGAGGAAACTAGGATGTATGGTTGTTTGCTGGGTGGTTACTAAGATGTTTTGTGTGGTTGCTAGGATGATTGAATGTTGTATAGGTGGTTATTAAGATGTTCTGGATGGTCGACAGGCAGTTGCTAGGATGTTTGGGTGTTGCTAGCTGGTCACAAATATGTGTTAAGATGTTAATGGGCAGTTTGGTGTTTTCTAAGTGGTTGGGATGTACTGGTTAGTTGTATAACCACTTAACAATCACCCAAACATCCTAGCAATTCCTTATCAACCTCCGTAGCAAATACCAAAACATCCTAGCAACTGTCTGTCAACCGTTCAAAACCTCTTAATAACCACCTAGACAATATTCAGCCATCCTAACAACCACACAAAGCATCTTAGTAACCACCCAGCAAACAACCATACATCCTAGTTTCAGCTTAAACTATGAACATATTAGCAAACAGCCAGAGCATCCTAGTAATTACCTATACAACACTCAACCATCCTAACAACTTCTTAGCAACCAACTATAGCATCTACATAACCACCTAGTAAACATCCAAACATCATAGTATCATTTAATAGGATTTCTGAGTGGTTTCTAGGGAGTTGCTAGGGTGCCAGACAATATCTAGAATGTTGGGGTGTTGCTAAGGTGTATAAGAAGGTACGCATTTATGTATTCCAGAGAACATCACAGTAAAATCTGCCATACAGACCAAATGAGGACATTTTCCTTACAGAATGTTGTGTTTTAGCTCCATGGATGCCATGTAAGGTGATGGAGAAGCTTTCTCCGGTTCAGATTTCTAAAATACTTTCTGTCGAAGTAGCCGTTCATGTGCGTACTTGCACTTTGACGCACCTACACTGTTGACTTCAGATCAAATGGCTTAACAATACTTTTGTTGCGAACATAAAGAAAATGTTGTAGGAGCATGAGAGGGTGACTGTTCCTGGGCTTCCTTTGGAGAGCACGGGGAGCGTAGGAAGTCATCAAAAATCCTGGGGGCAGTATACTGTGCTTATTTTCCAAGACTTAGAGCTGCCAATTTGGTATAGCCTGTGGGAAGTGTTTCCATCCCTATTTTTTTCCAATCTTAAAGTGAAATCACCTGGGATGTAATTAATTAATTAGAATCAGCCCGTGCAGTGGGGGTTTGCACATGTGTTTTGGAGAGCTCTGTGGTCTTTCTGTTCTGGGTGATTGGGATTAATAACGAGGGCCAATTTGAAATCGAAATCGGAGTGCTTAATAGGCGGAGCAGAGGGGCCATGCTTCCCGGACCACTGCAACAAAAAGAGCTTTTGTGTCTGTGCGCTATACTGTACTCTGCAACATTACCCTATTTTCTTCATATAAGCATGAGAAACGATTACCAAGGATCATCTTTCCATAAACGGCTATTTATGATCTATGAAAAATCCTTTGAAAGTAATCTGGTATCTCCTTTTGTCTGAAAACTCTTGAATGGAACGCCATAATTTATCTGATTTAATATTACTTTATGGATGGTATGCATAATATAGTGCTTCATAAACTGAATCCATCAACTCACAATAGGATTTTGCGCTTTAGGCGTAAAACGTGCTATCAAAATGCAAATGACGTCGTTGGAGGGCTTATATGAATGCAAACTGAAAGTCGCTGTGAAGTAGATTAACACTGTAAACTTTGATACAAAAAAAACTTGCATTTATTTTGTTTATTCAGACAATGTGGTAGATGCAGACAAATAGCTTTAAAATATAATTTTAATATAAGTTTAGGTGGTTGCTAGGATGTTCTGGTTGTAATTAATAGGTTCAGGAGTTTGTTAATGGGTTAATAGGATGTTGGGTGTTTGCTAGGTGGTTTCTAAGATGGTTGCCAAGCTTTGCTAGGATGTTTGCTAAATGGGTACTAAGACATTTTGGAGGGGTTGCTAGGCAGTATATATATTTGGGGGGTTGTTAAGCGGCTTCTAGGATGTTTGCTAAGCAGTTACTAAGATACAGTATCTAAGTGGTTGCTAGTTGGTTACTAGTGTGTTTAGGTGTTTGCTGCTTGGTTACTAAGGTGTTTTTAGTGGTTGATAGGCAATTGCTAGGATGTTTGAATGTTCACTAGGTGATTACATTAGTGAGATGTTTTGTGTGGTTGCTTGGCAGTATGTTTGAGGGTTTGTTAAGTGGTTACTAGGATGTTCAGGTGTTTACGAAGCAGTTACTAGGATGTTCTCTTTGATGTCTTCTAAGATGTTTATAGTGATTAAAAGGCAGTTACTAGGATATCTGAAAGTTTGCTAAGTGGATACTAAGATATCTGAGTGGTTGCTAGTTGGCTACTTGTTTGTTCAGGTGTTTAGGTGTTTGCTTGTTGGTTGCTAAGATGTTCTGGGTGATTGCTTGGCAATTGCTAGGATGTTTGAGTGTTGTCTAGGTGGTTTCCAAGCTGTTCTGCATGGTTGCTAAGTGTTTGCTAGTTGGTTACTAGTGTGTTCGGGTGTTTGCTATTTGGTTACTAAGGTGTTTGTTGTAGTTGCTAGGATGTTTCAATGTTTGCTAAGTGGTTAGTGAGATGTGTGGTTGCTAGGCAGTGTATATTTTGGGGGGGTTGTTAAGTGGTTACTAGGATGTTCTAGTGGTTCATAGTAATTAAAAGGCAGTTTCTAGGATGTTTGGAGTGGTTATTAAGATATGTTGGGTGGCTGCTTGGTGGTAACTAGGATGCTTAGCAGTTACTAAGTTGGTTACTATTGTGTTTGGCTAGGATATTTGGGTGTTTATAACCAAATGTGTTTATAACTCAATTCTTGCACCGCTCTTGTTTAACCTGTATATGCTCCCACTAAGTCAGATAATGAGGAAGAACCAAATTGCCTATCACAGCTATGCTGATGATACCCAGATTTACCTAGCCTTATCTCCAAATGACTACAGCCCCATTGACTCCCTCTGCCAATGCATTGATGAAATTAACAGTTGGATGTGCCAGAACTTTCTTCAGTTAAACAAGGAGAAAACTGAAATCATTGCATTTGGAAACAAAGATGAAGTTCTCAAGGTGAATGCATACCTTGACTCTAGGGGTCAAACAACTAAAAATCAAGTCAGAAATCTTGGGGTGATTCTGGAGACAGACCTTAGTTTCAGTAGTCATGTCAAAGCAGTAACTAAATCAGCATACTATCACCTCAAAAATATTGCACGAATTAGATGTTTTGTTTCCAATCAAGACTTGGAGAAACTTGTTCATGCCTTTATCACCAGCAGGGTGGATTACTGTAATGGTCTCCTCACCGGCCTTCCCAAGAAGACCATTAGACAACTGCAGCTCATCCAGAACGCTGCTGCCAGGATTCTGACTAGAACCAGAAAATCTGAGCATATCACACCAGTCCTCAAGTCCTTACACTGGCTTCCAGTTACATTTAGGATTGATTTTAAAGTACTTTTACTCGTTTATAAGTCACTCAATGGCCTAGGACCTAAATATATTGCTGATATGCTCACTGAATATAAACCAAACAGACCACTCAGATCATTAGGATCGAGTCAGTTAGAAATACCAAGGGTTCACACAAAACAAGGGGAGTCTGCTTTTAGCTATTATGCGGCCCGCAGTTGGAACCAGCTTCCAGAAGAGATCAGATGTGCTAAAACATTAGCCACATTTAAATCAAGACTCAAAACTCATCTGTTTAACTGTGCATTTGTTGAATGAGCACTGTGCTATATGTCCGAACTGACTGCAATACATTTTATGTATAATCATTTTCTTTAAATTTATTTTAAATCATTTTCTATATCATTTTAAAATTCTTTGTTTTTATTATTTTTATTTCCATGTTTTTATTGATTTTAATGTCTATTTCACTTTCTTTTATGTAAAGCACTTTGAATTACCACTGTGTATGAAATGTGCTATATAAATAAACTTGCCTTGCCTTGCCTTGCCTTGTTTGCTAGGTGGTTACTAATATGTTCTGGGTGGTTGATAAGCAGTTACTAGGATGTTTGGGTGTTGGCTAAGCAGTTACTAGGATGTCTAATTGGTTGCAGAGAAATGCTAGGGTGATTTGCTGGTTGGTTACTAGTGTGTTTGCATGTTGGGGTTTTAGCTAAGTGGTTGCTATGCTGTTTGGTTGTTTCTTGGGTATTTCTAGGGTGATAAGGGGTTGGATAGTCAGTTGTTAAGGCATTGCTTAATAATGATAATAATAATAATAAGATAAATAAAATACATTTATTATTATTAATTTAATCAAATTAATTTTTTTTTTTTTTTAGATTCAGCCATTTAGTGACTGCACATATGGTTTTCCCCTCAGGTTAGCAGTGAATTACTGACGTTCCAACAACAGCTGAATATAGATGATTATAAGAGGTAATTATATTCGTTGGAGGTCTATTGACAGTGAAGATGGCTATTTATCTAAATAATTTTAATTTTCTGGCCAGGCTTATTTTCTGTTAAGAAAATAAGCCTGTTCCAATACCACACGCTGTGGTGCATTTGGAAGTGCTCAATCAGGTCCTGTGGCGCTTATTACAGCATGCTGCCATGATACAGAACCGGGACAATGTCATAACTGGCTATTGTTTCTTTCACTCAATGCTTAATTAGGTAACCTTATATTTGAAAACATTTTAATGGCCTTTAAATTTATATTCTTATACCGTAAGCAGCTCTTAAACATTATATATGAACTCTCACACGCTATATATTATTTTGTTTAAATCGCAATGGGTCCGCTTTGGCCAGACACTGCCGTCATTATAGAAACCCAGGTAGAAGGAAATCATGAGTCAGTTGCTCTGCTGCTGGATATTTTTATTTCCACGCAAATTATAAATAGTCTGTGATTTCTCCACTGTGCGTTTTGAGGTCATGTTAAAAGGGAACCAGAGCTCTTTGAGCACCATAAAGCAAGTATTTTTGTTAAAGTGTGATTTCTTGTTTCTTTTTCAGGAAGAATATGTGCTCGATCTTTTCAAAAAATTATTTTTGTCACACTTCAAGACCAGTTGAGTATATGTTAAGTACCAGCCACTAAGCTGTTATAAGTGTATTCTTATGATTATTAATTCAGAATGATAGTATTTGATGTATTTCCTTAAATTTGTAAGTTTTATCTCATCTTTACTGTAATACATTTTTTATCATTTTTATTTTTACAATAATTAATGCATGGATTCAGAATCATGCTTGAGAATAATAAGGGAAAATAGTAATACAAATTTGCAAGGAAAATATGTTCAGTTGTCGTGAAATAATAATAATCATTATTTTTAATAATTAGGATATATATATATATATATATATATATATATATATATATATATATATATATATATATCAGCAACTAAGCTGGCAGTATATATTGATTTATTGATTTCTGCCAGTATTAGTATTCATATGGAGACCATAATCCTGACTGCATCACATTGTCAAAAGAAACTGATGGAAACTCCAGATTTGTTTCTAATTAATGCATTTCATTGTAGGCGTAGAACTGTTAAACAGACTTCCCCTGCACGTGTCTCTGGTCAATGAGCAGTAAACATGATCAAAGCGGGACATAACCTGCCTTCCCGCATGCTGTCACATTTCCTGTACAGGATGCTCTCTTGACTCCTTGTTGACCCTATATGATATCATGCTTTGGTTTATTAAGAAGACCACTGATGTGTATGATGGTGTTTCGTTACAGAACAATGTCAGGATAACAGGATAATCTGAGTTGTCTGGTGTTTGAGAACATATTGCAACCATAACTCTGAGAAGTTTTGCTGATAAAGACTGGAAACATAAGTTCTTGTATTAGAATATGCAATATACCAGGAAAACACAATACAAATCATTCACCCATTACCATTACTCACCATCACGTAGTTCCAAAGCTATGAGTTTCTTTCTTCTGGTAAACACAAAAAAAGATATTTTAAAGAACATGTTTAACCAAACAGTTGCTGGTTTCCATTGACTTCCATAATATGGAGAATGTCAGTGATTGGTATCATGCTTGGTTACGAGACACCAATGACATGTA
The DNA here is from genome assembly GCF_936440315.1 of Barbus barbus. Taxonomy (NCBI): domain Eukaryota; kingdom Metazoa; phylum Chordata; class Actinopteri; order Cypriniformes; family Cyprinidae; genus Barbus; species Barbus barbus. Next base: position 26,697,768 of record NC_136737.1, on the reverse strand, counting down.
ATGTTGATGCCCTACGTTGGGTGCCACATTTGCCACAGAATTGAACATTATCAATGAGCAATGACTTTAATTTCACTCACAAAGCTATTGTACGGCTTCAGAATATTATGAAAACAGTTCTGCAGTCATATGGACTACATTTGTGAGGCTTTTATAGTGTTTTAGGCCTGTAGCTTGATGGAAAAATAAGTTTCAAACAGTATTAGGGTGAGTAAGCAATCTTTAAATATCACCCACACACCCACAATTAGAAGAAATCCATATTACCTGAAGCGGAAACATTGTTTTAATGATCTCATGTGAGCTCACTGAATGTGAGGTCGTGTTTAATTACCTCATAATTGACTCATGGAAAGTTTGTTTCTTAAAAGCAGAATTCCTCTGTACTTTTGTTTAGACAACTGTTGCTGTCATTTAGCTTTCTGCTACTTGCTAAACACAACTCTAGCACAACCACATAACAATGCGCTGTTCACCTCCCAAAACATGCTAGCACTGCAACTTCAGTATAAGTTGTAAAAATCTACAAATGTAATCAGTAAAAATGAAGACTAGTCTAATTGATTCTAATACAGTAATGTTTTTAAAATGCTAAGACGTGTGTTTTTCCAAGCAGCACAGATTAGCGATGCAATGATATGGCAGATTTTGAAAGGCGAAATCATATCAATAGAGCTCGTGATCACAAAAGAAGGCCTACTCTCATATCCCATGAGGCCATGTGGAAAACAAAGGTATTTGTGTAAGTAGGTTACAGCTTAATGATTATTCATAAACGTTGTACAATTCTAATTGTGCTCAGTCCCTGTTGGTGCATTATAGTACAAAAACGGCTTTATTCTCTACAACAGCGCCAGCTCATACCTCTGTGGTTTTATTTACAATTCGATCTTTTAGCCTTGTAATCTTGAGTGTAATTATACCTGGCTTATATTTGCTGCTATCTTTGCCAATGTACAAATGATGTCAAGTATGGCAGAAAAGCTGTTATCCTATCTGTATTTAGTTTGAGGTGCCAAAGAATTTACTTGTAAAGCAACTAAGCTCAGTTAGCAATGCTACTGAATACACGAGACTCACAATTGATATATATTAATATATTGATAGATTGAGATATATGTGTGAAGAAATCCACATATACTTCCAGATATAATAATAATAATGAAATAAAATTTATAAACCACTTAAATGTACTTAAACAGAGACACTTCACAAGGTCTGGCGTTAGCATGTTGCTAAGCTAACAGTGTTATTTTCCAAGCATTAAAACATACAGCACACACAAATATTGGGTAAACAGTTAATTTCATAATTTCAACATATTTTAAACTATGCTTAATGATACTTTCCAGAATTTAATTAGTAATAAATATGTTCAATGTTTCTCTAACTGTCATCTTGCCGTCTGCCATCTTGAATGAATTTCTTAAGACTCTAAGCATACCATTTTACAATTCCTTTTTGTAGCAAAAGAAACGCTGTTACATATTTAATTACATTGTTTTAAAATAGAATATGTATTAAAAGTAGCCTTTCAATAGTTTCAAAGTATTGCTACTATATGTTTGGCACAACAAAAAAAAAAAAAATGGGACACCATTAGCCAAACGTCTATTTGTCATTTTAAAGTGTGTGATTTCTAAGAACTACGTGTTCTAAGTGTGATTCCCCAAAACATTCATTTCATTACAGTGTGTGTCTTTCCAATTGATGTTGTAATCAACAGAGATAAATCTCAGTCATTAGGGCCTCATCAGGTAAAATGTTGTCATTTTTGGATTAGAGTTTTTGCATTGATATACACAAAAATAAATGTGTTTAGAATTAAATGCGTGTCTATGGATTGGGTGGGAAATCCTTTTAGGGAATGACAGCAGTGGGCAACCCTCGTTCCAACCATGACCCAACAACTCCTGTCAAACCGATTTTTATGCCACTATAATTGAAACCATCTCTCGTCTCAGCCACACACAGGCAGTCAGTGGGAGTATGTGAATCACTGTTACATTTGCAAACTTTCAAGGCAATGCGTGTAATTAGAAAAATACTTTTTACTTTTTTAGTTTTATGTACAGAGACCACTTAAATTGAATATTGCCTTACATGCCCTGTAAAAATTGTACATGCAATGCAATGAGTTTACACACCTACTTTGTTCAGTTTCTGGCAATGCCTGTTTCCACTGTGTAAAAATATCACTGATCACTATATAATTCCAAGTTGCAACTTCATTTCTCACAATTTAGGCTTTATTTTGAATAAATGCAACTTAATTTCTTGCAATTATGAATTGATTTATTGTGATTGCAACTTTTGTATTTGTCACGGTCTGGTTCTACTTTCAGTTCGGTTTTGCCCTTTTTTGGTATTTCCTGTCCCAGTTTAGTTAATCAGTCATTCTCGTCACCTGTGTTTAATTAATTATCTCGTTTACTCCTTTGTTCTCTGTCCCTTTATAAGTCCTCAGTTCTCCCTCTGTTTTGGTCTTGGATTAATGTTGTAATGTGGTTATCTGTGTTGATGCTGATTAAAAACCTCCTTTTCGTTTACTCCTCGTCGGGCTCTTCTCTGACTACAACGCAAACCGTAACAGAATCCGAGACCGATACCGAAGGATGGAGTGGGCTGACCGGATCGTAGCTAATGGCCCAACAAGATCTACCGCTGCCGGAGTATGCGTTGGGGTTCAGCAGAATCGCCTTCTGGACGGGGCTGGACGACGCAAGGCTGAACTCCTTGTTCTGGATCGGGGGAAAATTACCATCGCTCCGTAGACCTCCCAGACACCACCGGACTCAGCTGGAGGGAAGGGATCCTCCAGTGTCTGGAGAGTGTTCTGCCCCGATCCGGAACCAACACGCCGACCGCAGCTCGCTCCAGCCAACCGCCGTCCGAGGCGATGATGACTCCACCCGCGCCGAAGATGGTGCTGCTGTCCGCGGCGATGATGATTCCGCCCGCGGCGATGATGGTTCCGCCCGCGGCAATGAAGATTCCGGCGTCCGAGGCGATGATGATTCCGCCCGCGGCGAAGATAGTTCTGCCGTCACAAGACCGGGGGCTACTGGATGAGGCACTGCCCCCGGAGTTCTCGGCTCCCGTACTCTCTCCAGTGCCTGCGCCTCGCAAGCGCCCTCCAGTGCCTGCTCCTCGCCAGTGCCCTTCAGTGCCTGCTCCTCGCAAGTACCCTCCTGCGTCTCCGCTGGTTCCGCCCAGCTCTCCTGCATCTCCGCTGGTTCCGCCCAACTCTCCTGCGTCTCCGCTGGTTCCACCCAGCTCTGCTGCGTCTCCGCTGGTCCCGTACGGATCCTCACTCCCAGAGTACCCCCGAGAAGTCGCACTACCAGAGCACCCCCGAGAATTCGCGCTGCAAGAGCGCCTCCGAGAGTCCGCGCTGCAAGAGCACCTCCGAGATTCCGCGCTGCAAGAGCGCCCCTTTGAATCCGCGCTGCAAGAGCGCCCCTTTGAATCCGCGCCTCCCGAGAGCCTTCAAGTGTCCACGCTGCAAGAGCACCCTCCTTTGTCTCCGCTGGTCCCGTCCAGCTCTCCTTCCTCTCCGCTGGTTCAGTCCAGCGCCGCGCCTCCCGTGCGCCCTCAAATGTCCGCTCCTCAAGAGCTCCCCCAAGAATCCGCTCCTCAAGAGCGCCCCCAAGAGTCCGCGCTGCAAGAGCGCCCCCAAGAGTCCGCTCCTCCAGAGCGGCCCCAAGTGTCTGCTGCTCCAGAGCGCCCCACTGTGCCCGCTCCTCCAGAGCTTCCCACAGAGCCCGCTCCTCCTGAGCTTCCCACAGAGCCTGCTCCTCCAGTGTGGCCCCTAGAGGGGAACACCCTGGGGGGGGGGGGGGGGCATATAGTCTCTGCCTGTGTGGCTGGACCAAGGGCCAAGGCCACTGAGCTCCCTGATCCGCCATGGCTTCCCGAGTCTCCAGTCCCGCCATGGCTTCCCGAGTCTCCAGTACCGCCATGGCCATCCAAGTCTCCAGTCCCGCCATGGCCGTCCAAGCTCCCTGATCCGCCATGGCCGTCCAAGCTCCCTGATCCGCCATGGCCATCCAGGCTCCCTGATCCACCATGGCCTTCCAGGCTCCCGGATCCGCCATAGCCTCCCGAGTCTCCAGTTCCGCCATGGTCTCCTGAGTCTCCTGATCCGCCCTGGAGGCTTCCCTTGTCTCCTCCCTGTCCTGGTCCAGCGCCAGCCTCAGTTCTCCCTCTGTTTTGGTCTTGGATTAATGTTGTAATGTGGTTATCTGTGTTGATGCTGATTAAAAACCTCCTTTTCGTTTACTCCTCATCGGGCTCTTCTCTGACTACAACGCAAACCGTAACAGTATTTCATAATTGCAACTTTGTATCTCATAATTGCAACTTCATATCTCATAATCACTACTTTTTATCTTATAACTGCAGCATCTCACAACTGCGACTTAACAACTCATGATTGTGACTTTGTCTCACAACTGCAACTTCACATCTCTAAATTTCAACTTACATCTTACAATTGTTACTTTGTATCTCGTAATTTCACAATTTTACTTTAGTTCACATTTGCAACTTCACACCTCACCATTTTAAATTTACATCTCACAATTACATCTACTTCATAGCACATAATTGCAGCTTTATTTCACATTTGTGATCATATTTCACTATTGTGATTTCTTATCTCGTAATTACAACTTTTTTTCCATTATTGCACCGTCAAATGTTGTAATTGCTTCTTTACAGCAATTGTGACTACTTTTCATAACTGTGACTTTATATCTCACAGTTGTGAGTTCACATCTCATAATAATGGCAATTATCACTTTTCAAATAATGACAATATCACAATTTCAATATTACTTCTTACAATTGTGACATTGTATCTCATAATTCAGATTTTTTTTCTCTTTTTTTTTTGTTTTTACACAACTGAGGCTTTGTATCTCGCAACTCCAATTTTCTATCTCACAATTGTGACTTTATTTCACATTAGAGACTTCATATCTCACTATTGTGACTTCATATCTGTTAAGTACTACTTTGTATCTCACAATTGCTACTTTTCATAACAGCAGTTTCACATCTCACAATTGAGACTACTTTTCGTTTCTGTGACGTAATATCTCACAGTTGCAAATTCATATCTCGTAATGGACTGTTTGCAAAGAGCTTGATTGATGGGCGATCTAATCATAACACCGAATCCGCCATCTTGTCTGACAAACAAATCAGACAGGAGAGTAGATTAACTATAGTGTACTTAAAATAATTGTGTGTATTGATGTCTTTCCACGGTTGAAATAAAATGCGTTATGATGTTCATTCGTGTTTATTTTGTTTAAGTGAATATGAAAAAATTATCGGTTCACATGCCACTTCAACTGAGGCACTACACATCTGTCACAATGAAGAGCCACAAAACGGTATTTATTGTTTGAATTTCTTTTTAAAAAATGACAATCTGAAAGCTGAGACATTGTTTCATACCAGAAGTAACCTGCTCTGTCTTGTCTGTTGTCTTTTTGTCATTTTCCTCTTTACTCCGCATTGTATTTTTTACTGCGTGGGAACATGATGTGTAGTGTAGCAACAGTAACTAAGGAGGGTGGGTTTTTGCGAAGGGTCAGTTATGACTTTATATCACACAATTGCGACTACTCATAATTGCTTAACTTAATATATCACAATTGCAACTTCAGATCTCACAATTTCAACTTTATTGTGACTTCATATATATCGAAATTATGACTTTTTATTTACATAATTGCAACTTAATATTTTGTGATCCTATCTCACAATAGCACCTTTACATCTGAATTGTGACATCATATCTCATATTTATATATAATTATATACACTTTATACAATTGCTGGTACTTCTCATACTTGCGACTTTATAACTCTCAATTGCAAAATTTATCAAGCGCCTTGTCTTTTGATGATGTTTTTGCTATCTCCTAAGATAAAACTGTATATTTTGAATGTGCATGTATCTGCTATGACCTCCCAAGATCACACACATGAACTAAAAGCCTCAAAACTTTCATTTTGATTTCATGGGGTCTTTAAGCCCCTTAAAGGATGCCAGACATTTAGTCAAACAAGCACTTAAAATTATTGCAAGAAAAATCTGCTTTAGGTTAACTGAATTATGCAAGTTGATGTAGCCATAACAGGATGTTTGGTCTAAGTAAGCTCCAGCAAGAGAAGGCCTTAAGTTTTTCCTACACGATTTCAAAGTGTCTAATGCATTCTGGTTCGCTCCGGTCCCAAACTTGTCTTTAAATTTCACAAGCGGAAAACTTATGTTCCTGTTTTCCCTTAAATTCATTCTAGTTATCATACACTCCAAACCTAGAGTAACTCTTAGAGGAGAAAATGTGTTGTATGAGACACCAAATGGAAAATTGTAAATGATCTGACTCTGCATAAGTGGACTTATTTACTAAACACCAGTGTGGCTATTAACAAATTATTACCCTACGGATTTTCAGAAGATGGGATTTGGCCATGAAAAGAAGCCATGTGCATTGCTTAAACTGCGATCATGTAAAAGCTGTGCTCGTCTGGCGGTGGGTTTTATGGAGTACGCAGCCTCTCTCGGCTTTATTACTGCGGTGACCACCAACAGAGCAAACTTTGCACACTTCCCCACAAAGCAGCTTTTTTTATTGTTTTAAGGGCAAGTGTTGGGATTGTCGGGGGCAAGTAGAGGGGAGTCGTGAGATTTATCATTCAGGATTCGTGTGCGTGTGTATGCGAAAACTCGGACCAGCTTGTTTGAAATGGGCTTAACCTTTGCCCACCACAGGCAGCGTGAGAGGGAAGATCATGTTTTGTTTTTCACAATCTCTGTAATGTCAGTGATTGAAATCTGAACCCCAGAGTTCAGAAGAAAAGAACGGTCTAGTCTTTGAAGAAATGATGCATTTCGGCTTTACTCAAGGTGTTTTGAATTTCCTGTGTGTTTGGTTTCTCAGCTGCAATGTTAAAACACAGATTCGTCATTGTAAAATGGTTTATAATGAATTTTCAGAATTGCTGCACTGAAAAAAAAAGTTGGTGTAGAAACAATTCTCAATCAGAAATGAGGATTTCTCAATTCATTACAAATAAGTAGCAAGTTATTTACTAAATTAAACAAAATTTTGAAGTAGAAGGTTACTGTAAATAACATTTTGTTGTAAACATACTTCAACAATCTTTGATTTATTTACAAATTTACAAAAAATGTCTAAAATCATTATATTAACCACAACTAGGCACATGTGACCTTTTGGTAAAAAAATCACATTTAGTCACTAATTAATTAATTGTGTAAACTGGCATTGAGATAGATTGTTATACTTTGGTTTTTTTTGTTTTTTTTTCGTATTATCACAATTTTAACTTCATGTAATATGGAGAAATTTGTACAATTTTTAAATGCTTTAACATACAAATATACAATATTCCTACATTTATTTTTTATTTTAATAGACTAAAATTTTATTTAAAAATTAATCATTGAAGTTGCATTTTGAAACGGTTTTGAGTGAATATTGTTTAAATACTGTTGGTTAATTTAATCATGCATTTGTCACGGTGTGAGTGATAGAGGACTCAGATGCAGAGTAGAACAGGAGAAACTTTTATTTTCGCCACCAAAACACAAAATAACATAAACAATATATAACAGCGGCTTAAGGAAGCGGAGATTCCAGAGCTGGCCGGCAGCGTCTGCGGACCACACAGGCTGCTGGATCTCCGTGCTACGAGTCCTGTAGCACAAGGGAATAGAGGGTCAGAATAGAGAAGCAAGGTTCTCATACAGAACATTAGCAAGGACAAAACAATCTACTCACAACGAGGAACGGAAAAACAGGGACATATATGGGAGTGGGGGAATGAGCGACAGGTGGGGGAGAGTCAGCTCGTGATCCGTGCCCTCCCGCTGCACGATCAGCACTGATTGCCCAGGCCACGAGCTACCGAACATGACGGGACAACACAGACAGCACGAGGAGCTTAGAAGGCACCCTGAACCGTGACAGCATTATGTTACTAATAAGTAATAAAATAAAAGGTAATAAAATTGACCATGTTTAAATCCATTGCACAGATTTTCCTCCTAAAAAAAGTCCTTCGAAAGTTTACAGATTCTCTGTGAGTCTAGTTATAAGTTGTAGATGGGTAGTTGACATGAGATGTCAAGCAGTACTAGTAATGTGACATGCCACCTACTCCTATTTTAACAGTTTTACATTTTTAAATTAAATTTGTCTTTATTATGCATGCATTTTATGACCTTTTAGATCATTAATATCACAAACCCTTCATTTTATGATATATATTATGGAGATGTACATTTACATGCCACAGAACCACTGAAAATAACTAGAAGACGAATGAGTGTTGAAAAATATAAGGAAAACTTGAAGGAAATAAGAACACTTACAGAACTTAAGATATAATCATGCAAATGGTAACCCAGTTTAACCCAAATTTGTTTTTGGATTTTGTTATGGAGGGACTCTATACTGCTCAGAAAAATATATACATATACTGTATATAAAATTATTGTTGAAAATTATATCAAATGTAGTCTGGAAGTGGGAAAAAAAAAATATTGATGCTTAATAAAGAACTATATTCTGACACTGCCATCGACCATTTTTGTGCAGCCCTGACTTGACAACAAAGGCTGAAAGTCTGTAAGACGAGAAGCCAGCACCTGTTTCTCTGTGCAGCTCTTGAGCACTGGCCTGTGGCTGAGATCTTCCAGTTCGCCTTGTCAGACATTTGCAAATAAGGTAAAAGTGGTGGATTTCACTGTAGTGTGGGATCACTCCACGTCAATCATTGAAAGCAAGTGCTTCTCCCCTTGTTTGACACATCTCAGCTTGCCAGTGAAGAGCAGCAGCTAACTTGTCTTGACAGATGGCACTGTACACCCTCGGTACATCTCAGCACTTTCCAACACCTCAAAAGAGCTATGCAGAGTTCATACAGACAATCAGCAGAAGGAAAATAATGTCAAAGTTTATGATATTTCAAGATTAGAATTTGGGAGATTTTGGAGAATGTTTAAAGGGGTCATATGATATGATTTCAAGTTTTCCTTTGTCTTTGGAGTGTTACAAGCTGTCCATGCATAGACAAGATCCCTAAAGTTGCCAAGACTAAAGTCTCAAACCCAAAGAGATAGTCTTTGTAAAAGTTAAGACTCGTCCACGCCTTCCTAAAATGCCTCATTTAAACGCCCCCACATGTCTACGTCATGGCGTGGGAAGATTTGCGTAACACCACCCAAATGTACACGCACAGAAAGAGGGCGTGATTTTCATTCTCGCTGTAGTATAGCTGGTGCCACCGGCACGATATACTGGAGACGTTGTGTTTCGTTGAAAGCGAAACTACTTTGTTTGGGCAACCAAAAGAGGACACAACTAGAAATCAGTGGTTAAGTTGTTTTTACAGCACTGTTCCAGAACAGTTCAACCCAAATATTAGAGTGTGTGCAGCGCATTTTACGGTGGACTGTTTTCTTGGGAGAGTAGCCTACAATGCCAGGTGTGCACAAAGGCTGTTTCTATAAAATGGGGCAATTCCATTTTTGCAAGGACAGTCTGGTGCTTCTGACTCGCAGCCTGTATGTTTTCATATTTAAAGAATTTGCCACTGACTATTCAATCGCAAGTTTTGAGCTGTGTAGAGTAGCGCTTGTTGTTTATCGTTTCTCCGATCACAAATGCAGATGGTAATGTTTACCTGTAAAAAGACAGTATAAGTCATTATAATCAGTAATTATATCCCCACTGGATGCAACAAATGCCTCGTTTATAATGGGCATCACAATACGGTAAGGGGCATAACATTTTCGCCACACGCTTGAGGTATTCAACCAATCACAACACACTGGACAGCTGGCCAATCAGAGCACACCTCGCTTCACAGAACGTTGAGCTTTGTAAAAATGGACTCATTTCAGAAAGATGGAGCATAGAAGAGCAACAATAATGTACAGTATGTGAAAAATAAGGTTTTTTTAACCTTAAACCACATAAACACATTGCATTACACCAAATACACAAAATAATGTTATTTTTAGCAATGTCATATGACCCCTTTAAACTGTTTTTGACAATACAGTGAAAGTCAATGGGGTTAAAACATTGGAATTCCATATTTTCTGCGGGGTGAAATTTCAACAGGAATCCACACAAATGGAAATTACCTGTGAGGCTGAAACCTGTGAGTTCTCTGCTTGAGAATATCTGCTTGGTTTGAAAGTTACTTCATACATCGCTACACTATTGACTATAGACAATTGACCTTTCCTGTGCTTGAAATTTCGCTAATGTAATCGCACTTTTACATGCAAATACAAACAATGCGTGTATAGAGGGTTTGTTATATTAAGAAAAAAGATCAGATTTGACACTATCACCAACAAAGTACATTTTAGTGTCCAGCATAAATATAGAAATTAGCATGCAGCAACAAGCCTGAAGTCACTTGATGTGGTTTTCAGAGATAATAATATGAACTGTGGTTATTCAAGCGTACTTAACAAAACATTATTTTCAACAAAATGTGACTGCAAGTCACATCAGAAGACCGTGAAAAAAAATTGCAATTTAAATTACCATTGGAAAATAGCAGACATATATTTGCATGGCAATACTGGCTGAGGATAATTTAAACTGTGATTTGAATAAGGAGGATGAATATTATCAGGAGACAAGATACACAACAAAGCACTGAACTTATGCGAGGGTGAAAATATATCATGCTTGCACAAGAAATTAACATTGTCTAAATTCTTCACATTGTGAATGTGTGAGGCACAAAGCTAATGTGACCGGTCTGTTGATTTGAGCTTGAGGAGGAATTTCTTATTTTATATAGTCCAAGCTAGTTGAGTGTTTTGTTTTTTTTACTTTAAAAGTATACCTTAAGGCAATATGCTAATCAAATTTTTCTTTGCGTGTTAACTTTGATGGCAGACTATAATGAGTATTGCAGAAGGCAAACAAACACATTCAAGATGCCTTGAGCGTTCAGAGACACATACTTTTGAATATACGTTTAGCAGCACTATGATACACTTTGTTGCATCATCCATTATAACTCATTCTCTGCATATGGCCTTGTGGTTGTCACATTAACTCAACACATGTAAACAAATGTCAGTTACTAGAGAATAAACACATATTTTCCCCATGAAATGTGAGCAATTACAAACGGTACCCCTAAATAACACAAAACTAACACAATTTCAACAGGAAACAATATAGATCAAGAAATATAATTTAGTTGGTTGCTATGTGGTTGTTAGGATGTCATTAGTTTGTTACCAGGCTGTTCTGAGTGTTTGCTAGGTAAACTATGACTACGTTGTTGCCAGGCAGTTGTGTGGTGTTTAAGGTGGTTACTAGGGTGTTTAGTGGTAGCTATAGTGTTTTGGGTTGTTGCTATAAATGCCATTTATAAATTAAAAAATATGTTTAGGTGGTCACTAGGTGGATGCTAAAGTGTTCCAGGTGGTTACTAGGATGTCACTAAGTTGTTACCAGGGTGTCCTGAGGGTTTGCTAGGTACACTCTGAACAAGCTGTTATTAAATAGTTGATGTGATGTTTCAGTTGGTTGCTAGGGTGTTGCTAAGTGGTAGCTATGGTGTTTTGAGTAGTTGATACAAATGCAATTTCAACATAGAAAAAAAATATATATAGATTAAGAAATATATGTCTAAGTGGTCGCTAGGCGGTTACTAAGGTGTCACTAGGTTGTTACTAGGATGTTACTAGGTGATTTCTATGGTGTACTTAGATGTTCTGGTGTTTAAAGTTGTTGCTATAGTGGCTATAATATACTAGGTTGTTACTAGGCAGTTGCTGTTGTATTCTGGGTGGTTTCTAGGATGTCACTGGGTTGTTACCAGGACATTATGAGTGTTTGTTAGGAACACTATGATTAAGCTGTTGCTAGGGAATTGATGTGGTGTTTCAGGTGGTTGCTAGGGTGTTGCTAAGTGGTAGGTATGGTGTTTTGGGTTGTTGCTACAAAGACAATTTCAACATAGTAAAAATATAGATTAAGAAATATATGTTTAGGTGGTCGCTAGGTGGTTGCTAGGATGTCACTAGGTTGTTACCAGGACGTTCTGAGTGTTTGTTAGGCACACTATAACTAAGTTGTTGCTAGACAGTTTATGTGGTGCTTCAGATGGTTTTTAGGGTATTACAAAGCAGTAGCTATGGTGGTTTGGGTGGTTGCTAGCATATTCTGAATGTCAGCACATTGTGTCATGTTGTTTCAAGTGGTTTCTGTGGTATCACCATGGTATCACTTATAGGTATCATTCATGAATTTTATTAAGCACACTGCAGCTGTTCTCGAGTAAAAAAAACTCACTGATTCAAATGATCCGGTCAGAACGAGTCTCTAGTTAACAATTCACAGAATTCACAAGTCTGTCTCAAACTGAGCAAAGGACTGGAGATCCTCTGAGCTTGAGTATGTTAAGTGAGAAAAAGTAAGTTATTGATGCCGAATTTTAGCATTTATTATTGTAACTGAAAATCATAATTAGGTCATGAGCGTCCATTTTTTGCAAACTAAAGCTGCTGTAAAAGGTCTTTTTAAGCTCAATGTATGAAATGCTTGAGTGTATACATGTCCATATTTTTGTATCACCATCTGACCAGGGTAGGTTTTATTTAAAAACTAAACATAATGTTCAAATGATGCAAATTAATGCCCCTGCATCTACCCCACTGCCATAGCACTTTCAAATGATGTAAAAGTAGTATGAATTGCATAACGTTTTTCTCAAAATGCTAACAAATTTTACCCAATGTGTGACCTCTGTTTTTATATTGAATATTTATATTTGTATATTGTTCTGAGTGTTTGTTAACTCATGACCAATTCGTACATATGTTACAATGTGGCTAAATCATATGAAGTTGTATGACCTCACTCATACGATTGTGTACGATTTATCTGACAAGTAGGTTTAGGGGCGGGGTAGGTAATTCATACAAATTCATACGAATTGGGGAACTCATAAAATGCATATGATTTAGCATTTATTTATTATTTATGTAAGAATTGCCATGAGATCGTGTTGGTTAATTGGTCCTCACTAACTGATAATCATAGTGTTTTGGGTGTTATTGCTAGGCTTTTGCTATGATGTTCTATAAGGTGTTGCTAACCCTAAATTGCATACAAATATCATGTTTGCAATCAATATAATGAGAATTAATACAGTGCAGTGCTATATAGAGCCTTGTTAAGCTATGTGCTATGTGGTTAATATGCTTTTTTTTGTAGAATTGTAACTTAACTTGCCGTTGCTTTATTGGTTTATCAGTTGCAACAAGTCTCTACAATTGTGATTGCGTTGTAGAAAATCTGCTTGGCTTCCTCTGACCCTGCCAACCATGAGGAAAACCCTTCTAGCCGTGGTGCGACATCTGTGACTTTGTAATGATGGGGTGAGTGCAGGCATGTAAGAGAAGTGAAATGTGTTTGAGTACGTGTGAACATGTGGCAGAGAGGCAAACGTGGGCCACACACACTGCTGGTCTTGTGCACTACAGCGATCAGACAAGCCAGCTATTCTTGGACATACTTGATACTGCGAGCAAGAGCTGGTCTCCAGGCAGAGTTCTGCAAATTCATATCAGTTCTGACCAAGCAGCCATGCTGTAAATTCCTAACATTTGTGTTTTACTAATGTTTTACAAATTTTTTTCATCACATTCCTGACATTGTTGTTTGTGAATTACACTAATGCATAAAAATGCACAAATGCAAAGAAAAAAACGTTGTGATGAGGCGCATATGGTGGAAGTGAATGGGGACAATATTTACTTGAGAAGCAAAATGACTTAAGCTATTAATCTTGTTTTCTGAAAAATGAACCAAAATTAAGCTAATTTATGCTTAAAACAAGAAACAATGTCAATGGAGTCGAAAAAATAATATTGTACTACTGGTATAAGCATAAACTCATTTAATTTTGCTTCTCAGTTAAATACATCTTGATATAAGAATGTTTAGATAACTGTACTTGAAAACAAGACAGAAATAAGATTAATTTATTTGTGTATGTATTTGTTTGTTTTGTGGTTTTTGTGGTTCATGTTGCCATGACAGTAAAGTTGTAAAATTGGATAAAAGTAGATAGTATCCAAACTTTACACAGAAAAGTAAAAAAAAAAAATAATAATAATAATGTTAACACTTTTTTATATAAAGATAATATTTTTTAATATTTTTAAATGACATTTACAAATGGGTCCCATTCACTTTTCTTACTGTAACCCACACTTCTGGAAGGACAAGTCAAAATTATTTTTTTGGTAATCAACATTGTCACAAATGTTGATAGAATGGAATTGATATGATTGAATTATGAATAATTTTATTCCAAAAAAATAAAGCTTGGGAATAAAATTCAATTTGATTGTAATTTCATTAAAAAGAGCTAACAGTACTTTCTTTGATTTTTTCTTTCAAAGTCATGTGGGTTTGGAACGTCATGAAGGTGAGTAAATGATGACAGAATTTTCACTTTTGCTGAAATATTCTTTACATATTTGAAGTCATGGTGATATTCTCTAAAATTCCCTGAGGTTGAAATTTTTGGCTCTTAAAGCAAAAACTGCACATCAAACATTTGGGGGAATCGTGAAGACAAAAAGAACAGAGAGTTTCAGAACAAAGCCATTTTCTTCTCTTGCTCTAAACACATGCACATGTATTTAATATATTTGATTACATTAGCATTTCTCCTACACTTGTTGTTGTTGTGGGCCAGAGCCCACCAGCCAGACTTTTACCCCTGGCGATTGTAACATGCAAAGCAGAACTTGGAAAGTTGCTGGTATTGTTCTGCTTGTTCAGAAGACAATATCACGCTCACACTGAATCACACACACATACACATAAAGACCAAGTCATTGTAGGCGTACTTTTGCCTAATTTTTACACTAACAAATATCCACTGTAAACAATTCAGTATAATATTTTCCCAATATTTGGTGTCTGCATTTTTACACACAGAGTTTAGAGTTAGTTTGGCAACATACCAACAAGTCACATATATCATAGAAAGTGCTGTTGGAATGAGTTGCCAATGTAGAATTTTACATCATTCACTTATGAAGTTCCATGATGGTTGCAGGCTTAGAATGAAGCTCTCTGTGTAGGCAATAGACAGTAAAAACAGCTCACTGGGTTTGGAAAAGAGCCATAGCCAGTTTTAGACCATGGTTGTCCAACTCTCATGTAGCCACGGACAATTAATCCTTTTAAAGCATCTATTTAAAATTCTAATTTGTCACCAGACTTCTTAAACTGAATTTAGCTTAATTGCAACTGACATAAACAAGCAGTTTTTAAACTCATATGCAGTTGCATTAAATTACGCAAAATCACAAGCATGCTTGAACTTAAGATAAGTTGAACCCAGCAGGATTTTTGGAGGAAATGGCCTAAGTGATGTTTAATGTGTTTGAAAAACACATTATCTTAACAAATGCGGTTTGAGCCCAGTCACTATCCGCTGAGAAATCCCATCACAGTTGCATATATTCACACTGCTAAAGTCTTTAACGTGCTGTCAAAATTATTGGAAATGATAGGGAATGTTTCGGTCAAATCTGTGAAATTGCTTAATGATCACATTTTAATGTTTGTTGTCAGTGTAAAATATTATTTAACATCCTATTTTGGTTAGGACCGTACAAATTTTCCTTAGAAGAAAAACTAGCATAACTGGAACTGGGTAAAAGACAGGAATCAAAAGGAAGGAAGGAAGGAATTTGACATAGTCCAGAGAATATGTTATCCTGAACATGATCCCTGCTGTCTTTGAGGTGAAAATATGTTTGAAACTCATAGACATTCATGAGGGGGAAATACTTTTCAAAGCACGTTTTCTTCAGCCGAGAAAACATCTCAGACTAGCGTTGATGGATAGCTATGATTTAGCAATGCAAACTTTACGTGTTGCGCGACTAACGTGATGACTTAAATGTGTAAACAAACCCGAGTGTCTTGTTGACGTCCCCACACTAGCACACCAGCAATGTGCTGAAATAAAGTTTCCTCAGTCTCACAGAGAGGGAGAATTAGCGTCATTTGTTGAAGAAAAATGTTCAAGTTTTACTTTTTTTTTTCAAAACGGCAAGAGTTAACAAATGTGCTTCTCACCCTTCAGAGTTACACAACATTAGCATTAGCATAATTTGTCAACAGACAACCATTTGTCTTCAATATGGCGAGAGTTAACTTATTCATGTTTCAGCCTTTAGAGTTAAATGTGGAAAAGACATTATACAGGTTCCGGGAATGTGGCAATGCAAACTATACATATTGCATGACTCGTTGACGCTCATGAGATGGGAAGTACTTTACAATGCATATCTTCTTCAGCCGTCTCAAACTAGCGTTGATGGATAGCTACGATTTAGCAATGCTAGCATTATGTGTACAATAAACATGACGACTTAAATGCATACACAACCAGGAGTGTGTCCATGGCCTCATGAAGGGGTTGCATAACTTTAGTTTTAGCATAATTTATCGACAAAAAAAAAAGGAAAGTAAAACTTGACAGTTTGTTTTGAAGACGGTGAAAGTTAATTCATGTGAGTGTGGCCTCACCGGGGGGGGGGGGGGGGGGGGTTACACAACATTAGCATTAGCATCCTTTGTTGACATAAACTAGAAAGTAAAACTTGACCAGTTGTCTTCAAAACAGCAAGACTTGATTCATGCACATTTCGTCCTTCAGAGTTACAGGCAATATACAGCTTCTAGCAAACATACTTGTTCATGTATGTCTTCTTTAGCCATGAAAACATGTCAAACTAACACTGATGGATTTATCAAACTAGCTATGATTTAGCAATGCTAACTCTGTGTTCCACGACTAATGTGTCATCTTAAATGTGTAAACAAACCTGCGTGTCTTGTTGACATCTGCACTAGCACACTACCGATATGCTGAAATAAAATGTCCACAACAGTGGTGATTACACATTATTAGCCCTAGCATCAATTGTCAACACAAAAATGTGAAGCAAAACTTGGCCAATTTGATGGCGACAGTTAATTTGTGCATGTTTCGCAGAGCTTAAAAAGGAAAAGACAATATGTAGTAATGCAAACTTAAAATGTTGCGCAAGTCGTAGATGCTCTTGAGATGAGAAATAATTTTCAAAACGTTTTCTTCAGCTGTGAAAAGGTCTAAAACTAGCGTTGATGGATAACTACAATTTAGCGATACTAGCTATGTTGCATGACTAGTCTGTGTAAACACTAGTTCATTAGCACATTAGTAATGTGCTGAAATAAAGTTTTCATGGCCTCACTTACATAACAATAGCATTAGCATCATTTGTCGACATATACTAGAAAGTAAAACTCGACCATTTGTCTTCAAGATGGCGAGAGTTCATTCATGAGCATTTCGGCCTTCAGAGTTAAACGCGGAAAAGACAATATACAGCTGCTGGGAATGCTGGGAAGCTACGAGAAGAATATATCACTGCTCTCCCAGAATCGTTCGGCGCTTGAGAACCGTTTGATCTTTCAATGAACAAGCAGGCCCGAAAAAAAAGATCCCAAAGCCCAACGTCATTAAATCTTTGCCGGTTTATTTGTGTAAGCGCTGGAGCTCAAGGAACACTGGGGTTGTAGGGGTGGTCTACAGCCCATTTGTTCCTGCTCAGCATTACCGGTGCTGGAATCCATTTCTAGTCTAGAGCGGTGGACGAGGGGGGTTGGAGGGGCCCTCTGAAGGCTTTGGAGGCAATGGCTTGGGACCCCTCTGGGTTACTGAGAGGGAACATTTGGATGCAGCTGTTTTTCAGTGGTCTAAATAGAGACGTTGTGCTGCCGCCCATGTCTCGGTCTTTCACTTTGCTGGAGAGCCATGTTTCAATAACTCAAGTGATATCCCTGCAAGCTGCCTGAGCCCTAGACTGGAATTCGTCTTACACTTGAGGACAAGTCAATCTGAAGTGTCAAAACTGGTCTTAATTTAAGACCCAAGAGCCCTCTGCTAATGATTCAGCTATGCTTACCACTCAATTATCTTCCTGATGATTTTTCAACACCTAAATCTCCCGTGAGAAAAGCTCAGAGAATTATTTTCCCAAGCATTCACTTTTGTAGATTTTTTTTTTTACTTTTTTCTTTTTTTTTGGAGCTTTGCTCTCCAGCCTCAGCTGAAAAATGTCATATATTGCAAAACAAGAAGAACAACAACAGAATATATCTGTCTTGTTTTGAAAAAAATCTTAAAATAAATAAATAACAATCAAGTATAAGATAATTAGAACTATTTTTAGTTATTCTCTCAAAATAAAGCTTATTATCAACACAATTACACTACTTTATGATTTTTCAACACTTAAAGGGAATTATTTTACAATCTTTCAGTTTTGTAATTTAGAATTTTTTTATTTATTATATTATAAATGTAATTAAAGAAATCAGTATTTCTGTCTTTTCAAATTGTATTTTATTTTAATATATTTTACTTTATTTTATTTATTTATTTTACCCCATTGGTAAGGTTTCCAACTGATACTCTCTACATTTTCCTATCATTACACAGTACACTTTTTATTTTATTTTATTTTATTCTTTACAACAAATTTTTCAGGTCAGGTCAACCCCTTCTTAAGGATCTGGTCAAGGAAGGAAAGCACTGCCAAGGGGAAATTGTTTGGAATGTGAGTCCATATGAATTCAAATAGCCTTGAAATAGTTTTAGACAGCTTTAACCTCAGCAAATTTGATGGAAACAAGCTCCTTCTGTAAAGACAATGTGGAACAGGGATAGATGGAGTTCCAAGACACTATTACAAAATCATAGACAAGTTGTACTGGTTGAGCTGTACTGAACAGCCAATAATCTAAAACACTGTATCAAAACCCATTCATTTCCAGTGAAGGACCTCTAGCGAGGTATTCAACTACTCTAATAAGCTATGAGCTAAATTATGGAGCACTTTTGAAGGTTATGTTTTGAAATTTTCTGAGGCTCATTGGCCAAAAGCATCTGAAGAATCTGAAAATACTTTTAAAATAGCTGAAATATGACTTGGACTGTAGGGAATATGTTACAAATAATTGTACACCCAAAAACCTACTGGATAATATTATCAGTGACATTATGAATTAGGAGGGTGTACATTCTCTGACAAATTATGACATTCCGCTGCTTCCTGTTATTAATTACATTTGATTCTTTATCTCTGTGGTTACTTCCCAAGATATCTCCAACTAGATGTCTTCTAATGTTCAGGAATGTTCTGTCCTGTGAAATGAGATAACCCCTGTTAAACTCTAAACAAATATCAATCTTAATTGTATGTGGGAGCACCAGTGTGTTTATTATCAGGGCCAAATTATTTTCTTTAATGTGTTTATGTAGCCAACTTTTTGCTTTTACTTTACTACATTCCAAAACATAATATCTTGCTTTTTATATATGTGACTACATTTCATTTAAAAAATTAAAAAATGTTCAATGTTATTTTGAAATGAAAAAATCACCTGCACCATAACGTAATAACAATATTATATTCATATGCAAATCATTATTTTGGATGATTGTTTTTCATGTACCAATTGAATTCGTTCACATTGAAAGCACTAAATGTTTCATTTGCAAACTGGACCGATCGCATTGCGAAATGTTAACTTTCAATTTCAACATATAAACTCGCAATTATCAAAAAAGGTCCAAATTGCGAAATCTAAGTTCAGAATTCTGAGGGAAAACAAAAGTAAAAATTGTGAAATGTTAATTTACAGTTGCAAAATAAACTATGTAAAACAATATATAAACAATAAAAAAGTCAGATTTGCAAGATATAAACTCTGAATTCTAAGAAAAACAAAATGGCGAAATGTAAGCTTGAAATTTTGAAAAAGCGTCAGAATTGCGAAATGTAAACTCGCAGTTGTGACAAACTCTCAATTCTGAAAAAAAGGTCCAAATTACAAAATGTAAGCTCACAATTCTAAGAAAAAAGTAAAAATTGTGAAATGTTAATTTGCAATTGCAATATAAATTTGCAGTTCTGAGAGAAAAAAAAGTCAGACTTGTGAGATATAAACTGTGAGAACAAAATGTCAAGATGTGAACTTGCAATTGCAACATAAACTTGCAATTCTGAAAAAAGGCCCAAATTGCAAAATGCAATCTCCGAATTTGCATGAGATGCTGAGATGTTAACTCACAATTGCGATACAAACTTGCAGTTCTGAGAAAAAAGTCAGAATTGTGAAATGTAAATTCACAACTATCTTTTATTATTATTATTATTATTTTGTGGTGGAAAAGAGCTTCCATAGTCAATCCAGTATGTCCAAAAGGTGCAACTGTATACGCTCAAAATGCTTGATAATAATAATAATAATAATAATAATAATAATTCATTACATTTATATAGCGCTTTTCTGCTTCTCTAAGCACTCAAAGCGCTCTACATTGTGATAGTTGATGTCTAGTTAATGATCTATAATAATTCATAATAAGGTCAGACCTTTTTATGCTCTATCCTGTCTGTTACTAGATCTTCAGAAGCCTGTTTTTAAACTAAAGTATTGTTTGCAACAGGATGCTGCACATCAAATTGCAATAACTAAATACTAAGTACTGCATTTGATATCAAAGTGCCTACAAATACAATACTTTGTATGTTTTAAATAAAACTTAAAAGCACTTTGTACTTTTACTGGAGAAACTTTTCATCATATTATCTGTATAGTAATTCAAGACTATGATTTGTATATTTCATCTACCAAAGCTAGTAATTCCCTTCTGAACCAAGGGATGGTAATAAATATCCTTGATTTTCTAAAACCATATGAGGAATTTTTATTGAAGATATCAGTTTTACTGTAAACTCACTGTATAGGACCATATATTTTTGTCAAAGGGGACATAAAGAGTATTTCAGAAGACCATGAAAGCCCTTTGTCAACAGCAGATAGTTTCCCTATGAGACGAGGGTGAGTAAATAATGACATAATTTCCATTTTTAGGTGAACTACTTCTTTAAGGCTCTGTGTCATTGTGGTTCTGTCATATCCCACAGTCCTCCAGCTCCCCCTCTCTCTCACTCATCTTTCTACCTCAGGCTTCTTCTTTTTCTATCGCTCGCTCCCACTCCATGTTCACATGTGGAGCTGATTAATCAAATTAATACAGTGCTGTGCTCTGGTTTGGAGATTTCTGGCAAGGCCGCTGTCTGTTTGTTTCCAGACGTCGATCCTCTAGTGGCCACTTTAAATTGAAGTTCTGCGTGTTGTAGAGCAAAATTCAATGTGCTGGTGAAATATATCTCAGAAAATTTGACTGGAGCCCTGAGCTCGATTCAGGTACCAGAGAGCCAGATGCAGTTAAAGCAAGTGACCTTACAGTGTCAATGACATTTGTTGGTTATTTGTTAGTTAGCGGATGTTTTTTTTTTTTTTTATCCAAAGGCAACTTCAGTACACTTGTTACACGGACAGTCTGCCTGGAGAGAGCTGGGCTTAACGGCCTCGCTCAGGGGAACAGAGGTGCGGACACAATTTGGAAGCTATTCCAGTGTTATTGACGAGTTAAACAGGGCTCTGTCTCTGCTTGGAAGGAACACCCAAAATCAGAAATGCTGTCATTATTCACTCTCACTCGCATGTCGTTCCAAACCAATGTGAGTTTCTGTCTTCCGTGGAACATGAAAGATGGATTTTTTTAGTCTGATTCGTGAACTGAAATGTTATAGTTTGACATGGATCGATTCCATTTCAGAATTTTGCTTTGCACACAGTGAAGAGTTTGATTCGAAATCAAAACTAACCCTATTAAATGAGAAAATAATTGTAGCCAAATATGTTTCAGGAGTTGGTAGTCCATTTGAAACTCACATTCTGGTATCGCCCGCTTTTCACATCCAATCAGTTCCTGATTGACACAAACAAGCTCGCTCATTTTTTTTTCTTGATGAATATTCTGATTCACTCTGAAACACATCAGATTATTGTAAATATAAGTTTTGTTGGTAACAAATGTGCAAATTCTGGTGGAGAATGTAGACTCTTTCTGCATGGCTTTTACAGTAATAAACTACATATAATTCTACATATTATTTACCTAAACATACTTTTATACTTTTATTCAGCAAGGATGCAGTCACAGAATCAAAGAATTCAGATCAAAGAAAAAAACTGCATCACAGTCTCCAGATAAATACTGTAGAGTTTTTAAATTGTAATAATGTTACACAATATTACCATTTTACTGTATTTTTACTGTATCAACAAATGCAGCCTTGGTTAGAGAATTCTCTAAGAAATGTTAAAATATCTTAATTATTCTAAACCTTTTTTATTCTGAACTTTTAATTTTTCAACCATAGTAGAAAAACGCTCAATTTCCCAGAATGCTCCAATTGTCTCCATGAAGTGGATAACGACATTATTATTTAATACAGGTATGGCGATCATTTTGTGGTGCATTTGAAAAATATACATTTTAAGTTTTGATAATGATGCTGTCATCTTCCTGTCATTCAAAGTCATAAACTGAAAGGAAACCAGTTTTTAAAATCGGAATTTCGTGGGAACCCCGATGCCGCAAACTTCAATAGTCATTTTTGTTTGTTTGTATTAAAATGTATGTATAGAACATGAGAAATTCATTATCACTCGTTTACTCCACCAGTCCAACCAAAATAAAAGTAAGACCTGCTTTAGAGTCTTGATTCCTCACAAAATCCTTGCCGTGTGCACATTTTTTGGAAATGCAGGCATAAACACTATAAAGCTGCTTAATAAAACATTTACATCATTAAAAGAAAAGCCATAAATAAAATGCATTTCAGAAGGATATCAGGAAGGGCTGGACCATTGTCACAGAATTTGAACCTAATTATCATAAGCCTCTACCCCCTCTAAATGTTAGGATATGAGCAATCAATCACAAAACGCTTATTAGCCTAGAGCCCATCCTGCCTTTATTCTTTTGCAATTGCGTGGAATTTCTGCTTGAAGAGTTTGCTGCAACATTCGCATCCCAGGCAGAATTGTTTGCAGTAAGTTTCCCACACCACAAAATGCTGCAAGATGTTGGAAATGTCATCACCTTTTCAAGTTCCTCTCCCACAACCTACTTTTTCAAGCAGCCTCCCATGTGTAACTAATTAGCTGCAAAACTTGGGCTAATTTTATTTTACCCAATTGGTGTCCAAAGCTTCTTTTTTTTCCTTCGTGCTATAAAGTTGCCATGCTCTGTGTGGATCTCCAAAGTTTCACTGTGAACTGTGCATACGCTTCTGCTGTAGGAAAAGGAAAACAGCTTTTTGGCTTCTATAACAACTCATTTTTTTAGGTCTCGGTAGAGGAAACATGCAAACATCTTAGATTTAACCAGATCTGAGGAAGCGGTTGTTCGAGAAAATAGCTGTCGAGGGCCTCAGGTAAGGCTTTTTCTGTACTTCCATTAGTGCTGATCTTGCACTAACACCTTATTCCTCTTTATCTGTCAGAACCGCCAGATGTTGGATGCCACTGCACAGCATGAACGGAGAGCTCGCTTTGCGTCTGTTCAGCAACATGTTTGACAGGGTGAATACAACCCTGCCAAGTGTCCTGAAACTGCCTAGTAATTGGTAATGCTCCAACACTGTATGAAGCCATCAATTAATTAATCTCGTACTTCCGTGTTTAACTATTTCGAAACAAAAACAGCCCCTATGGACAAAGAACATGTGCTGTTTACCAAAAAGTGACTGTGATGTAAAATGTTGGTCAACATTCAAGGTAGGTTTTGGCATTTTTTTAGTTAAGAGGCCAGTTAAAAGACCAGCATATACTAAATGAAGCAAGAATGCATTCAAAATCTAGTTTAAATCAAAGCTATAAGTTATAAGCTATAGTTGTAAATGTAGTTTTTGCATTCAAGTCCATATATGTTTTTGAAAACAATGGAAGCAATCAAAATCAACAAATATATATATTTTTAAAAAACATAATGAAATATTCAATTATAAAATGTAATGTGGTGCGTCCTCTCCAAAACCAAAATATATGTATGTGTATGTATATATATATATACACAATCTGAAGTCATTAAGTCTCTTAAAAATATTGTATATAATAAAATAAAAATAAAATAAAACTTATGACCACGCATGGTGAGCTGTTGTAAAATGTGTTGTAAAATGTCATGTAGTGCGATTCCCCAAAATCTACCATTTTGTAAATAAATATAACTTGATGAAAAACTTTTTTTTATTATTTATTATTTTATTTTGACCTCTAATAAATAATAATAAAAGATTATGGCAAATATTTGAGAGGTATGAAATTTTAGATTTTATGCTTCCAAAGAAATATTATTTAAGAAATAAAGGGGGAGGGGACATGCATTAAGATTTGAAAAACAAGCCAATCACAGATGTGTATTAAAACATCTCAGTTACATATGTAACCCTCGTTCCCCTTTCAGTCGGTCACTCCGAGTCACGTCGGATGACCGACGAAATTGGGATCTCGCCAGAGAGACCAATCCACTTCGAGTGTAACTAAACGAGCCAATGGACATTGGCATGCGATCATTGCATCCAGCTGCCGCTGATCACTGCGTGAGCATAAGAGGCAGCGGGTACACCGCATTAATTCTTCCTTTTCGCTTCGGAGCTGAGCGGCGGTGCATCCCCTGCGTGCTTCAGCACTGAAAGAGCAAATTTCTCTAAAAGAGTAACACGGGTGATCGCGTCTTTTTAAAGATATCCTATCACCCGTGCGTTTCTGGGTGTGGTCGTTTCCTGGCGCCTCAGGACGGTCACGATTGCTGCCTCACGTGCCTGGGCATTCAGCACGCTGAGGAAGCTTTCGTGGATGGTTCATGTTCTTCTTGTGGGGACATGACCATCTCGGAGTTGCGTAATAGACTCCGTTATGTCAAACATGGCGTAGTCCCTCTGCCTCTGCCGTGATCCAGCGTTCGTCCTTGCACCCGGGGTGACGCTGCGTCGGGTGGAGTCAGAGGTAATTTGAGGATCACGGTGAGGGCATCCCCAAGTGGAGCTCCTCACCCCTCAAGCACTCCGCAGCCGGTGGAGCTGCCGAAGGAGCGTGCTGGACTGGGTGCACCAGGCCTTTCCTTCGGTGCCCCCTCTGACAACCAGATGTCGATTGCTGCATCGGAGGGCGAGCCCTATCTCTCCGGGGATGACGACTCGGCTGCGTTGCCCCCTTTGGGTGTGGTAGCGTTGTCCGAGCCAGACCCAGAGATGGCGGCTATGCTTTCCCGGGCCGCCGAGAATGTCGGGCTCGTGTGGAATCCTCCACTGCGTCCCGATCCTTCGAGGTTGGACGAGTGGTTTCTCGGGGGGAGTCGCGCTGAGAACCCCCCTCTGGTGCCATTCTTTCCGGAAGTGCATGAGGAGCTTATAAGATCGTGGAAGGCACCTTTTACTGCCCGAAACAAATCTTGTGGCTCCTCCTCCCTCACCACCCTCGATGGTGGGGCCGCCTTGGGGTACGCGGGCATCCCCTCGGTGGAGCGGTCTGTGGCCATGCAACTGTGTCCAACAGCCGCTACCACCCTGCGGGGTGACCGTGTCTCCCCTCACGGGCCTGTAGGTATGCGTCAGGTTTAACTGGCAGTGCTTATAGAGCCTGTGGGGAGGCGGCTTCTGCCCTCCACGCCATGGCGTTACTGCAGGTCCACCAGGCCAAAGCCCTGAAAGACCTGCACAAGGGTGGTCACGACCTGGTGGTTCTACATGAGCTGCGTGCTGCGACGGACCTCGCGCTTCGAGCGACGAAGGTGACCGCACAGTCTCTGGGTCGTGCGATGTCCACGCTAGTGGTCCAGGAGCGCCATTTCTGGCTGTGCCTCGCTGACATGGAGCAGGAGAAGGTACATTGCCTGAATGCTCCTGTGTCACAGACCGGCCTCTTCGGCGACGCTGTCGAGAGCTTTGCCCAGCAGTTCTCGGCAGCACAGAACCAGACTGAGGCCATCAAACATGTCATGCGCCGGAGGGAACCTGCTGCTTCCACCCCGGCTGCAGTCCCTCAGCCTGCTCGTCGCTGTGGGCGCCCCCCTGCGGCCGCCCCCGCTCCCACGCAGCCGCAGCAGCCTTCCACCGGGCAGCATTGTGGAGCTGGTCGCAGACAGGACGCTCAGCCTGTCCAGCCCCCGTCAAACCTTGGCGGCAAGCGCAAGTGCAAGAGGCCTGAGACGGGTGACCCAGAGATGGAGGCATCGGGAGATGGAGACCGCACCACTCCCTCCCCCGGAGGAGGGCCGGGTGGAGAATCTTTTGTTTCAGTTGCTTTTGTTCCGCCACTGGCCCAGCAGCCAGCGGTACCCAGAAAGATCAAAAGAGCGATTTCCTCTATCTCTGGGTCTCAAGGGGAGGAGAGTGGTGAACCGTGCATCACGGGATCGCGTCCCTCCTCCTCTCTTGCCAGGCAGCAGGTGGTTGCCCAAGAGCAACCCTCCTGCCCATTCGTAGAACCAGGTAAGGGTGGTAGCACACGAGTCCCCGCTTCAAGTCGTCAAACGCCGGGCTGTCACAAGCCTCAAGCCGGGTTCCTGTGTTTCCTCCCGCACGAGGAGGAATCAGGTGAGTGTTACACTACACACCCAGACCCCGCCACCTGCCGTCACAGGCCAGGCTGTCACAGGCCCCAGGGCGGGTCTCTGTGTTCCACCTCGCTGCCCTTCCGCGGGTACGTCGGTGGCCCCTCTGGTCCCGCTGGCACGGTCTCTCGGAGCCTGGCTAGCACTCCCCAGTCCGTCTCGGTGGCTCCTGCGAACCATCAGACTCGGCTACGCGATTCAGTTCGCCTAGTGTCCCCCCAAGTTCAGGGGCATGCGGTTCACTTCAGTCAAAGCCATCGATGCCCCTGTGTTGCGGGTAGAAATCGCAGTCCTGCTGGCGAAGGACGCGATAGAGCTGGTCCCTCCAGCCGATATGAGGTAGGGTTTTACAGCTCTTCCTTCATTGTGCCCAAGAAAAGGGGTGGGTTACGACCGATCTTGGATCTGCGAGTTTTGAACCGTGCACTTCACAAGATGCCGTTCAAGATGTTGACGCAGAAACGCATTTTCGGGTGCGTCCGTCCCCTAGATCGGTTTGCAGCTATCGACCTGAAGGACGCGTACTTTCATGTCTTGATTCTTCCGCGACACAGGTCATTGTCTCTTTTCTCTGCATGGAGTTGGATTCGGTCAATCAGACAGCACGCCTCACCCAGGAACGTGCTCAGTCGGTGCTGAACTGTCTCAAGACTTTATCAGGCAGGACGGCGGTCCCACTGAACCTCTTTCAGAGGCTCCTGGGGCATATGGCTGCAGCTGCGGCCATAGCTCCGCTCGGTCTGCTCCATATGAGACCGCTTCAGCACTGGCTCCATGGCCGAATCCCGAGGTGGTCGTGGAAACGCGGTACTCACTGGGTTCAGATTACACCGGTGTAGCGTTCTAACCACATATTATCTTTATTTTAGCTTTTAGGGAATCACTCTTAAGATGATTATATGATTAATTGCTATTAATCAGAATATCCAACTTATACCCGGTTAACGATACCTTATTAACGACTTGTCCAGCAAGTATTAAAATCAGCACGTTATTTCTTAACCATTTGTCTATCTTATTCGCTGGCCAACGATAAAACAACCCAAATAGTTAACTTTAGTTATCAAGCTCATGAGCGTATGTAACGCGATCTTTTTGGCAAATAATTACGATTTGCAAAATCACATAGCACAGACAAGAGATTTCTTAATGGAATCAAAGTTTATTTACTACTCTAACACACTACTACACTAGACAACACAAAACAAAAGACATAAACACACACATTCGTTGCAATGGATTGTTCTGATCTGAAGAGAGTTCGAGACGGACTGTGCGCTGATTGGCTGCTTGGTAGGTCGTGTCACGAGGGTACTCTTCAGTGGTTGGAGAGCTTCGTTCTGACTCGATGAAGCGCTCAGGAAGTCGTTCGTTCTTGGCTTCAGATGTTAGTTTCTTTCAAAGTTGAACTTTGATCGCGGTGGCAATGCTCAGCCGTGATGTTAGTGGCCAGAAGCGCTTTGCAGTGCGTGAGCAGAACGAGAGACGAGCGAGGTGAGCTTAAGCTCTGCTTTTCAGTTTCCCTGTTTCTCCGTTCCCTCTTTCAGGGAACGAGGGTTATATACGTAACCGAGACGTTCCCTGAAGGAGGGAACGGAGACGTAACGTTAGAGTGACTCACCCGAGAGCCCAATCACCTTCGAGTGTTAATAAAACAAGCTAATGACACCCCGCCCTGAAGCGCGGGTATAAAAGGAGAGCGCGTGCAAACGCACATAAGTTTTTCGCTGAGGTGCCGAGACTGTGAGCCCCGGCCGTACAGCGGTGGTACAGCAACTGTGACGACGGGACGTTACGTTTCCATTCCCTCCTTCAGGGAACGAGGGTTACATACGTAACCGAGACGTTCCCTTTCAGTCAGTCACGTTCGACGTAACGTCAGACTGACTGATGAAAATGGGATCCCTATGAAAACGCCACTATTGCTGACCCTCTCCAGTACCCTGCGGAAGCTGGCAAGTCCCCCCACACCAGTTGGGACAGAAGATAGGACAGGGCTTAGGTAGAGATGACAGGCACTGCTGTTCCGTACAGTGGGTCTGGATAACACTGGGAAAGCGTACTCTAAGTAGGGGAATGCTACGGAAGCCACATCCTGCGTAAAGGAGGTACCATGTGGAGGTTACACATATGGACTGGCCAAGGGCAGTACTACATATGGAAGTCTCTGAGGTAGACTCAGCCAGCCTGTGGTGAGATCAATTCACAGCAGAGATGGCAGAAGGTCTCTGCCAGGGAAAGATACGGGCTCACCGTGAGGGGAGCAGTACCGTGGAAGAAAACACATGTGGGATCACCTGAAGGGGAGTCATGTAAGTCATGATTGGCTTGTTTTTCAAATCTTAATGCATGTCCCCTCCCCCTTTATTTCTTAAATAATATTTCTTTGGGAGCATAAAATCAACAATGTCAGGGTGATACAACTGTCCTGACACTAAAATAAAGAAGACATGCCTCTCAAATATTTGCCATATTGCCATAATCTTTTATTATTATTTACTAGAGGTCAAAATAAAATAATAAAATAAAGTTTTTCATCAAGTTATATTTATTGTTAGATTTTGGGGAATCGCACCGCATGACATTTTACAACCAACAGCTAACCATGCATTGTCATAAGTTTTATTTTATTATATACAATATTTTTAAGAGACTTAATGACTTCAGATTGTAAATATATATATATATATATATATATATATATATATATATATATATATATATATATATATATACATACATACATATATTTTGGTTTTGGAGAGGTCGCACCACATGACATTTTATAATTGAATAATTCATTATATTTTGATTTTGTATGCTGATTTTGATTGCTTCCATTGTCCTCATTTGTAAGTCGCTTTGGATAAAAGCGTCTGCTAAATGACTAAATGTTAAAAATCTATCTATCTATCTATCTATCTATCTATCTATCTATCTATCTATCTATCTATGTAGTTATGTAGGTATACACAAGGCCTGAGGAAAATATGTTATTACTCTTTACTTGCTGGTTACAGCACATGACATTTTTAGAGTCACTAACTTTAAACTATTATAAGAATAGTTTTCAAAAACATATATGAACTTGAATGCAAAAACTACTTTTACAACTATAGCTTATAACTTATAGCTTTGATTTAAACTAGATTTTGAATGGATTCTTGCTTCATTTAGTCGCGCTAGTATATGCTGGTCTTTTAACTGGACTCTTAACTAAAAAAATGCCAAAACCTACCTTGAATGTTAACCAACATTTTACATTACAGTCACTTTTGGGTAAACAGCACATGTAATTTGTCCATAGGGGCTGTTTTAGTTTGGAAACAGTTGAACAGGGAAGTATTTTTTAAATTAATTATCAATTCAATTGGGCCAGGTTTGGTGTCTCTTATCAATATGTGTCTCCTAACTGGCTCTGTTACTGCCAGTCTTAAAGTCGCTATGGTCACTCCTCTGCTCAAGAAGTCAGATTCCAGATTCTGCTCAAGAGTCCTCTGTCCTAAAAAATTTTTGTCCAATTTCTGTCTTACGTTTTATTTCAAAAGTTTTGGAGAAAATTGTGCTGAATCAATTTCAATGTTTTCTGTCAAGTAATTGTATTTATGAGGTTTTTCAATCTGGTTTTAAGTCTGTTCACAGCACTGAGTCCGCCCTGTTGAGAGTGTTAAATTATATTTACCTCTCTACTGATTCCGGAGACTCTGTGGTTCTTATTCTTCTAGATTTATCGGCCGCTTTTGATACCGTAGACCACTCCTCATTATTATCTAGATTGGAGTCTTGGGTAGGTCTAAAAGCTAACGTCCTGAAATGGTTTCAGTCATACCTGTCTGACAGAAAGTTTTTAGTGAAGCTGGGTAATTTTACCTCTTCCCCTGCACCTCTGACCTGTGGCCTTCCACAAGGCTCTATTTTAGCTCTCTCACTATTTTCTCTCTACATGCTACCTCTGGGCTCTATTCTGCGTAAACATGGCGTGACTTTTAATTTCTACGCAGATGATACTCAGATATGTTTACCAATTAAAAGAAAAAATTCCACTGCGATTATTTCTCTTCTGCAATGTCTAGAGGAGGTTAAATCATGGCTAGCCCAAAATTTCCTCTTCCTAAATGAAGACAAGACTGAGGTAATTGTTTTTGGTCCCAATGAGAACTCTCAGTGTATAAGCCCTGAGTTGGAAAGTTTATCCGTTTTTAGATCCTCACAGGTTCGGAACCTAGGAGTTCTTGTTGACCAGCATTTAAAATTTGATAAACATATCTCTTCTGTTATCGGATCCAGTTTTTATCAGCTTTGCTTACTGTCCAAAATTAAATATTTTCTCACTCCTAAAACTCTAGAAATGGCTGTTCACGCTTTTGTTACGTCTCGTCTAGATGACGAGCAATTCTGCAATCTACTGCAATTATTTATACTAATCTCTAGAGGCAGGGCATTCCAAAGTCGGGGCCATGCATGCTCACCTCTACGCTTAAGCCTAATGTGAGGGACTACCAACAAAGCCTGGTCACAGGATCCTAGGCTTCTGGAAAGAGTGTAGAGATGAAGAAGATCAGAGAGGTAGACAGGGGCTAGGTTGTGTAGGGATTTATATACAAAGAGGAGAATTTTAAAGTCTATTCTCTGACAAACCGGCAAACAGTGTAAGGATTTAAGAACTGGGGTGATGTGTTCATGTTCACGACACTTTAAAAGAAGTCTGGCTGCAGCATTTTGAACAAGCTGAAAATGTGCAAAGAATTGCAGTAATCTAGACGAGACATAACAAAAGCATGAACAGCCATTTCTAGAGTTTTAGGAACAGCTGGCAGTGGGATGTGTCCGGGGAGGCAAACAGGTCTACTTGAGCGCCTCTGAAGCGTCTCCAAATCAGATGGACTACCTTGGGGTAGAGTTGCCATTCTCTCAGTAGGGCGGGCTGATGTGAGAGCTCGTCAGCTGCATGATTGAGCTTGCCCGGGACATGAACGGCGCGAAGCGACCTCAAATGCTTCTGACTCCAAAGGAGGAGATGGCAGGCAAGTAGCGACATGCGACGGGAGCATTTTGAAGCGATGCAGAGCAAGCCATACTGCTAGCAACTCGAGGCAATTGATATGCCACTTCAGTCAGGGCCCTGTTCAGAGCCCTGCAGCGGCATGTCCATTGCGCATGGCACCCCAGCCCATGGCAGAGGCATTTGTTGATACAAAAACATGCCTGGACATTTGCACTAGGGGAACTCCTGCCCGAAGAAAAGCAAGATCTGACCACGGGCTGAAGGTGTAACGGCAGGACGGAGTGACTGAGACCCGGTACGTACTGCGTCGCCATGCCCATCTCGGGACCCGGATGTGAAGCCAATGCTGAAGTGGTCTCATATGAAGCAATCCAAGCGGCGTAACAGCGACTGCGGATGCCATATGCCCCAGGACCCTCTGAAACTGTTTCAGTGGAACCGCCCTCCTGTGCTGGAAAGACTCCAAGCAGTTCAGCATCGACTGAGCACGCTCTACTGAGAGACATGCTGTGAGTTTGACAGATTCCATGCCGAGAAAAGAGATCCTCAGCACAGGGGAGTGTTTGCTCTTTTCCCAGTTGACCCGAAGCCCCAACCCGCTGAGGTGGCTGAGCACCTTCAGGTCGATCGCTGCGAACCAATCGAAGGGACGGATGCATTGAAAGATGCATTTCTGTGTCAACATCCTGAACGCGAGCTTGTGAAGGGCCCGGTTCAGAACACGCAGGTCCAAGATTGGTCGTAACCCACCGCCTTTCTGGGGTACGATGAAGTAGGGGCTGTAGAACCCTGACTTCATCTCGGCTGGAGGGACTGGCTCTATCGCATCCTTCGCCAGCAGGACCGCGACTTCTGCACACAAGACAGGAGCATCTTTGTTCAACACAGAGGTGAACTGAATGCCCCTGAAATTGTGAGGACGCCGGGCGAACTGAATCGCGTAGCTGAGTCTGATAGTTCTCAGCAGCCAGCGAGACGGCCTGGGGAGTGCTAGTCAGGCCCCCAGAGACCGTACAAGCGGGACCAGGGGAGCTACCGACGTACCCTCAGTAGGGTAGCGAAGTGGAGCAAAGGGGCCCGACTCAGAAGGCAGTACGTCCCAAAGTGGGGTCTGAGTGCAAGGTGTGACACTTACCTGGCTCCACGGCTGGGCAGGAGGCTGGGGAGAAGGCATCACATCCTCGGACCGGACCCTGCTGCCCACTAGCGAAAGGACAGGGGGACAGGAATGTGTAGACTGTGTCTCGTGCACTGCCATCCTCGCCCTCTTGGGACCCAGAGAAAAACGAAACTGCTCTTTTTTTGAGGTTTTGGGTACCACTGGCTGGGGAGCCAGTGGAGAAACAGAACAAAAAGGAAACAAAAGATTCTCCACTCGGCCCTCCTCCGGGGGAAGGAGTGGTGAGGTCACCATCTCCTGAAGAGCAGGATCCAAAGACTTCACCGCTCAGCGACGAGCAGACGGAGGGGCTGCAGCCGGTGGTGGGGTGGAGACAGCAGCGGACCGCCAGGGCAGGAGGTGTCAAAATGCCTCCTTCTGCTTCTGTGCGGCAGAGAACTGAGAACGGAGCCCTCCACTGCTTCGCCGAATAGGCCGGCCTGGGAGATCAGGGAGTCCAAGAAGCGATGCTTGTCAGCCTCCCTCAAATCCGCCAAGGTCAGCCATAGGTGGCGATCCTGGACCACTAATGTGGACATCGTCTGACCCAGGGCCCACGCTGTGACTTTCGTCGCCCTTAGGGTGAGGTCCGTCGCAGTACGCAGTTCCTGCAACACACCTGGGTCAGCACCATCCTCGTGCAACTGCTTTAATGCCTTGGCCTGGTGGACTTGCAGGAGGGCCATGGCGTGCAGGCTGGAAGCGGCCTGTCCAGCAGCACTGTAAGCCTTGGCCGTTAGAGCGGACGAGAACTTACAGGCCCTGGACGGAAGGCGTGGATTACCCCTCCAGGCGGTGGCCCTTTGCGGGCAGAGCTGCATGGCAATAGCGCGCTCGACTGGGGGGGATCTCCACATACCCTTTGGCCACCCCACCGTCGAGGGTGGTGAGGACGGAGGAGGCGCCAGGCCTGTTTCGGGCAGAAAAAGGTGCTCTCCAAGAACTAGTCACCTCTTCATGCAAAGGAACTGGAGGTGGCTGCCGGCGATCGGCCTGCGCCCCCAGGAACCAATCATCCAGCCTTAAGAATTTGGGAAAAGGAGGAGGCCTCCAGTGCAGCCTGATGCTGTCAGTGGCACGGGAAAGCATAGCAGTCAGCTCTGGATCTGACTCGGGCAAAGCCATTCTTCCTGACGGAGGCAGCACTGCCGAATCGTCATCTCCAGAGCCTAGCTCACCCTCCAAAGCAGCGATCGACATCTTGTCATCCGCTGGTGCTCCGAACGAGATGCTGGGCCCCGCCCTGCCCGAGGATCCTCGTGGAGCTCTTTTAGATATTGCTCTTTTAGAAAAAACACTCTTTTAGAGAAAGTGGTGAAGCGCCCAGGGGAGGTCGCGGCACGACCGCAGTTTGATAGGCTGCAGCACACCGTGAGAGAAGCAGCAACACTGGATCGGCAACCCCCGCTGACACGCCGTAACACCAATGCGGAGACTTGCTGTCTGGAAACACTTTCGGAGATTCGCTGAAAAGGCTCGGCTCCGAAGCTAAAAGCTGATGTGCATTTGCACGCACTCTCCTTTTATATATATATATATATATATATATATATATATATATATATATAACTGTATTATTAGCATATTTTGAATGAACAAAAAGTGGCAAAAAAAATTATAATTGACCCTTGTGCTGATTTGATGCTGGCCATTCAACAGATAGATAGATAATTTAATTAAATAATACATTTTAAATGTTATTTATTTATGTTTTTGTTTGTTTGTTTGTTTGTTTTTTCAGACTGGTTTGGCCAAGTTTTGCTGATGAGCTAGTTACAGAGTTTGACAGCAAACATACTGGGGACCAGCATCTAAAACACAACATATCCCTCCTGAAATGGCTACAAGCAGTTGGTTTAAGGTGATTTAGCAGGTCTCACTAGCTGGCAGGTTCACAAAACCACTTTAAAACCATACACTCATTTAAGTAATGACCAGCAATGCAAACAGGTATCCGTATCAATCCTGCTAGAGAACCGTTCGGTTTTACAGATGACTAATTGGAACGCACATCATAATTGTGATCGCTTACACCCATCAATCATAAACGGACCCACCAAATTTAGGAGGTCTGGCAACATGATGATGTATTGTGAAATCAAGCGAACATGATGAAACCATTTCTCAAAGCCTGCAGATGTTGTCATTGTTTAAGATTTTGGCCTTTGGCTAACGTTAAAGCGAGGACTAGGTCTCGGCTTTCAAAGGCTTCAATTAATTTCCCGTTTATCTGGATGTTTACCCCCGAATGTAGCTGTTTTCACGAGTCTCATGTCACGCTGGATGTTTTCACGAAGGTGGCTTGGCTTCCTCTGAGCTCTGGCTCCAGTCGTGCTCAACATGTGTCTCCCACATTGACCAGGGGCCATTGCTTTCTGGTGTACCGTTAGCAATTAGCTCATCTCAACAAGTGCTGGCAAGAGTTTAGAGGGAATGGCTGATACGCAGCTCGAGCACATCACATCCGCGTGAAGACGAGAAGAAAAAGCAGCAAAACAACATAATTATCAAAAGATGTCCAACAAGTCTTCTTTAGAGCCGTTGGCTTGGGTTCCTCTCCTTTGGTGAGTTCGCTTCAGCTCAGACACGAAGGGAAAGGGGAAGCAGGTTTGAAATTAAAACATGCCGAGCCGGCGCTGGGTTCGTAACTCAGGAGCTGAAGAGACAGGGAGAGGAGAACGGGATTGATTACAGCGTTGCGTCAGATAGACTTACCGATAATCTGATGGTCTATCTGCGCTCATACGTCTTCATCTATCATCCTACCTCATGGCTTTCAGCACGGGCTCACAGATAGATCCCCCGTGCAATGTGCGGGGGCCCCAGGGGGCTGCATCCACGCATATGTGCTCCTTAGGCTATTTACACAAGGGTCAGACATTCATCAATCCATCAGCCATGCCATCCACTCCACTTTAAGATGAATTGTCTATGGACGCTCATCAAAAACTCATTAATGGAGGAAAACTTTTAGAGCGGATCACTCGTTGGGGGTTTTTCTACCAATAAAGCACTGACACCATATGGAAAAAAGAACGAATTAAGCTTAAAAACACCCTTATCTATAGTATACTTCACTTATTACAGAAATAATATACTTTAGTGCAAAATGAATATTATGTTTTCACACATTAATGTGTTTTCATTTAATTATAAATAACACGCACTTATAGTAAAAAATTTATATTAAATGCAGCTGGCGCACTTAAATGCAACTTTATGTAAGATTACATAATTACTTCTATTGTCTTATGAAATATGGTTAAAATACTGTTGAATGTACTGACGATCATTTATGGTACGCTAAAATGCCCTGAATGTCATGTATTTAAATTGAAATTTGGTACATTTAAAATGTATTAACACTACAATTAAAAATATAATCAAGTATTTTACATGTACTCTAGTTTGTTAATCGACATCAATATAAGTCGATATGTTCTTTAAAATATTTTAAATTATAATTTTTTGTTGTGCTTTAAAGTACAAATTTTATTAAATTAAAATCATATCAATAGTAACAAATGTAGACAGGATGATGACAGGACGAAATGTGAGAATAATATTAATATTATTAATTGACTAATTTAATGTAAAAAAAAAAACTATGGAAAAGAGCAGCATGAACATTCTTCAAAACATGTCCTTTAATGCAAAATATGGAAAAAAAAATTAAAATAAAATAACAGATAAACAATTACAAACAATTACAAAAATGGTAAGGAAATCCAATATAAAAGGTATAATTTAATAACTTAACATGATTTTTAACAATTATACACATTTGAATAATTTATTAATAATTTTAAAATTGTAATATATATATATATATATATATATATATATATATAATTAAATCATATATTTAAATATTTATTTGTTGTGCTGTTGTCTCGGTCGGTGGTTGTAGTAATAGGCGCCCACACAAGAGAATAACAAAAAAGGTATATTTAATAGCATCAACGCACTCTAAACCATTTACAACATTAAGATCCGACAAACACAGAGGGAGAACTGAGGACTTATAAAGGGAGTGGAACAAACGAGGAAACAAGGTAATTAATAGAACACAGGTGATGAATATAACTAATTAACAAAACTGGGTCATGAACTAAAACAGGAAGAACCAAATATGGGCAGAAAGGAAACTAAACAGAAACAGATATATTACAGTATCTCCCCCTCCCGGAAGGTGCGTCCCGCACCGTAACAGTAACATCAGGGAGGGGGGGGCGGGCGTCCTGGAGGCTGGAGCAGGACCAGGATAGGACAGGGGAGCCTCCAGGACGGATCAGGAGCCTTGGGAGACCATGGCAGGACTGGAGATTCGGGAGGCCATGGCGGATCTGGAGCCTTGGGAGGCCATGGCAGGACTGGGGATTCGGGAGACCATGGCGGATCCGGAGCCTTGGGAGGCCATGGCAGGACTGGACATTCGGGAGACCATGGCGGATCCGGAGCCTTGGGAGGCCATGGCAGGACTGGAGCCTTGGGAGGCCATGGCAGGACTGGAGATTCGGGAGGCCATGGCGGATCTGGAGCCTCAGGAGTCCATGGTGGATCAGAGTCCTTGGGCGGCCTTGGCGGATCGGGGTCCTTTGTGGCCTTGGCCTTTGGCCTGGCCACACAGACTGGGACTATATGGCCCCCCCCCCAAAATTTCTTTGGGAAAGTTCCCCTCTGGGGGCCACATTGGAGGAGAGGGCTCTTGGGGGCGCTCGGGAGGAGCGGGCACTTGAGGGCGCTCTGGAGGAGCGGGCACTTGAGGGCGCTCTGGAGGAGCGGGCACTAGAGGGCGCTCTGGAGGAGCGGGCACTAGAGGGCGCTCTGGAGGAGCGGGCACTTGAGGGCGCTCTGGAGGAGCGGGCACTTGAGGGCGCTCTGGAGGAGCGGGCACTTGGGGGCGCTCTGGAGGAGCGGGCACTTGGGGGCGCTCTGGAGGAGCGGGCACTTGGGGGCGCACGGGAGGCGCGGAGCTGGACGGAACCAGCGGAGACGAAGGAGAGCTGGACGGGACCAGCGTAGATGCAGGAGGGCGCTCTTGCAGCGCAGACACTTGAGGGCGCTCTTGCAGCGCAGACACTTGAGGGCGCTCTTGCAGCGCAGACACTTGAGGGCGCACGGGAGGCGCGAAGCTGGATAGAACCAGCGGAGACGAAGGAGCGCTGGACGGGACCAGCGGAGACACAGGAGGGCGCTCTTGCGGCGTGGACTCTTGAGGACGCTCTTGCAGCGCGGATTCAAAGGGGCGCTCTTGTAGCGCGGACATTAGAGGGCGCACGGGAGGCGCGGGGCTGGACGGGACCAGCGGGAACTCAGGTGGGCTGGACGGGACCAGCGGGCACGCAGGTGGGCTGGACGGGACCAGCGGGAACTCAGGTGGGCTGGACGGGACCAGCGGGAACTCAGGTGGGCTGGACGGGACCAGCGGGAACTCAGGTGGGCTGGACGGGACCCTCTTGCGAGGTGCGGGGATAGGCGGACACAAACGAGGAGCAGGCACAGGATGGCACTGGCGAGGAGCAGGCACTGGATGGTACTGGTGAGGAGTAGTTTCTGGCGTGAGCATGGGAGCCGAGAATTCCGGGGGAAGAGCCTCATCCAATAGCCCCCTGTCCTTAACCTGAGGCGTAGGCGGCGGAACCCTCTTCACCGCAGCTGGCGCAACGTTCATCGGCCTTTTCGGCGGCTTCCTCCTCGCCGCGGGCGGAACATTCATCGCCGTGTACGGCGGGATCCTCTTCGCCGCGGACGGCGCAACGTTCATCGCCCCTTGCGGCGGAATCCTCCTCGCCGTGGGCGGAACATTCATCGCCGAGTACGGCGGGATCCTCTTCGCCACGGATGGCGAAACTATAGGGTTGGGCAGGCGGGAAGAGCCGTTGGCGAGGTATGTGGAGGACCCCGGCGAGGAATGAGCTGGGGAGACGCTGTGCGTTCCTGCTGGAGCAGAATGACGAGTTTGGGGAATCTCCTCGACTTCTTCGTCGAGTCCATTGAGGAAGAAGATTAAGTTAATGAGCTCGATCAGGGAAAAATCACCTCTTGGAAGATCGCAACGTATTACCTCGTCATCCAACCCCAGCAGGAAACGCGCACCCAGAGCTGCGTCGTGCCAGCTCACCTGGTTGGCGAGCTCGAGGAAAACCTCCACATATCGCGCCAACCTCAGGCCGCCTTGCCGTAACCTGCACAGCGCGACTTCAGCCGGAGTCATAATTTCAGTGGTCACCGGCGTTCGTCTGGTTTTCTGTCTAGGTCGGATCTTCTGTCTCGGTCGGTGGTTGTAGTAATAGGCGCCCACACAAGAGAATAACAAAAAAGGTATATTTAATAGCATCAACGCACTCTAAACCATTTACAACATTAAGATCCGACAAACACAGAGGGAGAACTGAGGACTTATAAAGGGAGTGGAACAAACGAGGAAACAAGGTAATTAATAGAACACAGGTGATGAATATAACTAATTAACAAAACTGGGTCATGAACTAAAACAGGAAGAACCAAATATGGGCAGAAAGGAAACTAAACAGAAACAGATATATTACAGCTGTACAGTAAAATATGTATTATTTTTTATGTGGTAGAACAAATCTGAAAAGTATCTTGGAGAATCGTTTTCTTGAGTTTGTTTCTTTATCAGATTTGGAGAAATGTAGCATTGCATCACTTGCTCACCAATGGATGTGAATGGGTGCCGTCAGAAGGAGAGTCCAAACAGCTGATAAGAACATCACAATAATCCACAAGTAATCCATACCACTCCAATCCATCAATTAATGTCTTGAGAAGAGCTGTGTTTGTAAGAAACAAATCCATCATTAAGATGTTTTAAATGACAAATTTGCATTTTGGGGTAAGCTCTTTAGGCTTTTTGTATAAGCACCAATCATTTTAGCGGTGGCTGTCCTTCTGTAGCACCCTTGTTAGCCATTTGTGTTTGTAACACACACAAATTCATATTTTATTAAATTTATTTTGTACAACAAAACACAAAAGTCACTTTGAGTCATGTTTACCCAAAAACCTCCATTATAAAAACCCATTCGAAAATGCAGAGGGAACCAACAGAAAATTAGCCTTCCCAGTTTAACCTACAAATTCACGTCAACTCTATTATACACAACAGACTAAATAACAAAGAAGATAATCTGTCAGTCTGGGAAACATGTTAAATGTTTGGGGGAAAGTTAAAAGAAACAGCAGAAATGCTGATTCCAGGAAAGCGAAGTGCCGACAAATGGCTGTTCTCGATACTTTCTAAGCAATTCTAAATGATTAATGGAAAACATGAGGTTATTAGTGTGGAAGTAATGAAGTATAGCGCTTGAGTTCACGACTATGGCCTCATTTGCCATGCAGCTGCTCGCTTCCCCCGCTATCACAGTTTACACGTTAGCTAGCCAAAATAAAAGTTAATTAGCAGAGCATGAGATGGGATGCCATCGGTTTAACATCAATCCGAGAAATGATCAAATCACTTATTCCAATGCGATCACAAGTCACAGATGTGAAGAGCACAAACGCAGGGATCAGTGCATGTGAGGCCGGAGGTCAAGAACAGCTGCAAGGAATGCTCTTTTTGGAAACCGATTTTTAAAAATGTACTTTAATTTCGTTGATGCAAATCATTTGTTGTTGTTTCATTTTTCAGAGATGCTTTATATAAAGCTCCCCAAAGACACATGAAAATACTAATATTTATGGTGTTGGATTGCTTTCAATCAACACGTTTGCCAGTGTTTGGAGGAAAATAAATATTTTTTAAAACAGCAACTGGCATAAAATCAGATCAATAGTAACAAATGTAGTCAGGATGGTTTCAATTTAATTTTTGAAATAATTGAGTAATTCATCAATATAATAATAATAATTATTATTATTATTGTTGTTGTTCTTGTTGTTTTTTTTTTATTATTATTATAATACATTTTTAATTAATTAATTAAATAATAAATTGTCTATGGAAAAGAGCAGCATAAACATTCTTCAAAACAATTCCCTTAATTTTTCAATCATGTTAAATTGGACACAAATTTAACAATAATAAAAAAAATCATAAAAACCCTTAAATAAAATATATATTAAAGTAAAATATATATTATAGAAAATATATATTATAGAAAAATATATATTAAAGTATTATAGTTACTTTTCAAAGTGTAATATTTAAATAAAAAAATAATTATATATAATTTTCAAAATAATTAAAAACTAAAATTATCAAATTTAAAATAAAACTAAATATATAAATATAAAATATTACCATTATAAAATATTTGTTTAAATCTTTAATAAATTCAATATTTAAGTAGTATGAAGTTTTAGTGATTTGGCTCATACAAATGTGTTCGTGTGTTATCATTTGATGCTCATTTAAAATATTTTCATATTAAAATTAATCTCAAAACATGAAGTAATTAAATTAATAATGAAAAAAGTCAGTGCAGCTACAGGCATTGTCAAATGGCATTTATTAAATTATTACAATTAAAAAAATGTGTTTAATTCAATTACAAACTTTTTACAAATTATACACACACACTGTCATGAATAAAGACTGGAGGATTCAAGCTGCAGAAACAAAGACGATTTATTGACAACACGTCAAGATCATACAAAATACAGGGGAGTAGTTTGTGGACGGCGTCAGCTTTGCCGGTAGTGCAGGGATGCAAAGGGCAGCCGAGTCTCCGGTAACAGAGTCCAGGAGATGACAGAGAACAGGAGCCGAAGAAGCAGGAACGGATAGAAATCACTGACCAGGACATGGCAGGCAAACCAAGGATCTGACAACAAAGGACAGCGTGAAAGCGTGTAATATAGCGTAGAATAATGATGCGCAGCTGGAGCGAATCAGCCACACCCACACGCACACACACACACGCACACACACACAAACAGAGCGAGGATGATACCATGAGCCCATCAACCGTGACACACACACACACACACACACAGACAGATAGATATATAGATAGATAGACAGACAGATAAATAAACTGAATTATTACAAGTATTGACTTGTAAAGCCACTTTTTTTGTCTGTTTAATGTTCTGCATGATCTGCTGCAGTTATGTAAAGGCATTAACAGATTAAGACTGTAGGCTTCTGCACAGAGTGCTGGTATGACCAGGAGTTTTTATTGAACTCAACAGGGAGGCAGTGGCGGGTTGAGCTTTGATCTGCATCGCACACAGACAGCACCTGTTCACTTTCTGATTGGGCAGCATCCCACCCTGACCGACCTGTCTGCATGAGGCCGGTCAGGACCGATAACACAGCAGTTGCTCCAGTGACCCGCACATCTGACCCAAATCTTCTCGAAAACGCTTTGTAACAAGGCACAATCTAATGAGGTATTGAGTTTTACACTACAGTAAAACAGTAAAATGTTGAATTTTGGTCTGTTCCTCACACAGCTCTCATATCAGAAGACTTGAAATACAGTTTGGATTACTTTTATTATATATTTCTAGTCCTTTTTTAAAGTTTAACAGCTTCAGTCACAAGGAGATTGATACATACATATATATAACATATATAGTACATGTTTGAGACTGTTCTCATTGTTCAACAAAACAATGAAAACTGAAAGAACATTCAAATTCAATTCAAATTTTATTTGTCACATACATATACATACGTAGTACGACATGTAGTGAAATGTATTGTACGACTGTCCAACAAATTGTCCAACAAAATTAGAAAAACCTCAAGTTTACAAAAATACAAATAGAAAAAGTACAGTAACCATATATACAGAATAAACTAGCAATAAAATAAAATAACAAATAGATATGAGAATAAAAAATAGAATATGATTCTATATAGATTCTATAAAAAGTAAAGTGTATGTCAGTGATAAAGTGTCCGTGTGCTGTGCAGTGCAGTAAAGTGTATAAGTGAGTAAAAGGATACTAA
This sequence comes from Barbus barbus, assembly GCF_936440315.1. NCBI lineage: Eukaryota > Metazoa > Chordata > Actinopteri > Cypriniformes > Cyprinidae > Barbus > Barbus barbus. The sequence continues at coordinate 26,655,036 of NC_136737.1, read as the reverse complement.
AGACAAAGACAAATGGTATGTAAGTCCCACTCATTTATCCTTACGTAACCTTCTACAAATTAGTGCAGATTGTACTTGAAAAATGTGCAAAGTGGAAGTGTGGGGTGATGTGATTAGAGTGGAGAGTGGTTTAGACTCCGAATGGCCTGCGGGAAGAAGCTCCTCCTCATTCTCTCTGTGTTCGCCTTCATGGAGCGGAAGCGTCTCCCTGAACGCAGCAGAGAAAAGAGTCCATTGTTGGGATGGCTGAGGTCCTTCACTATCTTCCTGGCCCTGGTCAGGCACCGCTTGCTGTAGATGTCCTGCAGGTTAGGGAGCTCGGTGTGAATGGTACGTTCCGCTGAACGCACCACCCTCTGGAGGGCTCGTCTGTCCTGCATAGTGCAGTTCCCGAACCAGGAAGTGATGCTGCCCGTCAGGACGCTCTCGATGGTGCAGGTGTAAAAAGTCTTAAGCACCCGAGAGGGAAGTCTAAAGTCCTTTAAGCGTCTCAGATGGTACAGACGCTGCCTGGCCTTCTTCACCAGGGTGCTGGTATGACAGGACCAAGTCAAGTCCTGCGTGATGTGAACACCCAGGTATCTGAAGCTGTCCACTCTCTCCACTGGAGTCCCGCTGATCGTGATCGGCTGGTACGACCGCTCCTGCTTCGTACTGAAGTCCACTATCAGCTCCTTAGTTTTGCTGATGTTCAGGTGTAGACTATTCACCTGGCACCAACTCTCCAGGTTCTTAATCTCCTGTATGTAGGCCGTCTCGTCGTTGTCTGAGATCAGGCCCAACACAACAGTGTCATCAGCAAACTTAATGATGGTGGTGGAGTTGGAAGTGGCCACACAGTCATAAGTGTACAGTGAGTACAGCAGGGGGCTCAGAACACAACCTTGAGGGGCTCCAGTGCTTAGGGTGATGGAGGATGAGGTGTGTTTACCCATCCGTACGGCTTGCTGTCTGTCCTTCAGGAAGCTGGAGATCCATTGGCACAAGGATGTGCTGAGACCAAGGACCTCCAACTTGGAGGTGAGTGTGGAGGGAATTATGGTGTTAAACGCTGAACTGTAGTCCACAAACAGCATTTTTACATAATTCCCTTTTCTGCAGTCCAGGTGACTTGTTGTGGTGTGGAGGAGGTGTGAGATGGCATCCTCCGTGGAGCGGTTATGTCTGTATGCAAACTGTAGTGGATCCAGTGTGTCTGGTAGTGATGCAATGATGAAGTCTCTGACCAGTCTCTCAAAGCACTTCATCACCACTGATGTGAGGGCTACAGGGCGATAGTCGTTTAGGCAGGTGGGCTGCGGTTTCTTGGGGACAGGAACAATGGTGGACTGCTTAAAGCATGAGGGGACTATGGACTGTTCCAGGGAGAGGTTGAAGATCTCGGTGAACACCGGTGCTAGCTGGTCAGCGCAGGCCTTCAGAACCCGACCTGTGATGCCATCTGGTCCTGCTGCCTTCCTGATGTTCACTCTCTTGAATGCCCTCCTCACGTCATGCTCCGTGATGGTGAATACGTTGTCCTCACCGGCTTCCTCAGCGTGCATGCAGTTAGCACTGCTAGCGCCGTTAGCGTGATTAGCTGCAGCCTCGAAGCGAGCATAAAAAGTGTTCAGCTCGTCAGCCAGAGAGGCGTCCGCATTCCCCGATCTGGAGGGTGGTGTTTTATAGTCCGTGATGGTTCTAAGTCCCTGCCACAGGCTCCTAGAGTCGCCATGTTGGAATTGCGACTCTAGTTTCCTCCCGTAGCGCTGCTTCGCCTCCTTCACCGATCTGCGCACGCTGTAAGATGCAGCCTTGTAATCATCCATGTTCCCGGTGATGAGCCCTGTGTTGTAGGCAGCGGAGCGGGATCTCAGGGCGTCGCGGATGGTTTTATCCACCCACGGCTTCTGGTTGGGAAACGTCCTGATGATGGTTTTCTGCACCGTATCATCCATTAGTTTCTCTATAAATCCCACAACCGCTTCCGTAAACAAGCTGACGTCATCAGAGCTGCGCCGGAACATGTCCCAGTCTGCGTCATCTAGCGCGTCCTGCAGAGCGGCCACCGATTGGTCCGTCCAGCGTTGGACCTCCCTCTGCACCGGGGCTTCCTGTTTCAGCCTCTGTTTGTAAACAGGCATGAGGAAGATGGCGGCGTGGTCCGATTTCCCAAACGGTGGTTGTGACTGTGCCTTGTAGCTGTTCTTGTATGGGGTGTAACAGTGATCTAATGTCCTTTCGCCCCTGGTGGGGCAGCTGATGTGCTGATGGAAGTTCGGCAGTGCACGCTTGAGGTTGGCACTGTTGAAATCTCCCAAAACAATGAATGCGGCGTCTCGGTGCTGTGTCTGGTGAAGGTGTAGTGTTTCATGTAAATCCCATATCGCAGTGTCCGTGTCCGCTTGAGGTGGAATATAAACGGCACTGACGATGACCGAGCTAAACTCCCGAGGGAGATAAAAAGGGCGACATTTGATGGTCAGAAGTTCAAGATTCGGTGTGCAGGAGCGTGAGAGGGGAACAATGCTCGCGCCGTCACACCAGTGTTCGTTCACCATCAGACATACTCCACCTCCCCTAGTCTTCCCCGAGTCCAGCGTTCTGTCCATGCGGTAAACCGAGAAGAACTCGGCCGGCTGGATGGCGTGGTCTGGTACCGCTGGGTTCAGCCATGTCTCGGTGAAGCAGAGAAGGTTGCAGTCCCGAATGTCCCTCTGGAACCTGACTCTTGCCCTGAGGTCATCGAGTTTGTTATCCAGCGACTGGACATTGGCGAGCAGGACACTTGGTAAGGGAGCGCGGTGTGCGCGAGCCCTCAGCCTGTTCCTGACGCCGGCTCGTTTCCCTCGAGGACGCCGGTACGGGTCGCGTCCTTTGTTCCTCCTCAGGATCTCGCTTGGCCAGGATGGGTCCGGGTTCAAAATCGGCGAAAGGTTAGTGCATTGTGCACCAATAGAAATAAGAGTGGCCCTGTCGTATGTAAGAATGGCCATCTTACAAAAAGAAACCGGTGTTTATAGTTAACAATACGAAAAAATAACAAAAAAAGACAAAGTTTGGTCGGAGCAGTCGTGACGGCAGCCGATCTCACCGGCGCCATCTTAAGAACTCCTACAGTATGTAGTTTTCATCTTTATTACATTTTTGAATTGTATTTTTCACCTTATTCATTTTAATTCTATGCATTCATTTTACACATTTTCAAATACTGTAATAATAATTTTAATTTAAAATAATAACATTTAGAGTTATAACAATTATAATTCCGTTATAAAATCCAATTAAAACTAACTTGAGTTAAATAAAAATAAACTAATTCATAACTCTGAAAATTCTAAAATAATGTATCAATTAAAAACATGATATAATTTTAAAACAAAATGAAATATAAATTATTAATTTTAGTTATATACATTAATTTGACACATTTTAAAATAATTAAATATTTTACATATAAAATAATTAAAGCAATATTTATAATATATAATTAAAATAAAATATATATATTTTATAATTATATATACATTAATTTCACACATTTGCAAATAATGTAATAATAATTTTAAAATTTAAATATGATTTAAAATATAAATAGCTAATTGATAACTCTAAGACAATTCTAAAATAATATAACAATTAAATATATTTTTATACCTTATTAATTTTAGTTATACACATTATTTTTACACATTCAAAAATCTAATCATATTTAAAAATTTTAAATATAATTAAGTAATTTAAAAATTTGAAAACTTCAAGGTATGATTACTACCAATGTCAAGATTATGAACAATGTTAAGATAATAAATACAATGAGCTTTTATGGGAAAAAACAAAGCAAAAAAAAAAACACTGAATTGAACTCAAAACTTCAACATTTTGTAAGTGGGGAAAAAAAAGTTTATATTAACACATTTACATTAAATTGCATGTGATTTTCTTCCTTTAAGTGCCTTTGGACAAAAGCATCTGCTATAATTGTTTTTTCTTCATTATTTAGCACTAAGTGCCAAAATTTGGAAAAAATACTGACAAGTGATCAGATTATGGTGAGGTTCAAAAGTTCTTCTATAGTTTCAAATGAAGGAGTGATCAAAACAGAGAGAGAGAGAAAGCCCCACTGATATGAGAATGAGTAGAGAAACTCATCTGATAAAACGTAATCTCGGCGTTGTTAAAAAAACTCACAGACACTGCACTCCTGTTTCATTCATTATACACTTTCTTTCTTAAGCCGGGTCTTCTTGACTGATCAATCCCGCAAAACCCAAAGAAAATCAGAATAAAGCCGTTCTTCTTGCCAAGGGTGTTGAAGAACAGCCCAAAATCAAGCCATATGAAGTCAAGCATTAGTCTGTGGTGAAGTTAATTTGTTTTCAGAATATTTCCCAGTAACCCTTCCCTCGGCCTCGCCGACCAAATTAACCTGCTGGGTTTCTTTTGTTCACGAGATCAGCCTCGGTAAGCAGCCTATTTAGATTGGACATTGTGCAGTTGTTATTTATTCATTTATGGTCTGTTAGAAGCAGCCAGTGGAGCTGGAAATGTGCTTTTGGTGCCCGAGGAGCATTTTGATATCTTTAGGGAGTTGTAGGTGTAATTGCCGCTCCATTATTTTGAGTTCATAGCTCAAACCAACACGACTGAAACATCTCGAGGACTATTAAAGGCTACATTTAACTTCATAAACAGCTTATCGGGGTTTCCCGGTATGAGAAGTGCTCTCAAATCTCCATGCTGACAACATTAAACCCGAGAATGCAAAGTTAAAACGAATAAAAAAAAGGCAAACTAAAATATTGTCCTTAAAATAACTGTATGGTGATATGTATGTATGTGTTTTTGTTTATTTATTTATTTATTTATTTATGTTTGTTTGTTTGGTTTTGTTTGTTTGTTTCTATTAAAAATCCATATCTTATAAATATACATTTCAATGCTAACATTACACTGAATATCACCAAAAAAAAAAAAAAATTAAACAGATTTCTTAAAAAATCTAATGCTTAATACATTTGAAGAATTGTTTTTAAATATTGACTTATTTACCTTTTTCCATTTATTAAAAGTTTATATATCTTAAGAATACATCTGAATGCTGACAGCATTGCACTTTCATATATAAAATTACACAAAATCTAACAGTTAATTAATTAATTAATTAATAGTTACGTATGTATATAATTGTATATAACTCTAAGATTTATTTATTTTATTTTCCAGGATAATGGATTTTTTTCATATGTTTATTTTAAATATGCATCTCAATGCTGTCAGCAATAACATGAACATATAAAATGCCAAAATTATACATTTATTAAAATTACTTTATATAAATTAAAGTAAATAAACAAAAATTGACTAACAAAAAAATAAAAAACAAAAACAAGCAAATAAATAAACAAATAAATACATTTTACATATGTGTAAACAATTACAAATAAATGGCAAAAAAAGCCAAAAAACATTACTGAATATTTTGTCAACTATTTTGATTAAAAAAACTACCTAAAATGAATCTTTAGGGAGTTGTAGGTGTAATCGCCGGCTCATTATTTTGTGAGTTCATAGCTCAAACCAACACGACTGAAACATCTCGAAGACTATTAAAGGCTACATTTAACACTGTAAACAGCTTATCAGTGTTTCCCGCTCTGAGAAGTGCTCAGCGATTTACCTGGCACTCCTCATTAAGCTGGATCTGGTGAGAGCAGACGAGGCTCGTTCTGAGGCCGGGTTACTCGGCGTGATCGTGAAGACCTTTACAGTCTGTGCGGCAGCCAGCACTGATTGGGATCTGAGAGGGCAAGAGTTCAGCCTGCAGGAATGCCAGGCCTGGCTTCGACAGCTGTGCGAGCAAAACGCCCATCACCCCACCCGGAAACAGTCCGTCTGTCCCACCCAACCGTCCACCGTCGATGCTGCAGCATTGTGTTTACTCACTCGCTCTTTCGATGGCAATCCATTTCCCTGATTCTGTTGTGGAGGTGTTGAAATCCCTTCTGCGTCTGGCAGTTCCTCAATCAGCGCGTCAGCAGTTCTCTTAAAACAATTACTCGCGTCAAGTGCCCATTAGAAGGGCAATCTATCAGTGAGGAAGTGGCGTACAGGACCTCATTGACACACCCGAGGGACTCAAAACCCTTCCTGCCTCTGACCCCAACCCTCGCCACTCCACAGGTCACACTATTCTCATAACAGCCCTGTTTAGTCGTTTTGTTTGCTTCTGCGAAATGAGCCCAGTCAGGGTTGGATGATTCTGCCAGTCATTTTTTAATCAGTGAGTTAGTTTGAGTAACGAGCCCACAAACATAAGTTCTGGTGTTAGTTGTGAAAGCTGTTTTAAAAACAACAGTTAAAGGAATTCTTCACCAAAAAATAAAATAAAATAATAATAGTAATATAAATTATATAAATTACATGTAAAAAAAATAAATAAATTGTAATATTTATTTATTTGTTTATTTAATTGCTTATTAAGATTTGTTTTAATTTATTAAGTGTTTATAAATGAGAAAAAAATAACTAAAACATTTTTTAATAAAACACATTAATTCATTAATTTTATTAATTTATTTAAGATTTGTTTTAATTTATTAAGTTTGTATAAATTACAAATAACTAAAATGTATAATATAAACTTTTTTAATAAAACACTCTTTGTATTTATGTAATTATTTATTGGTTTATTGGTTACATTTTTAATAAAATAAATGTGTGTGTGTGTGTGTATAATAATTATTATATATAATATTATCACACTTAATAAATCACTTATAATTAGGGATGCACCGAATCCAGGATTTGGATTCGGCCGAATCCTGGGCTTTTTGACGGGGTTCGGTTTCGGCCGAACCTTAGATTTATTTTCCACCGAAACCGAACCCTAGACTTGCGCTACGACGTCACACGGCCGTTGATTACGTGAAGGTGTTTACATAGGACCCGTTCGAATGTAGTAGGCTGTAAGAATCTGAAAATGGAACTCGTAAGCAAAAAAAGTTTTGTTTGGCAGTACTTTCAACCAAAAGAAGGCGATTCAAGTCGAGCTTTATGTTCAATTTGCAATGCCAATTTGTCTCGTGGTGGCAAGTAGAGCCCTGCGCGGGACTGTTTTCTTCATCCCGCGCCCGCCGAATTTCTGACCATTACCGCCCGCTCCCGCAATGTGTGTGTTACACTCCCGCCCGCTCCCGCAATATGTATGTCCACTCCCGCCCGCACCCGCAAAACTCTGAGACTTTATTCCCGCACGATAATAGAGATGCATTGATTTTGTGTCTTCTCCCGTCCCGCAGGAAAAAAAAAAAACGTATTGTATTGCTATTATTAAAGAGATTCATGTTTGTTCCTTTCCCTGACCTGCATGTATTCTGACGCACTGGTAGGGAAGATGAATATAGCCTGGGCTATCGGGGACATCTAAAACGCTTAGGCTACCGCGCGTTTCTTTAGACTTCAAGTACTTTGATTTTGTTGACAATGACATCATGTCGCTAGGTTACCTCCCGATCCCGCAGTGTTTTTTTTTAGCCGCCCATTCCCGCCCGCAGCAAGTTCAAACCGCCCGCTCCCGCGAGATTTGCGTTGGGTCCCACGGGACCCGGCGGGTCCCAATCCCAATGCAGCCCTCTAGTGGCAAGGACCCTAAGCAGTACACAACATCGCCGATGTTAAAACTAAGGATGCGAGTAGGATTCGGTATTCGGTTTCGGATTCGGCCGAATCTTAAACAGTGGATTCGGTATTCGGCCGAACCCCAAAAATCTGGATTCGGTGCATCCCTAGTTATAATAAATCACACTTCTGAAAAATGTAGTTCAATAACCTGTTTCCTCAGCTACTGGAACCAAAACAAACCCATGTACACATTAATCACTGCAGTGTTCATAATGAGAAAATGTCCACACAATCTTATCAGCCAATATAAACAAAGATAGCAAAGACAAATCCTGCCAGAAAGCAGCATTTCATCCATTGTCTGTTTCTTGAAGGTAACTTGAGGAAGCAAACGCAGATGCGGTTTGACAGTGACGGTTCAAGAGACACAATTCTGACGGGATGGACAAGGTTAATGTAGGAATCTGTCAGGATGACCCCGAATGACACTGGACTTTTCCAAGAATAGTAAGTTGTCCCAGTCGAAGCATCTGACATGCTGTTTTACAATGTTTTACTCGTTCAGTGAGCCGTAGTGGAGAAAGATGAGGTTATGAGGGCATTAAACACTTTCCCTTTGTTATGATTGCCTTTTGAGTGAATGTTTATAACATCCTGCTTGGAAATCGTGCAAAGCTTCGCATTTTTCAGTCTAATAAAATAAATAAGAATGAATCCATTTTAGGTTTAAAACACATGAATATGAAGACACCAACATATTCAGTGTACCAGTAGATAGGTAGAAGAAACAGGAAGAAAATCAGACAACTATCACATATGGCTTTGTAGATTTTGCTATTAACTTGAAGCAGTTGCGATCATGCTATGATAAATCACATTGTGAGCAGAAAGCACAAATATCTGGACTTTAACAGCTCTGTTGAACTATTGCTTCTCAATGAAATTCAGTCACCATATGTCTATAAAAGACTTGGCAAATACGAGTACAATACTTTTTTTTCCTATGGAGGTGTACAGTTCCATTACTGCATGCAGAGCAGAAGTTCCTACACAGTTATTAAATGTAAATAATGAGCACAGCCTAGATTTTGTCCATTTTTTTTTTTTTTTTTCATGAATTTCTTATAAAAGGAATGGCTGGACTTAACATCCTCAACCAACAAAACATCCTAATAAACAACTATACACTACTAACTAAACCAATTTTGTTATATCTGTTTTGTGCTTCTTAGTCAATGAGAATAATCTTTTCAATCTAATTTGAAAACATGTGTCAAGTTATCTTTGTACTTTTTATATTTGTGTTGGTTTTATTTCTTTTATACCATTTTGACGTTTCAGAGTAACAACTCTAAAAATGTAATGTGGTGTAACCATCAAGTATTTTACATATACCTTGAATACGTGTGAGTGTACACATCTTAATCATTATTTTCCAAAAAAGGTTCTTTCAAAAGTTTTTTTTTTTTGTTTTTTTTTTTGCTTTTTTTTCTTTTGTTTTTTTCCAATTAACATGGATTATTAATTAATTACTATTAATATTTTTAGTAGCTCCACTTGACATTTAATAACCTCAACTAACCTTGCCTTGTCATAAAGGGTTAAAATGATCTGTTATTTAAAGTGACTTCTTTCTTCTTATCTTGGCTGCAAATCATGACTTTGCTGGTCGCACCACATGACAAAATGTTTTTTTCTTTTTTTCTTTTTTTTTCTTTTTCTAAAACACAGTTATAAAAGATTATGCCAAACTTTTTTTAAAGTTCTCTTTTCAAAATTAATCAAAATTAATTTTAATTCAGAAATTAAAACATTCTTATCATCGCAAACAGTTGCACCACTCGACATTTTAAAACCTAAACTAGCTTTCCTTTGTCTTAAAGGGTCAAATTATTTTAAGATACTTTTTTTTCTACAGCTTGGCTGCACAACATGACTTTGCTAGTCGAACCATGTGACAAAATGGCATTTTTTTTCCAATGATGTATTTTTTTTTTTATGTTCAGTACCCTATGACTTTATGCTTTTCTAGTCACAAAGGTTGTTTTTTTTTTTTACTCATGATCAGCATTTTTAGTCACACCACTTGACACTTTAAAACCTAAATTGTCATTGTCATAAAGGGTCAAATTATCTTATACAGTATTATAACAGAATTTCCCTGCATATTTTTTGTGTAATTCACATGATTTTGCTGGTTTCACCACGTGACAAAATGGCAATTTTGTTAAAATTTATTAAAAAAAAGTAAAATAAAATAAATAAAAAAACTAGTGGATCTTTTCAATAATTGTATTAGTTTATGTTTATTCACTTGGATTCTTTTTTTTAATTCTCTTTCTTTTTTTTTTTCTTTTTTTTGGAATAAATTAATAAACCTGCACTGACAAAACCTCTGTGTATTTATATCTAATTTAAACATCAGATCAGAGTGGCTAAAAAAGGAGATCAGAGTGGCTAAAAAGAACTACTCTGAGAAGTTGAAAAAAGAACTTTCAGCCAACGATCCGGCGTCGGTATGGACTGGTCTGAGGAACATCACCATGTACAAGACACCACCCCCACAGTCTGTGGAGAATCAACAACTGGCTGACGATCTCAATGTGTTTTACTGCCGATTTGAAAAGGCCAGATTGACACCCAGCACCCGCTCTGATCTGCACTTCACACATTCACCTTCCCCCCCTGCAACCCCCCTTACTCCCTCCCCCACCATTCTACCTGCGTTTAAAGTCTGTGTAGAGGATGTGAACCGGGTCTTCAGAAAACAGAAATCTAGGAAAGCTTCAGGACCAGACGGTATTTCACCTGCCTGTCTAAAAGTCTGTGCTGACCAACTGGCCCCCATCTTTACACAAATCTTCAACAGATCTCTGGAGCTGTGTGAAGTTCCCCGCTGCTTCAAACGCTCCACCATCATTCCCGTCCCCAAAAAGCCCAAAATCACTGGACTTAATGACTACAGACCTGTCGCACTCACGTCTGTGGTCATGAAGTCACTTGAGAGACTGGTCCTGGCCTACCTGAAGGACATCACTAGACCCTTGCTGGATCCTCTTCAGTTTGCCTATAGAGCAAACAGGTCTGTGGATGACGCTGTCAATATGGGACTGCATTACATCCTGCAACACCTCGACAAACCTGGGAATTATGCAAGGATCTTATTTGTGGACTTCAGCTCGGCCTTCAATACCATCATACCTGACCTTCTCTCAGACAAACTGAGACAGCTCTCTGTGCCCTCCTCCATCTGTCAGTGGATCACCAGCTTCCTGACAGACAGGCAGCAGCTAGTGAGGCTGGGCAAACTCACATCCAGGACTCTCACCATCACCACTGGCGCCCCTCAGGGTTGCGTTCTCTCCCCACTGCTCTTCTCCCTCTACACGAATGACTGCACATCAAAGGACCCCTCTGTCAAGCTCCTGAAGTTTGCGGACGACACTACAGTCATAGGCCTCATCAAGGATGGTGACGAGTCTGCTTACAGACAGGAAGTTGAGCAGCTGGCTGTCTGGTGCAGTCTTAACAACCTGGAGCTGAACACGCTCAAAACTGTGGAGATGATAGTGGACTTCAGGAGAAACCCCCCTGCTCTCCCCCCACTCACCATCATGAACAGCACTGTGACTTCAGTAGAGTCATTCAGATTCCTGGGCACCACCATCTCCCAGGACCTGAAGTGGGACAATCACATTGACTCTATTGCGAAAAAGGCCCAGCAGAGGCTGTATTTCCTCCGCCAGCTAAGGAAGTTCAACCTGCCTCAGGAGCTGCTGAAACAGTTCTACTCTGCAATCATCGAGTCTGTCCTATGTTCTTCTATAACTGTTTGGTTTGGTTCAGCTACCAAAACAGACATCAGAAGACTACAACGGACAGTTAGGACTGCTGAGAGAATTATCGGTGCCCCTCTGCCCAGCCTCCAAGAACTTTACACCTCCAGAGTGAGGAAAAGGGCTAAGAAAGTCACTCTGGACCCCTCACACCCAGCTCACTCTCTCTTTGTACTGTTGCCCTCTGGCCGGCGCTACAGATCACTGAGCACCAGAACAGCCAGACACAAGAACAGTTTTTTCCCCCAGGCCGTATCCCACCTGAACAACACATAACACACCCCGGTACTGTACATCTGTAAATAACCCATCAAACCTTCATCTGCACATAGGACACATGCACATTCACAGTTCTGTCTATGGTCATGTCTCTTTTCTGTATATTTTTATTTTTATTACTATTGTTATTCTTAATTATTGTATATTCTCTTCATTAGTGTTCTTTATCACCTTAATTATATGTTGTCTGCACTATGTTTGTACTTTCTGTACTGGAAGCTTATAACACCAAGACAAATTCCTTGTGTGTGCAAACACACTTGGCAATAAAGCTCTTTCTGATTCTGATTCTGATTCTGAGATGCTGTTTGAAAGTATGCTGTTTTACTGATCAGACAGATCTTCATATCACTATTCTTCTGAATCTCTCACATATTCTCCAGGGAAACATATTGGAGTTGACTGCCAGGATAAATTGTCTCTGTACTTGATCAAGACTGGATGGATGCAGATCAGGGCAAATAGGCTGGTTCACATTCATTCTCATTCCAACTTTCAATGCTTTTTACTCCAGACTTTTCAGCATAGAGCACACTTCTAACAACCTTTCAACGCATTACTACCACAGACTTCCTCATTCTGATTTTGGAATTCACAGAGAGAAATTTATCATGCGGGATATAGTTTCCTGTTTCACATAGTTCACTTACTTTCCTCCACATCTTATTAAATGTGAGCAATATTTCATATTGAGCGCTAGAGTGGATTAATATTGCAGTACTAGAGGCTGATGATGTTTAAAATAGGTTAAACCAAAGGTTAATTTTTACTAAAAACGCTCATGTTTCATTTGTCTCTCAGTTTATCTCATTTGAGATCCTGCTTTTATTTATTATATTTTTACTTTTTTTTTAGAGATAGATAGATAGATAGATAGATAGATAGATAGATAGATAGATAGATAGATAGATAGATAGATAGATAGATAGGTCAACTAAGTACCATTTATCATCAATGATTTGGATGGCTTGGGAGCAAAACTTTAGAAAAAGACCCCTAGTAACCAATAGCCCCACATTCTTAGAGAGGGATACAACAAGGTCAGGGTTCAAAGGTCTAAGTAGGTAGATCATAGCCACAGCTGTGTGCAATGAGGAGTAAATATGCTGGCCGTGTGTGACCTTTAGGAGTCAGCACTTCCCCAAGACCCTTTTCCCCCAAAACATCTGGGCTTGATTCCTGAAACACCAGGTATCAGAGGAGGAAAGGCTTCTTGGCTGATTGTTTGTTAGTCCTTCATTAACCTGACTACACCCTCATCCTTTTGCCCCATCATTACACTAATGATTGAAAGCTCAAAAACTCCCATGATGAGAAGCTTGCAGGGGCCAACAGAACCAATTCAATTATGTATCAGTAAGGTGTGGCAAAGTCTAAAATCTTTACTCAGGTAATGGTCCCAGCCGATCTCATTAAAAATCTAACTTACTAGTTGTACAATTTGATTCATATTAAAAAAGTGCAGCATGTAAAAAGTACGCATGAAGGTATACACCAAACCTAAACCCTGCAGATTGTACAAAAACCCATAAGTTTGTACAAATTCACCACCAATTTGCCAAAATGTAAAATAGTTATGAATTTGCATGAGTGTGTTTGTGTCCTACAAATAACATTTTATTTTCTAGTTTTATAAAACTCTTAATGTACTGGTGCATTAAAGGAACCAAAAGGCATTATGATGAACTGAACTACCAAGAAAGTAAAAAAACAAACAACAACAAAAAAAAAAACATATAACCACCTTAAGAACCTTGAACTTAACTTACAGTGTCAATAAATTTAAATTAGTAAAAGAAAAAAAAAATTATGATCAGACTATGTGACTAATTTTCATTGGCTATAACTGGATGTACATGAAGAGAAATGACCTTGTGGAAGTACTTGATGGAAGGTTTTTTTTTTTTTTTTTTTTAATCTAGCATCATCAGTCCATGTAATTATGTACTTTAATTTAGTTCTCTGCTAATTTAAAATGTGTAACGTAGCGTTGTTGAAGCTGAGCGGGGGTGGGGTTCCAGTTCCCAGCATGCTTTGCTAGAATTATAAGGAGGCAGGAAAGCCAGCTGGCATGTCGGAATCTAATGTTAGCTGTTAAGATGTCTACTAAGATGCCGTCATCTGGTCGGATATTTTTAAGATTTTGTAGATGTATCCTTGGTGAAAACAAGAAAAAAAAAAGTCCTTTAATGGAGCAGACTCAATTTCTACCTAGACGGAAAAGCTGTAGTCACAGAATATTTGATTGGTTATCTCCAAAGCTCACTTGCATTTGTTCTAGATCATTAGACATGACGTGCTTTGGAAGTCTGTCTGAAATCAGTTTCCCTAGTAAATGCTTATACACCAATGTTTTTCAAACTAGTATTTTATGTTTTTGTTTAAGGCTACTGTAAATTAAAATTGTTAAAAAGATTACTTACAAATGCCAATTGCAAGAGATTAAACTGAGTTCAGACATCTAAGTTGAGTTTTTCTCAATTCAGTTTTTTTTTTCACTAGAATTTTCCCTTTAAAGGTGCAGCCACATTAGTAAAAAGTTCCATTGTTTATGAAGCACAGCTCACACAGAAGTCACTTTTAAACCAAGCAACTTTCTGTTTGTCAGTGTGGCCAATAAGTGTGAGCAACTTGAACCCGCTGCGAAATCTTGAGGAAGTCTTTTACCCTTGCTCCAAATTCTCATGGATTCCAATTGAAATAACAGTTTTTTGCCATTGAAAATTCACAGAACATGATAGCATCTTAATTCCATTTGTTTTGTTTTTTAACTATCCCAGTTAAAGGGGGCATTTACACGACACCATTTTCAACTAAAAAATGAAAAACTGTCATTCTTTTTACCTATTCTTTTACAACAGCGGCAACATGACAACAGTGTTTAAGGGGACTGAAAAAATTAAAACTTTTGAAAATGGGTGAAGAATGCATATGTGTGCAGGAAATAGTGTTTCTTTACAAAGTAATATTGCCAACTACTGGCTTTGCATGAATTATGCAACATTTTTAGTCACGTTTTGCAGATCTGTTTCATGATCATTTTGACAATGTTGTTGTCTATGCAAAACGTTTCAAAAACGTAAAGCAAAATTTTTTTCACTTTTTAGTACATCATTGTCGTAAACATACCCAAACATTTAAGGTACTTTGGTACTCTGAACAAAGGAAAAAGATACTAAGGTATTCAGAACAATCATTGCCACTACAAAGTAAAAAACAAAATGTCACAAATACAAGATTTAAAGTTACAATATTACCTATAAAGTCAGAATTACTTCGGAAAGAAGCTTCCGTAGGGTAAGCTGCAGCTGAACTTCTACTCTTAAGAAGATAGGGGGTTGCTCCAAAGTACTAAAGATGAAGCAAGATCAAAAAGCTGATAGATGACCTCAACCTCCACCTCCTGAGCAGGAGCCACATTGTCTCAAGCCTCCCACTGACTCCTGAGCCATTGACCAGACACGCACACACGTCACCATGGAGCAACTTCAGATCCCATCGAGCGTTGGTGGGTTTCAAGGGCATATCTTTTTACATGCTTCAGTATGTGCGAATGTGTTAGCAAACATCTGACTTCCTCTCTCTACAGGTGTGGATACAGAGAACAACAACTGATCTCCAGTCGGATCTTCCATTTCTGTAAGCGTCATTATCATAATATATTTTACTTATCAAACAACGCAGCTTGCAAACATTCTCTCCACCACCTGTTAGCGATGCACTTTCCATGCCACCGAATGCAAATGAGGCCACAGCGCTGTTAATAATTAAGCCAAGAGGGGCATCTTCAAAGTGTACGCAGCAGATGTCTCCAGTCCCCAGGGAGCTTAACATGAAGAAATTGATAAATAAAGAAGGATGCGGCCAAGAAGAAAAAGGGGGCAGAGATGCCAACTAATTCCTGCTGGCATGACTCTACACATGACTACAGTAAGAAGGAAGTAACATTTGAGATGCCTTGATCACCACAAGGGCTTATTACTGTAATTAAGCATTTCACAAATCCATCAGGCATCAGGAAACACTTGTTAAAAGGCTGAGGTGTCAACATAGCAAATTAGCATGCAGTACCTTTTAAAAAAAAGTTGTTATATGGAATCATTTTAACATCAAACATTTTTGATCAAAGCTTGAACCCAAGCATATTCGCCCTCACGTAAAACTCCCAATCGTGTTGATTCTTACAAAAATTACTGGCCTTCACCCAGTAATTGTAACCAGTAAATGTGACCACACCTTTAAGAGTTTGGTTAAACAACTAAGAAATGTTCACATACAATCTAAAATGTAGTAAGTGGTGCAGTGATATTACTATACCAAAGTGTCAAGATTGGGCTAGTTAGCATTATCCAATTAGCCCCCCTTGGTAGATAATGTTACACTATATCTACCATCTGGTTCTAAAAAGCATATTTCGCCATTGACAGCCATTAAAATACTATTAAATAACTTTTTGCAAGCAGCAGATACTGTGTATATAGAGCTAATTTTAAAATATGCTAATGAAATGCTTTCAAAAACTTACCTCAGTACCATGGCCAGATGATATAGAACTGCACATATATAATCAATAAGCCTAATTTCTCATTCTTAAGGCCCGTTCACACAAAAATCAATAATATTAAAGATTGCTTTCATGATGATTATATTAGCGTATATAACCTTCTGTTTATTATAAGTACACACTGCAGATACTGTACCAATTTAAATTTTTGCACTCTTTAAAGTCGAGTAGATTTTGATTGACAGCTGTAAAAAATAGTTTTGAAAGTGAATCCAATCATATTATTCCTGGGACATTATTGCTATAGTTGTTGTGTGAACTACACTTTAAAATTTAGATTTTTAGATTTTAAAAACTATATCTGTATAGTTATCATTGTTGGTGTGAACAGGCCTTTACTTGTCAAAAAATTGCATTCAAAAATTGTAATAAGTACACAATTGTTTTGTACAAGCATGAGCTACCCATACAGTGAATTATATATATTTCCCAAAAAGAATACTAAAAACAGAACTGAAGGGTGAAAAATAGTTTGCTAGTTCTCTTGACTGCAAGCTGGCTTGTATTACAAAGATTGTGAAGTTGTTCACTAAAGAGAAGAAGAGAAAATGAAAAGCAACTAGCATGACTCTGAATGCTGAACACACATTTTCCTCATCAAATACTGGAGACAATAACCAAACAATCCTTCAATTCACTTGGCATTTCAATTCAAACATCTGTTCGAAAGTGAGATGCTAGCAGCACTATGCTAACTGTTATGCACACAAAATGCCACATATCCTTAACCAAGGCTCTGAATCAGTTCATGGAACGAAAACAAAAACATGAAACGTACAAAATTTTGACAGGAACAGAAACAGAAATGAAATCAAATTGAATAGTTCCGAACTGAATTGAACATTTTAAATGGCCGAATGCCATTTAATATTTGAAATTTGCTATCAATCAATCACGAATTCAAGTAGCACAGCCTATACAAATGTGATGGTGTGATGTTTTACGTTGATGCAAGTGAAATAGGCTACAAAGCCTATTACATAATAAGTAATATTTTCGCATCCAGATACATCGCGAATATGGAAACATTTACATTCATGCCGAATGAGAGAGGTAGGCATCAGTTTCACCTTAAATTAATTTGTTTTTGGCTTGACGTTTACATAGCCTGGATGCATTTTTAAATATTTAAATAAATATTGAAAAAAATAAATGTCTTTAAAGCGTTAACAGAATTATTATTTTTTTGTTTAGTAGCCTACATTTGGCCAAAATCAAGAATAAATGACACTGTATTGGCTATGATTAAGTGCAGCAGGTTAAGATACCCAGAGCCGTTCTGAAGATACCAAATCTCTTCCTGCTTTTTTTATGAGTAAAGAAAACGCTGTACTAATATCATTAATATTATATTTTTTTTACAAGGTACTTATTTGTATTTACCTGTATTTTTACTTTCTACTCTGTTTAGCGTTATCCGTATGCACCAAGGGTCTGAGAGTAACCCAATTTCAATTCTCTGTATGTATGTGCTGTACATGGGGCAGAATTGACAATAATGCAGACTTTGACTTTGACTTGACTTTGATTATTATTATTGTTATTATAGGCAGGAAAAGTAAAAAAATTAACGTTATTAACCAGTATTTTTTTTACTCAAACCGGTTTCGGAAGGATAATAATACAAGATTCAAGATTCAAGGTTTTTATTTGTCACATACACAATTATACAGAGTATAACCAGCAGTGAAATGTAGGTCAGGTCCGCTCCAAGGTCAGTGCAATTCTATAGAATACAAATATTAAGAAAAAGAAAAGTAGAAAAAATAAAAGAATAAAATAAAAAGATAAAAAATATAAATATAAATGTGCAGGTCAGTATGTTGTTGACTTAAATAGTAATAAGAGGAATGTGCAAAAATTGTACAGGGTATTTAAATAGCAGATGAGGTAGAAAAAATTATGAATAGCTTATTGATATGGTGATATTTACATGGAGTCATCATGTGATGTTATGACACAGAGTTAGAGTTTAGGAGCCTGATGGCCTGGGGAAAGAAGCTCCTTCTAAGTCTCTCAGTTTTTGCCATCAGGCTACGGAAGCGCTTACCAGATGGAAGCAAAGTGAATAGACGGTTACCAGGGTGATTAGAGTCCTTGAAGATTTTGACAGCATTTGAGGTAGATGTCCTGCAGAGAGGGGAGAGCAGACCCTGAGATGCGCTCAGCTAAGCGCACAACTCTCTGTAGTGCTTTGCAGTCCTGATTGGAGCTGTTTCCATACCACACTGAGATGCACTGAGTCAATACACTTTCTATGGACCCTGAATAGAAAGTTTTCAGGATTGCTGGTGAGACCCTGAATTTCCTCAGCTGACGCAGATGGTACAGTCTTAATTGTCTGGCTTTCTTAACCTGTGTTTGGATGTGTGTAGTCCAAGTCAGGTTCTCGGAGATGTTTACACCGAGGAACTTGAAGCTACTCACTCTCTCCACAGGTGTCCCACTGATCATAAGAGGAGTGTAGGGCTGCTGCTGTCTCTTCCTAAAGTCCATGATCAGCTCTTTAGTTTTGCTCACATTCAGAGAGAGACAGTTGTCCTGGCACCATGATGTGAGTCTCTCTACCTCATCCAAGTATGCGGTCTCATCGTTGTTGGAGCTGAGGCCCAGCAGACCTACAATATTTTCTTCTTCCTCAAGCCTGCCAGCCAGATAGTCACCGTTTCCTGCAACTACACTAGATGTTACATTCCTAACCTAAAATGTATCATCTCTACAGATCTACTTCAGCGATTTGGTCTCAACTTTACTCCAAAAAAGCTGCTGTCTATAGTCCAGAGCCAACTTGGCTAAGCAATCAAAGCGCGATTTCCTCTCCCCACATCCTGACATGGTCAGCCAGCCATAAAATATAAGAAAGAGTACTGTATACACAGAATGTGGATTCTCATTGGATTATCTTAAGTAATGCAAGTTCGAATCCAGCCAGTATCATGTCCTGATTCTTGTCCCCCCAACAGTATGTTTTATTAAGTTACGCCTTTCAAAAGCAAACAATTAAATTCGAAGTGACATGCCACAACAATACCTTTGTTGATCACAAAGCATTGAAACAGAAAATTGCCAATTAGTGACAGTCTCGTTGTAAATACAAAGCATGAGAGTCAATGAAATTGGCACCGCTGAGTTCTCATTAAAAAGAACTGGAAAGGAAAGTTGGAGGCCAGAACGACACTCTTGGACAATTAGATCAATATCCTGTGTGTCTCCCCGATGCCAACAGAGCGTTAATGAGCCTCAAAACAGCAAAGAAGCTCATTAAGAGCCAGGCACAGTATGCAGCCATGTTTAGATAGATTTGTGAATGAAAAATATGAACTCAAATGGATCAATAATCACAGCAGGGAGCCGCAGTCGGAAATAATAAGCCTATTCAGCAAGAATTTAATGTGCAACTAACCCAGAATTAATTCCATAAATTACATATTTAATCAAGGAAGCAGGAGATTGAATAGCTGGAACATTAAATGTGATACAGCCTTGTTGCTATGTGGTTGCTAGGCAGCTGTAATTTATTGTTTTTGGTCATTTGTAAGTGGTTGTTGTTAGGGCTTTCTGGGTAGTTTCTGTGTTGTTTCTAGTCAGTTGCTTGGGTGTTGCAGGGTTTTCTAGATGGTTGCCAGGCAGTTCCAAGCTGTGTGCTTAACAGACACTTGTGAGGGTGTTCTGGCTGGTTGCTATGCAGTTGCAAGCCAGTTGTTGTGTTATAAGGTATTGTATTTGTAGGCATTTTCTAAAGCATTAATGGGTGGCTGCTAATGTGTTTTGATTAGTTGTCATGGTGATATAAGTAGTTGCTAGGCATTTACTAGGTGGTTGCTAGGCCATTTTGGGTAGTTGGTAGGGTTTTTTTATTATGTATTTATATGTTTTCTAGTCAGTTGCTAGAGTATTCTAGATGTTGCAAAATGGTTGCTAGTTTTTTTTCTTTTCTGGGTGGTTTCTAGACTGTGAGGGTGGTGTGGCAGGTTGCTGTGGGTTTCTACTCATTTTAAGGTAGCTGCTAAGGCATTATAGGTATATTCTAGGGAATTAATAGCTGGTTGCTAAGGTGTTCTGATTTATGGTGTTATGAGTAGTGGTTGCTGGGGTTTCTGTGTGCATTCTAGTCAGTTGCTAGGTTGTTCAAGGTGCTGCAAAATTGTTGCTAGGTTTTTCTAGGTGGTTGTTAGGCAGTTGCAAGCTGGTTCCTAGTGTTCTCTGGATGGTTGCTAGACACTTGTGAGGGTGTTCTGGTTAGTTGCTAGGCAGTTGCAAACCAGCTGTTGTGGTATAGGGTGTTTCTGGAACCTTTTATAAAGCATTAATAGGTGGTTGCTTAAGGTGTTCTTATTGGTTGCCAAGGTGTTATGAGTGGTTGCTTATCACTTACTAGGTGGTTGCTAGGACATTCTGTGTGGTTGTTAGGTTTTTGTGAACATTTTATAGTCAGTTGCTAGAGCATTCTAGATGTTGCAAAATGGTTGTTAGGTTTTTCTAGGTGGTAGCCAGGGAGCTGCAGCTGCAACCTAGTTGCTAATGTTTTCTGGGTGGTTTCTAGACAATTGTGAGGGTGTTGCAGCAGGTTGCATAGTGGTTAGTATTTCATAGTGGTTGCTAGAGTGTTATAGGTGCTTTCTAGGGCAATAAAAGATGGTTGCTATGGAGTTTTGATTGGTGGCCAGAGTGTTATGAGTAGCAGGGTTTTCTGGGTGGTTTCAACACAATTGTGATGGTGTTCTGGCTGGTTGCTAGGCAGCTGTAAGTGGGTTGCTATGGGGTTCTTATGGTTGCAAGGTGGTTGCTGGGCTGTTGGTAGGTACATTCTATGGTTTTATTGTTAGTTGAGTGTTATAACTAGAGTGTTATAAGTAGTTGCTTAGCACTTATTAGGTGGTTGCTAGGGTTTTCCACGTGATTACTTGGCAATTGTGAGGGTGTTCTGGGTGGTTGCTAGTCAGTTTCAGGCCAGTTGGGATGCTATAGTTGTTTTCTTGGGCATTAATAAGTGGTTGCTGCGGTGTTCTGATTTGTTGTCAGGGTGTTATGAGTAGTTGCCTTGCATTTACTATGTGGTTGCTAGGACATTCTTAGCACCAGCTAGATGGTCATTGGGGTTTTCTGAGTAGTTGCTTAAGTGGTTCCTTGAACATTGGCCTTTTTTATGTACTGGATGTTTGCCAGGCAGTTGTGAGTTCAGTTGGTGTTATATGCACATTTGTGGGCATTATTATTGTTTTCTATGACATGTTGGGTAGTTGCTGTGTTGTTGCTAAGGTCTTCTATGCATTCCAAGAAGATTGGTAGGCAGTTTCAAGCTGATTGCTAGGATTTTCTAGGTGGTTTCTAGTAAGTTGCTAGGATGTTCTAAGTGTTGCAAATTTGTTGCCACATTTTTTTTTTCTTAATGGTTGGAAGGCAGTTGCAAGGTGGTTGCTACATCTTTCTACACATTGAAAGATGTTTTTTACAGGATTTTTGGTTTGCTGCTAGGATGTTATGTGTGGTTGCTAGGTGGTTATTAAAGTATTGCTAGATGCTATCTAGACAGACCAATAGACAGAATAATATTTTGAGGGAACTGCAGTTAGAAATTTTGGTCTTAGATTAGAGGTTTAGTGAAAAACCTAACCCTAAGTATGAGCAATTATAGCATATTGACTTTGTCAAGCCAATAAAATGAGTTAAAGAAGATAAACGGACAATTTCCTCATCATAAGGAAAACACATTAAGTATTCATTGGCGATGTAACTATCAGATTACAAATCTGCAATCGTATTACATTTAACATCAAAATAACATATCAAATAGGGGTTCGGTAGTAGGTGATGCAGAAAAAATGTGCTCTGAAAACCCTTCAAAAGTTTCTGCCATGAAAAACCACAAGGTCTGCTCAGGAGAAGGGTTTAAAGGGTTGTACAACAGGACAGGCCACATGAAATGTGGCTTCACCTCCCGCTTCTGTCAGAATGCCATTCAATGCCAGTGTGTGTAGAATAGCAATTCAAACATTGTGTGTAGTGTGCAGAAAAAATCAGCTATCATTTTTTGTTGCTTTACTGTTTTAATACTTAAGTTAAAATCAGTAGGCAAGAGCAAACGGTGAGTATGGAAGGACAGAGTAATTATACAGAGAACAAAACCACTGACTAAGAAATTAGCAATGGGAAGCTGCGACAGCCAAAATCGCGCTGGATTGACCCCAGCTTTGTGTCTCGGAGCAGGAACTAATTAACACTTCCACAGAGTGTGAACGTGGGGCTAGTTATGTTGGAAATAGATGGATACAGCATCAAGATTAAAGAAAGTAGTAATTCTATATAATGATATGGTTCTTCCTTGCAAAACCAGTGCAAAACAATGATGATTTTCATGAAACGTGAAGGAATATTAATGATGTTCCTTTGTCCTTGGAATACAGAACAAAATAAAGGCAGTATATTAATCACAGTTAAGCCTGAGACAAAGGCTCTTGAGTTCATGATTAAAGTCGAATTTCTGATTTGTGATTATGTAAGGTAGAATGACGAAATTTGATCTGGATATAGCAATTAATTTAATTGTAAATTTAAATAAAATTAACAATTCAGTTCATGCAATGATTTGAATGTACATCTGTGATAAACATGTTGATTTTAATCATTTCTGAATTTAACAAAAACTTCTTGATATTTTTAGAACATAAGGACAGAATAAAAATGGCAGGGTGGTAAAACTGTCCTATATCATAAAAACTATTTTGAAAAGCTTCAGATCAAAGTAATCCAATGCAACCAACTGAAAGCAGAAATGTAACAAAACAAAACAAAACAAAAATCATAAAAAAAGAACGATAGGACTTCTGTAGATCCTTATGACTGAGCCTTTTTAAATATTAGATTTGACAAATGTCATGAAATGACAAAACATAATGGTATTATGTGTGTGTGTGTGTGTGTATGTGTGTGTGTGTGTGTGTGTGTGTGTGTGTGTGTAAATCTATACATACAATGACTTGAATTGTACATTGTATTTTTAATTATATTTTTATATTTTTTATTAAAAGTTTTGATTTTAAAGTAAGAAAAAAAAAGCCAAGGTGATGAAACAAATAATGAAGGTAATCAAGAAAAAGTGACATTAAGATGACATTTTAAAGTCTTTAAAAAACACATTCAGATAATATGAAAATTACGTTATTAGTTAAGGTTGTAAAATGAGGTGCATGACAAAAGAGTAATAATTATGAATCAATAATTACTGATATTTGCAAATAATACATTTTACCTTAAAATAAATACTTATTTTATTTGAAAACATTTGTGAAAAATAATTAAGATTCATACACATGATTTCAAGGAATAAGGGAAATACTTGATGGTTACACCACATGACATTTTCAGTCGTTATATTAAAACTTCTCTTAAAATGGTTTTCTTTTGAAAAGTTTTTTTTTTTTTTTTTAACTATATAAAACCAACATTGATGCAAAGATCCATGAGAACCTGATGCATGTGAGATTAACTAGATCCCCCCCCCCCCACACACACACACACTTCCCTTACGGTATCTTGAGCAATCTTAAGCCGGGCTCACACTGTGCGATTTTTAATAGTCTTTTGCGATTGTTGCTTGTCACACTGTACGAACATGATCCCCATGTCAGACTGTAGGATCTCAGTTGTCTTAATGTCAGACTGTACGACAGTCAAGACGCGACAAAAACGGACGTACTCAAGAAGACTTGTCCGGAGTTTTACGTCATCAATACGTGACCCGCGTTCTCTCGCTATAATGGTAGCTAGCAAACAACAGCAACGTGTAGCGTTAGTTTTATTAATTACATGCCTTGATGTTAAAAAAAAAAAAAAAAAACGAAAAAGACGACGTGTGTGGAGCAAGTCATGGCTGGGCAAAAGAGGACTTTATGGACTTCCAGTTCTACAGAGCGAACTTGAGGTAATTTTGTTATTCAAGTTTAAACATCCTGCCCCTTAATAAATAAACTTTAAGTAAACTTTACCTTGTACATATATTGTTTTTACAAATAATCAATGGTTTGAAGTTGTCACGCTAATTGCATCATCAAGTTCAGTGCTCCTATTGGTTCTTGGTTTGACGGTCGTCGTAGGAGATGTCACACTGCAGGAAAGTGTCTGAAATCTTCGGACACTGCCAGAATTTAATCGGAGGAAAAAATTGATCGCAACGGCCATTAATCGGCTGTCGGTGAACATGTCAAACCAGCGATCTAAACAACCGATTTTAGCCTAGGATTATAGGAATCTTTTAGGATTTTAGGATTTTCAAAATTTGTCTCAGACGACCAAATCGTGCCCAAAATCGCACAGTGTGAGCCGGGCTTTAGCCATTGACCCACGCTCTTGCATTCCTCCCCCCTTCCACAGACACCTGCGGATTGTTGACTCTGTCTGGGTCCTGATCAAGGCTGTCTCAATAGCAACGTGCTGTGTCGCTATCACATTCTGCGGACTGAGACAACTTGATTTGAATGTCAGCGTGGCGGCTCTCCAGGTCTAAAAAAACATACATGTGTTACATTGTTACATACATTGTTTCATGTGTGTGGGTGTGTGTGTGAGTCACTGGTGAATGTCAGCCCCGTTTCTGCAAGCAGCTCATGCAGCTTGGGACGTATCCAGTTTCTCAAGACACAGCAAAGTCAAGCATTCTGTTTCAATCAGGTATTAATGTAGGCTTCCTTCTTGCCCATAAGCACAGCTAGACAATTTATTCAGCAGACAAGATCTTTCTGAAAGAAAAGGGTGACGCAGCAGCACATGCAATTTTTATTTTATTTTATTTTTTTCGCAAATGCCTATTGAGATATCCATTCATCATAATATGACACTAGTTTAACCACATTTCTTGTCTGCATAGCTGTTAGACGACAGACATTGGTACGAGTGAGACTGAGATGGTAAAGGCTCTTTCTTCTTCCAGTGGAACGGAATGAAGCTCCACATGAACTGCAGCCAAACACATGTTCATTGCCATGTCTATCATCGCAAACATTAGTCCCTTTAGACTACATGTGAACATCTTCCAAGAGAATGTAGTCTTTCTGCATGAAATGCCTTCTGCTAACCAAATGGCAGATGCAGCCAAAGACCCTGATGAGCAACATAAGCAAGAGATTCAGTTGGATTTATTTATTTTTTTTAAATAACAGCTTGTTACATTCAAAACTTCATTTTTAGGTTTTGTGGTTTCATGTTTGATCAATGTTTTTGAATGGGAGAAACTTGGCAAAAGGAACACATTGTTAAACCTCATGGCACATGACATATTTGGGTCATTTTTAATCCTAAAAGAAATAAATAACTATAATTTGTGACAGGACAATGAAACCTGGTTTAGGACTTTTTTTGTTTTGTTTTGCACATTTTTACATTAATTTCATGACATATATATATATATATATATATATATATACACATACATATATACATACAGTATATAATTACTATATAATATATTTTATATATATATATATATATATATATATATATATATATATATATATATATATATATATATATATATATATATATACACACACAGTATATAGTAAAGGTGGCCAAAGCCAAAATGCATTATAATATTTCTCAATGTGGAGCAATGAATAGATAAGTATTATAATGTATTTTAACTATGGAACTATGGATAGAATTATTAAAAAGATAATTATAAGGTGCATTACCAGGCATAATTAATGCAATAAAATACGTTTAGGATGCATTTAGCAGATGTACTGTATATAAAGTGTTAAAATCAATTAAATAGGGTTAACATTGTCAGGTAGAACTGAAATGAGTGATTATTTTTAACATTTAGCTGTGAAACAAAAAAAATATAAACAAAAGTATGATATAAACAATATTTGTCAAGAATAAATCAAATTAATCATGTGGGGAAGTCGTGGCCTAATGGTTAGAGAGTCGGACTTGTAATCCGAAGGTTGTGGGTTCGAGTCTCCGGCCGGCAGGAATTGTAGGTGGGGGGAGTGAATGCCCAGTGCTCTCTCCACCCTCAATACCACGACTGAGGTGCCCTTGAGCAAGGCACCAAACCCCCAACTGCTCCACGGGCGCTGCAGCATAAAATGGCTGCCCACTGCTTCGGGTGTGTGTTCACGGTGTGTGTGTGTTCACTGCTGTGTGTGTGCACGTTGGATGGGTTAAATGCAGAGCACGAATTCCGAGTATGGGTCACCATACTTGGCTGAATGTCACTTCACTAATCGTAATTATTATGATTTTTAAAAAAATCTTTTTTATCTAATTTGCAAAATGAAAATCAGACAAAATTGTATTTTAAATGAGAAACATATAAATGAGCCTCATTCCAAACCATGGCAAGACTTTTCTTCTTGATGCTTTTCTTTAATACATTTAAACTGCCTTAGAAGGTAAAAAAAAAAAAAAAATTATTGTCCTAATTCTAATGATTGCAGACTTTGCTTTTTAAGCGTTTGAGAGAGTCGTTAGCACACTGAAAAACTTTGATGTAATTTTCCAAAGCATATATCAAGGATTTGTTATTGGAGAATAAAATGTTGGTTATATATGTTTTTCTTGTGCACATTTCCTTTAGGCATGATCTAATGATTGATTAATCTGATGGTCCTGCTGTTGTCTGTGTCTCCCAACCTACAATTTTCTCTAGCTGGTTCTGATTAGCAATCAGAGGGCCCATTAGACACACAAATGTACTGTTTCCAGGGCCCCACATTTATCACACAGGGTCATTTTGTCCTGTTCTTGGACTCTTCTCAAGGATTAGAATGCAGAATTATTATTTACATTGCATTAATTAAGGGCCACCCTTAGCCTTAATGACAGCCTGTAGTCTCCTGGGCATGCTGTAAACCAGGTTCATGCAAACCTGAACTTCAGTTCCCTATCTGTCGGTCACTACGAGTTATGTCGTGACGACATAGGGGATTTACTTGGAAGCCCCAAACATCTCTGACTTAAGAGAAAACGCCAATGAAATTGGCTAGTGGATTTTGCATACCTGAGCCACTCCCCGTACATACAGGTATAAAAGGGCGACAGGTGCATCCACTCATCAGATTTTTGCTTTGGAGTCAAGTGGATGAAGACTGTGCTGCTCTCCACAAAGCCTCATTTTTGTTCCTGGTTGGCGTCACGGTGCAGACAGTGGAGTCCCTTTCACCAGCGATTCCCTTGGGCATTTCAACTGAAAGAGCAAATCTAAAAGAGCAAATCACGGACGATCGCGTCTTTTTCAAGATGCCGTTTCGTCCGTGTCCTCTTGGTTGCGGTCGTTTTCTGTCCGCGGATGACGGACACGATCGTTGTCTTCAGTGTCTGGGTCTCCAGCATTCTGAAGCTGCGTTCGTGGATGACTCATGCGCCTGTTGCAGGCATATGAGCATGACATCGCTGTGATCTCGCCTTTCTGAAAGGATTGGAACCCTCTGCCGCCACCCGTTCCGGTCTCTCTGGCTCGAGCAGAGGCTGGCGCTCTGGGAGATCTGAGGGATACAGTAAGAGCCTCTCCGCCGGGTATGTCCCCACGGAACTCTTACTCCTCACGCAGCGAATGTCCCGTCCGGCTCCCGGGTGATTTCGCTGGTTCGTCCTACGGGACGCCCAGCATTTCATTCGGTGCACCTCCCGAGGATAGGATGTCGATCGCAGCATCGGGGAACGGGTTTACGTCCTCTGAGGATGAAGGTGCAGCGAGGCTGCCCCCCTCGGGTGTGGTCGCCACCGCTGCACCGGACCCAGAGTTGATGGCCATGCTTGCCCGGGCAGCCATGAGCATCATGCTGGAGGTCAACAGACCGCCCAGTCCCGAGCCCTCGCGGCTGGATGATTGGTTTCTCGGAGCGGGGCGCGGCTCACAACCGCATTCTACTCCAGTGCCTTTCTTCCTGGAAGTGCATGAGGAGCTGACGAAGTCGTGGATGGCCCCTTTCACGGCCAGAAGCCGCTCGTCTGTCTCCTCCGTCCTCACTACCCTCAATGGCGGGGCTGCCAGGGGGTACGCGGGCATTCCCCAGGTGGAGAGAGCGGTCGCGGTGCACTTGTGCCCACGAAACGCCACCACTTGGAGGAATCGTCCGCATCTCCCATCCAAAGCCTGTAAGCTGACGGCTGCTCTTGCGGCCAAGGCTTATAGTGCTGCGGGCCAGGCAGCCTCTGCCCTGCATGCCATGGCTATCCTGCAGGTACACCAAGCCAAGGCACTTAAACAAATGCACGAGGATAGTTCCGACCCGGGGTTGATGCAGGAGCTGCGCATGGCGACTGACTTCGCTCTACGAGCAACGAAAGTCACGGCACGGTCCCTCAGGAAGGCGATGTCTACCATGGTGGTCCAAGAGCGCCATCTCTGGCTCAACCTGGCGGAGATGAAGGATGTCGTCAAAGCACGCTTTCTTGACGCTCCCATCTCCCCGGTTGGGCTGTTCGGTGACACTGTCGAGGGATTTGCCCAGCAGTTCTCGGCAGTGCAGAGGCAGATAGAGGCGATCCAGCACATCCTGCCCCAGCGTGATGCACTGGCAAAGGCTGCCCCTGGGTCCAGGCCTCTGTCTACTCGTCGCCGTGGGCGCCCCCTTGCGTCCTCCAGAGCTGCTCGGCCCCGTGCCGAACCAACACCTGGGCCGGCGCGTTGAGCCTCGCGCAGGAGGGCGGCGCCCCCCGAGTCCCAGCTGGACCCCAAGTCGTCCAGGAGATCGACGAAGCGGCCCTGACGCAGGCAACCCGGAGATGTTGGAGTTTGTTCTTTCTCAGGAGATGGCGAAGATAGCGCCGCTCCTTCCCCCGGAGGAGGGCCGGCTGGAGAATCTTGTGTTTCCTTTTGTTTCTGTTCCGCCGTTGGCCCAAGGGCCAGCGGTACCCACAATGCCACAGAAAGAGCAATTTCCTTTTCCTCCGGGTTATCAGGTTCACGGGTTGACAGTGTGCGACGCGCTGCTTCCTCACTCTCGCCCGCGACCCATCTTGCCAGCGGCCAAGAGAGTGCGGTTCGGGGACGCAGTGCCTCCCCACGCACCTCTAGCCAGTCCCCTTGGGGACCCAGGGATTTCAGTAAGGATGCTTCAGAACGCGCTGCCTTCTGTACTATCCAGCCCTACTCCCCTGCGCTGCACCACCGCAGGTACATCGATTGTGCAGTTGGAGCCCCTTGCATGGCGTCTGGAAGCGTGGCTTGCGCTACCCAGCCCGTCTCGTTGGTTCGCACGCACAATTCGACTCAGCTACGCAATTCAGTTCGCCAGGCGACCTCCCAAGTACAGCGCGTTCCCGATACCTCAGTGGTAGCTCGGAACGCTCCTGTCTTGCGCGAGGAGATTGCTGTCCTCCTGGCAAAGGATGCAATCGAGCCGGTCCCTCCAGCTGAGATGAGGCAGGGGTTTTACAGCCCTTACGTCATCGTACCCAAGAAAGGCGGTGGTCTTCGACCAATCCTGGATTTGCGAGTCTTGAAGCGGGGCCTGCACAGGCTCCCGTTCAAGATGTTGACGCACAGGCGCATGATCAGGTGCATCCAGCCCCAGGATTGGTTTGCAGCGATCAACCTGAAGGATGCTTACTTTTATGTTTCGATCCTTCCGCGACACAGACCGTTCCTACGGTTTGCGTTCGAGGGTCGGGCATGGCTGTACAAGGTCCTCCCCTTCTGGCTCTCCCTGTCTCCCCGTGTCTTCACGAAGATCGTAGAGGGTGCCCTTGCCCCACTACGGGAAGTGGGCGTCAGGGTCCTTAACTATCTCAACGACTGGCTCATTCTGGCCCAGTCCCGAGAGCAGTTGTGCAATCACAGAGTGCTGGTGTTACGGCACCTCAGCCAGTTGGGGCTTCGGGTCAACTGGGAAAAGAGCAAGCTCTCTCCTGTGCAGAGAATCTCTTTTCTCGGTGTTGAGTTAGACTCGGTGAGTATGATGGCGCGCCTCATGGATGAGCGCGCCCAATCAGTGCTGGACTGCCTGAGTTCCTTCGGAGGCCTTCCTATCATCCTGGCTGGACTTCAGAGGGGTCCCTTTGAGTCGCTGGACTCAGTCGAGCTGAAATTCCTGTCGGCTAAGACAGCGCTCCTGACCGCGCTCACTTCCATCAAAAGGGTCGGGGACCTCCAAGCATTTTCGGTGAGCGAAGAGTGCCTTGTGTTCGGGCCGGACTACTCTCACGTTGTCCTGAGACACCGGCCTGGATACGTGCCCAAGGTTCCCACCACGCCCTTCCGCGATCAGGTGGTGAACCTGCAAGCACTGCCTTCGGAGGAGGCAGATCCAGGCTTGGCGTTGCTGTGTCCCGTAAGAGCGTTGCGCATATACGTGGACCGCACCCGGAGCTTCAGAAGCTCTGAGCAGCTCTTTGTCTGCCACGGAGGTCAGCAGAAAGGGAAGGCTGTCTCCAAGCAGAGGTTGGCCCACTGGATAGTGGATGTCATCGCCTTGGTGTACCAATCCCAAGGCGAGCCGTGCCCCCTTGGCGTGAGGGCTCACTCCACACAGAGTGTTGCCTCCTCCTATGTGTTGGCGCATGGCGCCTCTTTGGCAGACATCTGTAGAGCTGCGCGCTGGGCGACACCGAACACCTTCGCGAGATTTTACAGTCTCCGCGTTGAGCCAGTCTCTTCCCGTGTGTTGGGTAACAGGTAAGTGGTTGGAAGAGTTGGCCTGTGTCACGCTTGCTGCGCCATTCCCCCTCACCCGGGGATACGAGCACCTTTTTCCAACTCCAGTTCAGTTCCCCGGACGGCGAACCCTGGTGGAGTCCTCCAGCACCCCCGGCAGTCAGACTGGGCGGAGCAGTCTGACGCCAGGCCCAGTACTGGTGCTAGCTCGCCCGGGTCTCCGGTCAGCCCCTGTACTCGGCTAGGTGTCCGTATGGCCCGATTCCCTTCGGGTAATACCACACGTGTATTCGTTCACGGTACGGTTTCCCTCACGGTAAACCCGTGTCTTCCCTTTGACAGAGCTCTGTCAGGCCCTGCTGGCAGCCCTCCTCCCTACTCCTAGGTAGGATCTGCCCCAGGGTCCAGTCGTATGTAGTACTGCCCCAGGCCTGGGCCAGTCCATATCAGTGTCTTAACATGTTACCTCCCTTCGGGCAGGATGTGGCCTCCGTAGCGCCCTTCTCCGGAAGGCTCGCTTCCCTGTCGTTACTGCCAGGCCGTAACAACAAATAGGAAAGACTTGAAGCGGTCTTTCATAGAAGGTCGAAATCCCTTCCGATTTCTTGGGGAAAGGAACAGCGGCTTGGCTATCTCCAGCAGAAATGTACTCAGTGGTCCCTGCGGGCACCAAGGTTAGCGAATTTGCGCTGGGGCGATGGGAAGGTTGCGACCTTCGCATTGCTTTTGTCTGTCACGCACTAGCTTGTCAACATCTGCATGCCGCAAGGTCGTGACGGGGATCAGGTTGTGGCGCTTTCCATATGACCCCTATGTCGTCACGACATAACTCGTAGTGACCGACAGATAGGGAACGTCTCGGTTACGTACGTAACCCTCGTTCCCTGATGGAGGGAACGGAGACATTATGTCCCCATGCCACAATCTTGAACCATCGCTGGTTGCCTAGGACTCGTTCTTGGCTCCTCAGCGGGTAAAACCTGATGAGTGGATGCACCTGTTGCCCTTTTATACCTGTATGTACGGGGAGTGGCTCAGGTATGCAAAATCTACTAGCCAATTTCATTGGCGTTTTCTCTTAAGTCAGAGATGTTTGGGGCTTCCAAGTAAATCCCCTATGTCATCACGACATAACGTCTCCGTTCCCTCCATCAGGAATATTTTTTTATCCCAAATTTGTATCAATTTTACTGGTAGTCCACTGTATGAAGAATTTTTGGTTATAATATGTCACAATTTACTTTATTTTGATTTGACTGTATAATATCTTTGGTTATTTTCACACTTAATTATGCCCGTTAAAATGTATTTTACAAGTTTTTGTTACTTTCACTGTTATTTTTGTTGCTCTATGGTACATTTTTAATTTAATAGCATTAGAGCTGCTCCATTACAGCGGCTCAGTAATTTAATTATGCGTTTTGCTGTAATAATGCAGGGAACCACTCATTATAAATCTCCTAACTGTGATATTTTCAGAAATAAAAGTGGCTTTTTTTAAATCTGAAACGGGTTGCAATTTATATTCCAAAGCCACTCATATAATGCATAACCACTCATGAAGCAAGCAAAACACGTGTGCACGTATTGGTACTGGTGCAGAATGAGAGGGACAAGTACAGAACAGCGCATAGGCTGTTAGTTCCACTTTCGCCAGAATGTTGTGTATGCTTAAGGTTGAAAATAAATGATGGTTTATAGTGAATACCCCTATAAATTGTCTTATATTTGCAATTTAGTTTTAAGCCAAATGATGCGTGTGCCAAGTGAGCGAACATCAATAAAGATCACAAATCAGAAGTGTGTGCACGCTCGCTCTCTCTCCCTCCCTCCCTACCGTTAAGTAACTCATGTATTGTTTTACTTGTTTTTGACATATCCGACCGAACTACAAATTATCCAGTGATGTCTGCGAGAAAGGGATATTCACTCACAATCCACTCAGAGTGCTTTGCTTAGCCCATCAGCTCACGCACATCAGCTATACAGGCGTCAATACTGAATGTTTAACATTAATTTCATTGCATGCATATACTTCGTAGACATCCTTAATCACTAATAACTCCATTCTGCTGTCTGTTGTTCTGTTGTCTGTATTTCTTTGTCTGAATATGGCACTTATCACATGCTGTGTGGTATCGGCGTTTGGTATCGGGGCATTTTAACGAGTACGAGTACAGGAGCTCAGTATCGGGGCCGATACCGATACCAGTATCGGTGCATCCCTACTTTTAATACATTTTATGTAAAATCCAAAAAGCAATTTAGATCAGTATTTTTTCCATCTTGCAGTTCATTCATATTTTATATCTTAAATATTTTGCTCACATATATATTTTTAACATTCTCAATATAATGCTATGTTATTTATTTCCCCTTTCATTTATTATTATTTATTTATTTATTTTTTAGCTGAGAAGACCTAAAGAACCTAGTCTTGTTTTTGGAGAGGTATTCATTCAGAAACAGAGAAGACCGAAAGAAGATATTTGCAGCGGTAGGTCAGTGTTAGATTTACCCTTTTATCAAACATTCCTGCTTATAATTTGCACAGCATTTGTTGTTTCTTAAACTTTGTCTTAAACTCCCCATAGACCCATTAGTAAGAAGAACTGTAAACAAAGTCTCGCATCAGAGTATTAATCTCAAAACTCTGGCCATTTGATAATACCTAGAATATCAAAATCAACTGCAGGTGGGAGATCGTTTTCCTATTTAGCACCTGTTACGTGTTGTGCAGAGGAAGGCTCACGACGAAGGAGAAACCGCTATATTCACACATTTAATAATAGTCCAAGGAGAGGATACAAGGAAATCTTAGAAGCTGGCTGCACCAACAAGTAGACATTAGCAATAACCGACAAACTCAAACTCAAAAGACAGGAACTAATATAGTGCAGATAACGAGGACTCGACAGGTGAACTCAATAACTAATTAAACAGAATTGCAAAACTAGATCAGAGGATAAAACACAGACATGTAACAGCACCCAAACTCTGAACAATCTCCCTAACACTGTTCGGGAAGCAGACACACTATTCTATAATTCAAATCCGTTAAAGGATTGTTAGGCTGCATTAATTAGGTCAACCGGAACCGGGAACACTTCCCAAAACACCCAATGTACTGGTTACATCGTTAGAAGAGTGGCATCTACGCTAATATTAGTCTGTTTCGTTCTTATTCCGAGGTCACCATAGCCACCCAGATCCAGTCCGTATCCAGATCAGATGGTGGATCAGCACCTAGAGATGGCCTCTACAGCCCTGAATGTCAGCGGAAATCAGGACAACTAGATGAGCGGAGATCAGGACAACTAGATGAGCCCCAGAGACTGATCCCAGAAAAACAGAAGGTGCAGTTTTAAAAAACTTAAGATCAAAAATGTTTTGGTCACACTCATTTGCTAACATGTAATAATTGCAATAGTTGTATCCAAAAAAAGAAATTAGAGTAATCACTGCTGAGATGAATAGACCTGTGAGAGATCAACATCAAATGCTCTACTACTATTACAGCATTGCTTCAGTACAGACATACCAGTGGATTTGCACAGCTTTCGGTCTTCTTTGTTTGGGCACAAGATGGCCATGTTCATTCCTCACCTTGAACAAAAGACATTCTTGCTCTTTCTTCTGTTCTGTAAAACCAGAAAATCTCTACTTACTCTGTGCGTAATTACCTTTGTTCCTTAAATAATTAAGTTCATTTAAAATAAGATTCAGACTAGAGCATTTAATGAGTAAATATTGATTAAACAAATTCTAGAAAATTTACCTGGGAAGGGCTGATCATGGCAAGTTTTTAGGAAGGTTTGTGAGGGTTGGCTCTTAAAAGATCTGTTGAGTTTGATATTGTAGAGACCTGAAAAAGAAGAACAGTGTTATCTGCAAGTAATCCATTATATGCAACTTGTCGGTTTATACATTACTGTGGGTTTTATTTTTTTAGACTGTAAAAGCAGCCTCTGTTAAGATGTTGCATAAATAAATGTTGCATGCATTCATGTAATAAGTATTAAAAGTATGTCATTAATAGCAAACTAACTATATTCATATGAATTGTTTTAAACGTGATTACATGCTAACAGGGCTGTTATCAGTAGTCTAATTGATCTGGTTATGACAAATTAATCAAAGATTTGATAAATCACGTGACACATCAAACTAGCATATCCAGATAAATAAATTATGAAATAAAAAAAAATAAAAAAAAAGAGAAATTATGAGGTGCAGAGAGACAGATCATGTAGTTGGAACATGAACTGATGGGGCCCATTTGAAACAATTTATTAAGAAGCCAATAGACAATGCATTTTCTGACTGTGTGGGACATCCGACAACTTTCCAAGAAGGGGTGAAACTGATTTAAAATATTTTGCGATAGTGACAAATGAGACTGTACAGGGGCTGAGGCAATGACTAACGACAGCAGTAGAGTAAACGTGTATTGATGCTAAAAGTTTCCAACTGAAAGCAATGCAGGTCCGAGTTTGTCAATATAGCGACACTGAGAGGCACCTTTGGCGTCTTCACAGTGAAAGGCGCATGTCCATGCTTTGGTTTTTGACGCCTAGGGAGTGAGAATGGTTTGCTTATTAAGAATAACCCAGATTCAAGAATAAATACACTCGCAAACACACCTGTTGTGAATTCAGTGTAAATTTAGTGTGAGAACCTTTCCTGCGCACATACTGTATCTATGCAACTGTAACACAATTATTATTATTATCGCAGACATGGTGTAGACCAACAATTATTCACTAAATACTCAATTCTGGTGTTATATTCTTGGTTTTCAAGCTTTGCTTCTACCTGCCTCCTAGCAATCACCCATTTGCACATCTGCCTTGAGCGTAACCTAGAGACACGACTCACACAACCATGAAACCACGCAATCAGACAGCAATCTGGGACATTTTTAATAGCTGTGTTTTATGAGAAGACTTTGTGTGTTCAGCTGCATCAAGTCACACCAATACTACGTATCTGAAACCCTTAAGGAACAAATGAGAAACCTGGGTCAACTGGCTCTAGTGGGATTCAATTACCAGAATGAAGGTTTTTCTATTGCTCTCTACTGAATTCAGTGCAAACATGAAGCGTATTCATGCTTAAAGGGATAGTTCACCCCACAATGACAGTTCTGTCATCATTTATTCACCTTCATGTCAGTCCAGAGCTGTATGAGTTTGCCATTTCTGTTGAACATAGAAGAACTAGTTGAACTAATTAATAGATTAAGCACATACGCTGGTAATTTGATAAAAAGACTGCATTTTTTATATTTGATGTGCTCTCATGCATATAATAGTGGGATTGGTATAGTCAGCTTAGTTAATGTTTATTACTAGATAATGACTAGTTAAATTATAATTGCTGTTAGTTAGTTAACACTTCACCACAACCAGAGGTCAGTTGTCTTACATTGACCTCAGATTAATTGCATTTGTAAAAATAATAATGACATTTGTTAAAATACAACGTTTCTTAAGCCAAACCATATATTGAACCATATATTTATTTCATTAATGTATTGTGCATACTTATGTGAATTCATATACACATTCAGATATGAGTAATTATGAACATAGCAGCACAAGAAACCTAATATTATGTGTGTGTGTGTGTGTGTGTGTGTGTGTGTGTGTGTGTGTACTGTATTTTATGTTATGGGAGAAATCCCCTTCCCTCCGATAATAAACAGAAAATATACTACTATAAAGTTAGCAAAATAACATTATGCGTTAATATTTACCGTAAATCGCTGCAAATATAGTCGCTGATGTTGCTGTCCCACCTAAATGCATTCAAATACAGCACAGGTTCATTTGAAACCGTTGAGAGCTACGTGAGCGCGAGACCAAAGCTTGACGTTTTTTCAACGTCTGTAGTTGAAGTTTCCATATGGTGACCGAGTGGGGACATGTTCAGTTCACTTAGTTTTGTCGTCGCCATGACATATTAACTTGTGGGAACGTGATAATGTGCCGTGGCCATGAGATCGATTTTGTTGAGGTAACGACATGGCCACACTGATGTGAAGTCGTGGCCTTGAGATGCTATGTTGAGGGAACGACATATATTTCTCGTGGTGATTAGTTTAATGCGTAAACAAAACTGCGTGACCATAGTAACCTGGAATTATCAGAGATGGAATTATTGACATTTTATTTTGAATTAAAAAATTATTTTATTAATTAGTATTGAACATATTACATTACTAAATTATTACATTATTATAATTATTATATTAGGCTTAGGCTACAGGATTGTAGGCTATTGAACGCGATGTAGACAGCATTCAAATTAAGTTTATCATGAATGAATTTTACATAAAGTACGTAAAATAAAATAGGCCTAAAAGAAAACATTTTTGTAGCTTCTTGTAGCTAAGTCCATTAACCGATCGTCTTTTTTCCCCCGTAATATTTGTTTATTATTATTATTAGCCTATTATTATATTTTTTTTTATATTATTTTTTTTCCCTTTGATTATGCTGACTGGAATTTTTACTGGAATGCAGTTTAAACGTTGAATTTAACATCTTTCATTTTATTTCAGCAAATTAATTATTATAAATATTATAGTGTTTAGTTGAGGAATGAATCATTCACACAGTTTCATTTGTAAATGAAAACGCAACACACTCCTTTATCGTCACACACGGGCATAAATACAATTATAAAGTCAAAACTTTATTGGCATAATTGTCAGGCGTTTAAAGTATTTGCCAAATATATTGTAAAAAATACTAGCATAAGTATACAGAACATTAGGTAAAGCGATACACGAATTAAAAGAGGAAATAAGCATATCAATATAAAAATATAGCCCTAAGTTAATATAATACGCAGGTTTGTTTATGCATTAAACTCATGGCCATGAGAAAAATATGTCCTCCTCAGAGGATCTCAAGGCCACGACTTCACATCATTATTACCTCGATAAAATTATCTCGTGGCCAGGACACATTATCACATTCCCACAAGTTAATATGTCATGGCCACGACAAAACCAATGAGGTTTGTTCTTGCGTTTGTTCTTACACATGTACAGTTGAGTTTATGTTCGCTGATCAATATTATGAATAAAAGCATAAATTATATTGTTTCATCACATATAGCTATTGTTTTTCTTCAGAAGATTTGGATTAATCCGCCAAATTCATGGATTTATTTTGTGACCTTTTTGCGAACGTTTTGAGTGAACGGACTTTCAAGGAAAGACAAGAATCTTTTTTTTATTCGTTTTTTTATTATTTTGCATTTCAACATTAACAAACCATATAGGCTAACATAAGTGCAACTTTATGTCCTCACAGACTGAGATAGTCATATTAATCAACAGAGAAACTAAACTAAAATAAAATAAAATACATTAATTCATTCAACCATAACCAACGTAGGGGTTTTAACAAAATCACACTTAATAAACAAATCAATTAATTTCTTGGCCTTATCACCTCTCATAATTTTTAAGACCTCTGTATACATGGCTGGTTCCTTTTTTAAAGACATTAAACCGGGGTGCTGTTTTCAATACTTTACATTTGTGAATAAAGAATTTATTATAAGTAGTAAACCATTTACAATTTATAAGAAATTTCTACATCAGTATTACAAAATTGACAAATGTTACAATCTACATTAAATCTTAATCTCAGAAATTCCTTAGCAGAATAATAACAGACATGATTTTCAAATGCACTTCTTGACAGGAATCTTTCTTTCGGGGATAAATGAAAGCCTGAAGGGGTTGGAACGACAAGGGTGAGTAAATGATGGCAGAATTTTCATTTTGGGGTGAACTTTCCCTTCAGTCAGTTTGAAATAACAATTAAGTGCTGTTTTGGAATACAATAAAGTGCTTTTCAAGCATATGAGGAAGACATTGAGGCTTTAGGGTATTAACAACATTCCCCATGCTTTTGGACTGCAAATAGTCCATCTACCTCAATGTTATCTGTGCCAGTCAAGCACAGAGACATGTTTAAAAGAACCTGAAATAAATGTAAACATTTACTGGTAGAGAGAAGGGGAAAATGAGTTGAAAACAACCCAATTGCTGTGTCATGCCAGAGCTGCTTCAGGGCACCAAGAGCTCAATTGGTTTACGAACCAATGCTGATGAAGACATAATTACAAACACAAAGGCAGAAACGTGAAATGCAACCTAGAACGAACACAGACAAATAAATAGGGCGTTTAAGAAACGAATTAAAGTCATGTTTATGCTGGACACATTCACTGTGGCACGAAATGCAGCAGACGGTGTGCACACCTCAAAGACGCTGAGAGGCGTCTGTAGCTACTCGACACCAGCGGCCTGCTGAGTCGACTTCAAACGTATTAGCGGTTGAGCAGTGTTCTACAATTAGCTTTAACCAAAATCCTGCTGCTTAAACATGACTCAGCACCAATTAGACTCAAACGCATGCACAAACCTTTGCGAAAAAGTGTACTTAAATGTACTGAACGTGCACTTGTAGTGTACTTAAAAGTGCAGTATTCAATATTGACAGCTAGTGGTTATGGGTACTACAGTCCAAATTCAAAATATTGGATAGAGTTATTTCTCCCACCCACTCCTCCTCAGACTCAATGCTCATGCAGGTTGCCATATTGAGGGCACGAGCCTTACACTGTTAGTTGATATATCTCAGGTCGTAGTGCTTTTAGATGGCTGCTGAGGCTTTTTAGTTCGGGTCGAATCTGCGCTCTCAAGTTTGTTTGCTGGCTTTCATGGCTGCATAATGCTGTGTTTTCCAACAACTGGCAACCCGGGCAGTCAAAATACTATTGGGTAAATTGTCATTGGTTGAAACCATACAGACCAAAACAAAAACACACATTCAGACAAGGAACACACATTTCAAAAGTCAAATAACTTCCTGTAGCAGTGTTTTTTTGTTTTTTTTAAACTTGCCATATTCATTACATACAGCACCTTTAAAATCTTAAGAGGATATTTTTAGAAAACTGTATTTGCAGATAATGTGAATATTAAAAGCCACGTAAGTGTATTTAAAAAGACACTTTCATGGCTCTTCTTAAGAGACTTAAGTAGACACTTTTGCTCTTTTTTAAAAGTGCGCTAACATGTAATTCTTCATATAACTGGTTGTGTATTATCCGATTAGGGGTGTGTTTCGCAAAAACAACTATGGTCGCAATTTCCGTCATTACCATTAGAGTTCACTGGAAGTTAGCAAAACGCATCCCTGATGGATTTATTAAATATTTAATTTGAGAATGGCACTTTGCTGCCACCTACTGGACTGGAGGGTGAAGTGTTGAATGATGCATAGGAGAGCAATGGAGGCTGCCACGATTTAAATAACACATTTTTTCACCACATCTGATATGAGGTCAAGTAATGATAACAGTTTTTCCTTTAACATGGTACGCTTAAAATATAGAAGTTATATAGAATATCTGGACTGGCATACTTTTATGGAAGCTTGCTTCTGCCACAGGAATAAAAGTAATTTAATAATAAAAAATAAAACTTTTTAATCAAACAATTCTGACTTTTTTTTTCTTGTAATTCTGCAAATTAAGTCAGAAATCCAAAATATAAACTCGGAATTCTGACTTTTTTCACAATTCTAAACGATTGTTATCTTGCAATTCAATTTTTCTTGGAATTCGGAGTTTTTGAAATTTTAAAAATTCAAAATTTTACATCTCACAATTTAGTTTTCTGGTTTGCTCCATGGAATAAATAAAAAAAAAAAAACAGATTTTTTTTGCAATGTAGAGTTTATATCTCACAGTTCTCACTTTTTTTCTCAGATTTGCAAGAAAAAAAAAAAAAAAAAGAATTGTGGCATAAAAATTACCCTTTTTTTTGTCCCATGGAAAAAACAAGCCTCTATATGCATAATATACCTCATGTCAAGACTACTTTATAACAACGTTATACATGATAACTACAGGCTAGTATCATATTTTTCAAAATCCATTGCTTTAGGTGAGATTATATATTGCTTTGGCTGCATTGGTGTGCGTTTGGTCCAGATTGACCTGCAAATGTTATGTCTACAAACACACAATGAGGTTATGTGTCTGTTTCATTTATTAGTGTGAATTTAGTAGATCATGTTATCAAAATATAAATTAATTTAAAGACCCCCCCCCCCAAAGTGTCCAGCTGGGAAATGGCCGGACTTCAATTTGCTTACTTGCGGTTCTGTCTATTTTAGAAACTAATTTAAGTTCCAGGCAAGTTTTCTATTATGGAGGCCAGATTCAGTTAGCTGACCCAGAAATTCCTGCTGTAAATGAACATTGTTCACTGCTGGGATACAGTGCTTTAGACCTCAATTAACTGGACTTGCCACCTGTTTTGTGGAGGCTAAATGGATTCAGAGTTTTAAATAAATTGCTTCTCGTGCTACATGTTAGTGGAGAAAAAGTACTGAGAATATATTGAGTCTTACAAAACCTGCACCGCCCTATTAACATAGGTTGTGTTACAATATAAACACATGGAAGTCATTATGAAATCACATTTATCTCTACTCCAAATCTAGAGAGAGACAGATTATTGCAACATTCCCTTCAAAGTTTCCTTCACTCCCAACACAAATATGCACACACTTTGACAGAAAGAAAATATATATGCATTACAAATTATGTGTTTTTTCTGACATGTATAAATTATTATAAATTTTTATTTTTTTGTATTGTAAATGACCTAATATGGCATGTGTGATATTAATCCAAAAAAAGAGCATTCACTCAATTCTGGTTTATTATCCATCTGTTAAATCCAAGGAGCATATGGAAACATTCGAACAAAAGGCTTGAATATGAGGATTAATGTGCTCGCAAAAGTACTTATCTTCCAAAAAAGTTTTTTTTTTTCTTTTTTTTACATAAAATGCTTATTTGTATTTTCACTGTATTATCTGTACTATGATAGTATTGATTTCATATTACTATATGAATTATATATGAAATATACATGCATGAAGCCGTTTTAGTTTATGTGCTTTTTTATTAGCTTTTCTAATAAAGTGTTTTTTTTTTTTTTTTTTTTTTTTTTTTTTTCAGCTCTGTTTTATTTACTATACAAATGTAATAGTTTTAGTTTAGTTAATAACACTGGACAGGTGTAGTTCAGGTTGTAAAATTATATTTATGAATAATTGTAATTATTAGTGCTGTCACGATTAGTCGTGATTAATCGCATCCAAAATAAAATGTGTTGCTTACACAATACATGTGTGTGTACTGTGTATATTTAGTATGTATATATAAACACACACACATGCATGTATATATTTAAGAAAAATGTTATATTTATATATTAAATATTTATATATAATATAAATGATATGAATATAAATATAAACATGTAAATACTTATAAATATTTACTGAATGTGCGTCTTTATATTTACAAAATATTTACTTGTTTATATTTATATTCATATTATTTATATTATATATTAGTATATTTAATATAAAAATATAATATTTTTCTTAAATATATACATGCATGTTACACACATGTTGTGTAAATAAAAACTTTTATTTTAGATGTGATTAATGGCAATTAATAATTTGACAGCACTAGTAATTATACAAATATACAATAGCTTATTTAGGGAAAACCTGCATAGGTAAAACATTATTTATTTATTTATTTATTCACTTGCTTGCTTGCTGCTTTGAAAAGTTCTGGAAAATATAAATATTATTTATTGCCTTGAAAGTGGTGTAAAGTTTTTTCAAAACCAAATGAAACTAGCAATAAGAGTCTCATGAAAATGCATATCAGTATCACAATTTTTTTGTTGTTCATTTTTGCATGGTCTTTATACTCAGAAACTGACTTTGGTGTGAATACGATACGCATGTGTTTGACGTGCATATAATACACAGTCTTTGCCTGCATATGATATGCATTTTTGCTTACATATAATATGCACCTAAACCTACCCACCCACTGC
Source organism: Barbus barbus (assembly GCF_936440315.1). Lineage (NCBI taxonomy): Eukaryota > Metazoa > Chordata > Actinopteri > Cypriniformes > Cyprinidae > Barbus > Barbus barbus. The sequence continues at coordinate 26,612,194 of NC_136737.1, read as the reverse complement.
GTATCATATGCACACCAAAGTCAATTTCCTCGTATAAATAGTACGCCAAATAGAAACAAAAATTCGTGCCATTGAAATGCACATTCATGAGATCGGGTTAGAATATAAAGAGTACATATCTGATAACTTGTCGTGCGTTTTAATCTAGGAAATCTTACATTTATAGTGGTCATCTAAAATTAATAGTAGTTGCTGACAGTTATTTTGGAGATCCGTTCTAGTTCCTGTTTGTATATAGAGTTTGTCTCGAGAATTTCTGCCAGTCTGTCAAACAGTCAATCTGTTCCTGCTTTCCTCCAACCCATCTGCAATTCCAATTGTTCCAGACCAGCCAAGCATATCTGTGCAGCACCTGACAGGCCTATCTTATACGGCCAGGTAAGAAGAAGTGAGGAAAAGAAGAGAAAGTCTGCAGGTCTGGAGCTCATTATGAATTCCATCCATGGCCTTTCCCACTGAACTTCCACCTGCCGGCCCTTCGGGAAACTCGGTGTGTGCGCCGTTCCGGTGCTGCTTCTGTCCATCACGGTCCAGATTTGCCTCAGTGGAACATTCAATTTCTTTTATAAGAGCACTCCAGTAGATTGGGCTGACCCGTGCGATTTAGCCGGGAATCACGGCGATGCTAACTTCAAGGTTGATAGTGAGTGTGTGTGATCTTCTGGAGGACATTACAAAGTGACGGGTGTCTCGTATGTTCTGTATCTCAGCCAGGACACCATGTGTTATATAGGCACTAATATAATTGACAGAGCCTTGCCATGTTGAACATGTTTAAGACATATGAGATCAGGTTTGGGATGGTCTTTAGGAATGCTTCAGGAAATGAAGTCTTCTCACTGGGTTTTTCTGTATGAATACTGCCGTGCTGTGGTGAAGGACAGAAGTGCTTTGAATGCAGACGAGTTCATGACACTAAAAAGCTCTTAATAGGCCACTTGTTTTATTATTTCAGTTAGTTACCAAGGCAGCATTTGCATTTTTATTGTTGTGTGTGTGTGTGTGTGTGTTTTCTAAATCTAATATTGATTTTATACTATATTTAAATTACTGAAAATAATTGATTTTATTTCATCTCTATTTTACTGAAAGCAGTTTATAATAGTTTTAGTTTTAGTCAAAGCTTTTCATACAGATATATATATATATATATATATATATATATATATATATATATATATATATAGTTTTTATAAATGTGTGCACTCACTTGTTTTCTTAGTGCAAGGACAATATGAGATTACTTTTTACTTGATGGTTATACCATATGACATTGTTGTAATGTGGTGTAAAATGCTATAAAAAAAAATAAAAAATTCTAAACCAAATGAAACATGCAATGCAAACTAAACAATGCAAGTTTAGTTCCGACTGTAAAATGCCATGTGGTGCAACTCCCTGAAAACCCAATGTTATCTATGAATGAAAGATTTTTGTCAAAGTAGATAATAATAATAATAATAATCTCTGAATATATTTCACAATGTTTTTGGAAATAAATATATTGAAAGGTATAAAGATTATCTCAAGTTGTAATAATTTTATGTATGTAACTTTCATATTCCTAAGTTTAATTAAGCATTGAAAATGGAACAGATTTTTTTTCAAAACCATATAGTGTCTATATAGTGACACATTTTTAGTATAATTAATTGTTGTTGCTGAAAGTCATATATTACTGTAGGTATTTTCTCTCCCTTTGATACATGTTTCCACTTCTCTTGGAAGGGTTTTCAGTAAATACTGGAATATGGCTGAGAGATTTGTTCCCAAGCAGATTCAAGACTCACTGAGGTCAGGCGATGGGGTTTCGTGTGTGCTTGGCGTTCCCATTCAGGTCTGGGCTTCGTGCAGGCCAGTCAAGTTCTTCCATACCAGTAAATCATTTCTTTATGGACTCCGCTTTGTGCACAGGGACGTTGTCCTGCTGGAGTAAAGATAAGTTACGCCCATAACTGTGGAAAATATTAGTTTATGGAAATGTCTTTTCTAAGCAATCTGACTTAAAAATTTTCACCTGGCAGACAGTACAACCATAAACAAAATATATGATCATATCTAGAGATCACAGTCATATACTTAAGGTTGGGCTCTTTTGGCTGATAAGCAACCATACAGAACACACTAACAATGATCTAGCAACCATTCAGAATGGTCCAGTTATTTTTATATTATTTATCAGCTAATATAATATATAGAATTATAATATAATTATTTGTAAAGCACTTTGAGTACCCAGAAAAGCGCTATATAAATGTAACAAATTATAATATAGTACCTATTAATATTTTAAGTTTTTAATTGTTTTACTTTCATTAATTTTGTTTCTGCTTTAGTCATTTTCAGTTTAAGTAATTTTTTTGTTATTTTGTTATGTGCTTTTGGCATTTTTTTTCCCCCTTATTCCTATATTCTTTAAATATTTTATTAGAATTTTAGTCTTAGTCATTTTAGTACTTCAACGGAAACTTATTTCAGTAAGTTACCGGGGCAACATTTCTAATTTATTTTAGTTCATTTTATCAGTTTAGTTTATTTTCCAAAAATTATTAATCACGATTAATTACTGTGGGAAACATACAGAAATCGTTACAGTTATTAAACACTAAATTCTAAATTAAATATGGATGAATTCTTAAAGCTACAAAAGTCATGGATTTCTTCTTTTTTCTTTTGTTCCTTGGTAAAACAGACATCGCAGCAGCTGGGTTATTTGGCTGCTATTACTTTAAGAGCTGCCGCTGCTGAACATGGATAACGTGGATCTGACACGTATTGTATACTTTCATACATACACAGTTTTAAGGCCGCTTTAATCGTCTTTTTGGTAACTTCATGACTTAACTGGCGACATAACTATGACAATGAATGCTCGTAGTTTCATTTGCGCTTTATTATGAAATGATAGTCTACAGCGTGCGCTACTGCATTAGTGCGTGCAATTGAAGAGCACGTGCTACGAGCTCAGTATAACAGCTGACAGGACAGGAAAATTATGTTTTTATAGACATATGGCCTGACAGCATCTCATCCGACTGCAGTTCACAGTTGTTCTACTAAAGCTCCCCGTCACCTGTATGATTTCTGTGCTCGTTTGACTCACGCCTGTCGTTGCGTCGAAGTGGAGTGCGCATCTGAAAATTCTCCTGTTTGATGTGCTCGTAAATATGTTCTGTGTTTAAATAAATGTAATTCTTGTGAAGAAAAAAAGAGACAGAAGCAGCATTTGTGAGTGGGGTGGCCAACCCTAGCTCTGCCCCTGCGTTAAATATTTTTAATGGTTAAACTGAAAAAAAAAAAAAAAATGCCATTGACAGTACTAGTAATAACATTTTACGTACACCTTAAATATGTGAGCAGACACTTCTTAAACATTGATTTCAAAGTTTTTTTTTTTATATTTTTCAAAATATTTTTTTTTTTTTTTTATAAACAAAGAATTTATCTTATAAATAATATTACGTTTTGGGGAGTCGCACCACATGACATTTAAAAACCTGAACTAACTTTGCCATGTCATTAAAAGGACCAAATTAAAGTCATGATAGTCAACAGGGATCCTTTTTATTATATTATTTCCTGCTTTGTGTTGTTGGTTGTGCCACATGACTTTGATTTGGCAGACAAGTTTTTTGTTTGTTTGTTTTTTGGGACCCGAAACTTTATGCTTACCAAAAAATCTTCAAAATATCTTCTTTTGTGTTCAACAGAAGAAATAAACCTTTACCGGTTTGGAACGACATTAGAAAGAGTAAAATGATGACAGATTTTCCATTTATAGTTGCGATATCCTTTAAGTGTCTTCCCTTTCAAGAGAAAGACAGTTTAAAGAGCACACCTGCCCCGATTAAATCATTTATTGATCAAAAGGCCATGCGTTGATGACAGACAGTGTAATATTGTTGTTGACATGCCCCTTCTGTGTTTGTGCAAGTACAAACTCATGTGTGCTTCCCTACTGATGGCTAATTAAAATGCCAGAGGACAGTATGGTTAGCAGACTGTGAGGAAAAGCCTGCTAAGGGACCGAAGAAGTGCTTTGATGATGAAAATGTGGGGCAGAACAAGAAAGAGGCAAGAGATGGGCTGCGAGCGCTATTTTTTTTTTTATTTCTTCATCACTGACAAGCAGAACCTCAGCAAAGCTTTTTCATGTTATTATTTTGTTTACTATAATTCCAGCGCGTCTTTTCTATAAACTTATGTCTATAAATCGCTGAACATCACGTCAGATCTGCGTCCATCACACCAGACTTTTATTCGTTTTTGTGTAGGAGTGGACACAGCTGTCATATTGACGGCTCTCAGACCTCACAGCAAAGGAAGTTAAAAAGTTAAAAATAAAGTTAAAAATATCTCTACTGTAAATCAAAACCCGATGCTACAATGAAACGCCATTTAGAGCGATCAAAATCCAAACAAAACACAAGGGGATTTAGGGTTTTTTGGAGAAACATATTGATCTGGTTCACAAACACAGGATGCTATTAGATTATTATCTGCTGTGTGTTATTAGCACAGAAAGATAAAAGTGCTGCTTTCTTTAACCATTAGTTAACCACAAGCATTTTATTTTGAAGTTGCAGTTTTCTTGTTTTCTTAATTTTCTCTGAAAATGGTAGATAATATTACAGTATGTAGAATACAGATGAAATTTTAAAGAATGTTATTTATTTAATGCAAAATTTTTCCAATAAAATGTATTTTAGCATTTTCATATTTACATTTTTATAGTTGAAATGTAACATTTAACTTATTATTATTATTATTATACTATTATCAAGAATTAAGAACAATTCTTAATAATTATAGAAGTTAATAATTAAATAATAATTCATAATGTATACATTTTGTAAATCAAATAAAATAAATAATAATATTTTTATAAACAATAAATCTGAAATAAATAATCATTAAATATTTGTGTTAAATTTGTGTTAATGCTGTTTATAAGTGTACTATTATTAACAGCATGAACACACAACATAGAATCTATAATATCTAACTGAAATAAAACAAAAGATCATACATATTTTTAACAATATTGACAATTTAACTGATTCATTAATAATTAATAATGAAACGAAAAGTTATTTCCTTTACAAACAAGTTAAAGGCGACATATTCAACAGCAGTTCCCTGTGCTATATAATTAATACTTTTAATTGTATTTATTTTTTTGCATTATTAATATTTTATTAAAGATTTGTAGTAATTATAAAAATATATATATTGTTATTAAAAACAATTGAACAAATTATAAAATGTCTTTCCATCCATCCACCAATCCATGTTCTCAACACTATGAAGAAATATTTTATATGATTTTAATATTTTAAATCTAATTTCTAGCTTCAGTCTGTGTGATGCCATTTACTTCTCACCTTAATCCAGACAAGCTGTATGATCTGAAGCAAATAATGCGACATGCCAGAGAGAAGAAGAGAAACTGTAAACACCACAGCTGAGTTAGAGCCGCTGTGTGGTGTTTTTACACTCAGTAATCTCATTTGACAGAGCGGTCTGGCCTGCATTAGTGTGTGGCCGCTTGTCTCCTGTCTAATCTCTAACTTTTAATATTCTTTTGCACTTTCCTTTGATTAGCCTCGGCCCGGTTCTGTGAAACGACAGCGGTGACATCTACAATCACAGCACCTCCAATTGGCAGGCCGAGGAGCTGAATGATAAAGGCATGTAAGAGTGTTCAAGTTACACCTGTGTTTGCCAAACTTCAGCGTGGTTCTCAGCAGCAGTCGTTTTTTATTTAGCTTTGGTCTGGGTCCGTGACAACCCCATGGTAAAGGCCTTTCATCTACCAATCGCATTCCACTATCCAGCGACGGTTCAGCGCTGAGGTGCCAGTCATACTAATTAACGATCAAATTACTCACGATTAGTTAACCCCAGGTGAGGGTGACAGTGAATATAATAGAGCCAATCCCAAATCCCTCAGCAGTTTGAGCAAAATAAAATTGCCCAAAGAGTCTGATCTGTGGTACGAAACCAGAAGAAGAAGAATTAGTAGAAGTAGTACTATATATACATATATATACACTTCTTCATCAATGTGCATTGTTTTTTGTTGTTGTTGTTTTAATCTCTGCTTTGTTCTTTCTCTTATTATGGTATATATTAATTTTCTAGTTTTCTTCTTACATTTCTTGATAGTTTACTATATTCATTCTGTTTTTTTGTTACGATGTGTCCCTAATTCTTTGTGGTTCTGTTTGTTGATGCATTGTGGGATGAAGAAGATGGATGACAGACAGAGAGATGGATGATAGACAGATGGATGGATGGAAAGATGACAGACGGATAGATGGCTGGATGACTAGATGACAGATGGGCAAATAGATAGATGATAGAAGGATGGATAGATGACAAATGGACCGATAGATAGATGAATTGATAGATAGATGATGGTTGAATAGATAGATGGACAGGTGGATAGATTGAAAGATGACAGATGGAGAGATAGATAGATGATAGACAGATGTATAGATAGATAGATGATAGAAGGATGGATAGACAGATGATAGCTGGACGGACAGATTATAGAAGGATGGATAGATGACAGACGGATATATAAACAGATGATAAAAGGATGGATAGATGATAGATGGACGGATGGATGGAGGAAAGGTTAGATGATAGTTGGACAGAGAGATGGATAGATAGATGACAGACATGTTATTTTTGCATTATTATGAATAATAATAATAATTAAATAATTAATAATAATAAAAATGTTTCAACGAGAAATGAATGAATTTTAACAGGAATTCTGTCATTGACTATCTTGCTTTCTTTTTTTCTTTCATTCATTTTTTTCTTGATCACTATATGCATGGATGTATCAGGATTTTTCAAAAGTCACCTTTCTGCAGAAGAATAAAGGAAGTTGATTTATTAATGACATGAAGGTGAGTAAATGATAACAGAATTGTCGTTGTTGAGTGATCTATGGTAGATGATGATTTCATACCCCTCTGTTTGTGCATCATTTCTAAAGCATCAATGTGCAAAGACACCAATGACAACACACACACAAATAAAGTCTCCTAATGAATATGATGATAAAGTGAGCTTGCATTAGCTGCCTGTGGGTTTCAGGGGCAACAGAGTGATGTAAATCATCTGCGGGTGGACTGTTGTTGTGCATCTCTGTCCCAGCTGGCCTCTACACAGACTGCATCCCTGCTAGCTCCTGATGAGGAGGATCCAGTAATAGACTGATCTGCAGCAGGCCTGATAAACCCACTAGCTGCAGGCATGTTTTTAATTCTGTTCAACAGGGCAGACTGCAGCAGTCACAACCTAACTGCTCAAATAGACAATTACTTTAAATTATTTTTTGAAGTACCATTAATATGTATTAATATGTCTCTTTTTAAATTTATATAAGTAAAATTATATAAGCAATAATATTGCTCTTTATTTTCACCCGAGAAAAGAAAAAGAAAAAGACAGAACTGTGTTCCAAGCCTGTTTTTTTTTTTGTTTTTTGTCTGTTTGGTTTTTTTTTTTTTTTGCATGTTCTTGTTTAGGTTGTTTGTTTTTTGTTCTATTTTTATAGCCTGTGTTTCTGTTGTTGTTTTTGTATTTTTCTAAAACCTTGTTTTTCATTTCATTTTGTTTTGTTTTTTTTTGTTTAGTTTTTTCTCTAAACCTGTTTTTTCTTTGTTTGTTCTGTTATAGCCCCATGTTACTATTGTTGTTTTGTCTGTGTATGTGTGTGTTTCATTGTTCTGAAACCCTTTTTGTTTTTTGTTTGTTCTAAACCTGTGTTGTGGGTTTGGTGTGGTTAATGTTTTTTTTTGTATATGTTTGTTTTTGTGTGTGTGTTTTGTCTAAATTTGTAGTTTTGTTTATTTGCTTTGTTTTTTGTTTTCTGACCCTATAATGGAACTTCATACTTTATTAATGTTCTAAAGTGTCAAACTAAATGGAAAAGACAAGTCTAAAAAACACTTATAATAGCTGGATCTGGCAACACTGAGGCTGATCCCGCACCCACAGCTCTCTCAAAGTTCACTCCAGCAGTTTCTCGCAGCGATTATTTTCATTCCACTGACGCTAAAAAAAGTCTAAAATGAATTATACATGTCATACAGACATCCATATGATAAGTTTAACAGCAAATTAGTCATTCAAAGAACAAATTTTATTTTTTAAATGAGTTCTGGACCTCAGTGACCTCATGGCTGGCTACGGGCCTGGTGTCCACAGCTCATTATTTGCTAGAGAAATGAATTTGTGAAGAGCATTTTGAGAAATATTAGACTGTATTACATTATATTTTATTTGACCTGTTAGTGATGTCTTAATTATTTAATGTTTAAATATATATTTTATGAAACAAGTTATGACAGCCTGTGTAAATTATTATTTGTGACCCTGGAGCACAAAACCAGTCTTAAGTCGCTGGGGTATATTTGTAGCAATAGCCAAAAATACATTGTATGGATCTCAATTTATTTTATGCCAAAAATCATTAGGACATTAAGTAACGATTATGTTCCATGAAGATATTTTGTAATTTCCCTACTGTAAATATATCAAAACTTAATTTTTTATTAGTAATATGCATTGCTAGGAACTTCATTTAATCAACTTTTGGTTCAATTCAATATTTATTTATTTATTTATTTTTGCACCCTCAGATTCCAGATTTTCAAATAGTTGTATCTCGGCCAAATATTGTCCTATCCTAACGAACCATACATCAATAGAAAGCTTATTTATTCGGCTTGCAGATGTGGATATAAATTGTGGATCTCCAAACAAAAAAAGTCCCACATCCAGACATGAAGAGACATGAAGTATTGCTTTAAATTTCAGTCTGTTATTCACACAGACTATATGGCTTCAGGAAACTTGGAATATAGTACATGAGTTCAGATTATTTCATGGTAATTTTTATGTCATTTTTAGAGCTTGACAGCCACTAAACTTCTCCTTTTGTTTTCCATGGAAGAAATTTGAACGGGTTTTGAATGACATGAGGGTGTGTAAATGACATAATTTTAATTTGTAATTTTGCTCGATCAGAAAGACTGACAGTGTAAGCCTTAAGCTAACATGTATCCAGGCGTAATTGTTCTCCACAGTTTATTTTCATTGGAGCTAAGGTTAATTCAGGCTTTAATAACATTAACTGTAGTTTGAGGACTGTGTGACTCTAGAGTTTGAGTAAAGGAAAGATTTCTCTGTAGAGCAGCAGTATTGAATCTTACATGCTGGAAGCCAAAGCACACCATGTAACCGCATTGAACAGAGCCGCTCTCGCTCAGCAGACGGTGGGGTTCGGTCCGGTTCAGCTGACGCAGAAATTGTTTACTGGAGGAGAGATCAGCGTCAGGATGCTGCTATCAGATCAACAGATTCCTTACACACACAACATGAGCAGATATGCTCTCAGTCAGAATAATGTTCTAATTACATTAATATGTGAGAGTCAGAAATGTTGGGAAGGTGTGGAATAGTGTGTGTACAGTTGTGCTTGTGTCGAGAATATTGGCCAGTTTTACAGTATTACTGTTTAATAGTATTTGCATTGCTTGATTGTTGCGCCATCTTCTTTGTAGTTCATCTTTGTGTTTAGTTTTTCTTTTTTAATCACCTTATAAATGATACAACTGTTTCTGGTTTTAAATATTTTTAGTAGGGCTATTAATTGAATTATTTGTATTAATTTATCCATTAAGTGCAGTAATAAAAAAATATATATTTAGATTTTAAAAAGTCATTTGTAAATTTGATTATCATATCATGCATATAATTTGACATCCTTATTGTTTTTTGACATTAAAGTTTGTGTAAATCTGAAAAAAATTGTGTAAAATATGCATCTTTAAACATTCATTTATCCATGTCATTTTTTTTTATATTAAGCATAATGCACATACTGTACAATAATATACATATATCTGTATTATGTTGTAGATATTGGTATCGGTCATTGAACAACCCCTATGGGTCAACTTCTAGACAAAGTAACATGGTAATTTACTAATATTCTTGTCACGACACACTCTGGAGCTAGGAGGCGAAGAACTTCTTAAATAAACTCAGATCTTTATTTACCAAACTCAGGGATCACTGGAGACACAAATGAAGACGATCAGACCAGACACAGAGGCAGGGAAACACAGGGCTTATGAAGGGGAGACTTAACTGGATAAAAAACACAGGGCTGGGGACTAATAAACTAATCAACCAAAACGGGGACAGGAACAGGAGCAAAACCAAATAAGGGCATAAGGAAACACAGGGCGCACGTGGAAACACAAGACACAGGGAAACAAAGTCTGAAAATTCTTCAGAGTACCATGTAAATACCATTGTATATGAATATCACAGTCATTTAGTACCATGGTATCACTGTATCATTGTGTTTTTGTAAGGCTTTATTACATCAAATATAAATATCTAAATAAATAGAAATATACAGGTACATCTCAATAAATTAGAATATCATGAAAAAGGTCAATATTTGTGTCACTCATTTCAGAAAGTGAAACACATATATTATATAGATTCATTACACATAGCGTGAAATATTTCAAGCCTTTATTTCTTGATGAAATACATTTAGATGATTATGGCTTACAGATAATGAAAACCCAAAATTCAGTGTCTGAGGAAATTAGAATATTACATAAGATCAATAAAAAAAGGATATTTTAAACAGAAATGTACGGCTTTTGAAAATTGTGTTCCTTTCTATGCACTCAATATTTGGTTGGGCCTCCTTTTGCATGAATTACTGCATCAATGCGGCGTAGCATGGAGGTAATCAGCCTGTTCCAGGTGTTGCTCAGGTGTAATGGAAGCCCAGTTTGCTTTGATAGCGGCCTTCAGGTCATCTGCATTGTTGGGTCTGGTGTCTCTCATCTTCCTCTTGACAATACCCCAATACCACTATGGGGTTCAGGTCAGGCGAGTTTGCTGGCCAATCAAGCTCAGTAACACCATGGTCATTGAACCAGCTTTTGGTACCTTTGGCAGTGTGGGCAGGTGCCAAGTCCTGCTGAAAAATGAAATCAGCATCTCCATAAAGCTTGTCAGCAGAAGGAAGCATGGGTGCTCTAAAATTTCCTGGTAGATGGCTGTGTTGACTGTGGACTTCAGAAAACACAGTGGATCAACACCAGCAGATGACATGGTAGCCCAAATCATCACTGACTGTGGAAACTTCACACTGGACTTCAAGCAACATGGATTCTGTGCCTCTCCACTCTTCCTCCAGACTCTGGGACCTTGATTTACAAATGAAATGCAAAATTTACTTTTATCTGACAAGAGTACTTTGGACCACTGAGCAACAGTCCAGTTCTTTTTCTCCACAGCCCAGGTAAGATGCTTCTGACGTTGTCTCTGGTTCAGAAGTGGCTTGGTAGCCCTTTTCCTGAAGACGTCTGAGCGTGGTGACTCTTGATGCACTGACTCCAGCTTCAGTCCACTCCTTGGGAAGCTCTCACAAGTGTTTGAATCAGCTTTGCTTGACAGTATTCTCAAGCTTGCAGTCATCCCTGTTGCTTGTGCACCTTTTCCTACCCAAATTCTTCCTTCCAGTCAACTTTGCATTTAATATGCTTTGATACAGCACTCTCTAAACAGCCACACCTTTCAGTAATGACCTTTGTGTTCTCTTTGTGGAAGGTGTCAATGATTGTTTTCTGGACCACTGCCAAGTCAGCAGTCTTGCCCATTATTGTTGTTTCAAAGAACTAGAGATACCTGAAATTTATACTGTAGGGATGGTCATTAATTTAAACTCAAATGAAAAATATTCAAATATTTTGTGATACAGATTTTTGACTTTCATGAGCTGTAAGCTCTAGTCATCAAAATTAAAACAAAAAAAAACAACTTTTGAAATGTTTTACTTTACATGTAATGAATGTGAAAGATTCACTTTTTGAAATAAGTTACAAAAAAAATAACTTTTTCACAATACTCTTTAATTTTTTTTTTGATGTACCTGTATTATTAGATAAAAGCTAATGCTGTGTTCTGGACTCTTTTTCTCAACATTTGAATAAAACTTTCCAATATATTTTGTCATTAATTAAATGAATACAAGCATCTGTGTCAAAAAGTCCCGAAAGCCCATTCACATATGCAGTTGAAGTCATTTGGTTTTGCGGAAGTATGTGGAGTATTTTGGTTAAAATGAGTTTGGCAGGTGCTGGAGGCAGTGGACTCTGTCCAAATTCTGCAGATAGATTATCTCACCGTAATGCTGCATTGCACAAAAACAATGATATGAGCTACAAATTGATACCAGGTGCATCTAGTATTTCAACCTCCCAAAGAAGGAGTCAATCAAAGTGCTTCTGACTTAATGCTTTTGCTCAAAGTGTTTTTTTTTTTTTTGTCCTTCTTAATAAAACTACAGCGTGTTTTCCCAACAAAATATTATTTATGACAGACTTTGTTGTCTTTCCTGACAATGTGGAATAAAAATAAAAACAGTCCAGACATTTCAGAAATGTTTTCCAACTCCCATGAAGCATTGCGAATGACGCAGTTGGTCCATCTATCTATCTATCTATCTATCTATCTATCTATCTATCTATCTATCTATCTATCTATCTATCTATCTATCTATCTATCTATCTATCTATCTATCTATCTATCTATCTATCTATCTATCTATCTGTCTGTCTGTCTGTCTGTCTGTCTGTCTGTCTGTCTGTCTGTCTAATGTTCATCCATTCATCCATCATCCATATTACTCCATTGGTCCACGTATTACTCTTTAAAACTCTTTATTGAAGGATATTCAGAAATCTATATGCAAAAATTGTAACTAGATGGCTAAAAGGGTGGTTATTCTATAGAGACCCTATTTCATGATCCAAACAACTGAAATACCTCACATTAGAGAGGTAAAATAGGTTAGAACATCTATTTTTCAATTGTTTTTAAAGTATTTAAATATTTTCACTAATTCTGCTCTGTTCCCCAATATCTTTAGCTTTGACATGACAGGCAGGATAAAGGTGCTGTATCTACAATATACGATACTTCCTTTTTACCATTTTAATCATAAATGTTCCCAGCTGAATAAATAAGGCCCTAATTAATGAGCACCTTTAAATTAAAGCAGGAAAAATGAGCTGCCACACTTGATTTGAGTCCCATTACAATTTTACCCATTAAGCACTTTGGTTCTCAGACAAACGCGGGACTTCATCAAGTTTAATCCATGCACGACTGAACATAAGAAAATGCCTAACAGTGCACTTCCAACCTTGCATGTCTCTCTCTATTATCTAACAGCCTTTGGATGAAGTGCTCAAGCGCTCGGGGAGTGTTTTATGGGTATATTATGTGTTTTAAGCTAAACTTTGGACTAAGCCAAAATGTGGGTTGTAATAAAAAACCTCTAAAACATTGTTCTATTTATTTTTCAAAGCAACTGATAGCTGTACCAATCATTTGAGTGTTAAATAATGTAATAAAAAATGTAATAAAAAGAACATAAAATGGACTGCACAGCAGTTTTAACATTACTGTTAAACCACTTGGACAAATATAATGGATAAGATATATTGGCATTTATGTAATGAACAATGAATTGAAAGTAAAAACAAAATACATTTATATTTAAATACACTTATGACATAAACTGAATAATTATAAATAAATATAATTCTATAATGTACTATGGATGGATGGATGTGGAGATAGATAGATAGATAGATAGATAGATAGATAGATAGATAGACAGACAGACAGACAGACAGACAGACAAACGATGGATGGATGGATGGATATCAATTGGAGAGATAGATAGACAATGGATGGATGGATGAATGGATAAATGGATAGATAGATAGATAGATAGATAGATAGATAGATAGATAGATAGATAGATAGATAGATAGATAGATAGATAGACTATGGATGGATGGATGGATGGCCTACAAAATGGCGTCGCTGTGTTCGGACGCCGTTCAGGTCGCTCCGTTGAGATTTTGCTTTAACTTACTTTTTTACTTACTTTTACTTTCTATTTTTACACATTCCATGTCGGCACTGATCACCTACAACATAGAAACACTTTTGGACATTGGAAACCGCTACACTAACCTGTTCCAGGACACTTTATCCAGGAATCCTTCATGGCCACTGGAGATTCTTCGGAACGCGGAGATGAACAATAAACCCCCGAGGCGACGGATCAAGAAACACCGCGGGAAACATGCTGGGATTCGAGATAGACTCCGGAAAAGGGCTCACAGTCCTCCTCTTCCAAGCATTCTGCTCGCAAATATCCAATCCTTGGATAATAAGATGGACGATCTTAGAGCCAGGATTAGTTTCCAACGGGACATAAGGGACTGCAACATCCTTTTTTTGTCAGAAACGTGGCTTTCGTCCTTGATCCCAGACACTGCTGTAATGCCGAGTGATAACTTTTCTGTTTTTCGGATGGACAGAACAGCAGAGGCCGGTAAATCCAGGGGTGGAGGAGTGTGTTTCATGATTAACAAGAAATGGTGTGATCCCAGGAATATCTCCACTCTGTCGCGTTCCTGCTCGCCTCATCTGGAACATCTTTCCATTACTTGCCGCCCATTTTATCTGCCCTGGGAGTTTTCATCGATCATTGTTACTGCTGTGTACATTCCACCACAGGCAGACACCGGCTTGGCTTTGTCTAAGCTTCACGATGTACTCAGAGGCTACATTAACAAACATCCTGACGCTGCATTTATCATCACGGGGGACTTTAACAAAGCTAACCTCAGACGGGTCATGCCGAACTTTCACCAACATGTATCCTGTCCAACTAGAGGACCAAACACACTGGATCATTGCTACACTCAGTTCAAGAATGCCTACAAAGCCCGCTCACTAACGGCTTTTGGCAAATCGGACCATGCTGCCATTTTCCTAACACCGGAATACAAACAAAGGCTCGTTCAGGAACCTCCGGTGCAGAGAGTAGTGACGCGCTGGTCCTCCCACTCAGAGGCTATGCTGCAGGCGGCTCTTGATGATGTCGACTGGGACATGTTCCGGGCGAGTTCTTCTGATGTCAGCGAGTTCAAGGATGTAGCATTGAGCTTTGTAAACACGCTAACTGAACAGGCTACAGAAACAATAACTATAAGGACATTCTCCAACCAGAAACCGCGGGTGGACAGAACAATCCGTGCCGCGGTTAACACACGCACTGCAGCTTACAATGAGGCTCTTCTGTCTGGGAATACGAGCGAGTACAAAGCATCGTGCTATGCTCTCCGTCGTGCAGTAAGAGCCGCTAAACACAGATACAAAGAGAGAATTGAGTCTCATTTCCAGCTCAATGACTCTCGACGCATGTGGCAGGGACTGAGGACCATCTGTGCCTTTGGAAACAAATCCTCCGCGGAGGTGAGAGCAGATCCGTTGCTGGCCGACGAGTTAAACACCTTCTTCGGCCGCTTCGATGGCAACGGCGGCGGCGCGTCACTGCCGCCCAGCACGTCAGGAAGCAGCAGGCAGATGATCATGTAATCACCGTGTCGGAGGATGCTAAAGAAAGTGAACGTCATGAAAGCAGCCGGACCTGATGGGATAACCGGTCGTGTTCTGAGGTCCTTCATCGATCAGCTCGCTGGTTTGTTCACGTCTATCTTTAATGAGTCTCTTGCTACCTCCGTGGTTCCCACCTCATTCAAAAAATCTGTAATTATCCCTGTGCCAAAGAACAATAAACCCTCTTGCCTGAATGACTATCGCCCAGTTGCCCTCACATATATAGTCATGAAGGTTTTTGAGAGACTTGTAAAGAGCCACATCTGCTCCTCCATACCTGATACTTTGGACCCTCTTCAGTTTGCCTATCGCCCAAACAGATCTACGGACGATGCAATCTCTCACGTCCTCCACTCTTCCCTCACACACTTGGACAGCAACAATGGGAATTATGTAAGGCTGCTATTCATTGACTATAGCTCAGCTTTCAACACTATAGTCCCCATCAAGCTGGCCTCTAAACTCACAGACCTTGACCTAAACACCTCAAACTCCATCACCCTGAACGTAGGAGCCCCACAGGGCTGTGTCCTGAGTCCCCTGCTCTACTCTCTCTACATGCATGACTGCGTGTCCTCTCACAGCTCCACATCTATTGTCAAATTTGCTGATGATACTGTGGTTCTGGGCCTCAGCTCCAACAACGATGAGATGCATACTTGGATGAGATAGAGAGACTCACATCATGGTGACAGGACAACTGTCTCTCGCTGAATGTGAGCAAAACTAAAGAGCTGATCATGGACTTTAGGAAGAGACAGCAGCAGCTCTACACTCCTCTTATGATCAGTGGGACCCCTGTGGAGAGGGTGAGTAACTTCAAGTACCTCGGTGTAAACATCTCAGAGAACCTGACTTGGACTACACACATCCAATCACAGGTTAAGAAAGCCAGGCAAAGACTGTACCATCTGCGACAGCTGAGGAAATTCAGGGTCTCACCAGCAATCCTGAAAACTTTCTATTCAGGGACCATAGAAAGTGTATTGACTCAGTGCATCTCAGTGTGGTATGGAAACAGCTCCAATCAGGACTGCAAATCACTACAGAGAGTTGTGCGCTTAGCTGAGCGCATCTCAGGGTCTGCTCTCCCCTCTCTGCAGGACATCTACCTCAAACGCTGCAAAAGTAGAGCTGTTAAAATCATCAAGGACTCAAATCACCCTGGTAACAATCTATTCACTCTGCTTCCATCTGGTAAGTGCTTCCGTAGCCTGATGGCAAAGACTGAGAGACTTAGAAGGAGCTTCTTCCCCCAGGCCATCAGGCTCCTAAACTCTAACTCTGTGTCATAACATCACATGACTCCATGTAAATATCACCATATCAATAAGCTATTCAGAATTTTTTCTACCTCATATTTCAGCTATTTAAATACCCTGTACAACTTTTTGCACATTCTTTTTGCACATTCCTCTTTATTACAATCCAAGTCAACAACATACTGACCTACACATTTATATTTATATTTTTTATTTTATTTTATTATTTTATTTTTTCTACTTTTCTTCTCTTAATATTTGTATACTTTATAATTGCACTGTCCTTGGAGCGGACCTGACCTACATTTCACTGCTGGTTATACTCTGTATAATTGTGTATGTGACAAATAAAAATCTTGAATCTTGAATCTTGAATTGGAGAGATAGATAGACAATGGATGGATGGATGGATGGATGGATGAATGGATAAACATTAAATAGTGATAGATAGATAGATAGATAGATAGATAGATAGATAGATAGATAGATAGATAGATAGATAGATAGATAGATAGATAGATAGATAGATAGCTTTCTACTGTGGTCCATAGAGGGTTAAATATGAATATAGTTGTTTCTCCACATTAAGCTAAGAAAGGAAAGCATATTTAACTAAAAAAAATAGGCACTTCACTTTTAAGTACAAGTTACTCTGTGTCTTTAAAAAAAACTCTGGGCATCAGTCAGAGCTGCTGAAAGCCAGTTTTCCTTACATTCCCACTGGAGGCCACGGAAGCACATGGGATGTCCCGCTCGTGGTGTGGAAGGTCACATCTCCACACTCCAGTTTGTTTGGCAACCAACAGTTCTTACACGTTTTTGTGGGCCCTGTGTCTTTTTCCCGTTAAAATTCCATCTGATATATAGAGTCTTCCGAATCTACGGCGCAGCAGGATTAGCCGAAGGCTGTCTGTAAACCATTTCCTGAATAACATGTTTTATATGAAAATATTATTCCTTTCGTAGAGTTATTCATTGATTTGAATCAGGAAGCCAGCCTTTTTTCTGCTCATTTTTCACAGGAGGTGAGATTTTTTTTTTTTTCTCGCAGAAAACATTGCTTCCTCTTGGGTTTCACGTTGCTGTAGTTTCAACCTTTCAGCTTCCTGTGATGACACCAATAAATTAAGCAAACAGAGAGGAGTTTGTGAACTAGGCCTTTGTTATTGTTGCATCCAAAATTTCTGTTAGCTCTCATGTCTTCCTCTTGTTTTCATTAAAGGCAGTATTTTTCTACCTGGGGTGATATTTCATTTCCCAACTGATACACAGTATGTGCAACCAGAAGAAAGTTCACTAACCTTATTTGGTGTGCAAATCTCAAATCGTGTTTAGGCTTATTTTTCCCTTCATATTCTTTTTTCCATTTCACTCCTGGGTTCCAACTTGTGCCTGAAGGACTAGTTCTTGTTGGCCTGATATGTTAACTTTCAAGCTGTTCTCTTCCTGTTCTTCTGTCTGTGACTGATATATAACCGTATAACAGACGTTAAACAGAATTCAATTGTTATAATGTCAAATATACTGTACTTAAACATCCATAAACAACAACATATATATATATATTTTTTTTTAAATCAACTAGAAGTAATGTATCTAGAGATACCTTTAGTTGTCAGCAAATATAAAGACATCACTCTTTGTCATACTAATTTATTTGACTTTATTTTTTATTTTGCTTTAGTAATTTAGGAGGATTGGTGTGAATAATCAGGTTTGACTCCAAATACAGACCGCAGACACTGAACCTCCAGCTGTGAGGAAATTTCACACCACAGAATATCTGTTAGCAAGTAGACAAGCCAAAGAATAATTCATCCCGGTTTCTACAAGCAGAATAATGCGAGAGTCAGAGTCACAACTTACTACTGTAGAGAGACACCGATTAATATGGACTCATCTGTTATTAACTTGTTAGTTAGACATTTAATTTTTCCATTTTGAACCAATATGCTGGAACAAAAAGCACTTGAAGGGCAACATGTTAGATTTGACTGGTAATCAGAATGAAATACAGTATCTCACAGCAGTGAGTACACCCCTCATATTTTTGAAAATATTTTATTATATATTTTCATGTGATAACACTGAAGAAAATGACACTTTGCTACAATGTAAAGTAGTGAGTGTACAGCTTGTATAACAGTGTAAATTTGCTGTCCCCTCAAAATAACACACAGCCATTAATGACTAGACCGCTGGCCACAAAAGTGAGTACACCCCTATGTGAAAATGTCCAAATTGGGCCCAAAGTGTCAATATTTTGTGTGGCCACCATTATTTTCCAGCACTGCCTTAACCCTCTTGGGCATGGAGTTCACCAGAGCTTCACAGGTTGCCACTGGAGTCCTCTTTCACTCCTCCATGATGACATCACAGAGCTGGTGGATGTTAGAGACCTTGTGCTCCTCCACCTTCCGTTTGAGGATGCCCCACAGATGCTCAGTAGGGTTTAGGTCTGGAGACATGCTTGGCCAGTCCATCACCTTTACCCTCAGCTTCTTTAGCAAGGCAGTGGTCGTCTTGGAGGTGTGTTTGGGGTCGTTATCATGTTAGAATACTGCCCTGGGCGCCCAGTCTCTGCTTCAATATCACAGTACATGTTGGCATTCATGGTTCCCTCAATGAACTGTAGCTCCCCAGTGCCGGCAGCACTCATGCAGCCCCAGATCATGACCCTCCCACCACCATGCTTGACTGTAGGCAAGACACACTTGTCTTTGTACTCCTCACCTGGTTGCCGCCACACGCTTGACACCATCTGAACCAAATAAGTGTATCTTGGTCTCATCAGACCACAGGACATGGTTCCAGCAATACATGTCCTTAGTCTGCTTGTCTTCAGCAAACTGTTTGTGGGCTTTCTTGTGCATCGTCTTTAGAAGAGGCTTCCTTCTGGGACAACAGCCATGCAGACCAATTTGATGCAGTGTGCGGCGTATGGTCTGAGCACTGACAGGCTGACCACCCCACCCCTTCAGCCTCTGCAGCAATGCTGGCAGCACTCATACGTCTATTTCCCAAACACAACCTCTGGATATGACGCTGAGCACATGCACTCAACTTCTTTGGTCGACCATGGCGAGGCCTGTTCTGAGTGGAACCTGTCCTCTTAAACTGCTGTATGGTCTTGGCCACCGTGCTGCAGCTCAGTTTCAGGGTCTTGGCAATCTTCTTATAGTTTCTTTATGTAGAGCAACAATTATTTTTTTCAGATCCTCAGAGAGTTCTTTGCCATGAGGTGCCATGTTGAACTTCTAGTGACCAGTATGAGAGAATGAGCGCAATAACACCAAATTTGACACACCTGCTCCCCATTCACACCTGAGACCTTGTAACACTAACGCGTCACATGACACTGGGGAGAGAAAATGGCTAATTGGGCCCAATTTGTACATTTTCAATTAGGGGTGTACTCACTTTTATGGCCAGCGGTTTAGACATTAATGGTTGTGTGTTGAGTTATTTTGAGGAGACAGCAAATTTACACTGTTATACAAGCTGTAAACTCACTACTTTACATTGTAGCACAGTGTCATTTCTTCAGTGTTGTCACATGAAAAGATATAATACAATATTTACAAAAATGTGAGGAGTGTACTCACTTCTGTGAGATACTGTAAATATTACATAAAGGAATAGTTCACCCAAAAATGAAAATTAGCTGAAAATGTACTCATCCTCAGCACATCAAAGATGTAGATGAATTTGTTTCTTCATCAGATTTGGAGAAATGTAGCATTGCATCACTTGCTCACCAATGAACATGAATGGGTGCCGTCAGAATGAGAGTCCAAACAGCTGATAAAAACATCACAATAATCCACAAGTAATCCACAGCACTCCAGTCCATCAGATAACGTCCTGAGAAGAGAAAAGTTGTGTGTTTGCAAGAAACAAATCCATCATTAAGGCATTTTAATTTTAAACCGTTGCTTTTGGCCATAATCCATTATATTGGTTCTTCCAGTGAAAAATTCAACTTGTTTGAATCAGGAGAGCTCCAAAAACAGCTCTAAACTAATATGTGGGTGGATTTTGATGTGAGAGAACAACAGAAGATGAACTTTTACAGTGGAGGAAACGTTATAGTAGATTATGGAGTTGTTTTTTGGCCAAAAGTGATGGGTTAAAGTTAAAACTCAAACACACAACTTTTGGCTTCACAAGACGTTAATTGATGGACTGGAGTGGTGTGTATTACTTGTAGATTGGTTTTGACTTGTAGATGTTTTTATCAGCTGTTTGGACTCTCATTCTGACAGCACCCGTTCACTGCAGAGGATCCACTGGTGAGCAAGTGATGTAATTCTACATTTCTCCAAATCTGATTTAGAAACAAACTCATCTACATCTTGGATGGCCTGAGGATGAGGACATTTTCAGCAAATTGTAATTTTCGACTATTCCTTGAGCGCTTATTCCCAAGAGGAAGGAAAGTGTTTTCTGCCAAAGTGATTTTACATCAAAAAAAAAAATGGCAATTCACCTAAGAAAATATTCAGAACAAGATATTTTCTCAATGTGACTAAACTAAATCATGAAGCGGAAAATGAGTCAAGGTCTCAAAATTGGACAATACTCCAATGTTAAAGATAGAGCACACTCTCAAGGGCATGCAGCCGAGCGTTCATTGTAGTCTTTGTTAACAATGGTGTCGTGAGAAAGGCGATAAAAGGAACACGCATAGGAAATCTGGTTACATATTTTAGGCCCCCTAAGGATTTATGGCTTTTTAACGAGTTTTATGCAGTTGTGCTGAAAAATGTGTGTAATGGATTTAAATATGTTAAATATAAATTGTGATTTGATTGCAATTAACATACACTCAAGTGTCAAAAAACATTTCATTCAGTATATTCTTTTAAAGCATATTATTTACTCTTATTAAAAGTATGCTAAAGTGTACTACTTCTTCACAAGAGTGACCCAGCTTGGCCTCTAAAGATCACTTCAGCCCATTACTGGATTCAGGCATTGGGATATCCATTACCTGTCTTGAATTGTGGCTCAACGCATTCAAGCTGCGTTATCCATATGACCCGCTTATAGTGGAGCGGATGGAAGGCTTTATGTAAATTAACGACCAGGAAGAAATTAGCAGAAGAGCCCAGGGGATGAAATCATCTCCAAATAAAACACTGCAACGCTATTGATCTATTACATTCTGTTTGACCTCCAGCCTCACAGTCATTTTCCCTTCCGCTAGGATAGTCCTGTAATCTCTAGGGTAAGTGGCGGGATTCATGGTGTGTGTGTGTGTGTGTGTGTAGTGACTGACTTAATGTAGGCCCGGAAGGGACACGGGACTTTCATCACCTTGCAGACGTGCAGCTGAAGCTCGGGTCATTTTCTCTGTGTGGCTGCGTTAGGAAGTCTCTCATGCTGCATCCGGTATCCATAAAAAGCATGAAATATCAGAAACTGGAGAGAATGTCTGACTGTAAAGGATATGGAGTGGAATGCCTTGTGCTTTGGCACAATTCTTGAAGTTCCCTTGAAAGTATTTAAGATATACTGTACAGATGAATTCTTAAAGTTAACTTATATCTAAAATGGATTTCTTTATTATTACTTTTGATTAACTGTATTCATTTCTTATTATACTTTATATTATATTATCACGGACAAATAATTAAATAGGATTCTATTAATTCAATCTGACTTTCTCAGAGAAATCTTGCAAGAACACATGAATTTACTTTATTTCTTCTGAAGATTTTTTTCTTGTTACAGGCAAAAGATCCATTTGTTTTGGTGAACCCTTGTCTATATATTTAAGCCACTGTGAATTTATTTTATTTTATATAATGTAAGAATCTATAGTCTGCCTCGACCCAGCTTCCACTCCGCAATATGTTTGATCATGCTCATTTCCCAAAATGGCTTAATTATTATAGAGAATCAGGAGGTCGGCAGTTGTGTTGCTTGTAGACCATTTGGAATGATCACATCCTGAGGAAATGGCCACTAATTGTAGCATGGGAGCGGGTGTGGAACACTGAGATCCACCTCAGACAAAGAGGTGTCAGAACTTAATTAACATACAGACTACAGCTGTTACAAAAGGAGCAACTTCATTTGCATGTAGGGTAGTAAACTGGAAATGTATAAACGGCTTGAACTTATGATGTTCGGGGTTCATTCCGACTCCGTTGAACCCAAGGTACTACATGTACTTTGTCACTGCTATGCTGCAATAAACTTCTTCATCAAGATCTTCAAAGTCCTCGTCACTTTTTCTTACAATAACATGTACATGTAATATGTTTATTTTATTTTATACAGCAAATAACATTTTATTTGTGTTTTACACGCTCTTGTAGGATTACTTCCAAATTATGCTTGAAATTCCAGTTGAAATCCGGTACACATTCCTGACTAGGGTCGATTTATTGATTTTTCTTTTCTTACTCACAATCAGTATTCAATTTTGTGGAGATTTTTTTTCCTGATTTGATGGATGAGCATTAATAAATGTAATTTTAAATCATTTTTATTCAAACATATTTCATTTGTGCATATGAAGTAAACCAAATTTAGCCTCTGTGGAAGTAAAATATCTTGCAAAGGAAAGACATAGCCATCAAACAGTAAAACAGTAAGTTTATAACCCTAACAGCATAATTTATCGGTGCTGCAATGTATGTTGGGAGTTTGGAAATAAGCTGTCCCAAATGTACTTGCAGTCTAGCAATGCCGACCACATGTGCGTGACTATGAAGGGCATTGTTTAATTGTTTAATTATTTGTTGGGACCACTATATTAAGATGTATAACATCCGAGGGAATGTTTTTAGTCTAATGTTGTTTTTGAAAGTTATTCCACTTTTCTTATCATCCATGACTCAAAAAGCCATTTTAAAAGTGCACACTTCTGAATGTTCCTTAAACTCTCTTGGCTTCATAGACAGTGCGGTTTCTTGCTCCCAAGACTAGAGACTTCACCGTCCTTTTGGGTGAAACAGATGTGTCCTACATAAACACATGACCTAGACTAGCAACAGGCTGTTAACAATAGGAAACTGTCAAATTATATGGTCTCCTACGGTCTGAGTCCACATTATAGTGGTTTAAGAAAGCCACGACATCTCAGCATGGAAAGATTTGGATCCGAACACCAGCTTAGTCAACGCCATTGAGACAAATAGGACAATTTATGTTCTTATACTTATCGACTTCAAAACAACATGCAATTACAGTGTGTTTAACATATGGGGCTTTCAAATGCCATATCACCCTGTAGCCCAAGACTGGTTGCCCACTGAAGCTAAGCAGGGTTGAGCCTGGTCAGTACCTGGATGGGAGACCTCCTGGGAAAACTAGGTTGCTGTTGGAAGAGGTGTTAGTGAGGCCAGCAGGGGGTGCTCACCCTGCGGTCTGTGTGGGTCCTAACGCCCCAGTATAGTAACGGGGACACTATACTGTCAAAAAGCACCGTCTTTTGGATAAGACGTTAAACCGAGGTCCTGACTCTCTGTGGTCATTAAAAATTTTTTTGAAAAGAGTAGAGGTGTGACCTCGGCATCCTGGCCAAATATCCCCATTGGTCTCTGACCATCATGGCCTCCTAATCATCCCCTTACACTGATTGGCTTCATCACTCTGTCTCCTCTCCACCAGTAAGCTGGTGTGTGGTGGGCGTTCTGGCGCAATATGGCTGCCGTCGCATCATCCAGGTGGATGCTGCACACTGGTGGTGGACGAGGAGACACCACCCCTCACAATGTTGAAAAGCAGAAAAAGCGCTATATAAAATTTAATGAATTATTATTATTATTATTATTATCAAATACTAAGATTCTTCTAAAAGAGACAAGACTTGGATTTAGATGAATGTTGTAGTTAATTAATCCATCTGAATGTGACTAATGCCTGACTGTGCTGAATTACATAAAAAGGATTGATTTTTAGCTATTGGTGCCATTCTCTAAGTTTTCAGACACATGGTAGCACATTATTTAGCAAGCCAAGGCGTTTCACGGCCCAGTGAAAGGTGAGAGCACAATTAGTTGACTGAAGCCAAAAATATCTGAATATGAAACACGTGACCTAACGTGGCTTTGGAGAGAGAAATTTAGCAAGTGTAAAGTATTTATGAATGTGTGGTCAGCTATGGCAGACTCTTTTGTATTGGTTGCACCTGGAATCAGATGGTTTAACATCATGTTTGGTTTTGCAACACCGCTTGAGCGGAGGCCATCAATCTGTGTCCAACACCGGCCATGAGCTGGCTCCGAAAACCATTAACACAATAAAACTAGATGACTGAA
This sequence comes from Barbus barbus, assembly GCF_936440315.1. Lineage (NCBI taxonomy): Eukaryota > Metazoa > Chordata > Actinopteri > Cypriniformes > Cyprinidae > Barbus > Barbus barbus. The sequence goes on along the minus strand of NC_136737.1, from coordinate 26,587,122 downwards.
AAGGACATGTATATCTTTTTTTTTCCTGGGATATGGGCATACCACTTATAGAGAGAATAAAATTTCCTAATGTGCATTAAATAAATGGCATGCATGTTACGTTGGGTTAGAGAATGATGTGATACAAATGAATTGTCTAAATTTAGGAAATAGTTTATAAATGCAGCTAAAATATATTTCACCTTTTCCCAAAACCAGTTGCTGTGGCAATGGACATATCGGCTTTTAGGGTTTCTTTTCAGTATTTTATTAGCTAAATTAATATTTTGAGAGTTTTAAATGCAACTCAATTACATGCAATGATGTGAAAAAAATGTCCCTCTATCTCTATTTTTGCAAAACTGTCCCAAAACATACATATTCATAAAATGTACTGCAGATTCCAGCTGAAATTAACATTAGTGACAGTAAAACACTAGCAACTCTTATTCCTTTTCAGACAAATTATAATTATAGGGGCAGATTTTCAATCAATAAATGCTTATTTTCACACAATTTCCTGCACAATGCTATTTTTATGGTCACAAAACACTTTTACCATAGTCCATGATTTGTAAACTAATACATTTTGATGGTTACATGACATTATAATATGGCTTTTCTAATGTTGTAAACTTGTCAAAACGTGAGTTATGATGAAAGATATCAAAGACTTGTAGAAGCAAGCTAAAATAGCATGATTCCTTCATGAAAATTACATTTTTACTTAACGTTTGCTTTTGTTAACAATATCGGTTAGGTTTATGACAATTTGCAAATGCAATAGAGCATTCCTTTCAGCACCACGTACTGAACATTTCACTTCCAAACTGCCAGGATATGTACAACAACTAATGTAATAAACCGTTGTCAGATTAACGTTCATCTGTTTCAGATATAATTGTACATGCTTGTTTTAGTGCCACTCACTCGACATTTCACATTGAAATCTCACGAAACTTACAAGAAGCAACATAATATAATTAAGTGTTCTGTATTTTAGCGTATTTTAATTAAATAATATTAAAATTAAAGAATACATTTTAAAAGATAACAAGGCTTGTACTGAATAGAGATTTGTCTGGACGATCATGCATAACCTAAAAGAATCGTTCTATTTCCAGGTTGGCAAAAAAAAAAAGAAAAAAAAAAAAAGACCATCTAAGCTCTGTTCTGGGAATGGTCTGAGAAAAAAAAAAAGTAACATTTCCAGAATGTTCCGGGAATCGAAAATTGTTATTTTGGTAGGTACTGAAGGATGCAGTGATGGAAAAGGTACATGCCGTCCTTTGAGGATCTACTGGCCCTGTAGGCATACTGAGCTGGGTAAATGTTTGCACAATTTCTGCACCACGGACACCCCCACTTTTAGCCCATATCCCTATCGGCTGATGTGTTTCCTACCTCTGCTGGCTCACATTAAAAGCATCTACTCAGATGCAGGCTATAATTTGTGTAGTTGTAACACCCGATATTGATTCAGACAGGTAAATGTGCTTTTCAGCCCACAGTAAGAAAGTTTGATAAGATCACCTGTGCACAGATACATTTACAGGTGGGGGAATCCAAAAAGTGTCTAAATATAAACTGTATGTTTGAGTTTGAAGATTTTAGCAGGTGCAAAGAGCCAATTACATTAAACACATTTGTAAGTATAACAAGTATACAATTATAATAATGATTCTAATTCTATGAGAATAGGGGTTCACATGAATAACAATAATGAATCTGATAAACAATTTAGTGGAAATCACTTTTTATTTTCCAGCTGATTATCAATAAAAACATTGCCAGTTAATCAGAATCTGACATTTAAAAGTGCAAATGACAAAACTTATAATAAACAGAATATTATTGTGTGTTTGTGTGAATAATAAATTTGTTGTTATAGTTATCTTTGTAGGTATCGTTCTGGATGTGAAAAGGCCTTCAAAATGAAGTTATCAAATGCTCATTTGAGCTTGTGAATTGAGTGAAAATTAGGAAAGTCACCAAATCTCAGTGATTTCAGGAGACCAAATTTACACTTCAGAAGAAAAACGACCAATATTGCATGACTGACAGTTTTGACTGTCTAAATGGTTTCTTACCTTTCACTTTAGTTAAGATTTTGAGTGAAATTATTGTTGAAAGTTTTGTCATCTAGTAGCTTTACAGACTCAATTTCTGCAATTTATCACTAATATTGAAAGGTAATATTAAAATGTTCAATAAAACTTAAAACTGGCTTTACAGAATGTCAAAACACCATAAAATGTCTAAAGGCCATGTTTAAACACTACAAACTAGAGATTACTGGAGATTACAAAGAAATATCAGCATGAACTAATTAATATTAATGAGTGGTATTAATGCTCACAGTATTTCTATAAAGTGAAGTCACAGGTTCCAACTTTGTCCCTGTTTGGACCACCATGATGTTGTTGAAGCAGCAACAAAATATTGCAGCTTCTTTGTCTTTCATCCCATTCTCAGTACTGGGCTCTGACATTACTTGTTGAAAACAGATCAGTGAGCCGTTAGCGGCTGTGCTGCTTCAATTGTGGTTGCTTGAATATCTTGAGTAGAATGATTGAATTATAGTTTTCTGACAGATTAAAGAGTCTGCGGTGATAAGAGTCTCCAACTCACAAACAAGGTCCATGTAATAACATTTGTATCATAGCAATATCTTAGTTGGTTTGTGTATGAACACACTCCCCCGCTTTATATAAGTCCACAATACCATCATTTCACTGTAAGGAGAATCCTTACTGTTCTAAAGCATTCAGTGCTAATCTTCACTTCAGTTAGCAGTTCCCTGCAGTTTACAGTAGGCTATATGAACAGAGAGCATGTCCAGCAAATTATTTAAGACATTATCAGTGGGGAACATTCTTTCAATTGCCCAATCATCAGTTTCTCTACCTTGTTTTCTCAATTGAAGCTAGTGTTTGTTTTGTGAGCTAGACGTCATGCTAGGAGTACAGTGTGTGAGAACACAGTCTAAGTACATTCAGTACTTCTTTAGCTAGCATTAGCATCATTAGCTATTCTTAGCATTTCAGTTCCCTATCTGTCGGTCACTACGAGTTATGTCGTGACGACATTAGGGGATTTACTTGGAAGCCCCGACTGCCTCTGATAAGAGAAAACGCCAATGAAATTTGGCTAGTGGATTTTGCATACCTGAGCCACTCCCCGTGCATACGGGTATAAAAGGGCGACAGGTGCATCCACTCATCAGATTTTTGCTTCGGAGCCGAGTGGATGAGAAGTCTTGCGATCTCCACAAAGCCTTCTGCCTCAAGAAAGAGTTTGTTCCTGGGTGGCGTCACGGTGCAGACAGCGGTGTCCCTGCAGCAGCGATTCCCCTGGGCACTTCACCTGAAAGAGCAAATTTCTAAAACACTGGGCGGTTCGCGTCTTTTTAAAGATGCCGTTCCGTCCGTGTTCTCTTGGTTGCGGTCGCTTCCTGTCCTCGGATGACGGTCACGAGCGTTGTCTTCAGTGTCTGGGCATCCAGCACGCTGAAGATGCGTTTGTGGATGAGTCATGCGCCTGTTGTGGGCGTATGAACATGGCAACGCTGCGATCTCGCCTTTCCTTTCTGAAAGGATTGGCACCCTCTGCCGCCACCCGTCCCGGTCTCTCTGGCTCGAGCAGAGGACCGCCGGCTGGCGCTCTGGGAGATCTGAGGGTGACGGTAAGAGCTTCTCCGCCGGGCACGTCCCCACGGACCTCTTACTCCTCCCGCAGCGCTTGTTCCGTCCGGTTCCCGAGTGATTTCGCTGGTTCGCCTCACGGGGCCGCCAGCATTTCATTCGGTGCGCCGCCCGAGGATCAGATGTCGATCGCGGCATCGGGGGATGGGCTTTCGTCCTCTGAGGATGAACGATCGGCGGGGCTGCCCCCCTCGGGTGTTGTCGCCACTGCCGATCCGGACCCAGAGCTGACGGCCATGCTTGCCCGGGCAGCCGTGAGTATCGGGCTGGAGGTCAACAGACCGCCCAGTCCCGAGCCCTCGCGGCTGGATGATTGGTTCATCGGCGCAAAACGCGACCAGCGGCCGCACTTTGCCCCGGTGCCTTTCTTCCCTGAGGTGCATGAGGAGCTGACGAAGTCGTGGACGGCCCCTTTCACGGCCAGAAGCCGCTCGTCTCCCTCCTCCGTCCTCACTACCCTCGATGGCGGGGCGGCCAGGGGGTACGTGGATATTCCCCAGGTGGAGAGAGCGGTTGCGGTGCACCTGTGCCCGCAAAACGCCGCCACCTGGAGGAATCGTCCGCGTCTCCCGTCCAAAGCCTGTAAGCTGACGGCCGCACTCGCCGCCAAGGCCTACAGCGCTGCGGGCCAGGCCGCCTCTGCCCTGCATGCCATGGCCATCCTGCAAGTTCACCAGGCCAAGGCACTAAAACAAATGCACGAGGGTAGTCCCGACCCGGGGTTGATGCAGGAGCTGCGCACGGCGACTGACTTCGCTCTCCGGGCGACGAAAGTCACGGCGCGGTCCCTCGGGAAGGCGATGTCCACGTTAGTGGTCCAAGAGCGCCATCTCTGGCTCAATCTGGCCGAGATGAAGGACGTCGACAAAGTACGCTTTCTCGACGCCTCCATCTCCCAGACGGGGCTATTTGGCGACACTGTCGAGGGTTTTGCCCAGCAATTCTCGGCAGTACAGAAGCAGACGGAGGCAATTCAGCACATCCTCCCTAAACGGCGGGATGCTCCAGCTGCCACCGCTGGCCCAAGGGCCAGGCCCCAGTCTGCTGGTCGCCGTGGGCGCCCTCCTGCGTCCTCCAGAGCTGCTCCGCCCCGTGCTGAGTCGTCACCTAGGCCGGTGCGTCGAGCCTCTCGCAGGAGTGCGGCGCCCCCTGCGCCTCAGCCGGCCGCCAAGTCCTCCAGGAAGACGACAAAGCGGCCCTGACGCGCACAACCCGGAGATGGAGGAATTTGCTCTTTCCCAGGAGACGACGAGGCTAGCGTCGCTCCTTCCCCCGGAGGAGGGCCGGGTGGAGAATCCTGTGTTTTCTTTTCTTTCTGTTCCGCCACTGGCTCAAGGGCCAGTGGTACCCACTTTGTCAAAGAAAGAGCAATTTCCCTTTCCTCCGGGTTCCCAGGTCTGCGGGCTGACAGTGTGCGACGCACTGCCTCCTCACTCTCACCCGAGACCCATATTGCCAGTGGCCAAGAGAGTGCGGTCTGGGGACGCGATGCCTCCCCGCGCACCTCTAGCCAGTCCCCCCGGGGACTCAGGGAGTTTTGTGGGGATGAGTCAGAACGCACCGCCTTCTGTTCCATCCAACCTTACTCCCCCTCGCTGCACCACTGCGGGCACATCGATTGTGCCTTTGGTGCCACTTGCACGGTATCTGGAGGCGTGGCTTGCGCTACCCAGCCCGTCTCGCTGGCTCATTCGCACAGTTCGACTCGGCTATGCGATTCAGTTCGCCAGGCGGCCTCCCAGGTTCAGTGGCATCCTCGAGACTTCGGTGGCAGTCCGAGATGCACCTGTCCTGCGCGAGGAGATTGCTGTCCTTCTGGCAAAGGGTGCAATCGAGCCGGTCCCTCCAGCCGAGATGAGGCAGGGGTTTTACAGCCCCTACTTCATCGTGCCCAAGAAAGGCGGTGGCCTCCGGCCAATCCTGGACCTGCGAGTCTTGAATCGGGCCCTACACAAGCTCCCGTTCAAGATGTTGACACAGAAGCGCATCGTCAAATGCGTTCAGTCCGCGGATTGGTTTGCAGCGATCGACCTGAAGGACACTTACTTTCATGTCTCGATTCTCCCTCGACACAGGCCGTTCCTACGGTTTGCGTTCGAGGGGCGGGCATGGCAGTACAGGGTCCTCCCCTTCGGGCTCTCCCTGTCTCCCCGTGCCTTCACGAAGGTGGCGGAGGGCGCCCTTGCCCCGTTACGGGAAGTGGGCGTCAGGATCCTCAACTATCTCGACGATTGGCTCATTCTGGCCCGGTCGCGAGAACAGTTGTGTGGTCACAGGGACCTGGTGCTCCGGCACCTCAGCCAGTTGGGGCTTCGGGTCAACTGGGAAAAGAGCAAGCTCTCCCCTGTGCAGAGAATCTCTTTTCTCGGTGTGGAGTTAGACTCCGTGAGTATGACGGCACGTCTCTCGGACGAGCGTGCCCAATCAGTGCTGAACTGCCTGAGTTCCTTCAGAGGCAGGACAGTGGTTCCGCTGAAACAGTTTCAGCAGCTCCTGGGGCATATGGCATCCGTAGCCGCAGTCACGCCGCTCGGGTTGCTTCATATAAAAGTGAGTGAAGTGACATTCAGTGAGTGAAGTGACATTCAGCCAAGTATGGTGACCCATACTCGGAATTCGTGCTCTGCATTTAACCCATCCAACATGCAAACACACAGCAGTGAACACACACACACCGTGAACACACACCCGGAGCAGTGGGCAGCCATTTTATGCTGCAGCGCCCGGGGAGCAGTTGGGGGTTCGGTGCCTTGCTCAAGGGCACCTCAGTCGTGGTATTGAGGGTGGAGAGAGCGCTGTACATTCACTCCCCCCACCTACAATCCCTGCCAGCCGGGGACTCGAACCCTGCAACCACTTGAGACCAATATGAGACCACTTCAGCACTGGTTACACTCACGGGTCCCGAGATGGGCATGGCGCCGCGGGACACGTCGTGTGACCATCACACAGTCGTGTCGCCGCTCTTTCAGCCCCTGGTCAGACCTTGCTTTCCTACGGGCCGGGGTGCCCTTAGGACAAGTGTCCCGGCATGTTGTTGTCACAACAGATGCCTCCAGCATGGGCTGGGGCGCTACATGCAACGGGCAGGCAGCCTCGGGGCTCTGGACGGGGCCTCGACTGCTTTGGCACATCAACTGCCTAGAGCTGTTGGCAGTGCATCTGGCCTTAAAGCAGTTCCGGCCACTGCTTCTAGGCCAGCACGTGTTGGTCCGCACGGACAACACTGCGGCTGTTTCGTACATCAACCGGCAGGGGGGTCTACGATCACGCCGCATGTCACAGCTCGCCCGCCATCTCCTCCTCTGGAGTCAGTCACAGCTCAAATCGCTGCGCGCCGTCCACATTCCGGGGGAGCTCAATCGTGCAGCTGACGCGCTCTCACGACAGCTCACGTTCCCCGGAGAATGGCGACTCCATCCCGAGACGATCCGGCTGATTTGGAGTCGATTCGGGGAAGCTCAGGTAGACCTGTTTGCTTCCCGCGAGTCCTCCCACTGCCAGCTGTATTTCTCCCTGGCCGAGGCCCCCCTCGGCACGGACGCACTGGCACACAGCTGGCCTCGGGCTCTGCGCAAGTATGCGTTTCCCCCAGTGAGCCTGATCGCACAGACGCTGTGCAAGGTCAGGGAGGACGAGGAGCAGGTCTTGTTGGTTGCGCCATATTGGCCCACCCGGACCTGGTTTCCAGAACTCACCCTCCTCGCGACAGCCCCTCCCTGGCGCATCCCTCTGAGGAAGGACCTTCTTTCTCAGGGGCTCGGCACCATATGGCACCCGCGTCCAGATCTGTGGAACCTCCATGTGTGGCTCCTGGATGGGACGCGGCAGACTTGAGTGGCCTGCCACAGGCTGTGGTGGACACCATCACTCAGGCTAGGGCCCCTTCAACTAGGCAAGCCTATGCACTGAAGTGGAGTCTGTTCGCGGACTGGTGTTCTTCTCGTCGGGAGGACCCCCGAAGATGCACGATTGGAGTGGTGCTTTCTTTCCTGCAAGAGAGGTTGGAGCGCAGGCTGTCGCCCTCCACCTTGAAAGTGTACGTGGCTGCTATTGCGGCCCATCACGATGCAGTGGACGGCCGGTCCCTGGGGAAGCACGATCTCATCGTGAGGTTCCTGAGGGGTGCCAGAAGGTTAAATCCTCCTAGGCCACCCCTGATGCCCTCCTGGGATCTCTCTATTGTCCTGGCTGGACTTCAGAGGGGTCCCTTTGAGCCGCTGGACTCAGTCGAGCTGAAATTCCTGTCGGCCAAGACAGCGCTCCTGACCGCGCTCACTTCCATCAAGAGGGTCGGGGACCTCCAAGCATTTTCGGTAAGCGAAGAGTGCCTTGTGTTTGGGCCGGCCTACTCTCACGTTGTCCTGAGACCCCGGCCTGGATACGTGCCTAAGGTTCCCACCACGCCCTTCCGCGATCAGGTGGTGAACCTGCAAGCACTGCCCTCGGAGGAGGCAGACCCAGCCTTGGCGTTGCTGTGTCCCGTAAGAGCGCTGCGCATATACGTGGACTGCACCCGGAGCTTCAGAAGCTCTGAGCAGCTCTTTGTCTGCCACGGAGGTCAGCAGAAAGGGAAGGCTGTCTCCAAGCAGAGGTTGGCCCAATGGATAGTGGATGCCATCGCCTTGACGTACCAATCCCAAGGCGAGCCGTGCCCCCTCGGGGTGAGGGCTCACTCCACACGGAGTGTTGCCTCCTCCTATGCGCTGGCGCATGGCGCCTCTTTGACAGACATCTGTAGAGCTGCGGGCTGGGCGACACCGAACACCTTCGCGAGATTTTACAGTCTCCGCGTTGAGCCAGTCTCTTCCCGTGTGTTGGGTAACAGGTAAGTGGCGGGAAGAGTTGGCCGGTGTCACGCTTGCTGCGCCATTCCCCCCTACCCGGGGATACGAGCGCCTATTCTCTCCTCCAGTTAGTTCCCCGGACGGCGAACCCTGGCGGAGTTCCTCCAGCACCCCCGGCAGTAAGGCTGGGCGGAGCAGTCTGACGCCAGGCCCAGTACCGGTGTTAGCTTGCCCGGGTCTCCGGTCAGCCCCTGTACTCGGCTAGGTGCCCGTGTGGCCTGATTCCCTTCGGGCGATCCCACACGTGTATTCATCCACGGTACGGTTTCCCTCACGGTAAACCCGTGTCTTCCCTTTGACAGAGCTCTGTCAGACCCCGCTGGCAGCCCTCCTCCCTTCATATAGGTAGGATATGCCCCGGGGTCAAGGCGTATGTAGCACTGCCCCAGGCTTGGGCCAGTCCATACCAGTGTCTCCACACATTACCTCCCTTCGGGCAGGGTGTGGCCTCCGTAGCGCCCTTCTCCGGAAGGCTCGCTTCCCCGTCGTTACTGCCGGGCTGTAACAACAAACAGGAAAGACTTGAAGCAGTCTTTCATAGAAGGTCGAAATCCCTTCCGACTTCTGGGGAAAGGAACAGCGGCTTGGCTATCTCCAGCAGCAATGTACTCAGTGGTCCCTGCGGGCACCAAGGTTAGCGAATTTGCGCTGGGGCGACGGGAAGGTTGCGACCTTCGCATCGCATTTGTCTGTCACGCGCTAGCTTGTCAACATCTGCATGCCACAAGGTCGTGACGGGGTTCAGGTTGAGGCGCTTTCCATAGACCCCTAATGTCGTCACGACATAACTCGTAGTGACCGACAGATAGGGAACGTCTCGGTTACGTACGTAACCCTCGTTCCCTGATGGAGGGAACGGAGACGTTATGTCCCCATGCCACAATCTCGAACCATCGCTGGTTGCCAGGGACACGTTCTCGGCTCCTCAGCGGAAAACCTGATGAGTGGATGCACCTGTCGCCCTTTTATACCCGTATGCACGGGGAGTGGCTCAGGTATGCAAAATCCACTAGCCAAATTTCATTGGCGTTTTCTCTTATCAGAGGCAGTCGGGGCTTCCAAGTAAATCCCCTAATGTCGTCACGACATAACGTCTCCGTTCCCTCCATCAGGGAACGAGGGTTACGTACGTAACCGAGACGTTCTTTAACTAGCATTAGCATTACGATTCTTTGTGTACTTCAAGTGCTGACACCACGCAATTGTTTTAGACACTGATTAGCATGGTTGTCTCTGAATTTTATGCAAAAAAACACTGAAACTAGTGAGCTTTAGAGAGTGGTTTACACAATAGTTCATTTCCGTTGGATGGATGGGTGGATGAGTGGATTGATGGGTGGGTGGATTGATGGATGGATGGGTGGATTGATGGGTGGATTGATGATTGGATGGGTGGATGAGTGGATGGATGGGTGGATGAGTGGATTGATGGATGGATTAGTGGATTGATGCGTGGATGAGTGGATTGATGGTTGGATGGGTGGATGAGTGGATTGATGGATGGATGGGTGGATTAGTGGGTGGATTGATGGATGGGTGGATGAGTGGATTGATGGTGGATTGATGGTTAGATGGGTGGATGGATTAGGTAGTATATGTATGTAAACCAGGCCTAAAATGCAACACTCAGCTTTATACAATATGTAAAACTTTCTTCGTTTCCCAATCTACCAAATAGCCATTGTCCATAACAAGGAAATAAAGAACAATTTACTACCATATATTTGACGTTTGATTAATTGCAGGGCGCTTAAGGAAGAAAGTAACTTGCCTTTTACTGAAAATAACTCCATTACAACTGCATGGGCGGCAGGCATTGTGGAGTCAACAGCATGTGGCCTCTGTTGAATGGATTAGATTGTAAAAGATAAAAGATATAAGCCCATCTAACCTTGCCAAGACACAACATAACTCTGGGTAAATAATAATACCAACTGCTGCTTGTAGCTTCAATGTAGACAGGCAACTGGAAACAGATGCTATGAGGATATCATTATCATTTTACTGGGAAATATCAAAACAAATGCCACATTCCAAGGCATCTTCGGTCATGCAGTTCTAGCCTTTGAATTGTCCTAGTGTCTTTTATTAAAAGTATTAATAATACAAAACTTGAACTTCACATCTGACATCACTTGTCTCCAGATTGCAGCCTTTCTTCTTTAAAATGGTCTTCATAATGCTTGATAAATGCAGTGTTCATGTTCTTCTGTCCTTTAACATTGAAAGACATGATTTTCAGCTTTTTCTTCATGCTGATGTGGTGTCTGGCCAGAGGGTTTGTGGGATCTTAATAACCACCGACCCATCCTGCACCCGTTACAACATCCTGTCTTCTCTTTGATGGTAAGCACAGTAAGTATTTCACTGAATGCGCACATATAATATCATCCGTCTGCCATACACATATAAAAACATGCATGCACAGCTATCTATATACTTAAGATCTGTAAGCACACTGTATTAAAGGAACATTGGGTTACTTAGAACTTAAGGTCAGTGGAGAGAATTTGTGGCATGCTGTAAGGGACATATCCAAAGACACAGGAATTACATTGGTTACCAAATATTCTCCCTGCTAAAACAAAAGAGCACTATTACCTCAAAATTATTATTTTAATAAAGAATGATACAGTATAGTAAACAAAAACAGAACAACATGGGTAACCACATTCATTTTAATGTATATGTTTTTTCTATTTAAATTTTTATTTCTGATATATTTGAATATTTTCAGAATATAAGTTTTTTTTATTCACTAGTTGATTTAATAAATAAAACAAGCCTGCAATTAATACATTGGGGGAGGGGGACTTTTTTCATTAGTATTTCTTTTTACAAATTTTCCAGTAAAAATGTCTGTAAAAAAACAAATAAAAAATGTTTTGTTTTTTGCTTGTTTGTTTTCAATATATGTACTGTACTTAGGAAACACACCTGCATACAACTTGTCAAATAATAAAACAGTATTTTCTTTTACTTGTGCAGTAAGAAAAAATTAATTTGTAGTAAATATTCATTCTCTGAAATCTCTGCAGGTCTTACTAAAATGGATAGATGGATAGATGGATTGCATGGGTGGGTGGGTTGGTGGATAGATAGATGGATTGGGTGGGTGGATTAATGGGTGGATTGATGGGTGGATAGATGGATGGATGGATAGATTGATGGTTGGATGGGCAATGAGTGAGTTGATGGTTACATGGATTAATGGGTGGATTTATGGATTGATGGTTGGATGAGTGATTGATGGGTGGGTGGGTGGATTGATGGTTGGTTGGATGGATGGGTGGATGAGTGGATTGATGGGTGGGTGGATTGATGGTTGGATGGGTGGGTGGATGAGTGGACTGATGGGTGAATGGATGGATGGGTGGATTAGTGGATTGATGGGTGGATTGATGGATCGATGGGTGGATGAGTGGATTGATGGGTGGATTGATGGATTGATGGATGGATGGGTGGATTGATGGATGGATGGGTGGATGAGTGGATTGATGGGTGGATGAGTGTCTTGATGGTTGGATTGGTGAAAGAGTGGATTGATGGGTGGGTGGATTGATGGTTGGATGGATGGGTGGATGAGTGGATTGATGGGTGGGTGGATTGATGGTTGGATGGATGGGTGGATCAGTGGATTGATGGGTGGATGGATGAGTGGATTGATGGGTGGATTGATGGTTGAATGGGTGGATGAGTGGATGGATGGGTGGGTGAGTGGATTGATGGCTGGATTGATGGTTGAATGGGTGGATGAGTGGATTGATGATTGGATGGGTGGATGAGTGGATGGATGGGTGGGTGAGTGGATTGATGGTTGGATGGGTGGATGAGTGGATTGATGGGTGGATTGATGGATGGATGGGTGGATTAGTGGATTGATGGGTGGATTGATGGATGGATGGGTGGATTAGTGGATTGATGGGTGGATGAGTGGATTGATGGTTGGATGGGTGGATGAGTGGATTGATGGGTGGATTGATGGATGGATGGGTGGATTAGTGGATTGATGGGTGGATTGATGGATGGATGGGTGGATGAGTGGATTGATGGCGGATTGATGGTTAGATGGGTGGATGGATTAGGTAGTATATGCATGTAAGGCTGGCCTAAAATGCAACACTTAGCTTTATACAATATGTCAAACTTGCTTCGTTTCCCAATCTACCAAATAGCCATTGTCCATAACAATACACTAAATGCCATAGAATTCAAATATGGTTGGATGGGTGGATGAGTGGATTGATGGGTGGATTGATGGATGGATGGGTGGATTAGTGGATTGATGGGTGGATTGATGGATGGATGGGTGGATGAGTGGATTGATGGCGGATTGATGGTTAGATGGGTGGATGGATTAGGTAGTATATGCATGTAAGGCTGGCCTAAAATGCAACACTTAGCTTTATACAATATGTCAAACTTGCTTCGTTTCCCAATCTACCAAATAGCCATTGTCCATAACAATACACTAAATGCCATAGAATTCAAATAAACAGCACCTGTCAGCTTCACAGTTTGATTTTCAAATAAATTGGATGAATTTTTATTCCAAAGTATACTTAATATGCACTAAAATGATGCAGGGTTGTCTGCTTTCAAAGTTAATCACTAACAGTAGCAGTTGGCGGCACAATGTCGATGCTACATAGCCAATCCTATAGCTCATTATTGTTACAGCTGCAGCTGTCCAAAACATTTTATGATTGAAGATAAAAACTTCATATGCTTTATGACAAAAAATTCAGGCTCAACAAGTATAACCCCAGCTGTCGGTGCGTCATGGTGACCCATTCCCAGAGCGCCAGGGGTGCCCATGTCTCTCATTTTTACATTTGCGCTACTGTGCAGATCACCCATCATCCTCCCTCTAGATGAAAGGACACAACAAAGAGCCAAGACACTGCAAATATTAGTCTACAAGATCAGTTTTCTGTGGAGTTATGGTTGCTCGTTGTGTTTGGTGGTGGGAAGCTACTAAGCCAGCTCTTGACAGACGTCCAGGATGCACACCGGTGACATCACTGCTGTTCGCTCGCCAAAGAAAACGGTTCACCCGAGCGGATGGAGCAACAGGCAGACGTCTCTGGAGCTGACAGCAGTCTGGACCCCATCCCATATAAACACTTTCCCCAGGATCCCAGCACCGGAATGTGGTGATATCACCCGACTAGAAATCTTTACAAGCCTTTTGGACAAATGGTATCCATAATAACCAAAAATGCATGGCTGGTTTATGACTTTGGTTGCACCGTTTTACAAGCCCATGTATTACAGCCACCCATTTAGCACATAGCGGTGTCTTAGACCATCATCTGCTGTTTCATCACTTTAAAATTAGCTGGCGGATTCAGAAATTCCTCGGAAATTCCTTAACACAAAATTACCTTTTGTGTTAAGGTAAATATGCTGCTAGGCCATTACTCATTGGCCTAAATACTGTAAATCAGTGGTACTGAACTGGTTTTGCTTCAGGATCAAATTTGATGTTTTGTTGGACATCAAGTGACAACCGTATGCAGTTATACAACTGTTTATTGTATAAAACTAAGCAAAACAAAAGTGTCGTTCCAAAGACTTCTGTCTTCTGCAGAACACAAAGGAAGATTTTTTTGTAAGAAAGTTTTCCCCATATAGTGAAAGTCAGTGAGGTCCAAATCAACAAAACATTGGAGCCAACTGACTTTCACTGTATGGAGGAGAAAAAAAAGCACTGAGATATTTTACAAAATATCTTGTTTTATGTTTGAAAGAAGAAAGACTGTCATACAGCTTTTGATCGACATGTACGTAAATAATAACAGGATTTTTTTAAATGTATGTATGTATGTATTTATAGTATCCCTTATAATATTAATATTAAATTAATATTAAAATTAAACAGTGAATTAATTAACCTTTTTTTTTTTTTTAAAGTACACTTTATCACACTTTACAAAAAAGAGTGCTTATTATGGAAATAATATACTTTAAATAAAATATATTTAAATGGGAACTGAAAATAATGATTTGTATGTAAATTGCAATTAAATAAAATTAAAATTATAGTTTAAAATGATATTGAATTAAATTAGCTAAACGTTTTGACCCATCTTTATATGTAATTTCATAATTCTAAATATGGTTAAAGTGTACTGCCAAAACAAGCATTTATGGCAAATATACTTGAATATCAGTTTTGTTTAAACTTGTATGTACATATTTGTAATGAAGAAGTTGCTTTTCAGAACATATAAAACCATATATAAACTTTAAATATAATACATACCTGTATACTGTATAAACGCATTACATTTATAACTATAATCAAGTACTTTACTTTAGTATGTTAGTCAACACATAAAAATTTGAGTACTTGACAATTACAATGTCACTTTTTAAAAATATATGTAATAGTCACGTAAGTGTCTCTCTTTGAGTACATTTAAGTGGCCTTTAATTAATATTATATTAACTGCAAAATAGACTTTTACGATTTAAAGTATACTACAAATGCACATTCAATACATTTAAGCACATTTGAACATCATAAACTGCATAAGTCCCAGTAATACGTTAAATTATTAACACGGTTTTCTAGTTCTTTTGTTGTGTTTATAATTTGAGTAATTGGTTTCTTAAATGTTTCTTAAATTTCGATGGTTTTATGTTTTTGGGCAGCCAATAATTCAACACACTGTGGTCGGAACAAACCATGTTTATCCTTGCTGCAAGTGAAACTGTATTTAATATAATGTGGGTTGTATTTTACCTTGTTTAGTTCTGTTCATGGTTTTGGAGAATGAGGGCATCTCACGAAACTTGGTCATTTTACCATCTGTCTAATACAAATAGCTTCTAGCAATCGACAGATTACCAGTGCCACAATTTGGATGCATAGCCAAATTTTAACAACAACAATAGATCTTGAAAGCATTTTCTTCCCTTTTAAACCCTGGTAAGTCTATTTATATTGATATGCTTTACACTTACATGATTCCTTGCAATTTAGCATTTATATTTCACAGCAAAATCTGAAGAAATAGGCAAAACCGGGAGAAACATAGTCCAAATGTTTACCCAAGGAAGGCAAAAACTTCAGGCTTCAAGAACCTGTCAGACTTCCCTGTGGAAATACTCAAAAAGTTCCTTGCCTTTTCTGAGTGCTCCGAAAAAGGGGACAGCTTGTTTTATGTCCAAGACAAATACAGAGGTTCTTTCCAGTATTCTGTGTTCAAATCCGATGAAAGGTGCTGTATTTTCGTGGAGTGGAAGCACACAACACAGAGGACCTATTAACTCTTACAAACGACTGAAGGGAGATCTGTGACACTGAACTGACTGTAAAATACACACTGCTATAGGAACATGTTCAGAAACATCAGTTTGACTGACTAGACTATAACCTCCAGTGGCTCTCAACTGGTCTTTTGTGACTCAGAAATGGGTTTCAGGTCTGTTCTATGGCAGAAAGAAAACCAATGCCAAAGGCAACTAACCATATAGTCGTACATCGTTATGATAGCACAATAAATAGGCTTATCAGGTTTTGAAAGGGAGGAGAAAACGTTTCTCATATTGTTTGTCAATGTTTTTCGGGGGTAAATTGTCTGTCACCTTTTTGTTTGAATCTAATAATATATTAAAACCATAAGAAGTCAGCGTGACTACAAAGATTATATATTATAAGAACATGACACATGCTTTTTTTTTACTTAGATGCTCTTATGTGTCATTGTGTCACTTTGAATGAAAGAAAGAAATAAGAAACTATATAGCAAACATTCTGCACGTGAAGTCCTACCAAGCATAACGGTAAATCTGACCTAGATTTTTGGTTACGCTTGGGACTGTTTTGAAAGTTTTGTATCTATTTTCTTTCATTGTTCCATCTTCTTTTCATTTCAGCCTCAGTTGACTGACTCTTTGGCACCTGGGGAACAGCTAAGCAAAAACAAGAGCCACTGAAGCTAAACATGAAACCACAAAACTAAACTCCTGACATTTGCTCCCCAGTCACGCGAAACTCTTAACTTCACCAGAATACCCAGTAGATTCGCTTCTACAGAGGAAAAAACATGGCATTCTTTGCTGTCATGTGGCTCTTTTCCCAGTCGAAGGTAACTGATTCATTAACTGAAGGGTTACTGGGATCCTGTCACCACTGTAAGGTTTGTGCTTGAAGTAAATGCACTTGAAGTTGCTTTAGCTCTAACACTAATTCCACAGGTCATATGACAGAACTGAATCACTTTTCTAAACATGTATCAAGCCATTTGAGATATTAATATTCCCATCTTCACCTTATCTCCACCCCAAGTCGACTAGTTGGGAATGACGCCATTTGGCTGTGTAAAGTCAAGAATCTGTAACCTCAGAACTAAAGTCAGGCACACAATGACATATACACTGAGTCAGGAACACCCTCATTGATTTGTGAGCCAGTATTTATTGCTCGTTGTTTCTGGCTTACAATCATACATAGTTTGTCTTTGGACGGATTGTGGCTCAGTGGGTAGCAATGTCATCTCACAGCAAAAGGTTCCCTGGTTTGAGTCAATTAGGAATTTCTGCATTAAGTTTAATGTTCTTCCCATGTTGGTATAGATTTCCTCCAGTTGGACAGGTGAATTAGGGTCACTCAATTTAACCAGTTTTGCCGTAACTCAATTTAAGCGTTCCAAACAAAGTGAAAGAGCGGCAACTGATGTTATATGGTGCTCTGCCTTGGTTTCTCTGTGGCTTTTCGGCGTTAAGGCCATTGCACACTGAATCCAAAATTTTCTTCCGAAAGTTTTGCACGTTGAAAAATAAATACGACCTCACGTTGTGTCAATCACATTTATACACTGCCTCTTTCGTCCGTCATAAAACTTTCGTCCGTCATAAAAAAATCGAATCGGGTTAGTTTTTATGCGCTTTTCGCATCCGTAGCAAGCATTTTGAAAGGTGTTTTGACAATTCAGAGCCACCGTACAAGCGAACGCTAAAATCCAGAATGGCGATATTCAAGTTCATCCACTTCATGTCAAAGTACAAAGCACCATAAAGATCATTGCACACTGAGTTCACAGAAATTGGTGGTCTACTTTTTTAATATGTATCGCTAGCAAAGCATCAAACTGAGCCACTGACATCCTGAAGTAAACTTTGAATCGCCTGAGATAATCCCGCTGCTCCTTAATAAGGAGGGGAAACTCTCCTTCTCTATATCTCAGGATTGGATGGACCCAATATTTCCTTTAATTTCTCTTTTTAAGAAGCGAGAGGAGGACAACAAAATCATCCTCACTGCTTGAACTCAGTGTGCAAGGTTTCTGTGCGTTACAAATTTTTATATGACGAACACAAAAAAACGTATACGAAAATTTCGGTCTCAGTGTGCAAGGACCTTTACGGTTAAGACGACCCATTATTTTCTCGGAAAAGCAATGAAATTGACTCAGGATACTTATCCACATGATAAAGTATGTCTTGAATGTCCCAAAAATATCAATAACTCATTTTCGACCAAAATCGAAGTTACAGTCTTTTGCCTTTGCACGGCAGCACTGTCCTGCTGAGTTTAGCTCCAACTTTGCTCAACATGCCTGTCTGGAAGTTTCTAGTATGCTTAGTAAGACCTTGATTAGCTGGTTAAGGTGTGTTTAACTGGAGGTGGAGCTTAACTCTGCAGGACAGTGGCTGGACACCCCTGATGTATGTATAATTGTAATCTGGGCATACTACATTCTTCATGCTGTCATTGACCTACCTTGTGTCACTTTACTGCTTTTCACAAATCTTCTCCCGTGGTCTCATGAGATCGTAAAGTGTCCATCGAATGCGCATTCAGAATCTCGCCAGAAATAGTAGGTCACCCGAGTTCTTTTCGCCTTCGGTTATATGAATACGGTGAATTCGAACATACTGCTTTTCACCTGCTAGTAGGAAAGTATATATCTTATGAATGAGCAAGTGTGTGTAATCCCTGTGATGGACTGGCAGTTTATCAAGGGTGTTCCCCTGCCTACAGCCCAAGATTCTGGGATAGTCTCCAGCATCCCTATGACCCTGCGAAGGACAATCAGTTTGGAAAATGTATGGATGCTTTATCTTTGGCTTTAAATATTAAAACCATCTCACCGAGATTACCTTTATTTCTGCTTTCTGCTTTATTGCCAGTCATTTCACAGGACTGAGGGTCACAGGATTATGTAGTACAGAAAATAGGACTATATCCTTTTGAAAGAGTTTTGTAGATTCCTTCACTGAACATCAGGCAAGTACTGATCCTCAATGGAAAGTGGGTATATGTGGTGTCTATAAATGTCACCATAAAATAAGGGCCATCTAAGGAGGTACATCTAGATGACTAGTCAACTATGTCCAGAAGATACAGCCCCAGTATTCAACGATGCCTCATCACTCACTACAACCTCTGCTGCCAGGGTCACGGTCTGCCCTAAAACACTCCTTCAGGGAATTTATTGTGGCCTCTGCTCCTCTCAGAATAGTTTATGGACATTGGCTGGCCGTGGTCCTCACAGTTGTACTAACGCAATCTGTCAAAGAACCCGGTGATGAGTCTGTTATCACTGCCGTGCCTCAGGAGTCCAGCCAGCGTATTGTTTCATAGGGCTTCCTTTTTCCTGAACAGGACAGTCCTGCTGGGAAGGCAAGATATATACCGGCACCACACAACATGGATTAGGTGATGACAACCATGTCCGACTTCTGCATTTGAAGGGGTGAGCAAAAGGTCTGTAGTTCCCCTTCATGCAAATGTGTGCTTTCATAAGGATCACATACCAACAATCTACTACCATGCTAAAGCATGGCCAGCACAACTGCAAACATATGGTTTTAATCCTAAATACTTAATACAACAGCTGACATAAATTATATCAAAGTACATAAAGTAGTATTTTTAAGAGAAAAGAAATAAAGTATTAGACTAGTCAGTTTAACGTGTGCGTTGTTGAAAAAGCTGCAACCTTTTGCACTTGCGATGTTGTGGCACAGATTTCCCATTAAATTAGGTCTGTTTGTAAGTTTTATTTGCTTGTAAGTTTTGAAAAAGAAGACAAAAATTGAAATTAATAAGCCTCGGGCTAAAGGAAGTGCCTCTGCATCTCACTCCTAACTTCTTTCAACATGGGGACAGGAGAGGTGTCAGTGATGGAAAAACAAACTAACTTGCGTTACTTACTTGAAAAAGTAACTCGGGTATTTATAAAAGTAATGCATTAACTTACTAGTTACTTGAAAAAAAGATAATACGATTAGATAACTTGAAAACACTGAAAATGTATTGCACCGTTACCTAACTGACCTAACAACTAAACGTACATTAACATTGCACATGATCAGAAATCCAACCTGTTTCCACAAAGAGGTTCTTTTGAACAATTTCAATAAAACAAAAACACTTCTGGGGTTCTTTAACATCAGTGATTCCCAACCAGTGGGTCCTGGGAAAGGTCAATTTAGCTTTCTTAAACCAGTAAAACTGAAATTATAACTTAAATTGAATTCTTCTGGTATCAGTTTACACATGGGTTCCAAGCTTATTGTAAGTCAGACATGTCTGCAATTTTAGGCCAATTGATTAATTTGGGGGTGGATCATTCAGACTGGTTATATGAAATGCTTCAACCAGTTAATCAAGAACCAAGTCAAAAGAATGATTTACTCAGGAGTCGCACATTCTCAGTAGGTCACGGATATTAGACCACATGTGTGTAACAGGTACAGAGCACTTCAGAAAAAGAAGCCGCAACAGGAAGCTCTCTTCAAATAGCGCCCATGTTAATTTGGTGTCTCCTGTCCTGCTTTGGTGAACAAGGGAAATGGTTTATTGCTTTTATCACTGGCATCAAGCTGAATCCGAGAGGCCACTGGGCAAGAGAAGCTGTTTGCTCAAGTGGAGCCAATTACCAAAAATAAACTGGGTCTTCCTCTTTTGCGCTTATTTCTCTTCCTCTCTGGCCTCATCTTTTTGGCATGGTGTCCACTCAGGGCTGGGTCTCAGCCATGCATCCTCGTCCTTCCATATAAACACACTGGTAATGGCTATTTACTCAGTGTGTAAGAGCAATTTCACGAGAGGAAGTTAAACATCTTTGACAAGCGAAATGGCTGCAGATAAATCACTGTTGGCCTTTCTTTGGGCTTGATTGAGAGGTACTAATGTATTGTAACCGTTACCAGAAGTGCTTTCGAGAGCTTGAGCCGTTTTAAAATACACCGGTCAGAGTGGTGTCAAGAATTTGATCATAAAGTTAACTAGGCCCCATTTTAAACCACTGAGAATGACTGGAATGACTGAAATATCTAGAAGTTTTGGATGAATTCAGTGGTGTAAATCCATTCAGCTCTATTTCTGAATGAGAAGACATCCACCCTTCCTAAATCGGTGCACAATGCCACTGCTAAACCAGGCACTTCCCGTGGTGTCCTTCCAAGTCTCTGGATCTCTGTCTGAAGGGCACGGGAAGACAGCTGTGCCAGGGACAGATGTTGCGTGGAACAGGTGTCTGGAGCTTTGTCTTCCGCTGGATTAGAATGTTCATGATAGACGGGCCACACAGACTTCAAATCCAGCTCCCACAGCTAACCACATCAAACAGACAGATGGCTAATAATGAGCTGAGGGGAGAGAGACAGAGAGGTAGACAAGGTTAGAATGAGAGACGCTGAGCCGAAACTGATTTTTTTCATATATATAGCTGTCATATTACCAAGTAAATCTCTTATACTGGCTGATGAAGGGAGGTATTGGATAGAAGCTAATGAATGAAAGTAGTGACATTGCTAAATTAACATAATTTTATTTAACGTGACAATAAGTGTTTAGGTAACATTGTAGATTAGGAAACACTATTCACTAATTGCTTGTTTGCATGCATACTACTAGCACAATGGCTGTTTGTTGTACTTACAAAGCACACATTTATGCCTTATTCTGTGAACATATTTTAGATCCCTAATCAAATACCTTACCTTACTAATTATTATTAAGCAGCAAATTAGATGTTTATTGAGGGCAAACACCAAGTTAATAGTGAATATGTGTTCCCTAGTCTTAAGTGTTGCCATTTTTTTTAAAACCGCGGAAGATATATATATTTTTTTTTTTTTGCTATGGAATATAAATATAGAAAATGTAAAATGTAAATGTTTACATTTCACAATTCAGACTTTTTCTCGTAATTGTGAGTTTATATGTCACAATTCTGGCTTTTTCTCATAATCGCAAGTTTATATCTCACAATTCCGACTTTTTCTCATAATCGCTAGTTTATATCTCACAATTCTGGCTTTTTCTCATAATCGCTAGTTTATATCTCACAATTCTGACTTTTTCTCGTAATCGCTAGTTTATATCTCACAATTCTGACTTTTTCTCGTAATCGCTAATTTATATGTCACAATTCTGACTTTTTCTCGTAATCGCTAATTTATATGTCACAATTCTGACTTTTTCTCTTAATCGCTAGTTTATATCTCACAATTCTGACTTTTTCTCGTAATCGCTAGTTTATATCTCACAATTCTGACTTTTTCTCGTAATCGCTAGTTTATATCTCACAATTCTGACTTTTTCTCGTAATCGCTAATTTATATGTCACAATTCTGACTTTTTCTCTTAATCGCTAGTTTATATCTCACAATTCTGACTTTTTCTCATAATCGCTAGTTTATATCTCACAATTCTGACTTTTTCTCGTAATCGCTAGTTTATATGTCACAATTCTGACTTTTTCTCATAATCGCTAGTTTATATCTCACAATTCTGACTTTTTCTCTTAATAGCTAGTTTATATGTCACAATTCTGACTTTTTCTCTTAATCGCTAGTTTATATCTCACAATTCTGACTTTTTCTCTTAATCGCTAGTTTATATCTCACAATTCTGACTTTTTCTCTTAATAGCTAGTTTATATGTCACAATTCTGACTTTTTCTCTTAATCGCTAGTTTATATCTCACAATTCTGACTTTTTCTCGTAATCGCTAGTTTATATGTCACAATTCTGACTTTTTCTCTTAATCGCTAGTTTATATCTCACAATTCTGACTTTTTCTCGTAATCGCTAGTTTATGTCACAATTCTGACTTTTTCTCATAATCGCTAGTTTATATCTCACAATTCTGACTTTTCTCGTAATCGCTAGTTTATATCTCACAATTCTGACTTTTTCTCGTAATCGCTAGTTTATGTCACAATTCTGACTTTTTCTCGTAATAGCTAGTTTATATCTCACAATTCTGACTTTTTCTCGTAATAGCTAGTTTATATGTCACAATTCTGACTTTTTCTCTTAATCGCTAGTTTATATCTCACAATTCTGACTTTTTCTCGTAATAGCTAGTTTATATGTCACAATTCTGACTTTTTCTCTTAATCGCTAGTTTATATCTCACAATTCTGACTTTTTCTCGTAATAGCTAGTTTATATGTCACAATTCTGACTTTTTCTCTTAATCGCTAGTTTATATCTCACAATTCTGACTTTTTCTCGTAATCATGTTTATTGAGGGCAAACACCAAGTTAATAGTGAATTTTTCTCATAATCGCTAGTTTATATCTCACAATTCTGACTTTTCTGGTAATAGCTAGTTTATATCTCACAATTCTGACTTTTTCTCTTAATCGCTAGTTTATATGTCACAATTCTGACTTTTTCTCTTAATCGCTAGTTTATATCTAACAATTCTGACTTTTTCTTGTAATCGCTAGTTTATATCTCACAATTCAGACTTTCTTGCAATTGCGAGTTTATATCTCAAAATTCAGACTTTGTTTCTCACGATAGCATGTTTATTTCCACAATTCAGAATTTTTCTCATAATTGCTAGTTTATATTTCATAATTCGGGATTTTTTTCTAACAATTTTTATATCTCACAATTATATAAACTATGCTTTCATACAGCTTTTCATACAGTTTTTTCAGTAAAAAGTCAGTTTTTCTAACAAGTAGCCGGGTAGCATTATTGGTTATTTTGAATGGTCTATGTAAATTAATAGCCTGATTGAGATTGAAGTATTTGTATTTGTATAGCTAACTTATTTTTTTCTGAAAAGCAGTTTGCATTTGACTGTTTAGCTACTTTCCATTTTAATTAGTTTGTACTTTAGCAAGTAGCTCCCCAACACTAATAAGAAAGAGAATTTGCCACTGCTTGCTTTGTAAGTAACTTCTGTGTGAGCTTCATAAATCGCTACACTATTGACAATGCAGACCAAATGGGCTTTTTTGTCTGCAAAACTTCACTAATAAAGGCCATTTCTTGCTCAGAACTTTTATGCTTAGCAAACTGACATGGATCCTCAATAGTCTGAAATGAATGTTCATGAATGTTCTATTATTTTTTATTTATTTATTTATTTAAGGTTATTAACATACTAACTTTAACTTACTAAAAAAGATTCTTATGAAACTATTGATCCACTATGAAAAATAGAAAGAGAAAACTGACCATAAGCGTCTTACTGCGCACAAGTTTGGAAACTGGGAAAAGGCCACAATTCAACATTTAATACTGAATAGCTTATCTTCTTATTATGTAGTCATAATTCAGTATTGGTAGGAGCAGATTCAAATAGTGACCTCAGCCACTGTTGATATATGATACAGAATATGTTGATACAACATGGTCTGGACTGAGCTTTTCTGTCAGAGACAGAATGCTAGCTAACTTGATATAAATTAATATAAATTGTTTCTAGATCTATTGAATGGTATTTTGGACTGACTCTTGACAGTAGGATACTTCTATATGAAAAATAAAATAAGCAGCATTAGTTCATCGTACTATCACGTGAAACCACTTTCAGAAAACACGCCTATCAAAGCATTTCAAATATTAGTTATTTTATGGATTCTTTATGGATAAATATTGCTTGTATTGTCATGGAGTTTAACATATTTGAAAACCAATATGACAAAATCAATAAAAATATTTACGTATTTATTATTTATAAGTACTTTTTTAAAAATGGATAGGTTTGCGTACATTATTTTAATTATTATTATTATTATTATTATTGTAAAAACAAATTTAAATAGTTAAATATTATTAAGTATATTTACATTATAAATATAGTTAATAATATATTTATTCTATCAACTACACTATAAGTATTATTAAAAACATTTGTTTGTTTGTTTGTTTATTACATTATGATAAATATTGGTCATATTTTCATTGATCTTAAAATGAGGTAAAAACCAAAATAACAAAATCTATCAACATATTATTATTATTATTATTATTATTATTATTATTATTGTTGTTGTTATTATTAAACTAGTTAAATAATATAATATATAGTATAATGTTACATAATGTTGACTACATTTTTATTATAAACTACACAATCATGAGTATTAAAAACATGTATTTATTTTGTTTTTGTTTCAAAGAGTATTAGAGAGAATTAGAGAATTAGTATTTTACTTTATTATAAATATTGCTCATATTTTCAGTGAGCTTAAAATGTGTAAAACCAAAATGACAAAATCTATCATATTAGTAGTAGTAGTAGCATTCATGTAATTGTTGCTGTTGTTATAAAACTAGTTAAATCATATAAAATATTATTTATAATGTTATATAATTTTAAACATGAATATACTAGAAAATAAATATTATTAATAACAACAAGTGTTTATTATTATTATTATTATTATTATTATTAACAACAACAACAACATAGTAATTACATCAATTATTTAATAAAATGATTACAAAATAACTGAATTATTAATTTGTCCAAAACCCTTACCTTGTGTTGTAATGCCTTTTCCCATTAATTGCCAATTCATTTTGTTCTGCTTATTTCTCAGTCCATGATGACATTGCATTTACTGTCCCAAAGACATAGCCAACAAAACAACAGCAACACTGTAACCATGTTGCCCAGATAGACCAAAACATGTTCTCATTTCAAGAGTACATTGCATGAGGAAATTATTTCCCTCTTAATCGCCTTTTATTAAATCAGGGTGAAGCAATTAGGATGTGTATTTAGCTTTAATATGGCCTTTATTAAGAATATTCATTCCACACCATTTCAACTGGGAAGCAGATCTGAAACAGTCACACAAGCACTAATGTCTTGAGGGGTTCGCTGAGTCATTCAATTGGATTTAACACACACAAAACCCTTCAAATTACTGAGTAATTCATTAAAAACAGACCAGAGTGCTCATAACAAGAGGAAAATATCAGTCTGATGCAGAGCAATACATCATGATCAAACAGAACTATTGAGAGAGAGCTATTTAGGTGTTGAAATGTAAAAATAAATAAAAATCACTGAAATTAGATTCCTGGTCCAGCAGGGGTTTTAAAAAAATGCATAACCTGAAGTACAAGTAATAGCGGTGCTTGCCTGTTGAATAATCAATACTGTTTAATAATGCATGATTCATTGGGGAAGGCATATTAACAATGAATTACATCAACAAGCAAATATAATGTTGGTTGATTTCAAGCTTGTTTGATGTATCAGGTTTGTGTTTGCTTCTTACGCATTTGAAGTGATTGTCAGCACTTTAGAAACATGGACAGATGCAACAACTCCTTAATAAGACAAACAAATCTGAAGTGCAAGTTGTCAAAACTCAGATGCAGAATGAATTCATTCTGGCAGAAGGAAGATTGGGATCTCAAAGGAATCTTCATTTAAATGCAGAGGCACATGGGCATATTTTCACACATTTCGGCTGGCTCACGTTTGGGTTGTATTTCCATGCGCTGGAATGCATTTAAATGAATGCGGATGCATTAGCATATTTCAAGACGGAGTGTGTGTTCTGTAAATGCATGGGCGTTTCTTCAACTGCACACACTTTTAGCCCTTAAAAAGCACTTTTCACACTAGCACTAGATGAATTTGTCTACAAACCGTGCAAATATATGCAAATACCACACACAAGAATTCTTTCTCTTTTTGTTTTCTTCTCCAGAACCAACCAGGCCCAGATCCAGAACTCGTTTAGGGGACTTTACATATATTTATATTATTTGTTTCATATATTCTTCACATTCAATGGTATATCATCAAGTCATTATAAATTGTTGTGCAAACACTACACATGTTGATGTCACGGTTTGGTTTCTGTTTAGTTTCCCTTTTGCCCTTATTTGGTTTTTCCTGTTCTAGTTTCCTGTCATTAGTTAATCATCGTTCATCCTGATCACCTGTGTTGTATTAATTATCTTGTTTGCTCCTTTGTTCCCTGTTCTTTATAAGTTTCTTAAGTTTGTAAATGGTTCATAGTGTTGATGCTCATTAAATATCGCCTTTTCTCCTACTCCTCGTCGTGTGCTCCTTACTACAACCACATACAGTTGAAGGCGTGGAAGCACAAAACTATTATGACAAATTAACGTAAAGGATTTACAGTCTGGGTCTGTGATAAGGGTAAAACTATAAAATCTATAAAAGCCATTTGAGCTTTAATGTAAAATAGCTAATAATAATAATTAAATAAATTGTTAAATAAAAAAATGAGAATAAATGTTAAAATGATCAGATTGCAAGCTTGATTTTATATATGTATTATTATTATTATTATTATTATTATTATATTCCTGAAAATGAGTAACAATCTGATAAAAAAAGATTAGATGTAATATTGTGTAATGCAGTATATTTTTGCATAATATAAATATTTAAATAGTTTAAAAAGTAAAAATGCAATAACATTTCTGTTATGAGTGTTTGTACTTTACGACCAAAATCCTAGGTCTGTGACAAGGATAAAACTATAAAATTTATATATAAAAAACATTTAAACTTCAATGTTAATTAGCAAATGATAATAATAATAATATTAAAATGCAAAAATGTTACTTATGCAAGCCAGTTAAAAAGTTTGATATCAAGTGTGATTTATATTTATTTATTGTTTGTTTGTTTGTTTGTTTGTATGTATTCTCTAAATGAGTAATAGATAGAATCCAATAGAAAAAAAAGATGTCCTTTTTTATACTACATTTTTGTACACAATAGAAATCTTTAAATAGTAAAACCAACATTTTTATGATTCATTTGCATGCTTTATGACTGAATGTTGAATTTGTGACAAGGGTACAACTATAGAATCAGTATATAAAAGCAATTTGTACATTTGCGCAAACCAGCTAATAACAATAGAACACAATAATGGGTGGGGGGGGGGGGGTGTAAGTATAAGATTATTTATTTATTATTAATAAAGAAAAATAAAAAACATGTCATTGTTTAAACTGCATCCATTCAGAACACCCCTAATAGTGGGCATAGTTAGGAAATATTATTTTTGACTGTGAGGATGAAATGAATACTGTTGATGCCAAGGCCTGCGTCTGCAGCGGTGCATGAAAGCGTTCTGAAACAGGTCAAACACATTTAATTGATTTCTGCTGCTTTGCTATGGAATGGCTTCCTGGTCAAGGTTCACTGTTGCATCCCATGGAACCAGATCCTTATTTACCCATTCAAGTGCTTTTTATAAAAGGACTAAACATGCGAACCGAGCTAGTGCTGCAAATAACCATGCCCCTGCCCGTTCCTGCTTTAAATTCTGTCTTCATTTCATGCTTTTGAGGTCAATTTGTAATAATGAAGTGTAAAATAACCTTTATTAAAGCTTTTGGAAGATGTAATGGTCAAAATGAAGGCCCTGAATCTCTGTTAGAACAGATCAGTCCTGAATGGGCAGTGAATGCTGGAGCAGATCATTTCTGAAGGAGAGTTTCATAGTATCTGGTTTGAATCAAAGGCCTACGGAAATATTTCACAGTGGAATTAAAGTGCTGTGAATGAGAAACATGTGATGAGTGAAAGTGGTGAAGGACTCTGGCTAAAGCAGTTGCTCTGAGAAGCTGATAAAGGTGACTGCCGAATGTCCTGTTTTTGAGTTTAGAGAGGTCAAATCATCCTCAAGGATCTTTCTGAACATATTAGCGTTTTGAAACAGGTTCTTTTCCGGTTTCATAATGTGTTTTTTGTAGTACATTTCTGTAAGATTGAAACCATTCTGTTAGATGTGTTAGCATTCGGTTCATGTGTTAATAAGTTAATAATGTTGCCTTGACAAAGAAAAAATGGTATAAGTGTTTTAGAACATGATAGCATTATGTAAAATCATGCTAGCAACATGCTAATAACGTTAAAGCAATAGCAACAAATGCCAAAACATGCTAGAGACATATTAGCAGCATGCTAAAATTTGTTATAAACAAGGCAGAAATGCTCTAAACTTTTCTTGAAGTATATTCAACTTTTAGACAAGGCTAAAACAGCTAAAACCAGTCTTTGCTGGTTGGCTGGTCTTAGGTTTATGGTTTAGAACATAATAGCAACATGTAAAATCATGCTAGCAATGTGCCAAAACAACACAACATGGCAAAACATGATAAACATAGCAGCATATTAAAACATGCTAAAAAACATATTGATAATCATGCTAGTAAAATTGTTAGAAACATGCTAGAAATGTGCTCAAAACAGTATATTAAACTTTAAATTAAGGCTTTGTCAAGCCAAAGTTTGCTGTCAAACTTCATCTATCTTTTTCATTTTAATACAAGTTGGGATATAATTATGTCTTCAGAAAGGTAACTGTCAAATGCAACCTGTTTTGAGTCTTGTTTTGGAGTTTTATTTTGAAGTTGTTTAGTTTCCTGTTTACTGTGTTGTGTTTGTGGTCATTTTGTAGTTATTTTGGTTCCCCTGTTACTGACTGTCCTCACCTGTGTCTTGTTAATCTTGTTGTCTCCTGTGTCTTTGCACACTTGGGTTTCTAGCATTCTTTGTCTGGTCCTGTCCTTAAATGGATGTATTGTTGTGCTCAGGTCCGGTTTTCTTGTGGTTCTTGTTTCCTGGTATTTCGAGTTTTGTGGTGTTCTTTAATTTGTATATTTATCATTATTAAAGTTTATCTGCAGTTGGATCCTGCTCTTCCTCGTTCCTGTTACAGTAACAAGATTGACAATAACACGGCTGATGATTTTGCAGATGGGGGGGGGGGGGGGGGGTTAAATGGGATGAAAAATTCAACAATGCTTCTGCTTTCTCTCACAAAAGTATTCTGTTCCCGAAGAAACTTTGCATTCATTCCCAAAAGTATTAAAATGTATCAGTTATTCATTGTTAGCAAAGTATTAAAAATGAATGAATAACTAATGCCAACTTCCCTAAATGTTAAATTAATGCAAAATTCTGTCATGAAACTTTAGATGGCATAGGTCAATAGGTTCAAACACAATCTGATATAATGACATCATTAGTCACATGGCACAGCTGACTGGTTTTAGTTGCATCAGCAGCCAATTAGCTCGCTGCTCAACATTCATATACTCAGCTAGTGCTTGCTGTAGCAGTTGCAACGCGCTTCAGAAACCCTCCACCTCCCCAGCTCCACCTGTATAGATCTGCTACGGGGTGAATACATGTGTGTTATACGCGTTTGTTTGTTTTTCACATAAGTTATATGTGCAGCAGCAGTATTTTATACATGCTCACAACAGCATGCCTGTCGATGTATTGGCAGCTGCAAGTCTCGGTTCTCAGTACTTAGTACCAGATCTATTTCGCCAAGACCAAACACATTAACAATGCCATGTATATTACCATGCTAAACTCTCAGAGAGTTGCCATGCCAGAAATGTTATTGTTAATTTATCCTACATATTAGTATGTCTGCATGTTCAGTAATTATTCATTGGTTTAAAAGTTTTCATTTTGTTTTGTCTTTTGTTTCCATTGACTTTTAATCTGTCTGCATCAATCTTACATACGTTATTCGTGTTTTTCGTACACTGTTTACCCAACAATATTACTCAAAGTGTAGATGCGCAATGGTGCAATGGTAATTAGCGGTGTTCGACTTAAATAAACAAACCATTTGAATGTATTCAAAAGAACTGATTCATGAATATAAAACTGATTTTTCTTTTAAAAAATAAAAGTTCCTTTTGGCATCGATGGTTCCATTAAGAACATCCATGGTATCTTTCCACTCCACAAAAGGTTATTTAAAGTGGAAAAGTGTTATTTAATTTATTAAAATGATTAATCTCCACTCTAAGAACAAATGGTTTACCTAAGATCTGTTCACTGAAAGGCTCTTTGGGGAACAATAAATGGTTAATCCATGGCATCACAGCAAAGACTTTTAAGAACCTTTATTTTAAGAGTGCAGGTTACCCCAAGACTTTAATGTTCACTGAGCATCCCTACCTTGCCTTGAGAATGCAAAATGTTCTGTTACTAAGAGCCTGAACATCAAGGATAGCACATCCAGACTACAGATGTTTAGTTACTCAGAAATAATTACGTGGGCATATGGACTCTGTTACTTCAAAAAGGTCTGCAGTATGTTGTGTATCTGGTATCAATTAGATGACAGTCACCAAAACCTCATGATGAGCCAATAGCTTAATTTTGTTCTCTGAAACTGAGAGGTGCTGCAAATTTGACCCTGAAGACAGTGTGCAAATTACTGTCACACTTTACTAAGGATGAATGAATGGCAATTTTAAACAACTTCCCCGGGCTAACTATAACCATTCTGTTTGGCTTGTTGGCATCAATGACTAAGAACGAATTCATCTCTACACGCAAAGAAGGAGATGTTTCAATGAAAGCAACAAGATTTAGCATGCAAACCTGAAATCCAAAACAACAGATTCTGATTTATCGATTTATATTTCTGGGTAGAGTTACGTGGTTGTCTGGCCTAGTGTTTAATGCAAATTCAGTTTGGGTCCTAAAAACTGCTAGTTATTTCAAATAACTAATTGATTTCAGTCAAGGGTTTCTGAGGTTTTGGATTAACAGTCCATTTATAAAAACTGTCAATGCAATCCTACTAGAAACATCAGGGGAAAAAAATATCTCATGCAGATCCCTCAAGCGAGACCTCGGCTTAAGAGAAAACTTCGATTTGTCAGCGATGACCACAACAAAGTGGACAAGTCATTTGGCACTGACACAAAACCACTTCTGGTTAGCATAAAAAATGGCTGGTTAACATGAGCTAACAGCATAGTTGTAATGATGATACAGCAGGTAGACGTGCTGTCACTTGAGTTAAGATCACTCCCTGGAGGAGTGTCTGCAAATGGTCTGTTAATCTTTGTCAGCCTCTTCCCTCGTAGATCACTCTGAATGTAGATTTTCCTGGACTTTTTTTAGCATCTGCCTTTTTATTGCCTCTTAGAAATAAGGGGCTGTGGTGGTACCTTGGTACACTGGTGGTTAAGGGTGACTCTAAGGTGATTTTTAAGTAAAACGTGTTTCTGGATCAATATCATGGTCATGGAACAGCATTTATCCAATAAGTTTGTAAAGTTATATTTATTGGAGTTGGGTCTTCAACCCTTTTTTTTTTTTTTTTTATGTTGGTAAATAAATGTAGTCTACAAAGAAATGCTGTGTTCATGTTGATTTTATCTAATAAAAAAAAAAAAAAAAAAAAAAACATTTTCAGGAAAACTTTAAATGTAATGGCTCAATAAATGTCATGTAGTATATAACCATATCTCCCAGGACAATATTTTGAATACACAATTAGACATCATTCATTTTTATTTTTATTTTCAAAAATGTTTTTCAAAATAAAAATAATTTTTACATATGTCATAAATTGTTCATCACAAATTTACTTACATTTTTAAGAGTTGCACCACATGACATTTTACAACCTAAACTAACTAACCTTATGTCATAAAAAGGTCAAGGCGTCACAATGGTCTGCAGGGGCCCTCTTCATGATATTGTTTCTTGTTTTATGTTTATGTTTCTGCATGTTGGTTGCACCACGTGACATTATGTCAGACACACTTTTTAAAATAAAAAAGAGTTTCCTGTATTTGACCCATTTACTGTTTTCTTCATAATTTTTTATTGATTCATGCATTCACCTTGTTTCTTTTAGATGAATAACTGCATTTTACATGAAGTAATACAATGATTCTCTTAATTTGTTAAATTTTGTAAAAGTTGTGGGGAGAGTACTGTAAATATTGAAGTATACAGTGTAAATTAAGAGTTATATATGTGTGTTCTTTTGAGAAAAAAAGGGAAAATATTTTTTATTTTAATGTCTGGCTGTGTTGAGATGCAGTTTCTGTACACAAAGAATGTCGCTTTACTGATGTTAATTAGCATCTAGCTAGCAGGTCTCAATAATATAACAAAGTAGTGTGATGCAGAAAGGTTTTTGAATGTGAATATGAAAAAAAAACAAAAAAATAATAATAATGCCAAGGACTCACATCACCGAGATTACTTAATTGGGTCACTTTCAAATCCTTTTTATTCATTATGTTAAATTTTACATGAATAAATGATGCATTCTGACAAGAAATTACTGAACTTAACCGAGGGGAAAATGTTATGTTGATATTACTTACTTGATTGGTGCGTAACCAATGTGCTGATTAAATCTTGTATATTCAAAGCACTTTGTTCAGTGTAGAGTTGGCTGTTAAATCACAAAGCCTCAAAGCTGTATAATTTACACATGAAAAGAGCTGGTCTAGTGGCATCTCAAAGCAACCAGCACTGCGGAGCGGCTAACTGTGCAGAAAGCATTGAGCTATAAAAGAGCAAAGAAAAGAAGCAGAGGGTTATCAGAGTGGTCACTGGTGGGTATGTTCAGAGAGAAGAGATCCTGCAAGTTCTGATGGAAATCATAACAAGAAGCTGGAGTCCTCTGGTGAGTTCAGGAACGCTGCACACTAACACAGCTCCACTTTCTCTGTAATCTAAACCCCTGCCCTCAGCAAGCACAATGGAACAGTGTTGGGAAAGCTCCACAGTCCGGGGAGAGCCTTACAAACAAGTGTCTAGAGACCCGGGAAGACAGTAAATGGTTTAAACTGATAAGGATCTGAACACCTCAATGGCTGTGGTGAGAGTGACAAGAGTGTCTCCAAAAGCGTCATGTACATGTCTTACTGAGTGATACTTATACCTGGTTTAGCCTTGCATGCTCAAATGTTAGACCTTGGATTCCTCACTGGCCTCTATGCAAATGATGTTGGCTTTGACATTCTTGGTAGTCCATACTTTTCAACAGAGATCGAATGCAACTTTGTCACTTCTATTTCCAACGCTCAAAATTGACATATTTACTGTGTTAGTGCACATTGTCAGTCCTGAGGTGCACAATTTATCTGTGCAGGTTAATCCAGTGAAGAAAAATGGTTTGTCTTGGTGCACTTTACTCAAAATTGAAACATTCGATTCCATTCTGGAATGACATTCCTTCTCTGATCACATCAGTTTCACAGGTTGGGCAGAATATCCTCAACCAGCCCCCTCCAACAGCTAGTTTCCTACAAGCAAGAGACGGAGAGGAGATGCGATAAAATAAAACCCTAAAAAACTAAAAGTCAGTAGCAACGCCCGATTCATGCAGACTAAAGATTCTGAAACAGGAGTTTGCAGTGACATAACCATTGTGGTTGCCCAAAGCTTTTTACAGAACAGTTCTTAACATTTTAATAATCAAAATAATCTTTTAAAGAACATTTATTCTCATAAAAAATAAAGGTTGCAAAAGGAGGTTTTTGCAGTGATACAATACATTGACTATTTTGGGTTCTCCAAAGAACCTTTCAGTGAACAGATCTTAGAAGAACCACTTTTTTTAAAATAAGGAACCATTTGTGCAATGGAAAGGTTCCAATGGAATCACAGACTACAATAATGAACCTTTAAGCTCTTAAAAATGAAGGTTCCAAAAGGGTCGTTTTTCTATGATGCCACAAAAGACAACTTTTTATTTTTTTAGACTAAGGAACATTTGAATAATTTAAATAACCCTTTTCCACTTTGCAGAGCATGCTGTGCAATCGAAATGTCCCATGGAACCGTAGTGTAGTTCTAGAAACTAGCCAGCAGGGTCGTTTCTAAAGAACAATTTCTCCCCCGGGCCATTTTCCTGGTTGCATTCGAAGTGACCGAAAGCGATGTCTTTATTCATGGCATTTCCAAACATCAACAACAACCATCTAGCATACATACATGTTTGTACATTTAAAACTTTCTTACATTAAAAACATTTTACATATGATCAACTTTAGAAGTGTATTCAGTTGTTCAAATGTATGCTTCGTCCTGACCTCCACCTTAACTGCTGAAACCATCACAGCTGAAGACGTCCTTCCCACCAGCTTTTAACCACTCACAAATATAATTTAATATAAATGTTGTTGTTTCAAAAGCTGTGCATACATAAACACTTGCTATGAAATGCTATGAAAACGTCTACATAGTGTGTTCCACCATATATCTAAAGTCCAAAAATGTGAATGTAAACATTATGCACAAATACCTATGAATACTAATGAGCTCAAGCTGTATTAAAACAGCCAGTCTAAATTCATTAAATGTGCAAATCCCTTATAGTGCCACAAAGCATTAGTGGTCACTGAAAAAGTCAAGTAAACAAATGTTACATTTACATTTACATTTAGTCATTTGGCAGACGCTTTTATCCAAAGCGACTTACAATTGGGGAATACAAAAAGCGATTCATCTTGAAGAGGCAGTCAGACAGAGGAAGTGCTCGTAACACCAAGTCTCAGTCATTGTTCAAATAAGTACAAACTAGTAGGTGGAGAGAAAGATAGAGGGAAAGTTTTTTTTTTTTTTTTTTTTTTTAAGTTTAGGATGAAGTCAAGTACTGCCGAAAGAGATGAGTTTTCAGTTGTTGCTTGAAGGTTGCCAGAGATCCGGCGTTCCGGATAGGGGTGGGAAGATTATTCCACCAGCCAGGAATGGTGAACGAGAATGCTCTGGAGAGTGATTTTGAGCCTCTCTGTGATGGTACCACAAGGCGTCGCTCACTAGCAGATCTCAAACTTCTGGAGGGGATGTAGGTTCGTAATAGTGAGTGGAAGTAGGAGGGTGCAGAGCCTGTGGTAGATCTGTACGCAAGCATCAGTGACTTGAACTGGATGCGAGCTGCCACTGGTAGCCAGTGCAAGGAGATGAAGAGTGGTGTAACATGCGCTCTTTTGGGCTCGTTGAAGATCAGTCGTGCCGCTGCATTCTGAATCATTTGTAGAGGTTTGATTGCGTTTGATGGCAGACCAGCCAGAAGAGCATTGCAGTAGTCCAGTCTAGAAACAACCAGGGCCTGGACAAGAAGTTGCGCAGCATGCTCTGTCAGAAAGGGCCTGATCTCTGATGTTAGCAAATGAGTTGTGCTAAAGTAATCCTGCGTCCATCACCTCTGACCTGGGCCTCTTCGCTGTGAAGCCCAGGATATGTCCTCTGGGAGTAAAACAGTCCAGTTTCAGCTCTGCTTGGTCATATTACATGGACATGATATGTACAACGAGTTTTCTTGTTTAGAGTTGTGTGGCCCTACAACAAGCAGAAATTACTCAATCTTTAACGACTACTTTATACAAACCAGCGCCAATTTTCTTTTTAACTTGTCTTTCATAGTTCATTGTTGTTTATCATATTAAGACGTTCCTATACAGCATGTAAAATATTCAAGTTTATCATGCAAATTATTGTTGCATTTATGCAAATGTATAGATTTTTCCACTTGTGGGGTCAAATGCAAATTTAACTGATTAAAAAATTAAAAACACATTTGAATTTCTTATCATTAACAACTTTTACATTTTAATATAAGTTGATATGTGATGAGCATGCTGTTATGATGTAGGTCATAAATTAATTTGATTTAAAAAGGGAGGATGGTTCCTCTCCATAATTAAAATAACCTATTAAGCTTATAAAAAATTGTATCAGTTATTAGTTGGTCTATACTGAATGTCCTTGTTGCTAAGTAAATAACCCCAGGAGTCTGAATATTAATATACAAAGTCTTGAAGAGTTAAGGCACAAAAAAAAACTTGTTATAAGCCCACCAATTTAATCAATTAAATCCTACAGTATATTGTAATTGTATTTGGCATTAAGTGATTTGCACTCTACAATAATATTTTACATTTTCATGTGATTCCGATTATCTCGTTTGTAACTCTGATTCGATGAAAGCGTTTGGTTGTATTTAGGTGCAGATGTTTGTATTTGCAGAGCAACGCCAGTAAACAATGCAAACTGGTCTTTGGCACCGGTTGTGTTGCATGGCCCCTAATTGCAGCACAAAATGAAGCAAATTACTCACGGCTGTTAGCTTATTACATGCATGAACTCACATGTGGCTTCCTGAATGTAAGTACAAATACCTTTTATCTTAGAACTGATAATTGATCTTTTTCTCTCTCTCTCTCTCTCTTTTTTTTTGGTTATTCAGAAACTTGCTTTCATAACAATCAGTGACATTCCACTGCAAAATGATGCATTTGAGTGCAAACCTTGGAGAAACTTGCTATTGAATATTGACCCTTGAAGCGTAATATTACACTTAATGCCTTCTTGGTCCTCTACATAGCATATGCTATGTGTGTCCCTCGTGTGCATGTGTAAAAACGTTCAGAATAAATAGCTGATGACAACTTTTGTGAGTTGATGAGAACCTTTGTGACAACTTTTGTGAGAAAGAAACAACTGATAATTAAAGTGGATACAAGCAGAAATACCAGCATTGAATCTCTGAATTATTATTATTATTATTATTTAGTTTGAGATGGCATAGTTGAAATGAACTGTAAAAGTGTCAACCCTGTTACTGTCCACACTGTTACCTTTCTGAAGGCATATTTCACAACAAATTGTGCAATTTCAGACTAAATGAACTGAATGGATGGATGAAACTGGTGAAATTTAGATTAAGATAAAAGGGTGAAAAGTAACACAGTTCATAGTTTTCCAGTTGAACTGCATTTTTTTTTTTTTTTTTTTTAAGATTACATAAATCAATTTAACTGTAAAACTTTCAACCCTGTTACTCTACGCACTGTAGGCATATACCACAACAAATTGTGCAATTTGAAACTACATAAATTGAATTGAGTATTTTTTGTAACTACTTGTTATAAAATAACAGGTTGGTTGTAACAGGGTTGACTGTTTTAAATTGAATTATGCAAACTCAAACTAAAATAGCCGGTGCAATTTCACTGTAAAACTATCAAACCAAAAATCTAAATTACTTTTCTTGTCATATCTCACAACAAAACATAATTATACAATTTTAAACTGAATATATATTTGTTGTAATCATAACTTCAGAAAGGTAACAGGGTGGAAAGAGCTGATAGTTTTCCAGTGAAACTGAGCAGGTTATTTTAGTTAGAGATGACAGTTTAATCTAACTGTAAAACTGTCGACCCTGTTAATGTCCACACTGTCACCTTTCTGAAGGCATAATCAGAATCAGAATCAGAAAGAGCTTTATAAATAAGGAATTTATTTTAATTTTTTTAAAATTATCTTACTACATCTTAAGTATGGATTATTTAGCATGAAATTGTACAATTTATTAATGTTTAAATACAGAAAAAAATAAAAATAATTAAAATAAATAAATTCATCAAACTAGAAACATATGAGTCTCTTAATGTTAGAATTTGGAAAGCTAGTTTATATATATATATATATGAATAGGTAGACCAATGTTTCCGAAACTAAAACAGCAGTAAAATTATATAATCTTTCTTTTTCCAAGTAATCCAAGTAACCCACACACATGTCACATGTTCAAATTCTAAAAAACAAACTCTGGCATTCATAGAAAAGAAAGTGGCCTTGTTACTTAAAATGTTCCCATAGCAATATAATATTTGGTTGATGGCTTATCAATGGGAACCTGGAGATAAAGTTCAAGAGAAGAAAATGTGGAAATCAAAGAAATCATTTGGGAGAATGATTAGAATACGTCAGCCTAAGACAAACCATGACAAATCGCATGAGCAACAAAAGCAGTTAAAGTGTATTTCAATGGTCAAAGTGTGAGCTTTACCATACGTTGCATTTTTTAGAAGGGAGGGGAAATTCTGCTTTCTCACTGTCTTTCTATGTGTTTCGTGAAAAGATTAGATTTTTGATTAATCTCTGCTGTCAGATGAAGTTCCTGTGTTTCGGTCCCAACAGGCAATTTGCCCACACCACATCTGGAAGTTTTCTTCTCACCCCAATGTACACGCACAAAAACTCACAGACACACGCTAGATATCTACATGCTATCTCCTTCAAGTCATCTGCATCAGCTTTTCTTACCATCTTAACCCTAATCAAACAATTTCTAACGAATAATTCTCCTGCAAGCTAGCATTTAAGTGCAAGATAAGCCTGTAAACAAGATATTGTGCCCCCAAATTAAGGATTTATTCTTTCATCTTATTAATTTGTTCCCTTAATTTAGGTAAATCATCCTTCACTGTAGTTAAATTTAATTTAACAAAATGTAAATGAGAGAACACATTTCGTGCATGTCATTTGCAGGGCTCTGTATTTTTGTGATAACAGAGTAAGGTTTAATCAGTAGTAAATTCTTGGATGAATTCTCAGTCTCCTGCATTGTAGAGTAAATGTCAAGAAACCTGTAAAGAACATGTCCATATTCCATCCCAAAATGAACAGATTTCAGACACTTCATTAGGTTCACTTCCTTTCAGTCAGACATGAATGTTATTACAAATTGTTCTTAACTGCCTGTGGTATGTGCTGGCAAAAATGAAGGATCCTCTCCAAGGTGTCCTTAGGTGCCATGCTGCTTTAACACGTCAGTCGTTGTGACACTGCCACTTAGTGGACTGAGTCTGAAACAATAGACATGTTGTATTGCTCTGGCAAAAGAAACCTACATAATAGGTTACATTTAAAACAATGGTTGTTGGAAAAAAAATCTAATCTAAAAATCTTTGCTTTATTTACAACTATGAAAAATCAGAGAGATCATAATTTTCTGAAAGTTGTGAACAACAACATTTTCCAATTTTAAATCCTAGACTGTGTTTTGTCATGTAGCATTCAGTTGTGCAAATGATTTAGGTGGCAATTTGAAGCATTTCTGGACTAAAACGACACTCCTTTGCCTTTCTAAGATAGCATTTGTGGTTCATAACTAGCATCTTGTGTGTCCTAAAATACACACAATTGTATATTTTCATAGTTTTCTCCCCCCAAAACTTTACTGCTCGATTGGAAATGACATACAATAAAAAAAATTAAAATCTGATATTTTCTTTTTTCACACTTAAGGAACAATCCACTTAAAAACAGTTAAGATAAACAGTTGAGTTTTACCGTTTTTGAATCTATTCAGCCGATCTCCGTGTCTGGTGGTAGCACTTTTAGCTTAGCTTAGCATAGATCATTGAGTCGGATTAGACAATTAGCATCTCGCTCAAAAATGAGCAAAGAGTTTCGATAATTTTCCTATTTAAAGCTCGACTCTCCTGTAGTTACATCATGCACTAAGACCGACGGAAAATGCCATATCGGCCTAGAAAGAGTGTTCCTTTAAGATGATTTTATCTCATATTTTTCACTGACACTGTTCTGTCCTTGGTAAAAATAAAAAAAATAAAATAAAAAGTACACTACCTTTTGGTCAAATTAAAAAAAAATGTCATTGGGGCACAAGTTTAAAAAAAAAAACAATATATATTTTTATTGATAAATATTGAAATGATTTGTTTAGATATTATAGTTTTTTTTTTCAAATAAGATATTTAAATTATGAATTTACATACTTTAATATTCACATTTTGGGTTTGAGACAAGGTAAAATAGTAAAGCGTATCCATAAAAGGCATTTTAAAAATAAAAATGTAAAAAAATAATGAAGACATATTTGTGTTTGTGTGTGTGTTGTTTATTTTCTTAAATATACAATTTTTTTGTAAAAGTTTTTTTTTTTTTTCAGAAAATTGACATTTTAAAAGTGCTGGTATGAACAAAGCGTGCAACCCAAAATGTTTTGGTTGAAAACCAACTGGAGACAGCAAGTTGGAAGTGACACAAGGAAAAATTTTCAAATGTTTTACTAAAGCAATGAGTCTAGGAGATATGAACCTGTGCAGACTAATAAAATCAGGCAAAAAGGGAGGAACGGATGTTCAGTGGAGGAAAAAATAAAACATGAGGATTGTGATTCTTCCTCCAATTCAGCGCTAGAACAATAGATGCCCATAAGTCTGTTAGCGCCTCTGGACGCTCAGGGAGTGTGAAGGGCTCACAGAAACGAGCTATTGTCTGAACCGGCTTTACAGCTCACTCAAATGCATTACAAATAACTGACACAATGACTAACCGCCCTGTTTTAGTAGTCTCACTTTGTGAACCCCGCAAACTGCTCGAGCAGGAGCCCCAAAGACACGAAATCTAATCATTTCCATACATGCAACTCTGATGAAACGTATAAGTACGCCTAATAATAACCTAGCCTGTTTCTTTCCAAACGTCTGTTACGGGATTATGTACATTTTGAAGAGCGGGAACGAAACACCGCGAAAAGGGCGGACTGCTTTACGGCAGCAACAAATGCATTTGTACAGTGAATTCCTTTATCCTTGGTTTACTACTTTACACAAACAATGTGCTCAGTGACGTTATTGAGTTCCTTCCTAATATAAAAAGCTTGATTTGAACTGACTTTGTTAGCTTTTATAATGTGAAAGCAAATATAACTTTTGCACCCTGAAAATCGAAATGAAAGCTTTATGAAAGCTATTGGTCGACCCAAATCAAATCTGATTATTTTAATAAGATTTATATTGAATATTAAACTGTGTTGAACGCTTGATATGAAGATTGTAAAAGCGTCAGCTGGACTGACCGTTCAGAAACATCATTTTTCACGTGGAATGTGATTTTATTAGGATAATTTGCATGATTGACATGATATAAAACAGAGGAGGGCAGGAGCTGTGTTGTGAAGCGTGATGCTTTCCAGTCATAGTTCACTTCATACACCCCAATAAATGTCATTTCTCTTGTCTTACAGCTCTAATGTATTTCACAGCTCACACCGAGACACCTGGAAATAATGTGTCCAATCTTCTGTACTGGATACATGTCAGTTCAGCTTTCAGCGGTTTCCTATAATTATGGGTGCCACAAAACACACAACCAGAATCGTCCAGTTCCGATATTATGATTTTCTACTTTTACATTGCTTAGCACAAGGCCAAGTTTCATTGTAAATCGTCAAACCTGCATAAAAACACTAAAGTCAAACTTTGTTGGAGCTTGGTTTCTGCTTCTTCCAATGATTTTCTGTTGTAAAAAAAAAAAAAATACTAATAAATTTTTTTTACACTTTTCAAGAAAAACATTTCTCTCTTTATATTTGACTCTTTGTATTTGAAGAGTTCAGATTAAAAAGCCATCTGAAATTTTCTTCTAGAATTAGAATTTCTCTCAGGCTCCTATATTTAAGTTATTTCACATTAATGGCAATGAAAAGAACCTATTCATTGCCATTAAAGTGAAATTACTGAATCTGCACATGGGAAAAATGGGAAAAATGCAAATTTTAGAAGAACATTTCATACGGCACTTAGAGGCTTTTCATCTGAACTCTCAATTTTTTCTCTTGTGAGTCACTTTAAGCAATGAAACTGAAGAAAAGTTTTGTGTAACTGATGAAATTTCTAATAAAATTATCCTCAGAGTGCAGAAAGGAAGTGTTACTAGAAAAAAATATGTTGAAAAATTCGCTGTAAGATAATGGCCAAATTCCAAATCAAAAGAGAAGGAAAAGGCTAATTAAATGACTGAACACACTTGAAATTAAATTCAGTCATTTAATTAGCCTTTTCCTTCTCTTTTGATTTGGAATTTGGCCATTATCTTACAGCGAATTTTTCAACATATTTTTTTCTAGTAACACTCACAGCGAAGCTCCAAGTTTTTGTCTCACCAAAATGAGTGAACCCTGTGGATAAGCGCTATTAGGTCTCTGCACTTTGTCCGTTTAATGATTGGTCATTCCCATCCTGACAGGAACGGCCCTTTGGCTCCAGAGTGTACAAGGAACAGGCAATAGTCCAAACGTCCAATATCTGTCCTCATCATGTTTTAACTCAAGTCTTCAGCTTCCTCTGAGCCTCGTCTGGGACTCATTTGGGAGTTCATAATAACTCTGGCCTGCCAGCTGCAATCTGGCTCTAAGCAGGACGTCCCAGATTGTACAGTCAATAATAGTTTCGATATATCAAAACAGAGGCATTTGTGATCTGGTACTGGGATAATTTGTGCCACGTCAATGTTAGATGCAAAGACCTGGGAATTATATAAGACTCTCTGTGCCCCAGTAAATGGAGGGTAAGTGCATCCGTTTTTAGCAGTGTCTTTGAGTCCTTCACAGTATTTCCCACAATTATTTTCAATATACAATCATGCCTTCTAGTCAATTGCTTCTGATAATGCCCTGCTACAGTATCTGGACACCTAAGCACATGAAATATATGAATGCCACAGCATTACATAACAAATGAACAAATGAGGCAGTACTTGTATTAAAAACCTGAAATGCAATTCACAACCCAATGTGATGTAATTCCAAATGAAACAGGATATTCAACTAGAAAATAAAATATAGGCCAGGACTGGATTTGATTTGCTTTGGATTGGGATTTGATTGGATTATTGATGAAAGAATCAGCGCTAGGTAATAATTGATTACATGTAATCTGGATTACGTAATCAGATTCCAAAAATGAAGTACTTGTAGTATTATTATTATTATTATTATTAATTCATGTTTATTTGAATGATCACTCAGTTGGTTATTTACCCATGTATATATTTTTGTCCTTCAAACATATTAAAATGTACAAATTCACATTATTTTGTATTTGCATTTAATGAAGGGATTCCCAAACTTTATAGTAAGTGTTTTGTTATAACTGTTGCTATTTTAAAGTGGTTATAAACTCACAAAGCCCCGGCAGTTCCTTCACGAACCACATGGGAAACCTTTATATAATGTAATGTTTAATGCACTTCATGTTGTAATTACAACAAATTTAATATATTTTCTTTGTATTTTTGCATCATTATGGTGCAAGATTATCCTATTTAAATCAATATGATAAAAATCAAAAAGTAATATAAAAAAGGTTATATTACCTAAAATGTGTAATATAGTTTTACGTTACTGTCATTTGGAATCAGTAACAGATTATGTTTTGTAAGTAAGCAATTATTCACAATAAGATCAAGGATTTTTGTTATAAAAGAAAGTAGTTTTTGATTTTATAAAACTTTCAAAATTTCACCAAAAAAAAAGGATGCATGTTGGATTTCTAGCTCACAAAACTAACAGCAAATGCATATTCCACAGCATGATTGCTGATTTATTAGACAGGAGAGGGTTTATGTATCAAGGCTTCCGATTTCTTTTTAGCATTCTCACTTCTGAGTGTTCCAGAGACGATTACTGAGCTGTTGTGGATCAAAGACTTTATGATTCTGAATTATTAATTCAACCACCAGCATGATTAGAACCTTTCTGTATTCTCAGAAGACGAAAATGGATTTACAATGCAGGTAGTACAAAGTTTTGTTTCCTGACTTTAAATTAAGACAGTTATCAGGATGTCTACTTTTACAAATTATAGGGTGTTTCTCTTATGCTCACACAACTCACGTGTGAACTCTGACATGGTACGACAATCGACCAGATTGCCAAAAGGCTGCTCTGGCCCTTTCAGATGTTCCACGGAGACCCAATTATTGCGATCAGAGAGGTCACACAGCAGGACTCTGGCCAGCTCCTCGGGATGACCATCGGCAAAGTCTCCAAAAGGTAATCCACCATCGATGGGACGAAAAAATGGCCGGGAGTGATTACCTTAGGGAACTCAGGAGTGACCAGGAAAACTGCCTCCAGCCTCAAACGGACCCTGGCGACCGTCTTCTGGGCGAGACCCTGCATGTGATCCACATACTTCGATGTGTTGCTGGCCAGTATCTTTCTATGTTTCTCAATGTGCAGGTAGGTCACACATGCTTATGACCCAACTGACGGGATGTTTCAGAGCATGGGAGCTGTGGCAATGCGGCATCGTTGAATACAGCTGAACAAAGTTTACAGTTGCCCCAACATCCCTGAACACCTGCCTCAAAAGAGCATCCATTTCCATACCCCTCTGATCGAGGTTGCTCTGAAAATTTGCCGTCTCACTCATCGAATAAACAGGGAACAATGTGCCCTGTATACCCACCACCTCCAGCAAGCCACATCTGAACCACAAAAGCTCCACAGATGGGTCCACTGGACACACGGTGCACGCTGCATGATAGGACACATTGTAGACCCCTTTTGTGTCGATGAGGCAGCCAAAATCAAATCCCGCTCATCTTTCTGACCAAACTCGGTCATGGTCACAATGATGGCCATGTCAAGGTCATTGTTCACAGACAGGATGGCCTGGTTGAAGAGCTCCAGGATGAACGTCTG
The DNA here is from genome assembly GCF_936440315.1 of Barbus barbus. NCBI lineage: Eukaryota > Metazoa > Chordata > Actinopteri > Cypriniformes > Cyprinidae > Barbus > Barbus barbus. The sequence goes on along the minus strand of NC_136737.1, from coordinate 26,542,282 downwards.
ATCCTTTGGGAGAATGTTCATCCTCCCCAGGTTGTTCTTTTGGATGGTAGGCCTCTCCATGTCTTCCACAGACAGGGTCTTCAGATGATCACCAAAACTCTTGGACACTGCATTGAGCGTTCGTTCTTGAACATCGGATGAGCAAGATCTGGGATTGCAGGAATGCTTAAAAAGTCAGGTTTAAGAAATACCCTCTGTCTACCAACACCAACACGTGTCCATTGACTTACGAAGCACGCTGACCCCATCCGCTGAGTACTGTCGCAGATTCAGGTGTTTCTTTAAAAGGTGCCAGTGATTGGACACCTTTGATCCATCCAGTTTCCCCACAAAAAGGTAGTGTAGTTCAGCTTTTATGTAGGACATATTAGACACCAAAATCACGACACAAAGTATGAACCCTTAAATCCACTTCCTCTCTGAGTTATACATGTTTAACACTAGACCAGAAGTGGCCGTCTCAGAAAATATAGGTCCCTGCACCTCGAGACTCCGCCAAAAGTAGGGGCCCTCTAGGCCCTCCAGATACCCAGAGTCTCGAGCCCCGGAGACCTTCCGGTCTTGAGATATACCCACATATGTATAAGTGATGAAAAGAACAGCAATAACTTGAACGTGAAAGACAATTGAAAGACTCAATTCTACAGTTTGCTCACGGCAGATTTTGGTTCTTCGTTCAGGGGTAAAAATTGCAGAAAGGTTCACTAAAATCCCTTCTATTAACGGACAAACTGACAGTTTTCCTGGAACGCCCAAAAAACAGATGAGAGGGCGGGAAAAAGTAGTTAGGCTATACCAAGACCGTTGGAACAGCGCTCAGCGAATCAAATTCGAGAATATTTCTCTTTTCAGAAGAGGTTTGTAAAAGTTATTTTCACACTACACTAATACAACTGTCTGTTGTTGCACATGGGTGCGTTTCCCAAAACCACTGTTAGCTAACTAGTCGTTAATTCAATTGAACTCTGTAACAACGACCAGTTTAACTGGAAAGCTATGAACCATAGTTGCTTTTGGGAAACGCAGCCCAGGTCATTTACACCCAACACATTTCACACTAATACATATTATATTGCCGTCCAATAATCTATTTTGCACACAGGTCTCGGTATTAACTAGAATAGGTATTTAAACTATTAAATGTCTGCATCTGCTTCTCTCAGATCGCGTCTTGGAAGTTTCACGCACTGAATTTTGGGCTTTTGTCGGATATCACCGTTAAATTTGTTAAAATTGTATAGTTTAGAAGTATTACTCAAATTTGTTCAAAAATACAGATTTATTGCAGAACAAAGCACTGCTGTTGTTGCACGTTGTTTGGAACTAATTTGGCTGGCGGAGCAGAAACAGACAAAGTATGCCTATCTATTGTGTCTAAAATCTAAATCTATTAAAAATCAAACTGTTTAACCGTTTTATAAAACCATTGTGTGTGAATATCTGTATGCTTTAATTTTGCCGTACGGTATGAATATTTTGAACCAGCTGTCTGGCATATGTGTTTTTCCAAGAAACTGATTGATAAGCAGCAATAGAAACGGTTTTAATACTCAGAATTATATACATCACATAACTGACCAAATTACCAGGATAGATAAATACACTGTTAACTACAGTTTCTGTTAACCACATGAAAATCACAGCAAGCCAAACTGATAATAAGAGTAGAGATGATCCTTCCTAATGTTTGAGAAACTGTGTTGGATCAATTTTGTTTTCTGTGTGGTGGCTGCTCTATCTAGTGGTAGGACATACATACTGCATGCATTCTGAAGCTTTTATTCATATATTTTTTATTTTCTTTGGTGTGAGCATTACACTTACTGTATCTTAACTGAAATGTATCATACTTACCAAAACTGGTGTCATCACTTAAGATCGTCTTGATATTTTTTTTGCAGTGCTTGTATAACAAAAAAGAAACTGTCCAGTGTCAGTTGTACCTTCTGATGCAACCCTTGTCTAAACTTTAATATATGTTTATCATATGCATACAGTATTTCACCCATGGTTCAGATAGAAGATAGAAAACGTTAAAAATGTATATTTTCAATGGAGCGATTAAGAAAGGTCCAGGTGAGATTTTCATTCATTGATCCCTGATTTACATATCAACAGTGTTGGGGTGTAACTATTCAAAATTTGAAATGGCTCAAAAAAAAGTTCAGCAAGGTTGTCCTAAGACAAGAACGCATTTTGGTTTTAGGTTTTAAGACAGCTTTGATGAGAGGTTTTGATCCACTTCAAATGTTGACTAGTGCAGTTACATGTAAGATAATTACGTAATTTAATTACAAAATAAATGTTACTGTAATCAGTTATAGTTACTGAGAAAAAAAAAAGTGTAATTTAAGTACATTTACTTATGAAAATGTTTGATTGATTTCTTTCCCAAATTGGAGTTTAGCACACATGCTTATTTGATAACTGTTTTATTTCCTATTTGGGTTTGTATATAATGCTTTTTTTTCCCCAAAGCATTGTTAGATTTCAAAAACAGTATAATAGCTATCAAACTATTTCTTCTTATGATTTTAAATCTGTATTTAACATCTGTAAAAGAGGTGCTAAAGTCTGATTTTGTGGTGGCTGTGTTTTAAAATTAAATTATTATAATCTTAATTCATTAATGAAGGATTTTGAAAGTCTGACAGTAATCAGTGTTATGTAAGGTTAACCCTGCCTGGTTTAAATGTTTGAAAATGATTAACAGTTTAGAAAAAATTCAAAAAAAAATTTGAAATGTAAATTTAGAAAAGCAAACAAAAAGTAAACAAATGCAATCAGTTGCATTACTTTAATAAAAAAAAAAAAATTTAATTTATAAATTAAATGTTAAACAGGGTTGTAATCTGTAACCTTTTACATTTCCAAAGTAACATTCCCAAGACTGCATATCAAATATATCTCAATGATATATATAATAATATATCTCACATTTTATTGACGTAAACTGGCTAATATAAATAACATCAGGTCTGTACGTGAAAAGAAACACCATCTGTGAAATTTAAGCCCAGTTCTGTCCATTTTTTATTCATCCATTCACATGTATATGATCCGTTATGTGATATGGCAGTACGTTTCCTCCATGCCATCTGCTCACTTTTCAGTTCAAAGGTAAGCAAACAACAGGAGAACATCGAAGCACCAGGTTCTTTGGCACAATATAAAGTGACAATAAGTGCACTTTATCACAAATAGAGGCAATAGAATGTAAAAATTGTTGAAAGAATACTGTATACTCTAACCCATATGTTTGCTTTTACTAAAGGATTTTTGCTTGTGACGTTCTTGGCATCCGATCAACATGAAATGGCTTTTAAGCACTTGAAAGTTTCTAAGGTAATTGGTTCAATATTTAGTTACATGATATTAAACAAAATTACTTGACCCCTCCACATTAGACCTACGCAGACACGAGTGGTTTTTAAAACAGACTGACATCTGGACAAAAACATCTGTGATGTTTGGTATAATAAATTTCATTAGTACGCTCGATTGGTCGGTGTATTTAATTTAATTTACATCAATTTGGCAGGCAGACACTTTTGATCCAAAGTGACTTTTAGTATGATAAACATTTTTCAGTGTATGTGTTCCCTGGTAACCCATTAAAATGGCTTTGAAGGCTTTAAGACCTTTATTTTCATAAGTTCTGTATTTAAGAGTCATCAACAAGGAAGAATATTGTTCATGATCGCAATTAGTTTAGGTTTTTGTAATTTCATTGGTCAACCAGATTCCAAACATTTTGTTGTTGCTGCTCTTTTTGCTTAATGTTCTGCTTGAAAATGTTCAGTATGAACTAAACTATGACCTCTCAATAATACCTGATCCATGCAATAAAAAATATAAAAAAGACCTTTGGCAAACGAGATAAAACGCTGCAGTTTATTCATGACGTGTGCTGTAAAATCAGCCCATAAACGTTTATGGTACCTTTCGTCACTTTCCATCTCTGTGATATGCAATACATAGTAATGTGTCATAGTCTATGAACTGTGCAAGTTTAAAAATGTCCTGTTCTGTAGAAAATGTTTATGTGGGTTCTTTACTCTTGGATGAAATAAAAGCACCAATTAAGATTGAAGACGCAAAATACATTAAAGAAACAAAATCACTTTTAATAACAAAAATTGGTTTTTGAAATTTGAATGAAATTTCCACTAATAAAACCCCCTCTGCTGCTTTAAGGAAATTATGGCATTCTTGGTATTAGTGTTAGCATCTACTTTTCTGCAACTTTAGATCAAGTATAATCCTACATTAATTCTTGGGATATACTGTATGGTAGCCATTGCATCTCATGCACATTTACACATTAATACTTGTTCTTAATACTTATTTTTGACATGAAAGTAGATGTTGCAACCATATTAGTGTTAATTTTACTGTGCAACAAAATAGGATAATTTTTAAATTATGCATTGGTTTACTAGGACTTTCAAGATCCGAAAGCACTATGAAAATATCATAAAAGCGATCCATATCACATGAGCACTATTGTGCAATTTTTGAATGTAAGTGGGTGTGTGCACATTTTTTGGAATGAGACTAAAATAATTTTCATTTTGGACTGCTGGACAAATGACAACAAAAGTATTCGTATAGTCAGAGTCTTCTGAAGCCAATCGTATTCGTATAGTCAGTCTTCTGAGATTGAGGAACAAAACAAAATTTAGTGCAATTATTAACTTATTATTAACCAAAGTTCCAAAACTAATGTCAAAAGTTGTATGGTTTCAGACATGGCAACACCATTTGACATTGTCATATGATTTTAAAATTAACATACTTTTATTAAGCTCTTTTGCCATTTTGGGGCTTGACAGTCCCAGTCGCCATTGATTTTCATTATTTCAAGTTGTTGTTAAAATTTTAATTTTTGGGTTAACTTCAATGCATCCCAGTTTATTACATATACTTTTTGAGCATGCAGTGGCTCAAGTCAAGGTTGGCCAAACTGTGCAGCACTCTGGAACCATATTCTTTCCACTTTCTCTTTACCCAGTTCCCAAAGATGACAGAGATGGCGCACCCCTGTCCTAGCAGTAATCATCAAGTACTCCTCATTCTCTGGCTGCTGGATCACTGCGTGTCGGGCCATAACCAAGGACTGGCAAAACCGACAGAGAACCAGCAAATAGAGCGAGTCTCTTTCTGCCTCATTGAGAGGAAAAACGCTTTCCCATCCCGCCACCACTGGCCCTCCGACGTCTACCGGATTGGGATTCTCAATCATCATGTACATGATGGTGATGGCCAGCTCAAAAATAAAATACCCACAGCTCATGTCTCCAAAATCAAGGATCCCAGAGATCTTGTACTGTGAGGGTCCATCGGGTTTCACCAAGAGATTGTGGTCATTAAAGTCTCCATGGTTAATGCCTGCAAAGCAATAAAAATGTTTAAAAAAAGAACACGCTGACATAGAAGTGTTGACAGCTAAATGAAAATAACATCTTACACTTGCGAAACAATGGTAGTTTTGGCACGACTTGGATCTGGTACTGCTCCAGAACGGCTTTAACAACCTTTTGTACAGGATCCCCATCCATCACGTGAATATACTGGTTTAAGAGAGGAACGCTGGCGAGATTCCATATAAAATCTTCTCTCTGAAAGACGCTGATGTTTGGATGCTCCATCTTTATGAGAAAAAACAAAAACAAACAAATGCCTAAATACAATCAATAAAATGGGAAACATTTGGGGAAAAAAATATTTAAGGCCTGTTCACACCAAGAACTATAACTGTAACTAGGGCTGGGCGATATTTGTCGTCTGCGATAATATCGTAATTGTTGTTTTAACAATATGCGAGCTGACAATATCAAAGAAACATCTTGACAGTCCAAAAGCATTTCCAGCGTAATGAAGCCTAGTAGAATGCAGTTACAATGCCCTTATAATTCAAGTAAAGTAATAAAAGAAAAATGTATCACTGTGTGAGTCTTTGTTTTTGTAAGATAGTATATATTTAATTAGCATGTGAGCGTGATTGTGAAATTACCTTTATACAACAGTTCAACAAATAATAAGTTAATATAAAGCATGTTACATTTTAGACATATCATCTGTTTGGCCAACGAAAATTGTTCCAAACAAAGGCAGAGCAGGACATATGTGCATCTCAGAGGTCTTTTGTTCCTGAATGAATCTGTTTTTTAACAAATCATTTGAGTCAATGATTCAGCGATCGATTCATAAATCACTTACTTTGTAATCGGCCGTTTTGAATTAGCCCTTTGAATGAATGATTCAGACCAAAACTTAGTTTAGACAGGGACTTGCTGCCACCTACTGGCAGTTTTAGTGTTACATGTATTTATTATCCATGACCAAGCCAAGACACCAGCACAAAAACACTCAGCAAAATATTAATTATCATTATTGGAAAAATTCCAATAAATGTTGGGATATAATTTGTCAATACTGCACAACCTTAACTATAAAAAAAGCTTTTAAAACAGTCCACATCGCAACTAATAAAGACGTGTAGTAGAAACAATAGTTACAATCCTTTACACAACTACTTTTTTTCAGAAGATGAACAAAAAAAGTCAATAAAAATACATCTGGCTTTAAAGCGCATGCTTCAAGAACATTCAATTATCAGTACACTAATATAAAAAAAACATGTATTTCTAAGATAATTCACACTGATTGAACTTGGCTGTTTCTATGATCTACTTTGGCCGAGAGTGATTTGGGGAAAAACAGCCCAGACATTACTGTCCATTGGTATGGATGTTAATATAGTAATTATTGTCAAAGTTTTTTTTATTCTCGGTGTGTTTCAGGGTTTACATTTTTCTTTATAGATGGAATCAGAGATTTTACTTGCAGTAAAACTGTATCCAATGTGGCGGCCATTTTCCCAACATCATACAAGATCGAAGGACTGCAGGTAATTTTGGCTACGGTAGTGCCAGGAAGGTAGGTAAGTAAACGCACTAAATATTTCTGCAGACCAAAACCACAATCTGTCATAGCATAAAAAAAAAAGTTAGAGTTACAATATAAATACATTCAGTGTTCTCCATACACCCTTCTGAGAAAACATTGTTTACTCACCTTTAACAGGCATTTCTAACCATCAAGCCATGCTGCATTTTAGGATTTAATATTTAAATAAATTAATAATTGACCATTTTCCATACCAAATTCTTCCAAGCTCATTAGTTGGCCAGTCAAAGTGGGCAAAGCGGTCTGGGCAGGAAGGCCTCTTTGGTGTAAGAAGTTCATGGCGTGAGTCTGCAGCTCAATAAGAGTGAAGTTGAGACTGTCTTCAGAGTTCATAATCTTCAACACGTATTCTCCACCCTCACTGGGAGCTACATAAACGTTCTGATCATCATAACTGGGCAACGGTCGGATGACGGACACGGTCAAGCCATAGACTCGATTGATAATCTCTGTAGCCTGGGAAAGGCTGAGATTTGGCTTTGATTCTTTTGTTGGCATGGCTGAGGATGGAAAACAATGGTTATTTGTGTATCAATTCATAACAGGGGAAATACACTGATCAGATATCACTTTACTAAAAGAGCTTAAATGAACAGTACACCTACTGAATAATAATAATAATAATAATAATACAGATATGGATATTTCCAACATGAGGGATTACGTAAAATGTCAAAATTGTTATTTCTAGGTGAACTATTCCTTTAACAAATGACAAAATTATCAAAAAATTAACACTTTTTATCAGAACTGTCTGTTATATTCACTTCTGAACCAATGAGCTAAGATGAATTACGATTTAACAAGTTTTAAAACTGAATTCAATTGAAATCCATGTCGTCTAAATGATCACATTTCTACGGAGCCCCTTAGAGCTCATGGTGGTGGAAAGATTTCGGGGTGGGTGAAAAAAATTCGGGGTGGGAGGAAAAAATATTTTTTAAATCTTTTGCGTTCTCTCGCAAAGATGTTTGCTTTGCGAGAGAAGGCAGTTTTGCGAGAGAACACAAAGTTTTGCGAGGGAACGCAAAAGATTTTAAAAATATTTTTTCCTCCCACCCCGAATTTTTTTCACCCACCCCGAAATCTTTCCACCACCATGAGCTCTAAGGGGCTCCGTAGAAATGAGAATAAAGCTGAAATACAATAGTACCTGCTGAGTATTGTTGCCGGACTGCTCAGTGTAATGGAGATACGAAGCTTCTGCTGTAGCGGACTGGACGTCATTACGTCACAAAACAGCAACGAGGCTGCGGTCATTTAGCTCCAGTGTTGCCAGATTGGATCAACATTATGAAGCTGCAGGCCAGGAGGCTCAACTGCACGCTCAGACCTGCATGCTCAGACCAGCACTGCCAGAACTATCGTTTTTTTCAGACAGTGCCACCCGCTGTCAATTGCTGATAGATTGCAACTTACACAATTTTTCTACTATAAAATATTACGCTATGACTGAATGCATTATTATATAAAATATTACACATACTAGGTTATGATTTAATGCATTAAGTCTGGTTTATTTTTATTAATTGTATTTGTAAATAGAAATTGTTCAGTTAAATATTTTCATAGTCATTTATTATTTTCCTAATTATTAAGGATTTATCACATTCTTTAGTATTGAGTTATGGGGTGAACATTAATTCTATATTTACATACAATAAATTATAGTGCTCAGAGTCATTTTCTCACACCAAACTTTATTTTTGTATTCTTTTTCACAAGGTCCTACAAGTCATCGACCTGTAAACAATGCAGAGAAAAATGGTGAAAAAATAATTGGGTTAATAATGTATATATTAAATAACATCAGAATCAGAATGAGCTTTATTGGCCAAGTATGTTTACACATACGAGGAATTTGTTTTAGTGACAGAAGCTCCACAGTGAAACAGAGGGGTCCAGAGTGATTTTACCACCCCTTTTGCTCACTCTGGATAAGTTCTTGGAGAGTGGGGAGGGTTGTACCAATGATTCGCTCTGCAGTCCGGACTACCCTCTGTAGTCTTCTGAGGTCAGACTTGGTAGCTGAGCTGAACCAGACAGTTATTGAAGTGCAGAGGATGGATTCGATGATGGCGGAGTAGAACTGTTTCAACAGCACCTGTGGCAGGTTGAACTTCCTCAGCTGGTTCTGGAACGATAGTTCTGGGAGTGCTGGTCTGAGTGTGCAGTTGGGCCTCCAGGCCTGATTGGATGGACACAAAAAACCCTCACAAAAACCCGCCCAAAATTTTAACTGATGCTTCCTGTATTTTACAAATGCCAACACATAGTTGAATCATCGTTTACACACCCACGAGATGTTCCAAACCTGTGATCATTTCTTTCTTTTGTTGAACATAAAAGAAAATACTTTGAAGAATGTGGGTAACCAAAGAGTTTCTGGTCCCCAATGACTCTGATAGTTTTTTTAAGTTAACCACATAAGTATCTACTTTTGTGTTCAGAAGAAAAAATAACTTTATGCAGATTTAGAACAACCTGGGTAAATTATGACAGAATTGTCATATTTTTAAAGTGACAGACTCATCTGTACTTCCAGGTATAGGCCTATTGTTTTATTAAAATTTGGATAGTCTGTCAATATAATATTCCATAAGTTATCAGAGCTTGGTAGACATAATTATTATATTTCTAGACATTATTAGACAGACGAATTAATAGATTATGATTAATGTTAGACCCTTATTAATTTATCATTTATATTAATCATAAATTTATACATAGTAAATAATCAAAACTGTCATATACAATTTGGCATTTTAAAAAGTAAAAAAAAAAAAAAATGTTTAGATAAAAATGGGACAAATAAATGTAGCCCTAATTTAAGCAAATTACTAAAAAAAAAAAAATGAATAAATAAATAAATAAAAATGGCCCATCCAGGTAACAGCTGCAAAAAGACTAACAATAATTAATAATTTTTTTTTTTTTTTTGGAGGGGGGTGGTGTTCGTTGTGAATGGGTGTCCCTTATTTTGCCTCGCAACCCTAGTGATAGAATGTAAATCAAGGTTGATAAGAGCCATTTTAACTCCTTATAACGAAATAATGACGACAAAATAATATAAATTTAATGCTAGATAAATTTCCCATGAATCGAATCGGGGCAAACATTCATTAAAGAGAACTACAAACTATGATTAAAATATGCAAGCAGACACTGTCAAAACAGCCATCAAGAAATGAACCGATACCCTCGAAAAACACATGCATCATTTTTAATGTCAACACTAAATGCAAAAAAGTGCCCAATATAAGTGATCAGATAAGCAACATATTTCACACTCGTTCATGCACACACCATGACGGTCAAAACTGTGTTATTCTGTATGATAATCCGACAATAAAAAAAAATTAACAACAATAATGCTCTTACGTGTCGCTCTATAATTTCACACAGAACTAAGTTCATATTCAACATAATATAGAATTTTGCACAGTCAAAACTAACAAGTCCAGCATCTTTAAAGGATATACCAATCTGGACCGTTTAAAGTACAGCAGAGACACTTTCTGCTTTTTTCATCACTGCACAAAAACTAGATGCTAGAAGTGATTTTTCACAGGATATTTTGTTTGCTTGTGTACTAAAATATCATAAATTGATAATAGCCACAAGTAGTTCATATTTTCCACAATTAGCTCATAAACACGAGTTGCTTTTTTGTCTCAACTGTACCCATATGGTGTACAGTTGAAACAGTAGCATGGTACAGTTGAGACATTCTAAAGCTGGCTAACCATTTATAGCAAATGTAATAAATTTAAAAATTACAGTTTTAAATAATTACAGTTTAAAAATAAATGTATTCATTTATTTGCTTTTTTAATTCAGATTCAGTTAAACAAAACCAAATATTTAACACTACACAAATATATGGAAAACAGTACAAATGTAAACATAACAGTAAAAACTAGATAAAAAAGTTCGTCAAGACAAACTTTAGGTTGGCTTGAGAAAGCCTAGCCTTAAAGTTTAAAAGTTTAAAAGCAGTTGTAAAAGCTTGAAGTTTGAAAATGTAGATGGATGGATTACATAGATATTGTTGCTAGCATGTTTTTAGCATGATTAGCAAGTCACTAGCAAGATACCATAGATAAATATACTGACTAGATGTCGCCTCTGACGCTGCTGTCCATAGCAACGATGCGTCAGCGCGGCCGCCATCTTGGGTCGGGGGAAGCCGCGTCTACTCTGCATTAGTTAACATTGGCAGAGAACTATTAACGATTAAAATCACCTTAATTTTCAACCGATTTTCAAGCCGTTTGGTTTATTATAAATGTCAGACATATATTTATGATAGAACATAGATTAATTATTTTACTTATATCATATATGTTCTATCATAAATATGATATATCATATACAAAACAATACTTAGACACACCTACATAACTAATTAATTTGTTCTACAATGCACAAAACAATTACAAGGATGCTGATAGTGATATGAAAAAAACATGAATAATATAAAGTATATATAAATAAATAAATAATAGAGCAAAATTTAAATTAATAAAGGCACGAGTTAAACAAAGCGGGAAAAAAAACAATTATGGACTTCCTGACCAACAGACCTCAGAATGTTAGGATGGGGAACCTAACATCTGCATCTAGGCAGAAATTAAATCATCATAAATCGTCCAAATCTCAAATGATTTTTCTTAGTTTTTTGGTTTGTTCCAACTGACAGACATGTATTTATGATCGAGTCCAGAGAAAATTGAAGCTTTTGATATTAATCTACTTCAAAACTAGGTGTAACTTAAGTTTATTATTCTTCCACTTCAGTGAACTTAAAATGAACTATTACCTTAGCCTAGTCTACTGCACACAAATGGCTACAATGGTGTGATATCCATACTTAAAAATACATGTTAATTAAAACATTTGAATTGTACTGGTTTATTTTGTACATCAGCAAGCCTGCAATACAATGACCCAGCGTAAAATGGTTATATAACACAAAAACAAACATAACGTGCGTACGTAGTGTGAAAACATCTTCCAGTATTTACAACAGCTTATTAAATGATTAGGCTACAGTATATAACAGGTTAACCATTCTTTGAAAACATCCAGTTCATGAAAATATCTACTACAGCACAAAAGTCCGGCATCTTCAGAGTTGATCTGAATGCCGGGAACCTTTGGCGCTTTCTTCAGATCCCCGACCCAAGATGGCGGCGATGTTGACGTATGCTTAGAGGCCCAAGGCGACATCTAGTCAGTATATATATCTATGGCAAGATACTAGCATGTCACTAGCATGATTAGCATGTTGCTAGCATGATAAGCAAGTGACTAACATGTTGTTAGCATGACTAGCAAATGACTAGCATGTTGCTAGCATGTTTCTAGCATGATTAGCAAGTGACTAGCAGGTTGCTAGCATGATTAGCATGTTGCTAGAATGATTTGCAAGCTTCTAGCATATTGTTAGTATGTTTCTAGCATGATTAGCATGTCGCTAGGATAGATAGATAGATAGCTAGATAGATAGCTAGATAGATAGATAGATATATAGATTAATTAGAAATAAGCATGTTATATGCATATGCAGGTTGGTAGCATGATTAGCAAGTGACTAGCATGTTGCTAGCATGTTTCGAGCATGATTAACAAGTGACTAGCATGTTGTTAGCATGACTAGCAAGTGACTAGCATGTCGCTGGCATGTTTCTAGCATGATTAGCAAGTCACTAGCGTGTTTCTAGCATGATTAGCAAGTCACTAGCATGTTGCTAGCATGTGTCTAGCATGATTAGCAAGTTACTAGCATGTCACTAGCATGTTTCTTGCATGATTAGCAAGTTACTAGCATGTCACTAGCATGTTTCTAGCATGATTAGCAAGTGACTAGCAGGTTGCTAGCATGATTAGCATGTTGCTAGCATGATTTGCAAGCTTCTAGCATATTGTTAGTATGTTTCTAGCATGATTAACATGTCGCTAGAATAGATAGATAGATAGATAGATAGATAAATAGATAGATAGATAGATTAGAAATAAGCATGTTATATGCATATGCAGGTTGGTAGCATGATTAGCAAGTGACTAGCATGTTGCTAGCATGTTTCTAGCATGATTAACAAGTGACTAGCATGTTGTTAGCATGACTAGCAAGTGACTAGCATGTCGCTGGCATGTTTCTAACATGATTAGCAAGTCACTAGCATGTTTCTAGCATGATTACCAAGTCACTAGCATGTTGCTAGCATGTTTCTACCATGATTAGCAAGTCACTAACATGTTTCTAGCATGATTAGCAAGTCACTAGCAGGTTGCTAGCATGATTAGCATGTTGCTAGCATGATTTGCAAGCTTCTAGCATATTGTTAGTATGTTTCTAGCATGATTAGCATGTCGCTAGGATAGATAGATTAATTAGAAATATTAGATGAGTTTGAATGAGTTTGAATGGACTAGAAATAGTACATAGAAGGGAAGTCTGATTGAGTCTAATGGGCTTCAGTTTGAATTTTGACAGTTGGAGTTTGAATAGTCTTGGCTCATCTGAACATTCCATGAATGTAAGGCTGCGTCCGAAATCGCATACTACTTGTGTAGGTACTACATTTGAATTCAAACGTACTTCTCGACCGTTAAAAAAGTACGTTCTATATAGTATGAATGAGGGTAGTATGAATAGAATTCGGACATACTACATCCGCCATGTTCATGAAGTCATCTCATCGATTTACAACGGTTAAACTTTCATAAGTCAGCCGTTTACTTTGATTATTTTAAACAAGTGCAATTTAACCACAATGACAACGATTTCCCTTGAGGTACTTGTACTTGAAAACAGCCGCGTCGCCGCTTTCCGCCATTTTTCGAATATGACGCCTCTCCCGTGGCCTCATGGGATAGTAAAGTGTCCATCGTATGCCTACTACAGAATTCGGGCGGAAGTAGTAGGTCATCCGGGTAATTCTCGCCTACTGTTTTTAGAATACTATGAATTCGGACATACTACTCGCCTCGCATACTGTTTTTCGCATACTATATAGTAGGGAAGTATGCGATTTCGGACGCAGCCTAAATCTATGGGATTTTTATGATTTTTAATATTCATTTTTATGAAAACTATAAGTCGGATCAGTTAGAAAAGATAACTAGCTTGAAAGCTCTAGGAGGAGATGCGTTCAGAAATTTGGCTAAGAAGAATAATAATAAGCTTAAGTAGAAGATCAGTAGGTTGGCTTTCTCAAGCCAACCTAATAACAATACCCATATATTCTATAACCCTACCCCTAAACCTATACATCACTCAAAATATGTCCATTAATAACAAACATTTGAAATATCACATTTTTTTAACAGAGTTTGCGTAGTATATTTGTAAATGTGACTTTTATCCTATTATCATAACACTGCACAACTAAACATCATGTGACGCAATATGACACCAATGACCAATCCAGGTACAGTTGATACACTGTGTTTCAACCGTACCCCACTGACATACTCACTCTAGATTATATGAAAAGACCTTGCATGGCACAATGCCATAAAATATGTCTATTTTTAGAGCACAGAGTAACATTTGCAATGATATATGTTAAGTGAAGTGAAGTGAAGTGACATTCAGCCAAGTATGGTGACCCATACTCTGAATTCGTGCTCTGCATTTAACCCATCCAACGTGCACACACACAGAAGTGAACACACACACACACAGCAGTGAACACACACACACAGTGAACACACACCCGGAGCAGTGGGCAGCCATTTTATGCTGCAGCGCCTGGGGAGCAGTTGGGGGTTCGGTGCCTTGCTCAAGGGCACCTCAGTCGTGGTATTGAGGGTGGAGAGAGCGCTGGACATTCACTCCCCCCACCTACAATTCCTGCCGGTCGGAGACTCGAACCCACAACCTTTGGATTACAAGTCCGACTCTCTAACCATTAGGCCACGACTTCCCCATGAATGTAAGTCTATGGTCCCACGAAGTCCCACGAAGTTTAACAATCATAAAAGAAGAATAAGCTATTCATTGTGGAAGGGACATGGTGAAATGAAAATCTCACCTTTTGCCGGAGTGGAAAGACGCACACATTTCAAATTTCCCACAATCAAAGAGAATACTAATACAAATGTAATTTTGTAATCTCTTAAACTTATTAATAGCCTGCTAAGATACATATTACATGTCTGAAAGATGCTTTCTGTGACAGTTTTTGGCGTAGTTACAGAATCTACCAGCAGGGGCTAACATGGTCATGCTAACCAGCCAAACCTTGATCTCTTGGGTGCCATGAACAAATGAATAGTTTCATACAGTAAAAGCGTAGTAAACATGTTTTTTGGCTTATTGATTACCATTTGTATAACCACAGTTATACTACAAATACCATGGTTAAACTATGATTAGTATAGTAAAACCATTTGTGGTTAGCCATGGTTTGTTGGTTTTATTTATAGTAAAACCACGATTCATTTTCGTGAGGAAAACTACTATAGATAGATTTCTCCGTAGGCCTAAGCTGTCAGCAACAGTGTCATTTGGTGGCATTATTTTGTAAATGTGTGGTCATTTTAGTAAGATTCTCTCAGCCATACATTTTATATTTAATGCAAAAAAAAACAAGATATAATCTAAAAGGCAGTGACAGCAATGCTGATTAAACCATTTTCTTTAGCTTTCTTATATCCACTGACTGTGCATATTGTTGTGGTTTTGAGGCACAGTATTGAGGGTACAAGGTTATGGTTTTATACCACAATGAGAACAGGGTTTTTTTTGTTCCGCTTAGTCTAAACATGAGAGGGTTGTTTGCCATTTATGCAGGAAAAACACAGAGGAGGCAACATGATCTGTAGCAAAGTGTTAATAAGTGAATTCTTGACATGTCTAGTAGCTAAGAATTTAAAGTCAAAAAGTGCAAGCCTTAACAATGTAGTAAGCATCTTGGTAATAGAAAAAAAAAAAAAAAAGAAAGAAAGAAAAAAAAAATATATATATATATAAGTAGAAATTATTACTATCATTTGTATGGGATTTATTTATTATTTTTACACTGTTGTATTTTATATTTTGGTTTATATCTTTTTATATATGCTTGTTTTTTACTTTTTACGAATTTTTTAAATACAGATTTTATTTATTTAAATGATTTTTAAAGTGACTTCTATGTGTATGTGGGCTGTATGTGCCTAGCTAGATACTATGTTTGTTTGTTTTTTAACTCTCCAGCATGCTCAGTTGAGTAGGCCAAAGCGGGTCTTATAGGTTCATGAAGGGAAATGAGTTGGCACGCACGACTTCTGAATATACAGAGGAAGAGATGCCAGTGGCGTGCAAGCAGCGCCACAAGCAAAACAGCAGCTCTGTATGTCAAAAGGGAAACGTTATAGCCTTCAGAAGCGCTCATGAGGCTCAGCATCCTGTGATTGTGAAGACACAGCCTGCAAGGCTAACATGCTCAAATCTTACCTATATGGTGCAATGAATACTGCATGTTTTACCATCCCTTGCTTTTAAAACAGCTTCCATGAAGTTCATTTTGATGCTCCGACTGTCCAGGTTTCATGATCATGACCATTTATTTTTGCATTTTAACATTGGTGTGTATGATTAAACTTTTACCGAATAAAGCTCTTTCATGGATGTTGGCTTTGTGAAGATCTCTGTGGTTAGTTTTTGTGGAAAAAGGCTCTTCTGGGTGAATATTGAGATTTACTGTCACTTTGCTGCGGTAGTTCTGTGTTGTGTTTGACAGTTCCTGTTTTCTATGATTTGTCCTTTTTAGATGCCTGACAAGTTTAGCTTACACTAAACACTGCTAAACACAACTTACACTACACTGATATACAAAAGAATATACACAACAAAAAGATAAAAGATAATCACAAGTTTATCTTTTCACTATATAGTCTACACAGAGATATACTATCACGGCCTGGTTTATGTAATTTCCTGTGTGCAAGACCCCAAACTAAAAATCTATGGGTGAAACAACTACTGTCATCATTTAGATGTGTTGTGTAAAACAAATGATCAACCCAACACACATGATGCATGGGGGAAATGGGGAATTTGGTGGGGTGGGGGGTGGGGGGGGTGTATATCTGCAAAGCAATTAAAGTGTCAAAAGCTTTACTCTAATAAAATAAGTATACATATGATTAATTAAATGTATTTGATTAATGATTTAATTTATTCCTAGCTGTAATTCATTTTTCTTGTTCATTTGAAATATTTCTCCACAGAGACGATATATTGCATAATGCTCTTCAGCCGTTATTGGAAGATTTCAAATGATGGACCATAATCCCTGGTGATTTTAATCATCTGGACAATTTTAAATTTAAGAATTCAAGCATCAGAGAAATAATGTTTTAATTAAACTTTAATTAAAATCATAATTAAATATCAGATGAACGCAGTACTTCATTTAGTATGAAGGATATTCCAGACAATTTTCAAAGGGAAGCTGTATTTTCAGTTGTGTCCTCCATATGTGGACACATAAATCTCCAATGCAATTGCAAATTAGCTTGCCGTTTGCGCTTTCGTTACGCACAGTGACTGCAAAGCAAAGTCCATTTGTAACTGTATTTCCCATGCATTACCTATGAGCCTGTCATATTTAAATAGCAATATTAATTACCTGGTATTTCACTCTCTCTGCGTCGTGCATGTAAGGTGCCAAAATTCAAATGGAATTGCAATTCCTTTAGCATTTGAATTTCAATGTCTACATGGAAAGCTGTCAATCAATGTCGGGGGGGGGGGGGGGGGGGGGGGGGGGGGGGGGCTATGGTATGGGGTGTGTTTGTATTGGGACGTGACTTCACTCACAGACAATCGTGCCGAACGATTTGAACAATGGAGGTAGAGAAAAAAGTCACAATTGCTAGTTTAAATCTAGCCATTCTGACTTAATTTCTCACAATTGCGATTTTACATCCTACAGTTCTTACTATATAACTCGCAACTGGGAGTTTATATCACGCAAGTCAGAATTGAAAGATGTAAAATCACGATTGTGAGAAAAAAGTCTGAATTGTAAGACAAAAAGTTGCAATTACCTTTTTTTTACATAGAGGTTTAGGTAACGACTGAGTATTGTGTAATAATAAAATGGCTTCAGTCGAGTTTGTATATTAAGTGTTGGTAACTTTAACAGCCATAATGAAAGCGAGAATGGATAATTTACCTCAGATCTTGAAAATAACTAAAAGTAAACCAGAACATTCAAATTGTCAAGTCTGCGTAACAAAACAAGTGCATTTCAATATAAAAACGGAGTCTATACACTAAGTGCAAATAGCCCACCTTGTTGGCAGAGGCTATTTACACTAACTCCGCCTACGAACGTGTGATTGAGCTAGTCAACATTACAAAAGACGACTGACTTTCATCAGCTCCAGTGGTGCAGATGGTAAAGCGTAAGCTGTATTCCTATTGATGCAATCAACCCGGGTTCGAATCAGCCTTTTGGCAAACTTTTTTTCTCCCTTTTCAAATTTCAAATCACATAAGGAAAGCATTTATTTTCAATAAAAATGGAAATAATCAAAAACTTCGAAAAAAAGTATCGGGTAGGGTTAGGGTAGGTGTAGGGAGGGATTTATTGTCCCAATAAGGTGGCATCCATTTAATAATTTGAATTAAAATTAAAATGTACGTTATTACGTATTAAAATACGTTATTATTTCATACTGTTTTATAATGCACTACGATACTGATAATTGGCACTATTTGCAATAAGTAATATAAATTGCAGAAAATCCTGCTATTTTAACAGTGTAAATAGAATCTATTGCTATTTACACTTAGTATAAATAGTCTCTATCGCTATTTACACTTAGTGCAAATAGCCGCTGCCTGTAAATACTGCATCAGTAACTGCTATATTGTTATGTCCAGTTGATTTTGCTGCATTTGTTGTGGACAGATAAATTGCTTGTTGCTGGAATCTTGTTGGATCACATTAAGTTGGGACATAAAGTTCCTTTTTAAAGAAAAGGCAACATTTCTTGTCTCATTTAACTCTCTGTTTAATCCACTCTGCGTTGTTTGAGACACATGTATGATTGTCCATGTGCACACAAGGTCTAGAATTCCAGGTACTTGGCCATAAAGCTGTGCTTCAGGACTTGCTGTCCTATTCAACAAAAACATTCTCTCACCATCATCCTGATGGACATTGACAAGCCTATCTGAGAAATGTCACTGCAGATCCCAAAGTGTTTGTCTTCATTCCACCTAGTCTCAGTCCATCCTCTGACTTTTTCATGTATATTGCATACAGAACTGGAAAGAGCTGGCTACAATCAATTTGTCTTTACAGGAAGTGTTTCGCAAGAGTGCACACAGATTTCTTTACCATGATGTGTTACTGGTCAGAAGTGGGATATTTCACAGAATTATTTGGATGCATCTTGTTCTGCACTAATCTATAATACTAATTATATTATGCATTTCAGATTACTCCAGCTCTAGATGTTAAGTAAAAACAAAAACTGTGGATGGTAGCTTCACAATCAAATTAAATGACTTTTCTTCTTGTCCAAAAATGGCAGCGGAGCAGAAATAATTTGCAATGAGCTGTGGAAGAATATTTCAGATATGGATAGGCCTACATTCAAATCCACTACACAGAAATGGTATGTAACTATTACACATGATTTTAAGACTTGATGACTTTTTGTGATGCAATAATGGAAATAACAGAAAATAGCCAAATAGCAAAAAAGAATGTCAGGCTCTTTTTTGAGAAACAAGTTTTGATAATAGCTTGAAGAAATATTATGCAAACTTTGGAACATACTACTTCATAATAACTGTGTCTTTAATGAACCGCTCTGTTGCTCAGGTACGTGCATTCTGTAATCATTTAAACTGCCCGGTCAAATATCTTGTCACAGTAAACATCATCCACATTTCATTTAATTTGAGTGACAATTCCCACAGAGTGGGGGGTTTACTCCCATTTCTCCCATTATACATGCATACATACATACATACAGATAGATAGATAGATAGATAGATAGATAGATAGATAGATAGATAGATAGATAGATAGATAGATAGATAGATAGATAGATAGATAGCTTGTCAGCAAAGGTTTGTCTGAAATTTGGACATGCCTTGTAGTTTTCGTCATGATGGTACCACGTTTCTATCATAAAATTATGAAAACAAATAACTGTTGCAGTGGATTTGCAAGCATGCAGAACAAAATCTGTCATTTAGCCGTGAGCAAATTCTGACTCATTTGAACGGAATGGCCAATCACAGATGTTCAAGAATCAACAGATTTATCTGTGATTGGCTACATTCCTCAATGCCACAAAGCACATTTTTAATAGAAATGTTTGATATTCTCCAGAGTGCAAACACAAATACACACCGGAGAGTTGACCAAAATCTGTTTTGCCAATATCCCATTG
Source organism: Barbus barbus (assembly GCF_936440315.1). NCBI lineage: Eukaryota > Metazoa > Chordata > Actinopteri > Cypriniformes > Cyprinidae > Barbus > Barbus barbus. The sequence goes on along the minus strand of NC_136737.1, from coordinate 26,521,897 downwards.
TTACCTTTTCAACTTGGTGTGTGTGAAAAATTGGATGTGTAGACTAAGAAATGTGTTAATCTCATGCTGAATGTATGAGAATTAGCAGCCCTGCAATGAGGCATTTGAAAGGTAATGACCAAATGTATCTTTATAAAAGTTCACAGTGTTGTTACAGATGAAATATCACTCAGATAACAAATATTTTTTTTCATCAGGTTAGATATTATTTATCTGTCCATTGGTCTCACATAGCTACCATGTTTGTATTTTTTTAACACTTTATTTATTTATTCATACATACAGATACACTGCCCTCCAAAAGTTTGGAAACACCCTAGAAACCTAGAAACACCACTTGGGGCTTTTGAACAATATTGGCATGAATCCTTTTTAATTTGTGATAATTTTGCACTGATAAGGGACAACACAAACTACGAAAACATATTTTATTGCATAAACAGTTTTTTTTTAAAACTTAAATTTTGGATTCATCAAAATATCGACCATTAGCAGCTATTACAGCTCTGCATAATCTGGGCATCCGAGCTGTCAGTTTATTCAAACATTGACTTTGAATTGGCAATCAATTGTTGAAGCTACAGTATTAAGGTGTGCTGACCCAAAAATCTTTTAAAAACCTGGGCCAAATTTAAACCAGTAACCAGGCATCACAGCTGGCAAAGGGGCATGTCTGACTTTGACATATATATATATGTATATGACTGTGGTGAGGGGGGGGGCGTGGTTAGCGGAGTCTGCAGCGGGAGAGAGAGCCTGGAGACGAGCGGTGAGTAAGTGGGTCAAGTGCAAGATGACATTCACCTGTTTCTCATTTCCAGTGATTGGCGTGGAGAGAGTACAAAAGCCACAGAGAGGCAAACGGCTGGGGAGAGGGACAGACTGAGGACTCGGGACCAAGGAATTGCTGCTCTAACCCAGTGAAACGGAAAAGGACTGTGAACTTATGTTTATTTTGGAAGTGCCTCGAGCACAAGTGTTATTTTGTGGTACATTTGAATAAACGGTCCGAGCCTCAGTCACGCTGACTCCGACTTCTTCCTTCCTCTCTCGTGAGCCTTGCTACACTGGTGCCGAAACCCGGGAAGGAAGAAGCCCGGCCGCCGCTATCATGCAGACCCCTCCAAGTTCGCCGTTTGCGGAAGTCATTCAATCGCTCGCGGGCCTCCACCAGGAACAACACCAGGCGCTGCTGGAGATGAGAGACGACCAGGAACGTCGTTTCCGCGCTCTCGTGCAGGCCCAGCAGGAGGACCGTGAGCTGTTCCGGAGCTGGATGGACCAGGGGGTACGGGCAGGTGGGCCGTCAGTCAGGAGTCCAGACGCCCCCCCCCCATCTTCCCCTGAATAAGATGGGGCCGCAAGATGATCCAGTAGCTTTCCTCGAGCAGTTCGAGAAGACGGCTGAGGCCTGTGGGTGGCCACGAGACCACTGGCCAGTGCGTCTCATACCTCGGCTCTCAGGGGAGGCGCAGATGGCGGCCCAACAATTGCCTGTCCAAAACCTCCTGGTCTTCACCGATCTAAAGCGAGCCATCCTCCAGCGGGTCGGCCTGAGCCCAGAACAACATCGCCAGCGGTTTCGGTCGCTGGAGCTGGGCGATCGTGGCCGGCCCTTCGTGCTTGCTCAGCAGCTCCGGGACGCCTGCCGCAAATGGCTGTTGGCCGGGGAAGGTGACGTCGAGCAGATCCTCGACCGAGTGGTGCTGGAGCAATTCATTGGCCGTCTCCCGAAAAAGACGGCAGAGTGGGTCCAGTGCCATCGCCCGACGTCGCTAGACCTGGCCATCCAGTTGGTGGAGGACCAGATGGTAGCGTGCCCCGGAGTCGGCGAATCCCTGCCAGCTGTGTCTCTCTCTCTCTTCCCCTACTGTCCCTTCTTCCCCCCGTCCTGTCCCACTTCCCAGGTCCCGTCTGGGAATTCCCCCACGAGTTCCACCCAGGGGGGCGGGGCTAGCCAGCGCAGGGACGGCAGCGGTGCCCTTGTCTCTACTCTCTCCACGTCAATCCCTTGACCCATTTCCTGCCACTAGGGCGGCGGGGAGGCCTGGGCCGGCCTGTTGGCGGTGTGGGGACCCAGGACATTTCATAGACCGGTGCCCAGTGATGGAGGTGGGGGCTTTGATCCAGGTCCCGGACGCCCCACAGGCTGCCCCCGATCAAGCTGGCCTGTACCAGATACCTGTGAGTATAAAGGGGGGTACTCATCTCGCTTTGGTGGATTCCGGTTGTAACCAGACCTCGATCCACCAAAGCCTGATTCAGCTCGGGACATTGGATACGAGCCGCGTGGTTTCGGTTCGGTGCGTGCACGGGGATGTGGTGAAGTACCCGTTAATGTCCGTGCTTATCCAATTCCGGGAGCAAAAACATAAGGTGGAGGTGGCAGTTAACCCACACCTCCGACATCCGCTGATCTTGGGGACAAATTGGCCGGCATTTAGTCAATTACTGGGGTGTTTATGTGCGGATGTCTCTTGTGGAGAAAGAAAGCTGGAGAACGGAGCGGACGCGCAGGTGGGAGTGGCCGAACCGGGACCATGGGATACTGGGCAGGGGGAACAGAGCGTGAAAAGGAGTCTAATCCTCCCTGAACGCGATGACTTTCCCCTGGAAAAGTCCCACGACGAGTCGCTAAAATGGGCGTTTGAACAGGTCCAGACCATCGACGGTCAGCGACTCCAACCTGCCCGGCCGCTCTCCTATCCCTATTTTGCTATTTTGAAAGATAGGTTGTACCGAGTGACACAAGACGCTCAGACAAAACAGGATACAACCCAGTTATTAGTACCAAAGAGCCGTCGGGAAATGCTATTCCAGGCGGCTCACTGTAATCCAATGGCGGGACATTTAGGGCAGGCGGCGACACTAAATCGTCTCATGGCCCGATTCTTTTGGCCGGGCATCCACAAGAATGTGCGCAGGTGGTGCGCGGCTTGTCGTGAATGTCAGTTGGTAAATCCACCGGCCTCCCCAAAAGCGCCGTTGCGCCCTCTTCCGCTAATGCAGGTCCCCTTCGAACGAATTGGTATCGACCTCATCGGGCCATTAGAACGATCGTCACGGGGGCATCGCTTTGCATTAGTGCTGGTAGACTATGCAACCCGATACCCTGAAGCGGTGGCGCTTCGCAACATTTCAGCATAGAGTGTAGCGAACGCACTGTTTTCGTTAATCTCCCGAGTGGGAATCCCGAAGGAGATTCTCACTGATCAAGGCACGGCGTTTATGTCACGAACTTTAAGGGAACTTTACGAATTGTTGGGCATTAAATCGGTCCGCACCAGCGTCTATCACCCACAAACGGACGGTCTGGTCGAACGATTTAATCGCACATTAAAAACCATGATTCGGAAGTTCGTCCACGAAGACGCCAAAAATTGGGACAGGTGGCTGGAACCCCTCTTGTTCGCTGTGCGGGAGGTCCCGCAAGCCTCCACGGGGTTTTTCCCCTTTGAGCTTCTTTTTGGGCGTCAGCCCCGCGGGGTGCTGGACGTCCTAAGAGAAACTTGGGAGGACGGACCTTCAGACAGCCGAAATGAAATTCAATACGTGCTGGACCTGAGAACAAAACTCCACACTTTGGGGCGGCTGTCGATGGAGAATTTGTTGCAGGCCCAGGACCGGCAGAGCCGGCTGTACAATCAGGGGACCAGGCTGCGTAAATTTGCACCGGGAGAGAAAGTACTGGTATTGCTCCCTACGTCTAGCTCAAAATTACTCGCCAAGTGGCAAGGACCCTTTGAGGTCACACGGCGAATTGGGGATCTTAATTATGAGGTGGTTCGTACGGACAGGAATGGGGCACATCAAATTTATCACCTCAACCTCCTCAAAAAGTGGAGCGAGGCGGAGTCAGTGATGCTAGCGACGGCAGTGAGTAGGGAGGAGGATCTCGGGCCGGAGGTAAATAACAAGCCACAATCTCTGGCTCTGGCCCCTGGGGGAGACCACCTCTCGCCCTCGCAGCTCGCTGATGTAGCTAAGCTACAAGCCACGTTTGCGGATGTGTTCTCGCCCCTACCCGGGCGAACGGACCTCATACAGCACCACATAGAGACCGAGCCGGGGGTGGTGAGTCGCAGCCGGCCGTATCGATTACCTGAACACAAAAAAAAGGTGGTTCAGACAGAATTAGAGGCGATGCTAGAGATGGGAGTAATATAGGAGTCCCACAGTGATTGGGCGAGCCCGATAGTTTTAGTACCTAAAACAGACGGCTCTATACGATTCTGTGTGGACTATCGCAAGGTGAATGCTGTGTCGAAATTTGACGCATGTCCAATGCCGCGCGTTGACAAACTGCTTGATCGGCTGGGTACAGCTCGTTTTTATTCGACACTGGATTTAACTAAAGGATATTGGCAGATCCCCTTATCTCCGTTGTCCAAAGAAAAAACAGCCTTCACAACGCCGTTCGGATTACACCAATTTGTTACGCTTCCGTTCGGGTTATTCGGGGTGCCGGCCACCTTTCAGCGTCTCATGGACAAAATTCTACGGCCGCATGCAGCATATGCCGCTGCATATCTAGATGACATCATCATCTATAGTAACGACTGGCAGCGGCATGTGCAGCATGTGCGGGCGGTGTTGAGAGCGCTGAGAGGGGCCGGACTGACGGCTAACCCGAGGAAGTGTGCGATTGGGCGGGTGGAGGTCAGGTATCTGGGCTTCCACTTGGGCCACGGGCAGGTGCGTCCCCAAATTGATAAGACCGCAGCGGTTGCGACCTGCCCAAGACCCAAGACCAAAAAGGAGGTGAGGCAGTTCCTGGGGCTGGCGAGATATTATAGAAGGTTTGTACCTAATTATTCGGACCTCACCAGCCCGCTGACTGACCTCACTAAAAAGGAGGCACCAGATCCGATCCAGTGGACGGAGCTGTGTCAGCAGGCTTTAACCCAGGTAAAGGCTGCTCTGTGTGGCGGACCGCTGTTACACTCTCCTGACTTTTCTCTCCCCTTCTTGCTGCAGACAGATGCGTCGGACAGGGGGCTTGGAGCCGTCCTGGCCCAGGAGGTAGAGGGTGAAGAGCGGCCGGTGCTGTACATCAGTCGCAAGCTCTCAAAGAGGGAGACGATGTACAGCACCATTGAAAAGGAATGTCTAGCGATCCGGTGGGCCGTTCTCACCCTCCGCTATTATCTCCTGGGACGGGAATTCACTCTCTGTTCGGACCACGCGCCCCTGCAGTGGCTCCACCGCATGAAAGATACCAACGCGCGGATAACCCGTTGGTATCTGGCTCTCCAGCCCTTTAAGTTCAAGGTGATCCACAGGCCGGGGGCGCAGATGGTTGTGACAGACTTCCTCTCCAGGAATGGGGGGGGGGGGGTCGCAGGCCGGATGGCTTGTGACAGACTTCCTCTCCAGGAATGGGGGGGGGAGGTCGCAGGCCAGATGGCTCCCCGGCCTGAGTCGGGCGGTGGGGGTATGTGGTGAGGGGGGGGGGGGGGGGGGTGGTTAGCGGAGTCTGCAGCGGGAGAGAGAGCCTAGAGACGAGCGGTGAGTAAGTGGGTCAAGTGCAAGATGACATTCACCTGTTTCTCGTTTCCAGTGATTGGCGTGGAGAGAGTACAAAAGCCACAGAGAGGCAAACGGCTGGGGAGAGGGACAGACTGAGGACTCGGGACCAAGGAATTGCTGCTCTAACCCAGTGAAACGGAAAAGGACTGTGAACTTATGTTTATTTTGGAAGTGCCTCGAGCACAAGTGTTATTTTGTGGTACATTTGAATAAACGGTCCGAGCCTCAGTCACGCTGACTCCGACTTCTTCCTTCCTCTCTCGTGAGCCTTGCTACAATGACATATATATATTGCCATTATTCTGTTTCTTTGCTGGTCTTCAATGATAATGTCAAGTTACTTTAATGTATTTGCACCAAAACATTATACGGATTTATGTTGATATCGTCCAAAACCACACTTTTTGGAGGGCAGTGTACATACATACATTTGAAAACATATTATTCTTTCTCTTCTTTTTTGCATTCACCTGCGCTTTAGCTTGTGTATACTAATTGCTCCTATTTTAAACTAGGCATTGTGTGTTACTTATTGTGCGTGTTGCCCCCTTGGACAAAGATCAGGACTACCACTTGATTTTTCTGTAGATTTGTTTGCCCCAGTTTTTTTTCTTTTTTTTCTGTGACAGATTCGGGGTCGAACTTCAACAATCACTACACACAGTCGTAACACTTCTTCTTTTTCGTCTCCTTCGTCTCTCCTCCCACAGCGCCCCTAGCTGTGTACATATTGTTTTCTACATGTTATTCTCTTTAGGTTGTATTACTGCAAATTAACCACAATAACCATTTGCACAAGGAAAAAAAAAAGAGATAACAATTATTTGAGGCCATTACATGTGCTATTATTATCATAAAATTGCTTGTTGTGTTCCTTATATAAGTCACTTGCGTTTGCTAACTAAATAAATGGCATTCCTCTTGATGTTTTTTAAAGCATCGATCTGTAGAACTCAAAGAGCTCTCAACATAGGCAAATAGAAAAAAATAATTTTAGACTTTTTCTCCTTTTCGTGGAATTCTCTATTCATATTGAATCAGTATTAGTAGCTTGAGTATCTAAAAGTAGAAGCTTTTTAGTCTGCCTGAGGGCTTTCAACATGCTGAAATTGATGTTAAAAGTGACGTGACATACAGCCAAGTATGGAGACCCATACTCGGAATTCGTGCTCTGCATTTATCCCATCCAAAGTGCACACACACAGCAGTGAACACACACACACCGTGAACATACACCCGGAGCAGTGGGCAGCCATTTATGCTGCGGCGCCCGGGGAGCAGTTGGGGGTTCATTGCCTTGCTCAAGGGCACCTCAGTCGTGGTATTGAGGGTGGAGAGAGCGCTGGACATTCACTCCCCCCACCTACAATCCCTTCCGGCCCGAGACTTGAACCCGCAACCTTTGGATTACGAGTCCGACTCTCTAACCATTTGGCCACGACTTCCCCACAATGTTCCCCATTAATGTTACTATGAATTGGTATGTGCACAATGCCCTTTTCCTAGAAAAACCCTTTCTGCAAGGAATGGAAAATCCACATTTAAATGTTTTGTTTCCACAAAAGCAGCTCTCGAGCTTCACCAACAAAAATAAATAAATAAATAAATAGTGTAGTCGGGGGTGTATGCTTTTCAAGACTGGTGACTGCCAACGTTTTCTTTTCCCATTACAGAATGTGTTAAGATCTTACAAAATGCTTTCCTATAGCCTTCATGGCGAAATTTAGTATATACCATAAACTATTTACAATAATATAGTTAGCATTTTTTATTAGCATTTATGCATGTCTTTCTTGCTAGAATTACTGTTCAGAAACCCTGTGTTAAATAGCAAATAACAGTATGTTTACTAATATGCATGCTTCTGACTCACCTTTTGGTTGCAGTTTAGGTTGATGGATTAATTTTGACTTTTTTTTTTTTCATTCATTTTCATTTTTTTTCTTTCATTCATAATTCATTGGATTGTGAAAATCTCTATAGGTGTCATGACAGGAAAACCAACACCGATTCATTTATGCATAAAGCCAATGCCTATTAATTATGTATTTCAATCTGTTAAAACCTCAGTGACTCGCCAGTGAACAATAAAATCATTACAATCCCACTATCTGGGGACAAACTTTTTACAAACATGTATACTTCACTGCTGAAAATCCCATAAACAAAGCTTAATTTTAATTGATGCTAAACTGCTAAATGTCACGTGTTGGTTTCCGTTTAGTTCCTGTTTGCCCTTATATGGTTTTTCCTGTCCTAGTTTAGTTAATCATTGTTTATTCCATTCACCTGTTTTGTATTAATCATCTTGTTTGCTCTTTTGTTCTTGTTCCTTTATAAGTCCTCAGTTCTGCCTTTGTCTTGGCCTGAGTTCAATGTTATTTAACGTTCATTAAAGGAAAGAGTGTGTTGAGGTTACTTCGTTCTCGTGATCCTTTATTTATTTTTATTACAACCACTAAATCCTGTAACACTAAATCAATTGCCACATGCTTTTTGAAGGATCGCTTTGTAGACATTATACAACCCTTCAAACCAAAGGAGCTGTTTGCATATTCTAATATATGGTAATTAACAGCAAATAGCTTTCAGAGTCCAGCATACATAACATTTATGCCTCATATTAATAACTTAACCTTCACTGGTATGCAGCCTTTTGTTAATAAATGACCTTTAACTTTGCTTCATTATCAGTAGCATAGCACAAACGTTGTATATTTATTAGAGAATCTAAACAAACAATAGCCTTTTCTTAAAAGTAAATAAATAAATTAAAAAAATGGACACTACATGGCCCAAATATGTACACCATCTTTTAATTAACAGGTTTGTATTTACCCCTTAACTCCAGCAGACATTATACCTAATGCCATGGCATTCAGATATATTCTTATACAGTAATTCTGAATAGCCACTTATATGTTAGTTTGCAGAATCAGGTGTTCTCATGATCAAGACTTCATTAGGATTAGATCATGTGTATTATAGTTTTATTATACATAATGTAAATAACTTCTCATCTTAATAGTAATAATAGTTCATCTTCTGCATATTAGCTAAGCTACAGAACATAACCTAAATGTTATTTATCTATAAGGGCAAATGTGTTAGGGCAAATTACAATATATGTCACTACCTAAGAACTTCAATCACAGAATAAGATATTATTTCACAATTATATGGCCCCACCGTCTTCTTAATATACACAACATCTTGGTAGAGAACCCTTCTGTCACATGAACCAACCAATGGTGTACCTCAAGGTTCTGTATTTGGCCCCCTCTTCCTTTTAATATATACATCATTGAGGAGAACCTTCCATCACATGAAACAAATAATCATGCATTTCAAGGTTCAGTATTTGGATATTAATACTGTATATCCAACATCTTGGAGCAGACACTTCACATGAACCAATCAATGGTGTATTGCAAATTTCAGTATTTGGCCCCCCAGTCTTAATATATACAATATCACAGAGGACACCCTTCTGTCACATGGAACAACCAATGGTGTACCTCAAGGTTTGCTAATCAGCCCCCTCGTCCTCCTAATACACACTAAATCTTGGAAGAGACATTTCTGTAACTTGAACCAACCAAAGGTGTACCTCAAGGTTTGGTATTTTGTACCCTATTTGGCCCCCTTGTCTTCTTTATATCATCCAGGCATTTGGATTTCCCCTACTATTTCCACTAACATGCAGACAACTCACAGTTTTCATTATTCTTATCACTTTTTTGGATGTGACTGACTTGAGGATGAGCAATGACTCACTGATGTTTCCAGAGAATTAAATATGTCGAATGAAATGAAATATATTGTACTGATACATTAGATTAATGCATGCAATACTTTCTACTGCTGCTTATGTATGCTGCACTCTTCTAGACAGAATTAAAGACAATGGCAAACAGCATGAGACACTATTTGAAACCCTGAAAACAGCAGAATAGAAACTCTGTAGGGTTACAATTTTCCTGGGTCAAATCAGTTTGATTAATTTATATCACTGTTCCCAGCAAAATATCTGCATGTCTACTGTTTTCAAAAAAAAAAAAAATGACCAAAGTGGCCTTTTTGACTTGTGCACTTGTGTAAATTTTCTGTGATAGTTCTTTGCTTGTAACTGCCATTACAATTAATAATAATTAATAAGAGCATAATCACAGGCATGAAATATTACAGCCATATAATATATATCAGTATTGGATTGAGGAGGTCACATCTCTCTTATTTGTCACTGGTGTGTCGCTTCAGAAAAAATAATTTCATTGTACAAGATATTGGAATTTTAAACATTAACAATTAATTGCAGAGGGTGTTCTGTTCAGCCACAGCCAGTTCTCCCCAAATATGTGTTTTTGAAAACAAAAAGGGTTGCTAAAATAATGTGAACTTGTTATTAGACAGTTTAAAACGGTTAGTTCACTCCTAAATGAAAATTCTGTCATTAATTACTCACCCTCATATCGTTCCAAACTGTAAGTCCATCGTTCATCTTCAGAACACAAATTAAGATATTTTTGATGAAATCTGAGAGCTCTCTGACCCTCTGTAGACAGGAATGCAATTGTAATGTTTCGAGGTTCAGAAACGTAGTAAGAGCATCAGTAAAACAGTGCATGTGACATCAGTGACTCAACTTAAATTTTGCGAAGCTACAAGAATACTTTTTGTGCGCAAAGAAAACAAAAATAACTACTCACCCTCATGTCATTCCAAACCCGTAACACCTTCGTTCATCTTCAGAACACAAATTACAATATTTTTGATGGAATTTGAGAGCTCTCTCACACTCCATAGACAGCAACTTAACTGAAATTGTCCCAGGTCCAGAAATGTGGTAAGAAAATCGATGAAACAGTCCATGTGACATCAGAGGCTCAACTTCAATTTTGCTACAAGAATACTTTTTGTGCGCAAAGAAAACAAAAATAAAGACTTTAATCAACAACTCTTCTCCCCAGAGTTACTGTCTTCTGCCATTTTGGAGAGTATCCCAACGCATATGCACACTTTACCCTAAACGTTATGCCGATTATGTTCTGGAGTACTCTTCAAAATGGCGGAAGACATAACTCGGGTGAAAAGAATTGTTAAATAAATTGTTATTTTTGATTTAACAATTCTTTTCCCCCGAGTTACATGTGTATGCGTTGTGATACTCCAAGGGCCAAGGCCACGGAGCCTCTTGTCCCGCCATGGCCGTCCAAGCTCCCTGATCCACCATGGCCTCCAAAGTTTCTTGATCTTCCCAAGTCACTTGCCCTTGTCTTTGTCTGAGTTTGTTTGTAATGGAAATAGTGTGTTGATGTTTATTTAAAAACTCCTTTTCGTCTACTCCTTTGTCTTGCGCCTACCTCTACAACCACATATCCATGACGTACACTTCTACTTGTCTCTTTATGTTGGTACCAGTTTTTATTTATTCTTGCTTCTTGCTATACACTCTTAAAAATAAAGGCTCCAAAAGTGTGTTTTGCAGTGATGCCATTGAAAAACCATTTTTGGTTCCCCAAACAACCTTTCAGTGAACAGTTCTTAAATAAACCATTTTGAAGAACATTTTAAGATACAAAAGAACCTTTAAAAAATTAACCTTGTGGAAACTTTTTTGACTATAAATAACCTTTTCTGCATTTGAAAGTTTCCATGGATGTTCAATGTTCTTCATGGAACCATCAATGCCAATAAAGAAACTTTATTTTTAAGAGTGTATAAATAGATGATAACAAATATCTGAATAACATGTGAGAACATTTATACAGAATGTGTTTTTGAGTTTAACAATGTGATACACAGGGATGGAAAAAGACAAGATGCAATTTTTTTTTAACTAATTGAGTTTTTAGAACGTGTCATGTGCAGGACATTGCAAAAGATGCAATACGCAAGCGCAACAATCAGATAATGAAAGCTTGCACATAGAAAAACAACGAAAAAGTAGTACAGTGAAATGCAAAAATGGTACTTAAGTGGCAGAGCATGTGCAGATGCAGAGCAGTGGAATGAAAAAACCACAAGGCCTCGAGATGCTTTTTTTTCTTTTTTTTAAGTTCTTTTAAATTTGAGTGCCGCAGCGCAGTGAAACTCAAAAATTCATTCTGAGTCCATGGCCAGTTTTTGCATTTTAAAAATGCAAGAACCAATGCAGTGGAAGCAAAAACATTATTATTATTATTTTTTTTAAGTTGAACAACTTTTAACTTGAGCACCGTGTTTTTAGAAAGATGTGTCACGGACAAGACAAAAAAAAAACGTGAAAATGTAAAATGTCTGCCTTGCATATATTTACATAAAAGTCATGGCCTATGGTTAGAGACTCGTAAATCCAAAGGTTGTGGGTTTGAGTCTCGGGCCGGCAGGTATTGTAGGTGGGGGGAGTGAATGTACAGCGCTCTCTCCACCCTCAATACCACGACTGAGGTGCCCTTGACAGCATAAATGGCTGCCCACTGCTGTGTGTGTGTGTGTGTGTGTGTGTGTGTGTGTGTGTGTGTTGGGTTAAATGCAGAGCACGAATTCCGAGTGTGGGTCACCATACTTGGCAGTATGTCACTTCAAGATGCATTCTGTGTGAATGTCCCATTGTTACACTGTAAATGAGTCAGGAAGGGACATCATTTGTAATGTGAATGGAACAAAGAATGGAAAAAATGTTTGGAATGACATTCGGGTGAGTAAATGATGACAGAATTTATATTTCTGTTTGAACGTACCTCTTTACGCACAAGCTAGATTTGAGCATTTGATTTGAATAAGCTCGGCTCAGTCAGAAGATTGAGATAATTAAGGAGGTAAATAATAGTAATAAATACTATTTTATTGTCTGAGGATCTGATTTCTAGTACATATTTTTTTTCTTATTAATTTTCTAAATGCCATTGAAACTGATAACGTCACAGATGGACAAGAATGAAGGAAACACTCAGATGCGCATTATCTTTGAGAATCATTATCATCATGGAAACCAGAGGTGTGATGCATTGTGTAAAAGGTCCTCAATTTAATTAGCTAGCTAAATTCAATTCAGCAATCTAGCGCAATTAAAACATAGATCTGCTGACAGTACAATAGCACAAATTAAATTAGATTACCATGTGCTAAATCACTGATAAGAGTATGATGAAATATAAAAAGGGACAAAACAGAATGCTCAAGCTTATATCTGGTTAAACAACACTTGCCATGACATACAGAATAGGGGCAGAGAGAGAGAGAGAGAGAGAGAGAGAGAGCGCAACTGTGTTTCTCTGTATAGCCAAGGAAACACCCATTATAACGTGTGATGGGCTTATTATCAGTCTTTTAAACTCGAATAGCATTTTTGCATCAGCTTAGGGCTTCTGAGGAGAACCATCTGAAGCTTCAGCTTTAATTTTCATGTCACTGATGTTTTAACAGTGGATTGTGAATTGTATCAAACTAAAAGGTAAGATTCTTGTGTATTTGATGTATGTGACAATCCATTCAAAGACTTTTTTTACCGCTTTATAGCTGTCTTGTCAGATATTAGTGGCATGACTGGAATGGAAATTGATTTAGGAGGTTTCCTTAATGAAATGAGAGTGTAAATTAGGCTTCAGACTGAATGATCTGTTCAAAGTGACTGTGTAAAATAAGGGCTCTTTCTGATTATATGTGGTGTCATGTCTCTCATGATCATGCAAAAAAAATACAAAGTAGGCTATACATTATTTTCTCTTGATTAATGCAAGTGTTTGGGGAAAAAACAAGACAGAACATTAATAAATACTATTTTATTGTCTGTACTTGCATATACAGCCTGTTGCCATGATTGAATTTATGAATGCATGAATCTAGTTCTTGTGTGTATATATATATATATATAAGCACACCTATTTTGACTGTTTGACTGTATGCTAACTACCATACTAAAGCACGTTAAATAAATTATTAAAGAAATAACTTATTTTAACTGTTCTGTGTTATTTTATATTACATTTAAAAGTTAAAGTAAAAACAGTTTTTAAAAGTATTCTACAGTGTACTTAATTTTCACAAGCACAATAAATAAGAGTATTATATGCGCTAATCCCAACATCATCTTTCTTTGAAAAATTATGTATTAAAGTGGCTTTATACCAGCCACTTTGGCTTGGAAATGAGCATGCTAGTATAATTACGCAAGCTTAAACTAAACGTATCTCATTCTGTTTCATTCCTCCAACTCGCCAAAGACAGTAACCACCTCTTCTACTTCCACTAATAGCATCGCTGCTCAACCATGAGGTCAGATCCTGCTGGGAAATCAGCAGTCCTTCTCAAATTTTCTGCCCTTCATTATAGCGATTTCTGTGCACCTGTAGCCGTTCACTCTTTCTCCTCCAATTCCACACGTCACCATCCACCTGAGCCCAAACTTAAATTTCATTTCTATTTATTTCTAAATATAGTCATCAACACTCAACTTGAAAAAAAAATGGATGCAAACATTGCATTATGCATAATGCCTTAACTTCTAAATTATAAAATTTCTATTTGTTGTTGAAATATATTTCGCGAGCGGCGGGGTCCGTGAGCCGCGGACGGCGGCGTGATCTCCGCGAACTGCAGGGTCGGAGTCAGCGGCGATCCGGCGGGTATTGAGTCAGCGGCGATCCGGCGGGCTTGACTCCCGTGAACGGCAGCCTCCTCTCCAGCGACCGGCATGACTTGGGGGAGCCGCGGACAGTGGGTGCGCTTTCCCCACGGACCGCGGCGTGAGACCCGCGAACGGCGGGCAAAACACAAAATCACAGGAACCAAGAAAACACTAGAAAAACTGGACAAAACAAAACGCGTGAAGGGACGGCGCTTACTGTACTGGTCTGGTCTTCGGTCACGGTGTACACACGAGGGAGGAACAAGGAACACGCATACGAGGATGTAAACTCAAATAATACTTTACTTAAGGGCAGGACAAGGCGACACAGACACAGACACAGACACAGACACAGACACAGACACAGACACAGACACAGACACAGACACAGACACAGACACAGACACCGGGAAGTAACCAGTAGACCAGACAAAATGGCACAACACAGACAGGACTATAAATACACAGGTAATTTAAGGAACACGGCTGGACACAAATAAACTACTAATTACATGAAACGAGAACAGGAAACAAACCAAATATGGGCACAAGTGGCAGGAACATATGACAGACACACAACAGTTCCCTTACAGAAGGGATGATTGCAATCACTTGCACTCCGTGCTGCTATTTGAACTGAGGCGAGTATACAGCGATCTGCTGCGTGCAGTGGTTAAAACAATGCTGTATTCGTTCGGTACACATGCGTACCAAACTGAAAGACACATACTGATCATTTTCAATACGAATACATGTACCGTCACACCCCAAATATATATATATATATATATATATATATATATATATATATATGTTATGGGTTATATATTTTAGCTATACAGTATATTTTATTAGCTATAGATGTTATTTACACTACATGACATTGGATTCTATTTACACTAAGTGAAAATAACAGTATTTTTAGCGATATACTATTTACACTAAGTGCAAATACTGATATATTCTATTTACACTATGTAAAAATAGGAGTATTTTCTTTGCAAATAATAGTAGTTACATGCTGTTTATACTACTTAGTGCAAATATTATCTGCACCTCACTATAGTAGTACATTATAACTATAGTATGCAATACTAAAGTATTGAGTGTAAATTATCATTTTTATTAAAATTATTAAATGGATGCCGCTTTGGTACAATAAAGCCTTCCCTACACCAAACCTTCACCTTAACCGATAAATACCCGTGAGGCAAGTTATTTTCCATTTTTCAACAATGTCCTTCCTTTTTATTAAAAATCAATGCCTTTCCAATGTGATATGTGATGTGAAAAGGGAGAAGAACGAGTTTGGCAAAAGGCGAATTTGAACTCCGGTTGATCCTGTCAAAACAAAATCTGCTGTGTGTTTATGGCAAGCCGTTTTGACTTTTATTCCTTCTCAGGATATGAATTCTTGATATCAACAATACAGTTTTTACAATTCAGTTAAAATGCTAATTCTTGATATCAGGAATTAGTTTTCTACTAGTAACAATGGTAAAATTGTTACTAGTTAAATGTCACCATAGGCTGCCATTCAAGATCAGTTGTTGATATCAATAATTAATTTCTTACTAGTTGAAATTCCAATTTCACATCAGAAATACAAATCTTACTAGTAAAAATGTCTATTCTTGATATCAACAATTTAATTGTCACTAGTGACAATGTTAATTTCTGATATCTGAAAATGTATTTCTGATATCAACAATTGGGAGGGTAATTTCTGATATCAACAATTTAGTTCTTGATATCAAGAATAGACATTTTTACTAGTATGATTTGTATTTCTGATTTCAACTATTAAGAAATGAATTCTTGATATCAACAACTGATCTTGAATGGCAGCGATAGCCCACCTTGCGATAGTGAAACTAGTGAAAATTGAATTGTTGATATCAAGAATTAACATTGTTACTATTGGAAATACAATTGCTGATATCAAAAATAGCCATTGTTACTAGTAGAAATCTAATTGCTGATATCAAGAATTAACATTTTAACTAGTAAAAACTGAATTGTTGATATCAAGAATTCATATCCTGAGAAGGAATAAAAGTCAAAACGGCTTGCCATAGTGTGTTTTACTACCAAGCCACTGGAGCTCCTGCCTAACAGACGTCTTTTGATGTGTTGTCTAACCCTACCACACGTCAGTGGACAGAGTAAGTGTAGTAAGGCTCAGCCAACAAGGTGGGCTATTTGCACTTAGTGTAAATAGACACTCTGATATATTATTTTACAAGTAGAACAGTATCAAATTCCAGGGATTATTAGCCAGAAAACCAGAGAGAAACACACCTACCATGAGCTTTGCTAAACTATTTTCAGTGTATTAGGATTTGGGATGCACCAATCTTGTATATTACTGAGGACAGATTGTACTTGTATTGAAATGCCGCAACACACTAAACCATATATCATACCATATGCTGTTAAGGATATTTAATATCTCCTCTTTTCTTTCCCAAAGAATGTTTTGCAATAATAATAACTGCAATAATTCTGCAGTATTCTGCAATAATAACAGTGACCAACTGGTGCCTACAGCTCATGTGCTTTGTGTATAAGTCAACTTATTATTTTCCTCCCAATATTTGAATGAAAATAAATAACATTTTAAATGGAAATAAAAAAAAGTCTCACACAGTCCCTTATTATTTCTCCAAAGTTCCTTCTGCCTAACCTTTAACTATTTAAAAACTTTCAGGTTCTCATTTCCCCATTTGCCAAGATCAAGTAAATATGTGCGTTATCTGATGTCTCCAACCCTTTCATGTTCCCTCACTAGGTCAAGAATGATTGCCAAGCCCAACTGTTCTTCAATGGATTCCTCAACATCAAGATGCATCCAAGATCTGTTGTGCAACACAACTGTTGTGTTGAACCTCAGTAAGGTGGAAATGGAAGAGTTTTGCCTCAACCAAGATGAGTATCTGGAAAAATATCTGGGGACTAGACGTTCCCCCGTGTTTCTGCCTGTGTGCATCACCTACCTGCTCATCTTTTTGGTGGGAGCGGTGGGGAACATTCTTACGTGCATCGTTATTGCTCGCAACAAGGTCATGAGGACGCCCACCAACTTCTACCTGTTCAGTTTGGCGGTTTCAGACCTGCTGGTGCTTCTTCTGGGAATGCCTTTGGAGCTCTACGAAATGTGGAGTAACTATCCATTCCTTTTCGGCAAAGGTGGCTGCTACTTCAAGACCTTCCTCTTTGAGACCGTTTGCTTTGCCTCCATCCTGAATGTAACAGCGCTGAGCGTGGAGCGCTACATAGCTGTGGTCCATCCGCTCAGGGCCAAATACGTAGTGACGCGCACTCACGCCAAACGGGTGATCTTGAGCGTGTGGAGCATGTCTATTTTGTGCGCCATTCCCAACACCAGCCTCCACGGCATTTTCACCCTCCCTCTTCCAAAAGGGAAAGGATTAGGTGCCATGTCTACCTCCGCCACCTGCATGCTGGTTAAGCCACGTTGGATGTACAACCTGATCATCCAAATCACCACTCTGCTGTTTTTCCTCCTGCCTATGCTGACCATCAGCGTGCTGTATTTGCTCATTGGCATACAGCTAAAACAGGAAAAGATGTTGCAGGTCCTGGAGGCAAAAAACAGTCTGGGACAAGACAGCTCCTATAATGTGCGCAGTCAGCAGCAGAAAACACGTCGCCAGCAGGTCACTAAAATGTTGTGTAAGTAGGCCAGCTGGCCAATAACTGAATTCTCATGTATAACAGTGCCTTGGCTGTTTTAGATCATATTACACTGCAAGCATATTCTTAACTTATGTGACCTGCTCCATCCCTTCGAGTCATTTTGAAACACATCTTGAGTTTTATGCACTGAATAGACCGCAGTCTCTTCATTCTAATGATATAATTATTAGGTTTATACTCCAAACTATTGTTGACATATAGTAAGGTTGTCATAAAAAAAATTATTTTAACGATTTATTCTAACACATTAAATAACTATGTAAAAATATTATTAATATTTTTAATATAGTGCATATATACAATGTATGATTCTCACTGTAAAAAGTCTTTTTTTCTAGCTAACTAAAGAGCCATAGGCATTGAATGAATTTTCTGAGGTCATGTAAGGTTTTTCAAAAGCTGTTTTAATAAGGTTTTCCCACTGCATAGAAAACCTTCCAGCAATACCTCTTAGTCACATCCAATTTTGGCTGTTATTAAAATTAAATTAGATGTGTCAGCACTCAGCACCACTCTTCGAAGTGAGTGAAAATTTATATTTTATATAAATAATCAGTGACAAGGCAAAACATTCACAT
This sequence comes from Barbus barbus, assembly GCF_936440315.1. Taxonomy (NCBI): domain Eukaryota; kingdom Metazoa; phylum Chordata; class Actinopteri; order Cypriniformes; family Cyprinidae; genus Barbus; species Barbus barbus. Next base: position 26,503,462 of record NC_136737.1, on the reverse strand, counting down.
TTCTGAGGCAGTGAAATGCAGAATAATATTCAATAGGGTAATGTTCAGAGAGCATGCTAGAAAAAATGAAATAACAGGAAGTTTGACTTAATATTTTGGGTTAGACATAATTTAAGCCTAAATTTTGTGTAACACAGTATTTTCTTTTCAGTTGTACTAGTGGTCATGTTTGGCATCTGTTGGGCTCCGTTCCACACCGATCGACTCATGTGGAGTTTCATGGACCAGAAGAGCAGTGAACACATGAAGATTTTCCAAATCTATGAATACGTCCATGTCATCTCTGGGGTCTTCTTCTATATGAGCTCAGCAATTAATCCGATTCTCTACAACCTCATGTCCACCCGTTTCAGGGAGATGTTTAAAGAGGTGATGTGTCACCACAAATGGCGTCCCGTCCCAAGGAAATGCTCTCTGAGCATGACGAGAGTTACTGTACGCAGTACCCTGAGTGATGTCCCACCCTGCAACGGCACTGTAACTACCGAAGGAGAAGATGAATAGATGAATACCAGGAAAATAACACCAGCTTCTCCTAAGAAATGAACGTGTCATTGATTGTCTTTGCTTGAAATTAACTCTGCAGCTTTATAAAAGCTGAGTGAATAAATCCAAAATCATAAATTTAAACTTAAATGATTTTTGTATACAAACACTTGGGTAAAATATGTGACCCTGGACCACAAAACCAGTCTTAAGTCGCTGGGGTATATTTGTAGCAATCGCAAAAAATACATTGTATGGGTCAAAATTATTGATTTTTCTTTTATGCCAAAAATCATTAGGATATTAAGTAAAGATCATGTTCCATGAAGATATTTTGTAAATTTCCTACTGTAAATATCAAAACTGAATTTTTGATTAGTAATATGCATTGCTAAGAACTTCATTTAGACAACTTTAAAGGTGATTTTCTCAATATTTAGATTTTTTTGCACCCTCAGATTCCAGATTTTCAAATAGTTGTATCTCAACCAAATATTGTCCAATCCTAACATGCATCAATGGAAAGCTTATTTATTCAGCTTCCAGATGATGTATAAATCTCTATTTCCCTTATGACTGTTTTTGTGCTCCAAGGTCACATATATGGTTTGGTGATTTTCTGAGATGAAAAGCATAAAGAATCTAGGACTCTCCCATTTATTCCCAACTATAACTCTTTCTTTGTTGGTTTATCAGCATATTTCCCAATTAGTGCATAACAAGTGATGCAGATCGGCATGTTTTTACCCACTGGAAATTGTCTCATTATAAAACCATTCAGGTTTCTTGCACTGGCTGCCAGTAGCTACTAAAATTAATTTAAAGACAATGTTCTTCACTTACAGTGCTGTCAAAGGCAGAGCCCCCAATTATATTCAGTTTTGTATTTATATATTCAAAAATATGTATTTCTCAAATTGGTGTCATGACACTACAGACATTTACATAAAATCCTGCATTAACAAATGCTGTTTAAAAATACTGGCAAGAAATTAATTATGAATATAGCCTGATAGATTTAAGCAATAGGCTATTATATGAGCAAAGGTTCTGTAACCTATTTCTGAATAACTGTGATCGCATGTACAGTATCAAAGTTTTGCTTGTGATATACAGTATGATATTGCTTTCATAAAACAGGCTAATAAGCTAGAAGTTAATGTTCAGCAGCCTGTATAGGCAGCTACTTGTCTTATACAAATAGTTCCAAACAAAACACCAGAACTGTTACGCCATTACTGGATGCATATGTGTTTTTGAATTAAGCAGTTGAGTGAATAATTCAGTGAATCATTTATAACTCAAACATAATTATTCAAACCGCACAGCTGATTGGTTACTTTTTGTATCAGCAGCCAATGAGCTTGCTGCTCAACATTGAAATACATGGCTAGTGCTTGCTGTAGCAGTTGCAGCACACTTCGGAAACCCTCCACCTCCCCAGCTCCACCTGTGTAGATCTGCTATGGGGTGATTTCAAGTATGCTATTTATGGGGGGTTATTGCATGTATGTTATATGTGCAGCAGCAGTATTTCTTACATGCTCAAAGCAGCATGTTGTGGATGTATTGGCAGTAGCAAGTTGCAGTACTTGCTCTGCCGTCGCAGCAGCGTAGCAGGTCTATTCTGCCAAGACACATGAACATTGCCATGTATATTACCATGCCTAACTCTTGTCATGATAAAAAAAACACTTGTTTTGTTCCAGAATTAATCGGTGCATTGAATGAATCAGTTAATCAAATCAAAAATCAAATCAAATCAAATCACTTTTATTGTCACATCACCACAGCACATGTGCCTTCGTGAGTGAAATTCTTGAGAGCGTGCTCCAGACAGTGCAGAAACAATTTACATATAGACATTACCATACATACGTACAGACTTATACAGATGACAATGTGTAATATACACATACATATACTCAGTACACACAGTGTACTATTAGACAGACATACAGTTACCGATACACATTATACACAGTAAGTAGCACACATTCTACGTTATATACACACAGTAATATGCGAAGATGCAGCAGATTTTATATAAACCGGATGTGCAAATGTCATGGATGTGCATTGGATGGTATCCAGTGCTGGGAAAAAGATTGTTGTATTTGTGCAGTAGTGTACTGGTAGACGTCTTCCTGAGGGCAGCAGAGAGAGCAGTCTGTGGGACGGCTGGCTGGAGTCATTGATGATCCTCCGGGCTTTCTTTATACACCGCCTGGTGTAGATGTCCTGGAGGGAGGGAAGCTCACCTCCAACAATGTGACGGGCAGTTCGCACGACCCTTTGCAGAGCTTTGCGGTTGCCAGCAGTGTTGTTTCCAAACCAGGCGGTGATGCAGCCGGTCAGGATGCTCTCCACAGTGCAGGTGTAGAATGATCTGAGGATGCTGGGGCTCATTCCAAACGTCCTCAGCCGTCTCAGGAAGAAGAGGCGTTGGTGTGTCTTCTTCAGCACTGCATCTGTGTGAGCGGACCATGTGAGATCCTCAGTGATGTGAACACCGAGGAATTTGAAGCTGTTTACTCGCTCCACAGGTGTCATGTCGATGGTGATGGGTGTGTGTTCTCTGCTCTGTCTCCTGAAATCCACCACCAGCTCCTTGGTCTTGTCGATGTTGAGTGAGAGGTGGTTCTCTTGACACCATTTAGTCAGGGTTCTCACCTCCTCTCTGTAGGCCGTCTCATCGTTGTCAGTGATCAGGCCTATCACCGTTGTGTCGTCAGCAAATTTGACGATGACGTTGGAGCTGTGTGTTGCTGTACAGTCATGTGTGTACAGGGAGTACAGGAGTGGGCTGAGGACGCAGCCCTGAGGAGCACCAGTGTTGAGGGTCAGCGGGGATGAAGTGTTGTTGCCCATTCTGACCACCTGACATCTGCCTGTCAGGAAGTCCAGGATCCAGCTGCACAGAGATCCGTTTAGTCCCAGAGTCTGGAGCTTCTCAACCAGTGTGGCAGGCACTATGGTATTGAATGCTGAGCTGTAGTCCACAAACAGCATTCTCACATAGGTGATCTTATTTTCCAGGTTGGAGAGAGCAGTGTGCAGGGTGAAGGCAATAGCATCGTCTGTGGAACGGTTTCTGCGATATGCAAATTGTAGGGGATCCAGTGAGTCAGGCAGCACAGAGCAGATGTAGTCTCTGATGAGTTTCTCAAAGCACTTGCTGAAGATGGGTGTCAGAGCAATGGGCCTCCAGTCATTCAAGCATGTGATTTTATTTTTCTTTGGTATGGGCACAATGGTGGATTTTTTGAAGCATGAGGGAACCACAGACAGAGAGAGGGAAAGGTTAAAAATGTCTGTGAAAACCCCGGCCAGTTGGAATGCGCATGCTCGGAGCACACGGCCTGGGATGCCATCGGGACCCACAGCCTTGCGGATGTTCACCCGTTGGAAGGATCGGGTTACATCTGCGACAGAAAAGGAAAGTGCGCTCGCCTCTTCCGCTACAGCCGCGGGAGCGCGCTCTGTGTGGGCGGTGTTGTGAGCCTCGAAACGAGCATAAAAGTGATTAAGTTCGTCCGGTACAGAGGCGGCAATGTTCACAGTAGCTGGTTTATTCCCTCTGAAATCTGTGATGTTATTGATACCCTGCCACATGCTTCTTGCGTTGTTGGTTTTGAATTGTTCTTCAACTTTGTTTTTATATTGTCGTTTGGCAGCTTTGATTGATTTCCTGAGATCGTAACTGGCTTGTTTGTGATCATCAGAGTTTCCGGATTTAAAGGCAGATGTCCGCGCTGACAAGGCTGCTCGAACATCGCTGTTAATCCACGGTTTTTGGTTGGGGTAGATGCGGATTGTTTTTGTCGGTACTACATCCTCTACACACTTCCTGATGAAACACGTTACAGTATCTGAGTACGCCTCTATGTCGTCATCAGACGCTGCCCGGAACATGTCCCAGTCCACGTGATCAAAACAGTCCTGTAGTATAGTGTCTGATTGGTCCGACCAGCATTGAATTGTCCTGAGGGCGGGTGCTTCTCGTTTCAGTTTCTGCCTATAAGCAGGCAGGAGCAGAACGGAAGTGTGATCCGATTTGCCGAAAGGTGGGTGGGGGAGCGATTTGTAGGCGTCCCGGAATGGAGAGTAGCAGTGGTCAAGTACACGATCACCACGCGTGTTGATGGTGATGTGTTGGAAGTATTTTGGAGCTATTGTTCTGAAGTTGGCTTCGTTGAAGTCCCCCGTAACAATAAACGCCGCGTCTGGGTACGCGGTTTCCTGTTCGCTTATATTCCCATACAGTTCCTTGAGTGCCTGGTCTGTGTTGGCTTGAGGGGGAATGTAAACAGCTGTGATTATGATCGCAGACAAAGGGCTCCGATGCGGTGTTAAATGAAATAACTGACTCAAAAGACCGCCACCTATTGGTGTACAGTGTAATCTGCAGAAAGAGTCATTGAAAATCCCCATCACTAATACACAGACAGTCAGAAACATTATATGTCGAAAGAGACAGTCCGTCTGAAAATCTGTGAATGCAGTTAAGTGAACTGACACTCATAATGCTGTGCAACTAGTCAGATTTGAGGATCGGATTCAAGGATAACTGTTGTATAAAGTGTTATAGTGAAATTATAGTGTTTAGTGAATAACTAGTGGTGCAACGTTTGTGAATTCTCTGAAGACTATTACCTGTATTTTTGGCTCTATGTGCAAGATGTATAAATATTTCATTTAGAGTATTTGCTGTGCAGCTGCATGACCTAAAATATGACATTTGACATTAGATACAGAGAACAATTGAAAAAAAAAAATGTACAGGCTTACAGAAAGGAGAATAAGACAGAAGGCTAAGGGCATATACTGCAGACATGAACCATGCACACAAAGCAAATGTCAATGCAACCCACAGATCCTTCCATATGGAAACATTTGCTACTGTTTTGATATGTATTGTGACTCAAAACTGTCAAAAGTGGCCCTGTTTACTTTCTCAAACCACATACCTGATCTTATTGTCCATGATTTATCAGGACACATTATTGCCAAGAATGACTATTCAACTATTCAACACTTATATAGGCTTACGTGGAATGTTCATTAGCAATATAGCAGAAAAGCTTTATTTTATGGTGAAATATTTTATATTTAATGTTTAATGTCCAATAGTGTATTATATTTCAGACTGTGAAATTACTATCTCCTCTTGTGACAAGCTTTGTAAATAAAATGTATTTCTCTGCAAAACACAGTGGAATGTTTTCAAACCCTTTGCTGATATGTATGTATAAAAGTGGCCTTGGTGAAAGTCCGGATATAAAGGGAAGATGAATGGATAATAACAGTTTTTTTTTTTTTTTTTTAAGTTTAGTTTATTTATTTACAGGGGCAATGTACATTAATAAACATAAATGTAAACGTGCCAGAATTAGCCCAAAACGCTATTTTCCATCTGTAGACCCTTGACAGAATGTTAAAAGGTCACCCTAAAAACAGAGACAGAGCATCACACATACATATCATATGGAGAGAAAAGAGAGAAAAAATAAAATAATAATAAATTACAGAAAACAAATTCACACACAAACAGAGAAATCACTACTAAAATACAAAATATATGTGAATTTTCTAAAACAAAATAAACATGAGAAAAGGAAAGAGAGAGAGAAAGAGAAAGAGAGCAGCAGAAGAGAGCAACATAGTACAAAGAAGTCTATTGTCAAGAATACAATACTAATGTTGACAGTGTAGAAATGACATAGCGAAATGTTGTCTATCATGGCTAAACTTTGATCTGTTTGCTGTTTTTAAGGCAAGATCCCGTTTTTTCATTAGTTCTAAGATATCTGAATTAATCCAAGGAACAGTATATTTTTTATTTTTAGGATTAAGTTTACAACTGAAATCATTAATAGTGCTCTCTAATTTTTTGGAGAATGTTTGACTGTCTTCGTCCTGATCTTTTCCGATTAATAAATCATCCCATTCAATCTGATGGACTGCCTTTCTGAAGTCATCTAGTTTGCGTTTTGGAATGCCATAAGAGTCATATTTCCTTATGAATTAATTGATTATCTTGCTAGATAATTTTCTGGCCACTAGAATCAAATTGTGATCAGAAAGACCTGTTAACATATTAAAAGTTTTTAAAATTCTCTCTGCTCGGTTACTAAAAATTAAATCAATTTGAGACCTTGTTGAATTAGTTATTCTTGTAGGCCCATTAATCATTTGCTTCAGATCAAAGTGATCAGTTATCTGTTTGAGATTTATCTTCCCAATTAATATTAAAATCTCCCATTATAATAACTTCTTTGTTGAAATCACACTGCTTTAGTAATTGTTTCAAATTTTCATAAAAGCTAATATTAGAAGATGGTGGGCGATAAATTACAATTAATACAAAATACATCTGTGGTGATCATATAAGGTTCAGACCAATACATTCCAAATCCATACAATTTGCCCAGGCGATTTCATTACACTGGATGGCAGTTTTCACATAAATCATAACACCACCTCCCTTAGAACCAACTCTATCTCTTGTAAGACATTGTTAATAATCCTACATATATTTATTATTATTATTTATTTTAGCTTTTAGGGAATCACTCTTAAGATTCGATCTTCATATGATTAATTGATATTAATCAGAACGTCCAACTTATGCTTTGTTAACGACTTGTCCAGCAAGCATTAATCTCAGCAAGTTATCTCTTAACACTTTGTTTATTTAATTCGTGGCCAACGATTAAAATAACCAAATAGTTAACTTAGTTCTCAGAGTCATGAGCGTAGGTGAAACGCGATCTTTTTGGCAAATAATTACGATATGCAAAATCACATAGCACAGACAAGAGATTTCTTAATAAAATCAGAGTTTATTCACTATTCTAAATACACTACTTGACTAGACAACACAAAACAAAAAGACATAAACACACACATTCGTTGCAATGAATTGTTCGGATCTGAAGAGAGTCTTAGGTTCTAACTTAATGCTCATTTTAGCCTGAGGGAAAATCACACGCGAGAACCTTGATCTTTACTTCTTAAAAGATAAACACCAGTTCAACAGGTTTCAAGAGAAAGTTGCTTTGCCTTACTGTTTGTGTTCTGTAGGTTCAAAGAGCCTCTCTGCTCTCCGGTGACTTCCGTCCTTTGTTCAGGTCGAGATGGACTGCGTGTGGATTGGCTGCTCGGTTGGTCGTGTGACTAGAACACTCTTCAGTGGTTGGAGGGCTTCGTTCTGACTCAATGACTCTCAGGAAGTCGATTCAGGTCTTAGCTTCCAATGTTAAAGTTCTTTCAAAGTTTAACTGAGTCTTGGTGTTAGTTGCTGGGCTTCGCCGTGATGTTCGAGGCCAGAAGCGCTTTGCAGCAGAACGAGAGACTCGCGACTCTCGTTAAAACCAGATGCACAAAACTTTCGGTTGTGCATCTGGTTTTAACGGGCCAATTTGAGACCCGCCTTTGGGCGCGTGGTCCAATCGGCTCCTTTCCTGCGGGGCGTTTGATCCAATCGCAAGTGTAGCTGTGGGCGGAGCCCCGCCCTGCGTAGCTGTGTGTCCTGCATACATTATCTTTTGCAGTTATTCATCACATAACAAAAAATTATTGCAAGCAAGTTTCTCTCCGTTATTGTAATCATGGGTTGATAAAACGGATCATTTTCATTCAACCATAATATTCTTCATAAGGTTAGCTTTATAAAGAAACCAAACACTTATATTTTGATATGCACAAAAATACACGTGACCACAGAGGATATTACTGGGTTAAATACATTGATTAAACCATCCCAAATTCTAAACGACACAAATAGCAGGTGAACTGAACATCTAGTGATCAGGTAAATTTATAGATTAGATTAGATTAGATTCAACTTTATTGTCACTGTGCAGAGTACAAGTACAGAGCCAATGAAATGCAGTTAGCATCTAACCAGAAGTGCAAATAACAGGTTTATAAATAGATATAAAAAATGTGTATATACATTGTTTTATGACATATAGTGCAAGTTATGAGGTAGATGGGGAGAGACTAGCTCAGTGCAAATGACTGTACATACAATTTAGGTTGCAAGGAAATATAAACAGAAGGTGCATTATAAAGAGAGGTATGTAAGTAGCATATGTATGGCCAGTGACCTTCACGGCATCCAGAGGTAGAAATGTGCAAGGGAATGTGCAAATATCAGGAATGTGCAAATAGCAGGAAATAAAAAACATTGTGAGTGAGGAGGGCAGACAGGTTGTTGAACAGTGCAGTTTTTTTTTTTAAACCATTAGGTGGTCCATCTTGGGTGTAGTGTTCAGCGCCTGAGATTGGAGTTCAGTAGGCTGACAGCTGAGGGAAAGAAACTGTTCCTGAGTCTGTTGGTGCGACAGCGAAGACTCCTATAATGTCTCCCAGATGGGAGAGGAGTGAACAGTTTGTGACTGGGGTGAGAGGAGTCTTTGATGATACTTTTTGCTCTCCTTAGGCAGCGTTTGTGGTAAATGTCTTTGATGGAGGGTAGCACGACACCAGTGGTGTATTGGGCAGTTTTCACCACCCGCTGGAGGGCTTTCTGGTCCGAAACAGTGCAGTTGCCGTACCACACTGTGATGCAGTTTGTGAGTATGCTTTCAACAGTGCAACGGTAAAAGTTCAGCAGGATGTGGGGGGACAGGTGAGCTTCCCTTAATTTCCTAAGGAAGTAAAGGCACTGTCGTGCCTTTTTGATCAGGGTGGAGGTATTGAGGGTCCAGGAGAGATCCTCAGAGAGATGGACACCAAGAAACTTGAAGCTCGCCACGCGCTCCACTTCGGCCCCATCAATGTAGATGGGAGTGTGTGTGTGGTCCTTCTTAGTCCGCCGGTGGTCTACAATCAGCTCTTTGGTATTCTGGGTGTTGAGTGCAAGGTTGTTGTTGGCACACCACATTGCTAGATGCTGGACCTCATCCCTGTAGGCTGTCTCATCATTGTCGCTGATCAGGCCTACCACCGTGGTGTCATCTGCAAACTTGATTATAGCGTTAGAGCCATATACAGGTATGCAGTCGTGGGTGAAAAGGGAGAAGAGGATTGGGCTCAGCACACAGCCCTGTGGTACTCCAGTGTTTAGGGTGAGGACGGAGGAGGTGTGGTTATTGATCCTAACAGACTGTGGTCTGTTGGTGAGAAAGTCCAGGGTCCAGTTACAGAGGGAGGGGCTGATGCCAAGATCGGTGAGCTTGGAGATCAGTGTGGATGGGATCACTGTATTGAAGGCGGAACTGAAATCAATGAATAGCATCCTGACATATGTGTTGGTTCTGTCTAGGTGCGTCAGGGCGGAGTGGAGAGCTGAGGCAATGGCATCCTGTCCAGTGTTGGGGGCAAGCATGTTTTCAGGTGGGAAAGAACCAGCCTCTCAAAACATTTTGCAATGATGGGAGTAAGAGCAACTGGTCGGAAGTCATTGAGGGCCGCTGCACCAGTATGTTTTGGTACAGGTACAATGGTGGCTGTTTTGAAGCAGTTGGGAACAATGGCTTGGGCCAAAGAGAGGTTGAAAATGTTGGTGAAGACCTCAGCCAGCTGTTCTGCACAGGCCCTAAGCACTCGGCCAGGGATGCCATCAGGGCCGGCAGCTTTGTGTGAGTTCACCTTACGCAAGGTAGCGCACACGTCACTGGTGGAAAGTGTGAGCGGCAGGTCGTCAGGTGTGAGCTCAGCTTTGATGGGTGGTTCTGTGTTTCCACGATCAAAGCGAGCATAAAAGTTGTTCAGTTCGTCAGGGAGGGTGGCATTGCTGTTTGGGGGTGTACTGTTTGCTGGTTTATAGTCTGTGAGGGCATGGATGCCTGTCCACATTCGCCGAGGATCATTGTTTTTAAATTTGTCCTCAATGCGCAGTTTATAATTGTATTTAGCTGATTGAATTCCCCTCTTCAGATTGGACCTGGATAAGCTGTAGGCTTCACGGTCGCCAGATTTGAAGGCGGCGTCACGTGCCTTCAGCAGGAGCCGGACTTCCTTGTTCATCCAGGGTTTCTGATTGGGGTACAGTTTAATTACTTTATGGGTGGTTACCTTGTCAACACATCTGTTGATATGATGCAGAACAGAGCTGGTGTAGGTGTTAACATCTGTGTGGGAGTCCAGTGTGGCCCGGGAAGCAAACAAATTCCAGTCTGTGTCCAGGAACTCCTGCTGTAGTGAGGAGTCTGCTTCTTCTAGCCAAACTTTAACAGTCCTCACAGTGGGTTTCACACGTTTGATGATGGGGGTGTATTTGGGTAGCAGGAACAGGGAGAGGTGATCAGATTGTCCAATGTGGGGGAGGGGAGTTGCTTTGTAAGCATCAGGGATGGTTGTATAAACATGATCAAGAGTATTGTCTCCTTTTGTAGGACAAGCAATGTTTTGATGAAATTTGGGGAGAGTAGTTCTCAGACTGGCATGATTGAAATCACCAGCAATAATAAAAGCTCCATCCGGGTGTGTTGTTTGCAGCTTATTAACAACAGAAGATAGTTCTTTCATGGCTAGTTTAGCATTAGCATCCGGGGGTACATACACTGCAGCGATTATGGCAGTTGTAAATTCGCGGGGCAGATAAAAGGGTCTGCACTTGATAAAGATGTATTCAATATCAGCAGAACAGTGGGATTTAATAATAATAGCATCGGAGCACCAGGATCTGTTTACATAGAGGCAAACACCCCCACCTTTGCTTTTACCGGAGTCCACAGCCGTTCTATTAGCCCTGTAGATGTTGCGCCCCTCTAGCTCAATCGCGCTATTTGGAATGGTGTTATTGAGCCAAGTTTCTGTGAAAACCATAATGTTGCAGTCTATAAACATTCGCTGAGTGATCCAAAGTCGTAGCTCGTCGATCTTGTTTGCCAGAGATCGTACGTTAGCAAGGAAGATGCTTGGTAGAGCTGGACGATGCGGATTGAGCTTTAGCTTAGCCCGCAGACCGCTCCGCTTACCCCTTCTTTGTTTACGTTTGCAGCGCCGACGACGGGCACTAAATTCTGGAAACAGATTTACCATAGATTTAAAATAATGCAACAGCTTATAAATGTCACAAACAGAACCGTCCTTTAATATTTATCTATAAATGTATGGTGTGTAGTGTTTTGTTTTCAAGTAGAATTTCAGCCACAGAAACTTAGTGTAACTTATGTTCCCTTTTAAAACTCGTTTCTAATTCAAAGGTGTGGTTCTCTTTGTTAGCACCACAGAAAAGGCGCGTTTCCCTGGAATGTGCTGCTATGCAAGGTCGTAAAAGTCTTTGGTTCGAAAAGTCTGGAAATTGTATTTAGTTCGAGTCGATCGTAAAAACATCATCCTCTGCGATATCGTCCTTGAATTTACTGCGACTTAATGGAGTTTGCAGTTAGGGAGGGTTTTTCTGTGGAGTTTCTCCAAATGACAAGGGCTCTCAAAAACCCAAAATATATGTTTTTCTGGTCCCAGGAGATTTAAGGGAGGGCCTTCCAGGAGGCGTCAAGCGGTCTGGAAATTGTGTGTGTGTGTAAGCAGAATTCTTCCTACACTCTCCTATACAATTTAAAACCAGGTACTTCTAATGCTGCAGATGGAGAATTTTCATGAAGCCATGTCTCAGATAAACAAAGAAAATCTAAGTTAGAGTCTAGTAAAAGATGATGAATTTGATCACTTTTTGATGTAATACTTCGTATATTCAAATGCCCACCTAAGAGACCCTTTGGCTTGACTTTAGGATCCCAAATTGTTCTTGATTGATTTACTGTCTGAAAGAATCCCCATTTCTTATTTTTTTTAAAATACCTTGATTTACAACTTTACATTTTACATTTTGCATAGACTTTGCAAACACTTGTGAAGTACCTAAACCAGAGTTAACAGAAATGGAACTGTTTGGTGACTCCAACGGAGCAGAATTCCCTTCATTCCTCAAAGGTCTTAAAATGCACGATCTTGTCTGAAAGTCCTTGTCACTCCCGCTCGCCGCAAGGGAACCCAGGCATGCCTCAGACGCCAACAATCCCACATGGACACGCCACGGAACGCTAACTGCGGCTGTGGTAACACCCGGCAACTCAGCCCCCTCTGCCGCGACGTTCCCCGCACCAACACCGCCACCAGCATCCAGCGAGATAAAGCGAGGGAGGTTAGTGTGTTGAGCATAGCCAGACAGTGACATACTGCCACCAAAAGTTTGTACCTGAAGGATAGCTGGATCCGACATGGAATCCACTGGGCCGGTGTGACACCGGTCCATGATGGTAGTGCCCAGCCGCTGGGCCTCCACCACCTCCCCGCTCGTCACGGCACTCCACGCAGGCAAGACGACGCCACCAGAACCCGGCGAACCAGAGCAAGGGAGGTTAGTTTGTTGTACATAACCAGACAGCAATGTCCCGCAACCCACAGTGCGTACCTGAGAGACAGCCGAGTCTGACGTAAAATCCAATATATTCACTGGTTTGGCGTGGTGTGTAAACAAATCATGATGATTAGGCCTAAAGCTTCACTTTGATGAAATCAAGTTCACTAAGATAAGGTAAACAGTGTCTGGAAAGACAGATATATAGGTTATTTTGTCCCTGAGAATTTTTTTGGAAGTGATGCTAAAAGCCACAAAGAAATATCCTGTACTCCTACATGAATAATACTTGTGCTTCAGAAGGTTTATTCACAATTCTGGGTCACTTTAATCTTTGCAGAGGAGCTCTGATCAGACAGACCATTTTTATTAAAAATATATTATTTCCCATCATATATAAAATCTTTATTTATGGAGGGTATGAGGGGCAAACAATAATATCCTCAACATGCCAAATCTATAGGAGAAATCATATTGTTTTCCACACACTAATAAATGGGTAGCTGGGATATATATATATATATATATATATATATATATATATATATATATATATATATATAATTTTTATTTTATTTATTTATTTATTTTGGTTAGGCTTGTTTTGTTTGTTTGTTTGGGTTTTGTTTTGTTTTGTTGTTTGGAGATATGTTGCACTGAGTGAGGCAAATGGTGGTCACAACAGATAGTGACCGGTTTTCGCCTTTTATTGTGGCCAGCCTAATGCACACCTGTGCAATAATCATGCTGTCTAATCAGCATCTTGATATGCCACACCTGTGAGGTGGATGGATTATCTCGGAAAAGGAAAAGTGCTCACTAACACAGATTTAGACAGATTTGTGAACAATATTTGAGAGAAATAGGCCTTTTGTGTACATAGAAAAGGTCTTAGATCTTTGAGTGGGGGCAAAAACAAAAGTGTTGCATTTATCATTTTGTTCAGTGTGTATATATATATATATATATATATATATATATATATATATATACACAGTGCCCTCCAAAAGTATTGGAACAGTAAAGACAAAATTGCTTTGTTGGCTGTGGAGTCAAGACATTTACAAATATGATTAAAAGATGAATATGAGACAAAACTACAGAATATCACATTTTATTATTGGGTGATTCAACACATAGATGTTTCACCAGCTAAGACGTTCAGCACTTTTATATTTTCATCCCTCTATCTGATGTGAGCATAAGTATTGGAACAGTTGCCTCACAGGTCTTTCTAAGTGATCATCTGTGTCCTGTTGCATTAATTCTTCAGATATTAAAAGCAGGGAATGTGTCGTATCAGTTATATCCATTACTTCTGCATTAGGGTTGGGGACCTAGTAACATTGCCGGGTTCAGTCCCGGAACGAGCGCTGTGTGAACAAAAGCCGGATAAATGCCGTAAAGGCTGATGACGCGCGTTATCATGCGACTCTTTCACCAGGTGTTTTGAAGGCAGATCAACATTCACACAACGAAAAATGTGTAAACTGGAATGAAGCAGCGATCGAAGCCCCTCACTATCCGCGCTGAAGCTGAAATCGTTCGCCAATTTAGTTTTTTTTTTCTTGTTTTTCGTTCGCCAGTTTAGTGAAATGGTGCGCGGAGCATTATATACGTCACATGATGACGTCACGTGTCATTCCGGAACATTTACGGGTTGTGTGTGAACACGCGCACAGATTCCGGAAAATCACTGGCAGTGTGAATGCAGCAAATCTAACGACCCGGGAACAATTGCCGGAACACATTACCCGTGTATTTTCCGGAATCTCTGTGTGAAAGGGGCTTTTGAGAGAAAAATGTCTATTTGCAAATGTCTTGACTCCACAGCCAACAGAGCAATTTTGTCTTTACTGTTCCAATACTTATGGAGGGTACTGTATATATGATTTTTGGCAATTCGCGAAAAAAGGCTTAATATTACCTGATTTGAGGGTGCTGAATTCAAAAATATAAATTTAAAAAATCAAATTAGCTTTAGTGCATTTATCAAAATAACAAAAGTATCAAATCTTAAAAGTTTTGGTTTTATGGACAAGAATCGTATCATTTAATGTATTATTTAACTTACACTCTGCAATGGAAGTTGAAATCTGGACTAAATATGAATTTCTGAATAATCATTCATACATTTGAAAATGGGCTGAGAATTGAAAGAACAGTTGTAATTTGGCTCAGAGGAAGACAGAAATCATTTCTTTTTGGCATTTATTCTGCAGATTAAATGATAACACAAGGCTTCTTCACCTTATTGATAGTTGTCGAAAGCAAAAATGCTAAGAGTAAATCATATTTTGAGAGAGAATCGACGTGCTTGAGCAAAATGGGCACAATTTTCAAAATCAGCACCCCAAAATTTGTAAGAAACAAGTACTGGATTCCATTCATCAAACATGATGCAGGACTATTATTAACTATTTAAATGTTCAGTATTTAAACCAATTAAGAATCCTTAATTTAAACCTTCCTTAAACAAGGATCCATTTGCAAGAATACTGGCCTTTTGGCATGTTTCTGATATCTGACCACTTAAGTGCAATTTTCAGTGTCCTCTCTGAGTGCTTAGGTTAGATTGTGAGAGTATGATCTGTTTTCATCTGTGGTTGTTATTTTCACACCCGTGGGCTTTCTTTGCTACTCCATCACTGTCAGTCCAGCGATCACACTGACTGCTATTCAGCAACACAGACAGCTGCAAAACAAAAGGCCAGTGACCGATGGGCAGGGAAAAGGACACCAGTGACTGAAATGCAGAAATGACAGCCCAATTTTTAGAGTTCGTGGAGGAAAAGATGTTAATCCCCACTGAAAAGAGTTGCCTGAAAATGTAACTGCTGATTTTTCTGATGTGCATAATAACGAAACACAATAATAATTCTTGCAGGGTCAAAGGTCATTTAGAAATCTTCTGCAGTATGGTGAGAAAGTCAGATATTTTTTAAGTAGGGTGAAAGTGAATAAATTGGCTCTTGTAAGTCACATAAACAATCAATAGGGGGCCCCCTTACACATTTAACCATTACAATATCATTATTTTAATTAATGCGGCATTTATATCCATGCAAGCGCATGTTGAAGCTATTATAATATGTTGTTAGATGATAATATGTGACCCTAGAGCACAAAAGCAGTCTTGAGTAGCACAGGTTGTAGCAATAGCCAACAATACATTGTATGGGTCAAAATTATCGATTTTTCTTTTATGCCAAAAATCATTAGGATATTAAGTAAAGATCATGTTCCATGAACATATTTTGTGAATCTCCTACCATAAATATATCAAAACTTAATTTTTGATTAGTAATATGCATTGCTAAGAACTTAATTTAAAGGCGATTTTCTCAATATTTAGATTTTTTTGCACCCTCAGATTCCACATTTTCAAATAGTTGTATCTCAGCCAAATATTGCCCTATCCTAACAAACCATACATCAATGGAACGCTTATTTATTCATCTTTTGACACTTATTAAAATTGACACTTATGACTGGTTTTGTGGTCCAGTGTCATATAGTATTAATATTAAATAATATAATATAATATATAACTTTAATAATATAACAAAACAATATCACGGTCAATCATATCAAATTAATATGTGTGAAAAGTGAAAATATTATATTTAAAATGCTTGACCAACTAATACAGAATAGTGACAAATGTATGTGTTTTATATAAATATTTATTAAGATGAAAATACCAACTGTGACAAAAGACGGTAATGTAGGTAAAATCATACAGAGAGGTATTCAGACAAACAAACATGGATGCGATAGATACTAAAAAATAGTGAAGTTATTAAATATCGCATAACATTTATTAGAAAATCAACTGTTTGGTCTTCAGCACATCTCCTGTGTGTCTTCAGTAATAATACACACCAAACGCAGCGGCCACACAGAACAAGCTGTCCTGTTAGAAAAAGAACATAATACGATAAAGTAAGCGGTGAAAATCACATGAATGTAAAAATAATTCCTCACTTACATTCATAAATATATCTTGAGCATAGCAATCTGTATCTGCATCCCAGAAGCAGCGCGCAGCCATCCTGTGAAAACATATTCAGTGAAAAGTTATGCCACAAACTGTATCTTAAAAAAATATATAAATATAAAAAACAATAATATAAGTAAATTATTTTAATTCTATAGAATAATTATAATCACCCAAATACGTAAAATACATAAAAAATTTAATCAGATATTTAAATATAATCCATTGTATTATGCGTCTAAAGGTGAGTCTTATATAACTAACAATTTTTTTTTTTGCACTGCAGTTTTAGGATTTTTTTTTTTTTTTTTTGGCTCAAGATCTTGTCAAGTCAGATCTGCAAATACAAACAGCTCTGGGTTTCAGATGCCCTGCAATATTGGTTTCATATCCTGAACCCACAGTGAGTCAGACTGTATCTTACTCGATGTGGGTGTCCTAGAAAGATCAGTAGAAACCTCAGATACGTGACAAACAACCCAAAGGTCACAGCCTTGCACGTGAGGACATGTCTTGCACATAAAAATGTCTGTTGTCATGGGTCTACAGCACGAGCACTAAGGGTCTGTTTGAAACCATGCTGATTTCAGATCAGCATGGTTTCAAACAGACCAGAAGAGACGGACGGCAGCTCGCGTAAATGTTTTGAATAACTTGGTCGCAGTTCTGTTGTTTAAATTATTTACTTGCTACTAGGAAGGTATAGTTCGTTTCCTACCTATTTCTACTCTGCATTTTCGTTGGTTTTTCTGTTTGATTGCACTTACTGGTAATTAGAATAATTTGCGCCTCAGCTGAGAATGAGCCTGTGTGATTGTGCAAAGTGTTAGTTTCGTCTTGAGCTATTAGCAGTCCTACCTTATTGGCTGGGCTGATCAGAAGCCAGCCACAGCTGTTTTCCCTCTAGTTTCCTAGACTGTATTTATTTGATGTCAGAGCGCTGGAAGCGTTCAGCTTCCTCGTGTGAAGCCCAACGAGTGTAAAGACAGACGACTTTTTCCTGCGAGACTTTGACCGAGCAACGACACCGAGCACACACTTAAGTATCGTTTTTATCTTCCCTCACACTTTCCTATCCTCTATCCTTCCACGTCTATCATGTGTTTCCAAACCATTCCGGTTCTCTCTCAACTTCGCTCTAAAAACACACGCAGAAGGTTACGTAACCCTGCTAACCTCTCTACATGTATCTCTACATCTTCCACTGCACCTCTTTCTTTCTCTGTAGGTCTTTGGAATTGCCAGTCAGCTGTCAACAAAGCTGACTTCATTTCTGCATTTTCCTTACATTCCACACTCAGCATCCTGGGCTTGACTGAGACCTGGATTCGTCCAGAAGACTTGGCAACCCCAGCTGCTCTCTCTCACAATTTCTCTTTCTCTCACACCCCTAGGCAAGTTGGCCGGGGTGGGGGCACTGGTTTGCTCATTTCTAACAATTGGAAATACTCTACCCACTCTCCCCTAGGCAATCTCAACTCATTTGAATCTCATGCTGTTACTTTAACGCCTCCTATAAAACTCCAGATTGTGGTAATCTATCGTCCCCCGGGCCAAATTCTACCAACCTTCCTAGATGAGCTGGACAGACTGCTGTCCTCTTTCATGGAGGACGGCACACCACTCTTAGTCTTCGGCGATTTCAACATTCACCTAGACAGGAATTATGCTACAGACTTCCAGTCACTCCTAGCTTCATTTGATCTCAAACGCCTCACCACTACTAACACGCACAAATCAGGTAACCAACTCGACTTAATTTACACACACAATTGTTCTACAGATAACATTCTGGTACAACCACTACATATCTCTGACCATTTCTTCATTACATTTACTTTAAATTTTGCTACCCAGGTGCCACCATCTCCCTTACCGGTTACTTTCAGACGCAACCTACGCTCCCTTCCCCCTCCCTTCTTTCCTCTGTAGTATCCTCCTCTCTTTCCTCGCCTACCCATTTCACTTCTCTGGATGTAAATGCAGCCACTGACACTTTATGCTCTACCTTAACCTCTTGTCTAGACGACATCTGTCCTCTCTCCTCCAGGCCAGCACGGGCTGCCCCTTCTAACCCCTGGTTATCCGATGTTCTTCGTGACAATCGGACCAAACTCAGAGTGGCAGAGAGAAAATGGCGCAAATCAAACAATCCGTCGGACCTGAGTAGGTATCAGTCTTTGCTTTCATCTTTCTCTACTGAAGTCCACACTGCCAAATCCTCACATTTCCACAACAAGATCACCAGCGCTCCAGACATGCGTAATCTCTTCAGAACATTTAATTCTCTCCTCTGTCCCCCTCCTCCACCACTTTGATAACCACTGACGACTTTGCCTCTTTTTTCACAGACAAAACTAGAACAATCAGTAACCAGTTCTCAACTCCACAGGACCTCCAATCAAACACATCCACTGCTCTAAATCCCATCTTCTCCTTCTGTCCCCTCACCGAGGCAGAAGTATCCAAACTTCTCCTCTCCAGCCATCCTACAACATGTCCTCTCGACCCAATCCCCTCACACCTTCTCCAAACAATCTCTCCCACACTCTTACTGGCACTCACACACATTATCAACACATCTCTCCTCACAGGCATCTTCCCCACAGCTTTCAAGCAGGCTCAGGTAACCTCAGGTAAAACTCAGGGATTGGTTCTTGGACCCCTCCTCTTCTCCACATACACTACATCGCTGGGTCCCATCATACATGCACATGGCTTCTCCTATCACTGCTACGCCGATGACACACAGCTCTATCTCTCTTTTCATCCAGATGACCCAACGGTAGCTGCACGGATCTCAGGCTGCCTGGCGGACATCTTGGCATGGATGAAAGAACATCACCTACAGCTCAACCTGGCAAAGACGGAACTTCTTGTCTTCCCTGCCACTCCGACTCTACAGCACGACTTCACGATTCAGTTAGGCTCATCAATGATTACCCCATAAACTTCGGTCAGAAATCTTGGTGGAATCTTTGATGACCAGCTGACCTTCAAAGAGCACATTGCAAAGACTGCTCGATCCTGCAGGTTTGCACTACACAACATCAGAAAGATCAGGCCCTTTCTGACAGAGCATGCTGCACAACTTCTTGTCCAGGCCCTTGTCGTTTCTAGACTGGACTACAGCAATGCTCTTCTGGCTGGTCTGCCATCAAACACAATCAAACCTCTACAAATGATTCAGAATGCAGCGGCACGACTGATCTTCAACGAGCACAAAAGAGCGCATGTTACACCTCTCTTCATCTCCTTGCACTGGCTACCAGTGGCAGCTCGCATCAAGTTCAAGACACTGATGCTTGCGTACAGAACTACCACAGGCTCAGCACCCTCCTACTTCCACTCACTATTACGAACCTACATCCCTAGTGAGCGAAGCCTTGTGGTACCATCACAGAGAGGCTCAAAATCACTCTCCAGAACATTCTCGTTCACCATTCCTGGCTGGATCCCTGGCTGGACGCCGGATCCCTGTCAATCTTCAAGCAACAACTGAAAACTCATCTCTTTCGGCAGTACTTCACTTCATCCTAAACTCAAAAAAAAAAAAAACTCTTTCCCTCTATCTTTCTCTCCGCTTACTAGCTTGTACTTATTTGAACAATGACTGAGGCTTGGTGTTATGAGCACTTCCTCTGTTTGATTGCCTCTTCAAGATGAATCGCTTTTTGTATTCCCCAATTGTAAGTCGCTTTGGATAAAAGCGTCTGCCAAATGACAATGTAAATGTCTAAACGATTTCACAATTCATTCATTTTCCTAAGAAGTATTGCTCTTACTTTACTCCTTCTCCACGCTGCTCTCCAACCACCACCTGCACGATGAGCTTGTATCTGTCAAAGCCAACGTCTGAAAATACAAAAACCTGCTGAAACTCAAGAATCAATCAAAACCAAAGCTTAGCCAAAAAAAAAAAAAAAAAAGTTTCCATGTTCAATTGTATGTAAATCGATTTGTCTTACACTGACTGCTGGAATCAGGCAGAGGACTTGGTTTTGTTTTTTATTTCAACATTAAAAGTCCTTACAGATATACTTATTAATACATACTACAACAGAGAAACAACAAGCAAGGTACAGGTCACAATTACATTAAATAATTTAATTAAATACATATACAGTCAAACCAAAAATTATTGAGACACCAGATATAATTTTAGATTTTTTTTTTTTACTTGTTGGTGAAGGACACTATAGTTCATTTATGCAAGTGAGGATAGCAAAATAAAGTTAACTGTGACATATTATACCAAAAATAATTCATACAATGGACTACCAGTAAAATTGATAAAAAATTTAGGTGCAAAAATTACTCAGAAACTGTTACCTGGCCATGTTTTGCATAAGTGTTTTTTTCTTTAATTGCTAATGCGACCTTTCTACACCACAGACTAAACAAAATTAAGCATTGCTTGGTAATTGGCTTACCTAAATTGGTATTATCTAATTGTGTATTTACATTTAACAGCTGACAGCTATTTGCGAGACAGTCTAAGAGAAGGATGGCCAAAACCAGTGAAATATCAATTGATTTGAGAGGAAAGGTAGTCAAATTCTACAAGGAGGGCAATAAGAAATATAGCAAAAAGATTAGATATGCCTAGACTGGGGTCGACAATATAATTGGCCCGGTGGCCCGGACGTGCTTTTAAAACCGTCAGGGCCACCAGATCGCTCCAACCACTAGCCCGGTGGGGCCAGTAAAAATAATGCCTCGATTAAAAAAAGTCTAATTTCACATTAATTACCTGTGGTTCTGTGTTTTGATTTCTGTTAAATCGTCTCGGTAACCACCGCTAACACGTTACGTGATCCCGACAGTTACAGATGCAGCGGTTTATGCGCTCCGTGACGTCTGCTCTGCACCGCCTTGCTCGCTCCCGCGGTTACGCGCGCAAACTGCACACTGCGGCTCAGCACCTACCTATAGCTACTATTAAGCTAGGCTACATGTTTCTGAAACCCACATCACCCGGCCAAACGCCGGGTAAAAAAGAGAAGGCAAGGAAGAGAAAATCACCAGAGGAATTGAGGGAAAGCGAAAGGGAATACGAAAAGAAAAGGCAGAGAAAGTTTCAGCCCCAGTGGCGAGACCGCTGGAATTGGCTGGGCTTAGGGGTGTGCGATATGACGATTTTTGATCTTGGATGATAAAAATGTCTCCACGATCTGCTTTTGAAGAAATATCGTAGTATCGTGCTACAGCGCACATTCTGTCAAATACAGTTCTGGTCTCCGTCTCTATATACTGTACAACACCACATACAGCAGTAGAGTTACTCTGACAGGACACTGCACTTATTCGCGATCGCAAAAGTACATTATTTGCACACAAGCCTTGCTGGTTAAATGTTTAATTCGCGCGCTGGTCTGACGTGAGCTTTTTCTGAGCGGATACACCTGAAGCACGCGCACTAAAAAGCCTGTCTAACAGCGCCTGATTACTCAACTAACTTATCTTTTGCGCTAATACTGTCAAAACACACAAGGTTTACATACAGACTCAGTTGGTTATCTCTAAAATGAAAGTAAATAGTTAAGAGAGAAACGGATGCGTGCCTGTATATTAGATGCGTGCAGCTCTTAAAGAGACAGGACACTAAACATGCTGTCGACTGTCATTAAAGGGATAGTTCACCCTAAAATTTAATTTCTGTCATTATTTACTCACTCACATGTTGTCCCAAACCTCTATTAATTTCTTGTGCTGAACCCAAAATAAGATATTTTGAAGAATGAGGGTAACCAAACAGTTGCTGGTCTACATTGACTTTGATAGCAGGAAAGAACAATCCTATGGAAGTCACTGAGGACCAGCAACTGATTGGTTTTCACCTTCTTCAAAATAGCATTTATGTTCAGCAGAAGAAAGAAACTCATTCAGGTTTAAAACAACTTTTGAGAAAATGATGGTATAAAAATAAAACATTATGACAGAATTGACAGACAGATGACAGAATATTTATTTTTGGGGGAACTATTCATTTAACGTTAACAAAACGCAAAGAGAAAAATCCCTCACTATTCTTGACTGAAAATCTTTAATACAGTTGCTTTAGGAATCAGTCTATCTAGTGTTTTATTTTTATACTTGTTCATTCAATTTCATTGAATGCTCTGCTAAATACACCTATTGTACCTGAAAATAAAGCACTTTTTGTTTTATTTGTATATTATGTGTATTTGTAACGTGTATCTTTGTTCTTATTTTTTAATAAGAAAGATAGAATGATGACAAAGATTTTTATCTTCGCCCACTTTGGCCTAAATATCTGCCATGTCTTTTTTGTTTGTTTTTGTTACCTTGAAAGGCTGTGTCTTTCTAGTTTGGCTGTAATGCTCAGACAACTTGTAAAACCAACATGACAAAGAATCGTGATAAAATCGTGAATCGTGATATTTCTAAAAAAAATTGTGATATGATATTTTTCCCATATCGCCCACCCCTAGCTGGGCTACGATCAAGAAAAAAATAGGTTTACTGTGAGCTCTGCAGATCAATGCCCACATATGCAGACAAGTAAGTTAGAGAAAAGTTAACGTGTATGAAACCTATGGTATGAACATAATATAATGAATTGCTGTGTGAATTGCAAATTCCCCTTATTGTCTACCCCTGCTAGAGGGACAGTCTTTTCCATTGTGAAGAAATTTAGAGAGACTGGTGAGGTGAAGAATGTGCCTGGTTGTGGAAGAAAGAAAAAGACAACACCCAGAACAGACAGACTTATAAGACAGTTAGCAATGAAAAACAGAAAAAAATTGAGTTGAAAGTCAAAAAGGCCACTGACACAGAGCAGTGTGCGCAAACCATTCACAACAGGCTCAATGACAATGGGCAGCATGGGAAGATACCCCAGAAGAAACCCTTGATCAGCAGGAGAAATCAAATAAGACGCCTCCAGTTTGCTAAAGAATATCAACAAGTCGGCAGAGTTTTGGAAATCTGTCATTTGGAATGATGAGAGTAAATTTAACATGTTTGGCAGTGATGGCAAAACGAAAATGTGGAGAACCAAAGGACAAGCCTTGAAACCCCACTGTCTGACTCCTACTGTGAAGCAGGGTGGGGGTAATGTTATGGTGTGGGGGTGTATGGCAGCTAGTGGACTAGGTAAACTACATTTCATTGATGGAACTATAAACTCAGAAATGTATGTCAGATGCTGCCATCAGCCAGGAAGCTCATGGGCCATCGTTACATCTTTCAGCATGAGAACGACCCCAAACACACTGCAAAGAAGGTTGGTGATTTCTTTAAGCAGAAAAGGATTACAGTATTAAACTGTCCAGATCTAAACCCGATGGAGCATCTCTGGGAGGTGAAGGAATGTCGCTGCCTGGATGAAGTGCCAAAAAACCAACAGCGAGTCTGGGAAAATACTGAAGTTCAGGTTTGCATGGAGATATAATATATTATAATATATTTTTTCTATATAATTGCACTGTCCTTGGAGCGGACCTGACTTACATTTCACTGCTGGTTATACTCTGTATAATTGTGTATGTGACAAATAAAAATCTTGAATCTTGAATCTTGCATGAACCTGGTTGGCAGCATGCTCAGGAGACTACAGGCTGTCATTGAGGGTAAAGCCCCTCTCAAACCAAGAACGATAACTTTAAAGATATTAGCATCCAAACCAGCGGACTATATCATCTGTAAGCGCACGAGCCTCTGCCGCTTTAAATTCTCGAGCTCGTTATAGCAGGATGGATTCTGATTGGCTGTCAATCAATTTATTGTTCATCAGCTGGAGAAAAATCGTTCTGAAAGTGATTCCTGCGATATCATTTCTTTGTGCCTTTATCGTTATATCTGTGGTGTGGATTCTGCTATTCTTTAATATTGAGAACGATTTTTAGAACTATATCTTTATCCTTATCATGCTTGGTGTGAATGGGCCTTAAGGGTGGCCCAACAATCTGACACTATCAAGATGTATTTGTTCTGACACAGATTAACTCTGAGTTCTTGTCATTTTGCTATTACCATTTTCTAAACTACAGCGAATAAACTGTGATAATGTGAGCAATGTTGAAGGTGTCTGAATAAATTTTGGTTTGACTGTATACACTGTAGGCGGTCAAACAAAATCGTACCGACTGAACAAATCAATTCCTGGCTTTATAAATTCTCATACTTTTTAACACTTTCAAAACTTTGCATTTGTATCTAAAATATTTTCATATTTAAATTATTTATAAAGTCTACACTTTTGTCCTCCAAATGTATTCCAAATTTCACCAGGTCTGAAGTAACAGAGATAGATAGATAGATAGATAGATAGATAGATAGATAGATAGATAGATAGATAGATAGATAGATAGATAGATAGATACCAACCATTTGGATAGATAGGGGGAAAAAACGTATTGTTAAAATTAGACATGACATAGCATCACAATTAACCCAGTGAACAGTCCATACATCACAGGAGTAGCGGCCCGTTTTAAACGGAGTTAAACAACTTTTTTATGTCAAAAGCTGATTCGAACCTAAGAAAACAACATTTTACCCCCAAATCATGAAATAATTAACACCCCTGCCGGTCAGAAACAGCATCAGCGCCTGTCACCTTTCAGCTTGTTTTTAATGGAGTCTGCTAAAGAGCTGGATAATGTGGGAACCTCCTCAGGATCGTACTGCACTCCATACAGCTGCTCCCGCAGGATTTCTCTAATGCACTCTTTCGCCACTCCAGCCTTGAACCTACAACGAGAACGGTATTTACGGAAACACCTCTTCATGAACGCAGTTTAGAAGCACTCAAATCCAGCCTTGAGCTTCGCTAGCTGCTATTTTAGCCGGCTAGGTTAATCGTAAAACGTTTAAACAAGAAGAAGGTCTTACTTGTCTTTATAATTCGGTCTAATGAGGTACGTGTTCGCTCCCGCGTCCATGAATGAATCGCCTCAAACGTTTAACGTGTGCAACGCTACTTTCGCTTTACAGTGGTTGTCATAACAACTCGGTTTCATCCGGGGAACGAATGAAATCGTCGAGCGTCATGGCGTCACGAGCACCGGCTGCGTTCGCTTCAAAGCACGAGCCGCGGATTTAAACGTCCTCAGCGTGCTCTCAGGTAAGAAAATACACATTGTCTTAAATCTGTTTTCTAGAAATAGCCGAGTCTGGAGGATATCAATTAGTTAAACAGTACAACCAAGCTAGCATCCCACATGTATATAGTATAGTGTTTTTGAACCATACTATAGTAAAGTACTTGAATTAATTTGTTGTGGTAATTCTATAGATGCTGGGGTAATGTAGCAACTAGGCTATAGTAATATAAACAAAGTACTTTACCCAATACTGTACTATACTACAGTACACCACAGTTTACTGTAGTAAAACTAAAGTATACTACAGTATTTATTGTATCAGTTCACTATATTAATAGCCTATAAGTATAGCAAAGTATTCATATACAACGTATAGTATTAAAATACTATAATAAATACAGTGTAATACACTTTACTATAAAACACTGTAGTATTTACAGTTTTATCAGTTACTATAGTATGTGTTTATGTATTAGGGTGAGCTATATAGGCCCAATGCAGGTATATTTTATCTGAAAAGTTGTACTGTGATCTTAGAGCAAGGGGATTTTCACATGCTCATGTCTGCTATAAAGACCCAAACACTTCCTCTGTGGGATTGTGAAAGTCAAGGTGGTCTTGCGGTGGTCTTGCGGTGAGGTGATGTGTGAGCATGTGATCAGAGATGAAATGATTTGGCAAACAAATTTAGGATCCACACAGTTACATCATAAATATGTTACAGGCCACCTTTTTTAAAAATATGCAGTTTATTATATTTTTTATTTAGATTGTGTTATTATTGCTATTATTCTTAATAATAATATTTATTTATTATTTATTTGTTTTGTTTTTTATTTATTTTACTATTACTATTTTTATCTAATTTATTTACTATTTATTTGCTTTGTTTTTTATTTGTTTTATTATTACTATTTTTATCTAATTAATTAATTAATTTTATTTTATTTTTTGGAATTGCTACATCTACTTTTTGGTTTCTAGAGATCTAAAAGCAATCATTTAATTTAATTCATTATTATTATTATTATTTGTTATTATTATTTTTTTTTATTATTATTATTTTATTTTTGGGGGGGAATTGCTACATCTACTTTTTGGTTTCTCGAGATCTAAAAGCAATCATTTAATTTAATTCATTGTTATTATTATTTGTTATTATTTTTTTTTATTTTTTTGGGGGGGGGGGGTTGCTACATCTACTTTTTTGTTTCTAGAGCTCTAAAAGTAATAATTTAATTAATTTTATTTATTTATTTATTTTTGGAATTGCTACATCTACTTTTTGGTTTCTAGAGATCTAAAAGTAATAATTTAATTAATTTTATTTATTTATTTATTTTTGGAATTGCTACATCTACTTTTTGGTTTCTAGAGATCTAAAAGCAATCATTTAATTTAATTCATTATTATTATTATTATTTGTTATTATTTTATTTTTTTTTGGGGGGGGGGGGTTGCTACATCTACTTTTTTGTTTCTAGAGCTCTAAAAGTAATAATTTAATTAATTAATATTATTTATTTATTTATTTATTTTTGGAATGGCTACATCTACTTTTTGGTTTCTAAAGATCTAAAAGATAATTAAAATTTAATTTAATTCGTTATTATTATTTTTTTATTTTATTATTATTTTTTTTTTTAATTACTACATCTACTTGTTGGTTTCTCGAGATCTAAAAGCAATATTAGGGGGAAGTCGTGGCCTAATGGTTAGAGAGTCGGACTTGTAATCCGAAGGTTGCGGGTTCGAGTCTCTGGCCGGCAGGAATTGTAGGTGGGGGGAGTGAATGTCCAGCGCTCTCTCCACCCTCAATACCACGACTGAGGTGCCCTTGAGCAAGGCACCGAACCCCCAACTGCTCCCCGGGCGCCGCAGCATAAATGGCTGCCCACTGCTC
Source organism: Barbus barbus (assembly GCF_936440315.1). NCBI lineage: Eukaryota > Metazoa > Chordata > Actinopteri > Cypriniformes > Cyprinidae > Barbus > Barbus barbus. The sequence continues at coordinate 26,475,686 of NC_136737.1, read as the reverse complement.
CGGGTGTATGTTCACGGTGTGTGTGTGTTCACTGCTGTGTGTGTGCACGTTGGATGGGTTAAATGCAGAGCACGAATTCCGAGTATGGGTCACCATACTTGGCTGAATGTCACTTCACTTCACTTCACTTATCTACTTTTTGGTTTCTAGAGATCTAAAAGCAATCATTTAATTTAATTCATTATTATTATTATTATTTGTTATTATTATTTTTTTTTTTTTGGGGGGGGGGGTTGCTACATCTACTTTTTTGTTTCTATAGCTCTAAAAGTAATCATTTAATTAATTAATATTATTTATTTATATATTTATTTTTGGAATTGCTACATCTACTTTTTGGTTTCTAGAGATCTAAAAGTAATCATTTAATTTAATTAATATTATTTATTTATTTTTGGAATTGCTACATTACTTTTTGGTTTCTAGAGATCTAAAAGTAATCATTTAATTAATTAATATTATTTATTTATATATTTATTTTTGGAATTGCTACATCTACTTTTTGGTTTCTAGAGATCTAAAAGTAATCATTTAAATTAATTAATTAATATTATTTATTTATTTTTGGAATTGCTACATCTACTTTTTTTTCTATAGCTCTAAAAGTAATCATTTAATTAATTAGTATTATTTATTCATTTATTTATTTTTGGAATTGCTACATCTACTTTTTGGTTTCTAGATATCTAATAGTTAACAAAAGGAAAAGAAAATTAAAAAAAAAAACCTGCCTCTGACATTCAGTTCCTGTCTGTACCTCCCCCTGAAAGACGTAGGTTTTCTTCTAAACAGCATGTTAGTGCAAAGCATAAATCAGCAGAAACGGGAAGACGTTTGCATCTCCGGTGGCTGCCTGTGTTCAATTTCCTTCTGCAGCATGAAGTGTGACCTCAAGAAGAAACTGTTACTTTTTTCATTCATGTTGCACTTGATTCTTAACGGTGAGTAAAAGAGGTCACGATCGTTTTTTGGGTTTTGTCTTTCCTCTGTGTTGAGTTCTAGTTCATGGCTGTTGATTTGTACGGTATTTTAACTTCAACTTTGCTAAATGTTTCTCACATTAAGGGACGATATGTACCTAAGAAATCTGAGCGCTTTTGTGCTCTCAAGTTGGATCAAATGCTTAAACATGTATTCATTTTATTGCATCACACATCAAATAAAAATTTTTTCTTCATTTTTAACCATACAGGCAAAATCTGATGGATGATTTATTTTTTAAGCGTTTTTAAGTGTTCAAAACTTTTTGAGCCACTTTTATTGAAAGGATTTGTAATATTGTACAAAAAAAAACAAGACAATTGAAGTACCAAGAAATTTCCTTTGACTCACGGAAAATGTGAGCGAGAGCTGCAAAACAACAGCTCTTTCTCCTTTTGAAGAGTTTCATACCTGTATCATGCCATCAGTGAGATAGCAGCAAGTAGGTTTATTTAATGCTTAAAAGAAACATCATGACGCAGACTGTTTGAGATTTCAGTTTTCATGATGTAAGGTGATTTTTTTTTTTTCTTTATAGACACAAAGGTTGAAATCTTGGCTACCAAAAAAAGCTGTTGATCCCATTTGCAAAAAAAAATAAATAAAGATGCGTTCATTGATGAACCTGCCATTAAACTGTCTATTATAAGCTTTCTGTTGAAGTGACCAAGTGTTGTTTTTATTTCAGTGGAATCAACGTGTGAAGTCAAAGGTACATTGGAAGAAAACATCTCTGTTCAATTCACTTTACAAGATAATGTTATCAACAAAATCTCTGATAAACCTAGTCTGTACAAAAATGGGAACAAGATAGGATGTTGGAAACCAATCAGCCCTTGCGAAAAAAGGTTTATACTCAGTGATGTGGAAAACCGAACTGTCACACTACACATCACAAATCTCACACTGGAAGATGAAGGAACATATCATGTTGTGGTGATATCAGGTGGTGTTAACCCTCTTATTGAGAGCAATAAAATGTATATTAAAGTCACATTAAGCAAAAAAACAACAGGTACGTTTCTCTTAAAACCTCGATCTACAGAATCCATTTAATTTTTTTTGTTGTTGTTGAGTGAAGTACTCATATATATTATGTGCTGTTGCTATTGTAATTGTTGGTAATTGCACTTTTAGATGTATCAAATGAATGCTTTATTTATAGTAGTATTAATACAATTAAATAAGTGTTGCATACCATTTTAAAAAGTGATTTTTCTTTCAGAAACTGCAACCACAGCTGTGCATGAATATGTAGTGACTAATTCACCTAAACTGGAGCTATCGGAACAAAACCCGTACTTCATTTTGTTCAGTGCATCAGTCATAATATTTATATGTCTTTTTGTGGGCATATTGTGTTGGCTTTTTAGGACCTATCCAAGAAAACCAGGTAATGTAGTATTTTTGCATTGTTTTGAATCAAATGTCTTATATTTTATTCTATGAAACAGCCGATTTTACAGTTTGATAGGGTGATCTTAAAGATCCATATCCAAAGTTTTTTTATTAGATTTTGTACATCAGACATATAATAGTTTTAAGTGTTATTGAATTGCATTGTGCCATCTTAGGCTAAATTCAGACCTTTTATCATTATGCACTACTGTTCAAAAGTTTGGGATAAATAAGATGTTTTTAGAAAGAAATCAGTACTGAGAGTAAAGACATCAATACTGTTACACAAGATTTCTATTCCAAATAAATTCTGCTCTTTTAAATCAATTTTAAACCAGAGTTTAAAATGCATAACGGTTGCCACAAAAATACGGCAAAACTAATAATAAAAATGTTTCTTGAACAGCAAATCAGCATATTAGAGTTATTTCTGAAGGATCATGTGACACTGAAGACTGGAGTAATGATGCTGAAAATTCAACTTTGTATCACAGGAATAAATTACATCTTAAAATATATTCACAAAAAAAGCAGTTATTTTAAATTGCAATAATATTTCACAATATTACTGTTTTTACTGTATTTTTATCAAATATATGCAGCCTTCATGAGCAGAAGAGACTGCTTTCAAAAGCACTTAACAGTTAAAAACACTCTAAACTTTTGAATGGTGGTGAGTGTTATGTTGGTATATAATTATGCTTTCAGAAAAGTAACAGGTTTGAAGAGTTACAGATTAATATTTACAAGCCTTGTGCTCAAAATCGTTAAACTAGATGCTTTTTTATTAGATTTCTACGAATGTCCACTTCTTAATCTCCAGTAGCTTTCAAAACCACAGTAACAGGGTTGACATTCATCGATCGTTCATTACTGTAAACATTAAATGATTTGTGGAGTAGTTCATAGCTTTTAAAAGGGAAAATAAATATGGTAGAAGACACATTTGATACACTGTATTTAAAAAAAAAAACACATTGTACCACATTGTGTTACAAATGAAATCTAAAATAGAGGAAAAATATAGACAAAATGTCTGAAAAGGAAATTTCAAAAACATAATATTAAATTAATAAGTAAATGTGCAGATTACTAAAATAGCAAGAACTCCCCCACACATCCTTATGATAAAGACACACACACACACAAAAAGATTTTTAAAAATAAAAAGCTACTCAATTTTTTATGTTAAAATATGTATGCTGATAGTAACTGTAAGGCTTCTCAGATGCAGAAAACCCATCAGTTCACAGCAACAAATCAACACAACCGGTATGTCATAGCCTCTTTATTTCATTAAATTACACTTTAAAACATATTACATTTCAGCTTTGTTTTCTTCACGTTTTGTATGTTATGTCCTGGGCTGTTAGCAGGGGCAGTGTGGGACATCCGGTTCTGTGTTTGTCAGCTGTGTGGAGTATGGAGAGTTAGACTTTCAAAATAGACCTGAAAGAGATGACAGAGTAAAACCTGCCGATGCAACATCAAAGGACCAGGACGGAGTGGAATATGCTGCCATCATTTTCCCTCAGCAAAAACAGCCACCGAGTGGGCGGATGAGATATAAACAGCAAGTACCTGCTATTAAGTGATAGTCAGACTCATAAAACCATATCATGCATTTTCCACTAAAGTTAGTCTGTTTAAATGTTTGCTCATGTAAACCTAATATATCCTATTTGGGAGTTTTATTGAGAGTGAGTAGAAATCTTAAGACTGATTTTTGATAATAATTACATGATCACAATCTGCCACATACTGCAAGTCATCTTCTCACTGTTAACGAGTTCATAATGATACTGTAAACGTGCCACAGAGTTTAACACTTGAGTCATAGTGAGGTGCTAACCACAGAAGCCCCCATAAAGAAACCTGAGGCACTTGAATATATTTGTACAGTATTAAGCAACCCAGGCTCATTGGAAAGAACGTGCCTTGTCTACAAAATGATATGTTGGTTTGTTTCACATTTTGCTACACTTTCCAAGTGAAATGTCCAGTGAGTGGTGCTAAAAGGACGTTCAATTCAATCTAAAACAGATCAATGTGAATTTGGCGACATTTTATTGAGTTGGTTGTTGTATGTGTATCGCGGCAGTCCATGAATGAAATGTCTGGTAGGTGGCGCTAAAAGGTTAATGCTCTACCGCATTTGCAGTGCTGGGTAGATTGCTTTTGTGACTGATTACAAATTACGCGACATAATCCATTACATTACACAATTTAGGTAATATAAGGCCAGATTTACTAAAGGCAAATTAGCGTGAGCGCACAATAGCATAAAAACGCAGATGATTTATTGACAATGTGCACACTAAAGAACACAGACTGTAAATAACCACGCAAATACTAGTAAACTGACTAGTGCAAACCTTAGTAAATCATGTTGCGTGATTCATTTAAGTACTCTCACAAAATTTTGCATCTGAAAGGTAAACTCCTACAAATGTATATGCAATAAGGTCAGTCGCAAAAATGACTGTGTCTCCGCCGTTTCAGCGCTAAGGTTTGCACTGGCACAAACTGTTAGTAAATCTGGCCCATAATCTGCGATAGTGGTAGGCTGTTTTAGAAATGAACATTTAAAAGAGGAATTAGGGAGAATTTAATGCTATTGTGTGCGAATAATATGAAATTGCGTAATCAGTAAAAAAGTAACTGTAGTCTGATTATGTATATTTCACATATAATATTATCTAGTTACAAGTACTTCATTTTTGGAATTTGATTACGTAATCCAGAATGCATGCAATCAGTTACTACCCAGAACTGCACATTTGAAAATATCGTACAGCTACACCTAACAATAGTGTTGATTAAAGCAAACATAAGGTAAAAATGCATTTGCTGAAGCAAACGTGCTATTTGTGTTTGCTACAACAAATCTTTGAGCTGTTTTATCGTGACTTGTGCTTCATAATACTTGTACCTTAGCAAGTGCTATACTGTACCGGGTGCGCTACTGAGCAAATTTAATGTGTGACACATACATATGGAGCTGATTATGTGATGCAAATTCATCACAATTATAATTCATGCACTGTGGTGAAAGTGTTTTACTACTTAGAACTGCATGAAAAATCGATAATCTGACCCCATTTAATCATAATTTGTATGAAAAGGAATTAAAGTTGTTGCTGTTTTACTAACACTAGTGTTCATTGCCACTGGAAACTGCAGCAAGGTGTATGCATGGGTTCGTTTGTGGAGTTTTGCAAAAATATAGAGGCACGTTTTTTTCCAATAAGCCCATGTTGCAACCACAAGCATATTATTTACCATCTGTGGTATACACAAGAATAATACCTCAAACTGTGGGGCTTATGAGGAGAGGCTTTTGTGCTATTACATTTATTAAAAATAAGACTTGCGATTTTATAAAACCGGCCAAAAATCCCCGTGACTTACATTCATGAAGGGACCTGAGTCATGTGTGGCAGCGAGTTTTGCATTCACAGACACCACTCAGTTTTCTTCAGAAAATGTGAAGATAAGTTTTGGCTTTGTCGCTCTCCTGTTATCATTTTGTATGTGCTATTAAAATGCTTCTGTGTATCCTAACACTATCTTAAAATGTAAGTCACAGCAGTTTGTGTATTATGTAAATCGTATATGCTTATTATTGTGTAAATATTGTACTTGAATGAGTTCTGTACTACATATGAATGTATAGCCAGGAAGGAATCTCATGAAATGTATAAAAATGCTAAGTGGAGTTAAAAATATAGACACAGTCTGTCATTTTTGAACACAAGCATCCTGATTTAACACTAAAAGAAACCGATACACTTTACACACCCTCCTGAACACCAGAGAGCGTTTGATTTTGTTTACTTCTGTGTGAAGGTTCACATGAACACGGCCATGAAGATAACATCAGATGTGGCTGCATGTGTTGGCAGTTGTGAGTAGGAGTGTTGAAGGAGTTGCGTATACTGCATTTTAAACCGAGAGCTGGAGAAAATGAAAACGTCTTTCAGAAATTTATGCGAGCATCAAAACCTAACATTTCAAACCGCAAAATATGCAAACACCAAGAGAAGCATGACTGTAAGCTGCATGGCGAAGTTTCCAGCACCCACACAGGCTTGTCCTGAATATCTAATGAGAATATGGCCTATTAAAAGAAGAAGAAAAAAACGGTGGGCCGACCTATATCGATGCATGTAAGTTTCACTTATTCTCAGTTTATAGTGAAATGTTTCCTTTCAATCAACAAAACCGTAGTGCTGGTTAAGCATTTATCGTAGACACCATGCGTCTCATTTTCCATTGATGGCCCTCCTTGAGGCTACATCCTGCTAAGTTAAGGTAGGCTTACAAAAATTAAGCAATAATATATGTATCATGTTGTGCAATAGTAACAAAGTAAGTATATTGCTATAACCTTTATTATTTATAAAACATTTGAAAAAGTAAAAACAATGTAATTATTAGTGAATTTTAGAAAAGCAGGTTTACGGTAGTAAACAGGAAAATAACAGCGTTAAGCAAAATTAGTCAATTATGAAACTATTTAAGTTTCAGATCTAAACAGCTCTACAGATGACAGTATTGTCATTATTTAGGTCAATACCTGCGTCACTGTTCTATCGTCTACCAGTCAAGTTGATTCATCTCAGTTCAATAAAATTGTCGATGTTGCAAATTTCATTAATTCTGAAACAAACTCCATCCAGTTTTAAAGCATTTTAAGACATTAGTTTCATTATATGGTTCATTTCAGTTCAAGTTTTCCTTCCGATAGTGTCATTAATGTCTGATTGATAACACAGTGTCACTATATGATGTTTTATTAACAAGGTTCGGGAGGAGCACGATCAGATAATCAGTCTGGCCAGGTGCAGCTCGTCAGCTAATCACCTTAACAAGCACATCAGGTGTATATATACACAGCCAACTCACCTCTGTTCTATTACGGTTTTCCAGCATCCCGCCTCCACCCCAACTCCGCACTCCAATCTAAATTTCATCCCATTCTTGGGATGAGGGGGGGAGTTCTCTGGGTTCGGGCTCCATCCCGAGCTCGGAGCCCTCCCTCCTGACAGCACGCCAAATATGCTTACTAATTGCTCAATCATATTATATGCTAGTGCGAACTCGTGAAACAAATAAAACGACTGAAAGGCATTCAGGAAATGTGGTGGGTTATAACATTTGCAGGCAAATACTTTTATAATCACACTAAACTTTATTTTTGACTCTTGTCAATCCTGGGTAACTGATTACATGTAATCTGGATTAAAAAATCAGATTCCAAAAATGTAGTACTTGTAATTAGATTACATTTAAAAATGCTCCAAATCAGATTACAGTTACATTTTTATGGATTATTTGATTACAAATTATTCACACAGCGACAGCATTAATTATTCCTAGTTCCTGTTTTTCTCTTTCAAATTTTCCTTTCTAAAACAAATTATACTGTTATATCATTAAGCTTTGAATATTCACAGTAGAATGGCTGTTTAATGTAAATTAGTTTGCCATCTATGCTTCTGAATTTGGGGACAAATGCACCTCTTAGTCAGTTATACCACATATGAGCCAAACAGTTACACAAATTACTAAACACTGCTTATGTATAACTGACAAAAATGTTTAAAACCTGGAAGACTCATTACTATTTTCATGTATATTAATGTTTGCCCATGTGATGCAGAAATGCCCAAACTATTAAGTCAAACACATTTGGCCTAAAAAATGCCTGAAATTTAAAGTTAACATTTGAATAATTTAACAGCACGTTCACATGATCACAGTTCTCTGATGTTGGTTAATGGTCACATTGCCATGCATTAATTCATGTTAATTTTACATTTTTATTCATTACAAAATTAAACACGTTTTTACATTTGTACTTTTATTTAAAAATACCTTCCTGTAGTTACAAAATACAGGAAAACTAATTTCTGTTGTTACATCTACACTGTCAAACCTACACTTAAACATAACCATACCAGCAAAGCTGTTCCAAAACTTAACTGTATGCCTCCTCAACAGGGACGGATTATGGGTTGTGTGGGCCCCTGGGCAAAACGTTCGCGAGGGGCCCCCCCCCCTTAAAAAAAAAAAAACGCCAGCATTGTCTGGGATGGCTAGTTTTACGTCATCATGCCACTTGTGGGTCCAAACTAGTGCGGCGTACTATGGGACTGAGCTCGAATCAGTGTTGCCAGCTTCTTTCGATGGAAAGTAGCTAAAGCCAGTTTGAAAAGTCGCTAAATGTCGCCAGATGACGCCATGCGCTAATTAGCATATTCATTACATCATCGCGTCATATTACCTTTTACATTTGTTTGTCTCTCTGTGCTCATACTGTATTTTAATGCAGCCAAATTCTCAATAAAACTGTTTTCCTTTATATATTTTACTGTTTATGTTGTCAGTCAACGGGATAAATATGAACTAGTGACTGAAACGCAGCCCTTTAAGAATACATAACCAGTTCTCCCTCCCAAGAAGTTAGTATGCACAAAAATACTAATTTATAATCGAGCCGTCGTCTGATTAAATCAAATAATACATACAAGATAAGACAAGACAATTCCTGTGCTGTGATTTCGACTATATTTGCATGTAAAATTAGAGAAGCAACATAATATCTATTTGAACTGAACGCGCTGCTCCTCTCAGCCGCTCACTGAACAGAGAAAGAGGTGCGTGCGCGCTGACCTCGCGCCTTTGCGGCAGTACCAGCGATCACAGAGACTCGCTAAGGTTTGTCAAAGAAGTCGCTAGATTTGTCGCTAGTCACTTTTGGGGAAAAAGGTCGCTAGGGTGGTCTGAAAAGTCGCTAGGGTGGTCTGAAAAGTCGCTAAGTTGGCAACACTGGCTCGAATAGCTTCAGCATCAGCGACTTCTTATAGGACACAATCGCTGTCAATCAAAAGGACATGCAGTCTTTCGACAAACCCTCCAATCATCACGCAGAAGCCCGGAGTCCAGCCCCGCCCACTCCTCCATTCACCCCCAGAGACGCTGAGCGTCCGGGGGCGGGACATAATCGCAGCATTTATCCAATGAGCGTCTAGTTTTGAAGCACTGAAAAAAAACTGTTCAAAGCAGCCCCATTGAAGTCAATGGAAGCTGGGCTTCAACAGGCAAATACACTGATGCTACGGGAATATATGAGAAGGAAATCGAGTCACCTGCTATATGTAGCTGATTCTGAACGAACTCGTCTCTGAGATGAACGTGTTCTAACGCATTTTTAATCAATAAAATGTTAACACAATAGTACATGTTTGACCATTAATTTTTTGACATTATAGGGGAAGCCGAGCTTCCCTTGCAGTCTTAAAGAAATCCCCACTGGTAGCAACTGTCTACTACAGCATGCTGTCTGCTGTTCTAGCATCGAGTGAAATAACCATCAGACAGAAGTCAGAAAATATTAGAACTTGTCCAGTTTTAATCAACAATGCAAACTGATCATGCAGTTTGAATGTCATACAATTCATGCTCTAAATCAAAGCACTTTTGCTAATCATCCCATTTCTATTCAGCAGCCTGGTTATTACCATGGGAAAAGATAGGTCTCTCCCCATGATTTACGCATTGCAAGTTCTTCAATTTGAAAAAAACTGTTATTAACACCAACTTTCTCAAATTAATTCAAATATTTATTATTTGGAGTGTCATTATTGATGTCACGTACATTCACATCAGAAGAGACCAGAGCGACGAAAGTCATTATTTCTCTATGGAGAGTCGGCGAATTGGCCGAACAAAGCAAATTCACTGGCAGCGAAGCGAATTGGGCGACCAGAGCGAAAAAGAGAAGTTAAAAGTCAGTTAACCTTATGTAATGAGTTATGACGCGGTTTGGTGAAAACCAATTCTAATATATAGATTTACCAACGCCCCACGGTAACAGGCTAAATCAAACATTCCAATGAGCGAACAAAGTGAATAAAGCAAATTCAACAACGAAGCTTCTTCAACGGCCTTGGCGACGTGTTCGCTTTGGTCTCTCCTGGTGTGAACGTACAGTGAGAGCCATGTTGGGGCACGGTTAGTGATCACACTACATGTGTACCGTGTCCAGCTGAACCATGCCAGAATCCACCTGTGTACCATAGTGGTAAAATAAGAGGTGGGTGAACTATGAATTCTGTGATCACATTTTGTGCATAAACTATACTATGATGTGCATTTAGATCAATTGAGAAGTGGGTAAACTCTAATTCTGAAATTTCAGAGGTGGGTAAACCGTGTTTACTTGCGTTTAGCCTCCACTACAGCCCTGGGAGTAATTACACTGGTCAAACTCTTACACTGCTACACTGGTCTGGGGGCCACTCAGCGGGCAGGTTAACCGCCTCCATCCCACCATGCTACCGCTCCCTAGTCAGAGGGCCTTCTGTAAGGCTGTTAACACGCCCCCCTCGCCTCCCCCCAGAAGCCAGGGGCCCCATGGTAGGGGCCCTTGTAATCAGATGGCCCTCTAAAGGTACACTACACCCTCCTCCCTAGGGCCTCCTAGTAGGGCCCTCATAATCAGAGGGCCCTCTAAAAACCCCCAAAGCCCCCATCCTCCCTAGGACCCCCTGGTAGCCAGAAGCCAGGACTATAATAGGAGGGCCTAAGAGGGCCTTCTAAAAGTAGGCTCCCATGCACCCATTTCCCTTTAAAGTTCCTATAGCAGGGCCGGGGGCCCCCTGAAAGCACCGACCCCCCCACCAGCACCACCACCACAACCACCACAATTCAAGGGCCCTTGGCAGCCAAACGCCCTCCCTATAGGGTCAGGGGCCCTTGTAGGCAGAGGATCAAAGAATGTAGGCCCTCTAAAATAGACAAACGAAAATACATTGTTGATAAGCGTTGCAAATTGTTTTGGGCTAGGGGCCCCACGGGCCCCCTGCACCCCTAGGACCCCTGGGCAGCGGCCCCGCTGGCCCGGTTCGTAATCCGTCCCTGCTCCTCAATAGCAGCAAAAAAAAAAAAAATGAACACAATTTACTTATTGAGATCTGCAACTTCTAAAATAAAATAGACCTACATGATATTAGATTGAACACGTTTAAATAAGAAAATGCAAAAGTCATCAAAGAACAAACACAAAACACTTCAAATCAACACAACTTGCCCTTTGCATATACCATGTTGTCCAGTAGGTGGAGGTAAAACTATAATAACCATTTCTTCCTGTAACTTTCTTAACGGTTTCTTCACTGTTCATGTTGAGAAGACAGCTGGTTATTTATAACACATTTTTTGCAGTTTCTCAAAGAATTAAGAACGAGTAATAAAAAAACATCTTACCACTGTCTATGTTAAACAGCATTATTTGATATAAATGGCTAGTTGTTATTGCTAGTCGTCTAGATGGTATAGTTATAATTCCACAATTTTAAGTTAAATAGATAATAATGCATGTTTAATGGAATGCACAATGTTTATCTACACACTTACTTCAGTAAGAAATAAACACGCTTGTTGAAAGCTTTGTGTGTTAAAGAAATACAGATTATAAAAGTTTGGTTGTTGGTTTAGACATCAGGAACTCCAATAGGTTCTCCATTCGAATACAGTAAAATAATCAATACTATTCAAACATTATTACTGGTAATAAGTCATTTATTCTGCCATAATCCTTGTTCACTGTCTCTGTTATGTTTTCTTGTAAAGCAGTGTTCACTCTTGTGTTATAGAGAACAGATACTTATTATTACTTTCAGTTTCGTTTTTAGCAAAACGAGAGATTAGCTGTATATATATAGCAGATGGTAACAAGGCAGAGCATCTTTCCTTTGAGATATCTGTTAGGAAACAGACATGATATCGCTGTGGGACAGTTCTTTACAGGAGAAAATAAGTGAGCTTCATGACGACACTTGGAACATTGAAATTGATGAGACTATTGTGGAAAACAATCCAGCCCGTGATTGGCACCAGTACATTTCTGGCTCCTTTGCACAGTAAGGGCACAACTTCACCACAGTGAAAGATATCAAACATTTCTTTCCAAAATGTGTGTTCAGACTGATTTATGATGTAGCCTATATATCATATGTGTCTTATGCTTATTGTTTATTTAGTACAGTATTTCTGGTTTTAAACGCTTTGTAGTTTAAAGATGTATAGGTCTTACAGACAGATAGAACAAGTTTGATATAGAGGGCAGGACTGATCATTTTACAACTGAATAGGATAAATCCCCTGACATGCAAATTTTTAATGTAATTTTTCACTAATATTCATAGAAAACTGCTAGACATCATAAAGTGAGGTTGGCTATGTGAATGACTTGGTAGTCTATAAGTAAAAAAATATATATAGATGCAATACAGTTCAATTAGTTAACATTAGTTAATGCATTATTTACAGTAACTAGCAATGAGCAGTACATGTGTTACAGTAATAATGTATTGCTTTGTTAACGTTAGTTAATAAAAATACAAATGTTCATTGTTAGTGTAAGATCACATCCAAGTACAAGTAATATAGCAGATACATCTTTTGGTTTCAATAATGTATTAGTAAATGTTAAAACTAACAATACCTAAGATTAATAAATGCTTTAGATATATTTTTTGTTGTAAATGTTAACTAGTTAAGCCATTAGCTAAAATAGGACACTTTGTGAGATATTTTGATGGTTCCCTACGTACGTTAAAATAAAGGTGCACATAACTGTCTGAATCACAACTATTATTGTTAACGTCCTACAAAACTTTGTAGTCGTTATCAGTTCAATTTTCAGTGTAGACTTAATCAACTACAGCATTTAGAAATACTACTGTACATAAAACTGCCAAAAGCTGCCAACCTGGTAAAAACAAAAATACATTAATCATTAAAACATCAAACCTGTTGTACTAATGAATGGTCCTAGAAGAATCAGAGTGCACTAAACTGATCTATTCTCCATTTAATTTGTAGGTTCAGGTGTTCCCTTTGTAGAAAAGGCTGGGGGTCTAAAAGAGTGCAGGTGCTGTTCAATTTCCATCTGGACTCAGCAAGCAGAGAGGGAACCATTAAAGTGCGACGCTTCAAACAGAAGTGCCGGAGATGCACCCAAGCTCAGTGGGAGGACCCAAACTTCCAGGTGGATAACATTGATGTGCTGATTGAGAGACTGATTAGAAATATCCGCAAGAAATGCTACAGAGAAGACCTGGGTGAAACAAACAGATCCTCAGTGTTCAATGGCAAAGTTAATGGGCCACATGAAACTGCTCACTGTGAAGCCTGTCATAAAGGAGTCTGTAGTCAGGCCAACTGAGATTGATTTCATTTATTGATCTAAATAGTGGCTAGTTTTTATTTATCATAATAAAATGTTTTTTTTACCAATGTTGTATCCAATGCAAACACAAATAAATCTTGAAGAAAAAAAAAGACGGGATATTTATTTTGAATAATACTCTAAAATAATAAATGTATTAAAAGGTGAATTGGGTGACTTTACTGCAACGGAATGTCACAAATGACAACTATCATTTTATTTTTCACTGAGTTATAGATATTATAATATGTGTGATGACCACAGACCAGAGTAGATCCTTTTACTCATGTGTACTGATCCTTGAAATGTCATTTGAGCTCAATACAGCCTGTACACAGTGAAACATGGTGCTACAGTACATAAGACAGGACACAACAAGCATTACAAAAACAAACTGTGCATAATTTAAATTATATTAAATAGACTAAAATGAAAGATAAACTAAAAGAGAAGAGCAGGAAAAAAAGAAGAAACAGAAAAAAATGAACATTTAAATGCTGACTTCACAAGACTACATGAAGTGCAATTATGTGTACCTGAGAAGAAAAAAGTAATGGTACAAGAGGGTCAGGGCACATTAGTGGGACAGCAGCATCCATGGTATACAAAATAGTTTTGTGTAATGTGCAAAGTCTATTTGTGCAAAGATTGCTTTAAAAATGGATGTTTGTGTGGGTGTAGTTATTGCCCATTGTAGTTACAGTTCAGGAGTCTGATGGCTTGGGGAAAACAACTGTCACACATTCTGGCCATGAGGGCATGTATAATTCTGTACCTGATGGCAGGAGGGCGAAGAGTTGGTGCAAGGGGTGTGTGGCGTCATCTGCAATACTGACAGCTTTGGAGATATAGTGTGTGGTATAAATATCAGTGATGGAGGGAAGAGAGACCTCAGTGATCTTCTCAGCTGTCCTCTCTATCCGCTGCAGGATCTTGCATTCCGAGATGGCGCAATTGACCCTTCACAAAGACTCGCCCCCCCTTCGCTACTGTTGCGACAAGCCATTGCGTTCTAATGCAACACATCAGTGAAAAATACATCACAGACCAAAGAGGAAACTGTCAACGTGCAGACAGGCAATACAGAGCAGGTTACTTTAGCCTGGCCACACACTAGACCATTTTCAAATCTTAACCGATTTTAAAACCATGGGTGGATATAATGAGAGTTTTAACCAATTATTAGCCTTATACTGTAATCCTCTGAATGTGCATACTAGACAATTCGACCAGACCACACACTTGTTGATTGTTCACAGTGGCACAAGATCTCACGGAGAGTCGTGAGATCAAACGTGACAAGAGAAGAAAAACAAATGGAGAACAAGCAACGGTGTCAGCTGGCTCTTCTGGCGTTCTGTTTCACAGTGAAAAATAAAGTATAAAAAAAGAATATGGGTGATGTATTCTGCTTTCGTGGCATTTTTGTGGCTATCAATTTTCAGCTATAGAAGCACGCAACATCCGGTGGGTGACACTTGTTTGCTCTCATTGGCTATCACGGGTATCACGTCAGAGGCAGCCTGATCAAGAGTGCTTTGAATATACAAGGTTCAAGCCTTGATGGGGGGATGTTCTGTCTCATTCGGGGGCAGTTAAATAATCGTAATGACACCACTCAATAGAGGATTTTATTGGACAAAAATTGTTTCCAATTGTTTTGAATTGGGCCACACACCCTGACCATTCAGGGGTGTAAATCACGCTCAAAATCTGCCTTAAAATCTTCTAAAGTGTAGCCAGCCTTTGGTATGAAAATAAGTCTGAGAGTTGAAATTGTGTCATTATTAAGAAATTCAAACAATAAATACCATTTTGTGGCTTTTTAATGTGTCATGTGAACCGACCATCTTTTCCTCTTAACTAGTTATAGCATGAAATAAACATGAATGAACATTAGAAGGTATCCTGTTTCAGTCGTGGAAAGACATCAATACACATCATTCTTTCAAATTCAAAGCCAACGACGTTAATCTACTCTCCTCTGTCTGGTTTGTTTTTCAGACTAAAATGGCACATTCGGTGTTATGATTGGTCAGATCGCCTGCCAATCAAACTCCCTGTTAAGGGTGAATTCCTGAACCAGACAGTGACGCAGCTGCTCAGGATGCTCTCGATAGTCCCTCTGTAAAATGTGGGGCCTCATTTAAAAAGTGAACGTATGCTTAAATCAACGCCAGCGCTCATATTTCTAAAAACGGTCTTTGACACGGAAAAGTGCTTAACGTCACGTCAGGGTCTGAGCACTTTTTCTTGTCGGAGTACTGCAGGTTTTTGGAAATGTTAGCTGTTCTTGTAGCTCGCTGTTCACTGTATATTCATTTTGCATATCATATTGTTCAGTAGGTGGAGGTAAAACAATAACAACTGCATTGATTTATTGATCAATAACTCATTCAAGGTCCTGGGGGGCCAGTGATCTGCATAGTTTACTTCCAACCTTTATCTAGCACACCTGCACATCATTTTTGAATAGTCCTGAATACATCGATTAGCTTGGTCAGGTGGGTTTAATTAGGGTTGGAACTAAACTCTGCAGGACACTGGCCCTCCAGGAGCCGGGTTGAAGAGCCCTTCTATAAGGTAATATAGATTCTAAGTGTTTAGAGATATTTTGTTTACTGCAGAGGGTGTGCCTCAATCTACCTTTTTTATGTAACAGTCTTATGACCTGTCTTTAAGATAAAAAAAATAATAATAATCAGATGACTAACTTGTAAGACTAGTCTAAGCAGTTTATGTAACCAGGAAGTCAAGGAAGTTCTTAAATTAATTATCTGTATATTTACAATAAAACAATAAATACCATTCATGTGTATAAATTAATATGATGATTATTGGTCATAAGTCCATATTCTGCCATATTCCTTATTCATCATCTCTACTACTTTAAAAAGCAGTGTTCACTTTTGTTTTGTAGAAAACAGATACATACTTTCAGTTTTGTTTCTGTTGTTTGAGACATAGCTACAGTATAAATATCCAGTGGTTAAAAACAAGGCAGAGCGTCATTCCTATGAGATCTCTGTGAGAAAACAGACATGGCATCGCTGTGGAACAGGTCTTTACAGAAGAAAGCAAGTGATCTTTTTGGCGACACCTGGAACATTGAAACTGATCAGACTATCGTGGAAAACAATCAAGATCTTAATTGGCACCAGTACATTTCTGGTTCCTTTGCAGAGTAAGAGCACAACTTTACCACAGTAAAATATATTAAACAGTCTTTTTTTTACTGTATTAAGATTTATGCATTAATCATTGTTAACGTTAGTTAATGCAAATACAACTGTTCATTATTAGTTCATGTTAGCTCAGGTTTGTTAATTAGTATTAACAGATACAGCTTTTGATTTTTAAAATGATTAGTGAATGTAGATCATGTCAACTAATGTAGTTAACTAGTGTTAACAAATGGTACATTATTGTAAAGTGTTACAATATACGGTAACACTTTAGAATACTGTTCCATCATTAATGAATAACTACACAAGAACACATGAGTAACACAATATTAGCACTCTAGTAGCTATTACTAACTAACAAGAAACTCTGATTAATGAATTAGTAAGTAATAGTGCTTAGTTGAATGTGGTAGTTTACCAGTAGCTAATCAGTAACTATTATTTTTTCATACCTCCCTAAGAACTACTGTATACAGGTTCATAATTAATATTAATAATACATAATGTATAATTCATTCTAAAGTAAAGGTCACTTGTAATGACTCAAATATTACCAAATTCTTCTAAAGGAATTACTAATTATTTGTATCAGTATTCTAAAGTGAAGATCATGATAACTCCCTAGTAACGACTGAAATCAATGTAAGCTTTTGAGAGTGTTGTGAAGCATTGAATAGTAATTATTCAGATATTACTACATCCTTCTTGAAGGAATTACACATTTTTGGATCAGTATTCTAAAGTGAAGATTTTTGTAAGGTTTTGGTTAGTAATTCATTTTGCTAACACTTAAATCATTACTAGTCGTGATCTTCACTTTAGAATACTGATCCAAATAATTAGTAGTTTGTTCAGAAGGATGTAGTAACACTTGAGTCTGAAAGCGTGTCTGATTAAAACACTGGAAGGAACACCAGTCCTTTGCTCTCTTTTTATTCCACTGAAGTGAATAATCACAAATCTTAACAGCTGACATGACATGCAGTTCACAAATTCATGTGGAACAGGACTACCATGACGGACATGGTCAGGATGTGCAGGGTAAACAGGATGGTTTTAGGTCACTACAAACAATACATATAAAAAAAGAACAAATCAAACTCATACAAACAACTCATTAATACATCAATATTTTACTCAATCCAAATAAGTATTAAATATCTAAATTCAAATAAACAAATTCAAACTATACAATTGACAAACAAACTTACGTAACGCATCCTAAGGAAAGGACTCAAATTACATGGTTGGGTGCCCATTCAAACAACCACACCTCACCAATGCAAAAAAGGGGACAAAAGGAAGGAAGTGAGGTCTATTTATAGACCTTAACCAAGGGAACATGGGTGATGTAGTGCACCATATATGGAGGGAATATATTGTGGGAAATGTAGTGCAAAGTAAATAATAGAAATATAAAAAATAAAAGGAAACAAATGAATCACAACAACCTGTATACAGTAGTTCTTAGTAGTTCTCCAGGATGTATATAAAAATAGTAGTTATTGATTAGCTAATAGTGAACTACCAGTTTCAACTGAGCACTATTACTTACTAAATCACTTATCATAGTTTCTTGTTAGGTCATAGTAGTTACTTCAATGTTAATAGTGCATTAGTGACTTGTTCCTGTGTAGTTATTCATTAACAAAGGATCAGTATTCTAAAGTGTTACCCTATATACTTATTTTTAAACAGACAATTTAGTTAAGCCATCAACTAAAACAGGATACTTATTGAATTTTTATGACATATTTTGATAAAATGAAGTTTAAGGAAGTACAGTATCCAGAAATCTACACATAAACACATAAACCTCACAACTATTTTATTACAGTTAAACTGCTGCTACAGTGTAAAAATGTTATCAGATAAAACTTAAAATTACATAAATGAAATACTACATAAAGTTGCCAAATACCACCAACCAATATAAATAATAATAATAACAATAAATTATTTAATCATTAAATCATCATACATAGTAATGACTGGACCTGGAAGTATCAGTAGATGCATAAACTGATTTATTTTCCATTTTGATTGTAGTTTCAGGTGTTCTCTTTGTAGAAGAACCTGGGGGTCTAGTAGAGTGCAGGTGGTGTTTCATTTCCACCTGAACAGAGAAAGCAGACAAGGAACCATTAAACTGCGATGCTACAAACAGGAGTGTAGGACGTGCAATGAAGCTCAGTGGGAGGAGCCAAACTTCCCAGTGGAAAACACTGATGTGCTGGTTGAGAAACTAGTTAAAAATATCCGCAAGAAATGCTATGGAGAAGACCTGGGTGAAGCAAACAGATCCTCAGTGTTCGATGGAAGATTTGATGGGCCACACGAAAGTGCTCACTGTGAAGCCTGTCAGCTTGGCATCTGCAGTCAAGCCAACTAAGATTGATTTCATTGCTCAAATCTTCTAAGTTATTCTGTATTATTGAAAACATTTGTAATATTCGCTAAAATGAAAAACTTGTTACTGCCCAAGATTAATCTTATTGGTTGACTTCTACTCTTTGTTAATCGATTATTCTGTTTTAATCTTTCACTGAAACCACTGCAGCCCTGCTTAATGTAAAACAGCACGCTACCACAGAAACCACCATATTTTTATTGTGGGTTTTACATCACATATATTGTGCTTTGCATGTTGTTGCTTCTGTATTCTGGGATTATGAAATAAATGGAAATGTTGTGGTCAAATGTCTCTTTTGGTTTTAGTTTGTCTAAGCAAATCAGTTTTTGTATATAGTTTGCCTGAGTGTCCATTTCAGTCCTCACATAGATCATGAAGCTGTGAGGAAAAAAACCTAATATATATTTTATAGCATCTTTAATGTTACCTGCCTTCTCATTCTTCAGGTGATGGCTTTAGTTTTGTTCTCAGGACCACAGGTAAGACATAGTCATGAAATAGTAATGCAATAGTTTATAGCATTGTTTAGTGTTTTATTAAAGTGTATAATATTGCAG
This sequence comes from Barbus barbus, assembly GCF_936440315.1. Taxonomy (NCBI): domain Eukaryota; kingdom Metazoa; phylum Chordata; class Actinopteri; order Cypriniformes; family Cyprinidae; genus Barbus; species Barbus barbus. Next base: position 26,455,913 of record NC_136737.1, on the reverse strand, counting down.
TGTCTGTTAAAACCATTATCACAGGCTGCTGGATTCACAGCTAATCTTCCACATGTCCAGTTCGTTATCTGCTGTCTCATCATGCAGTGTAAGAAAAAAATTAGATTTCAAATTTATATACTCTATGTAAGAACCAAAAACCCACAGTAGTTTGTATATAATTAGATTCATGACTCTTAATGTTTTTATTTATATTAATGTAGTAAACATTCGTGATTTACATTATTAACATTTGCAACTTTACAAATAATGTAAATTATAATTAATATACATATTTGTATTAATAGTTTTGTAATCATTGATGTTTTACGTTATTAATTATGTTTACAATATATATAATTAACATATAAATAACATGTTTTTTTAATTGTTATTTATATGTTATAAAAAACACTAAAAATAGTGTTTCAACATGTTAAGGTTTCCTTTAACCCAGAATGTGACAATACAACAGACAAAACTTTTAATATTTAATTTGCCATTTTATTCTTCCAGCTCTACTGATGAAATCTGCAGAGACCATCAACTGCTCCGAACCCACTACAGATGGTCTCATAACAGCCCTGAAGGAAAACATCTTCGGCAAAACTGAAATAAGGCCAGTTATTCACCTGAAAACTCCCACCAACATCAGTGTGAGCTTCACTTTGTATGGGATTTTAGATGTGGTAAGTTCTAATCAATCCAACAATTCTCAATTATGGCCACACTAAATCAGTATTCATTGCTTTAGAAACTGTGCTCAACCATTTGCAACCAATCTTGCATTCCATATACATATATAAAGGGTCTTTAAATAATTCAGTTTGAAATTACATTTTATAAAACAATGGATTAAAAACATATATTTTGCTGCTACTACATGTACTGTAATACTTAAGATTGTATAATTTCACGACTTCAAGTAAATTTGCACACCCACCATACTGGCAACTGGTTTATGAATAGCAATTGCTTATTGTAATAGTGACAAAATCAAGTCAGTTTTTTTATTTCTTTCAGGATGAAAAAGCACAGAAACTTAACACATTCATTTGGGTGAATCTGGTAAGTCATACTGCAACTGCAACAATAGCTCTTATTTTATTAACTGATAAAGTAATGAAACTGATTCATTTTAACTTAAAAATGAGAACAGTACAAAAGTGTGAAAAGGTGTAATGTGCAGGAGGCTCAGAGATGATGTAAGAGCAGGATCCAATTGCAGCTAGAGATTTAGTAGCGAAGATAACAAAAGTACAGACATCCAAAAACACCAAGAACACAAAGAGCTCGAACACAAAATCTTCCATAGAAAGGACAAGACTTATCAAAGAAAACAAGAACAGTGGGGCTTACATGGGCTATTCAGATAAAAAGGCACACCTGGGGAGTATATCAAGTGTAACCAATCACAATAAAGACTACAAAATAACTACAGAACAAGGCACAGGAAACAGGAACAGAACAGGGTAAACTACAAACTAAAAGAATATAAAACAAGAGCACAGAGAACAGACAAAACATTACATAATTCCCCACTGAAGGACAACAACAAAAAGTCCACAAGGGTGGAGGAGCAGAGGTGGACCAGGGGGAGCAATGGGAACAATGGTGGAGCGGGAAGCCAAGGCAGAGCTGGCAGAGGAAAACTATCATGACAGAGAAGACAGATCCATGAACCACCACAGTGAGGCAGTGGAGCTTGGAACCACTACAGTGGAACAGACAACCACTGGGGAGCCAGCACAGCAAGAGACTACAGTGGAGCCGGTAAAGCTGAAGAACACCACAGAAGAGATGGAAATCACTATGGTGGAGCCAGCCAAGATAGCATTATAATGTCAGCCCAGCTCTGGCCCACATCTGGCACGTGGAATGATGATCTGACCCACATGTAGTGTGGAATGATGGCACTTGGGCGGACCGCTCCTGTTCTGGGCCAAAAGCGGGCCATAGCAACGCCACATGTCAGCCAAGAGCAAAGAAATAAGCCACACTGAACCTTATCTGAGCCATGAATCTTCATATATTGTTTATGGAGTCCTCAGATCTTGACTAAGCTTGTTAACAAGCTAAATCACTGAAGGAAAGAAGACAAAAAGAGACAAACAGAAACTCAAGAACTACAACTGACTTAAGCCACAGCCTTGGATGAATTCAGCTGAAGATAAAAGACATTAAATTTTACAAAATCTAACATTTGTTTCATTTGATGTCACCATAATGGTGACTGGTGTTTCCATTAGCTGGGCTCTTAACTCTGGTTGTTAGTTGTTGTTTTTCGTTGATTGCTATGACAGTGTGTTTGACACATTTGCAGTACATGATGTTTGATGTGGTTTCTAGTGATGGGTCGTTCTTGAACGATTTGTTCATTTTGAACGAATCTTTAATGTGACTCGGGAAGAACGAGTCGTCTCGGGGAGTGATTCGTTCAGTCACGCATGCGAATTGCACAACATTCTATGGGTCCTGTACTGGAATTAGTTCACCTCCCGAATCTTCGGGTTTGAGTCGTTCGTTCATCACGTGACAGCCCCATACGCTTAACCAATGCAGCCTGAGCCAGAAAGAGAATTGATTAGTTCACCTCTCGAGTCTCGGGTTTGAGTCTTTCGTTCATCACGTGACAGCCCCATACGCTTAACCAATGCAGCCTGAGCCAGAAAGAGAATTGATTAGTTCACCTCTCGAGTCTCGGGTTTGAGTCTTTCGTTCATCACGTGACAGCCCCATACACTTAACCAATGCAGCCTGAGCCAGAAAGAGAATTGATTAGTTCACCTCTCGAGTCTCGGGTTTGAGTCGTTCGTTCATCACGTGACAGCCCCATACGCTTAACCAATGCAGCCTGAGCCGGAAAGAGAATTGATTAGTTCACCTCTCGAGTCTCGGGTTTGAGTCGTTTGTTCTTTTGAATGAATGAATGAATGAATGAATGATGCATTTATATAGCGCTTTATTGTGTATTGCTGTACACCCAAAGCGCTTTACAATCATGTGGGGGGTCTCTCCTCAACCACCACCAGTGTGCAGCATCCACTTGGATGATGCGACGGCAGCCACAGTACAACGGCAGTACAGTTGTGCGCTCACCACACACCAGCTACAGGTGGAGAGGAGAGAGTCTTAGAGCCAATCAAGTGTATAGGGATTATTAGGAGGCCATGATAGACAAGGGCCAGTGGAGGGAATTTGGCCAGGACACCGGGGTTACACCCCTACTCTTTACGAGAAGTGCCATGGGATTTTTAATGACCACAGAGAGTCAGGACCTCGGTTTAACGTCTCATCCTTTTGTCACGTGACAGCCCCATACACTTAACCAATGCAGCCTGAGCCGGAAAGAGAATTGATTAGTTCATCTCCAGAGTCTATATATACAAAATAAATAGATTAACTAAAGTTAGAATTAAAGAAAACATTAAGACAATTCAGCTGCATAATTTATTCATGCTGTGATGCATGCTGGGAGTTTTGTACTATGGTACCCAGCATGCATTGCAGCGTTACACTTTTTACTGTCACCAATCTTGAGGTTCATGTGTTGATTTATGATTACTTTGTGTATTAGTTGTGTTTACTTTTTATATCTTTATCTTTAACTGGTTCTTTATTTGCTACTGCAAATGTATTTGATAAACACAGCAGCAAGCAAAAACACACTAATTATAACAAGAGTTAATAGTAGTAATAAGAGCCCAGCTAATGGAAACACTATGGTGACATCAAATTAAACAAACATTAGATTTAAACCCCTGTTAATTCTCAATAAGAATTTCTGTAGACCTCTAACAGAAATAAAGTCAGTCTGGTTAGTAATAAGTGAAGCTGGTGATGCTGTTTGTGGAGCTGTTTAATCCTCCTCTGCTGAGATCTTCAGAGATTTAATGTCTTTTATCTTCAGCTGAATTCATCTAAGGCTGTGGCAATTGTAGTTCTTGAGTTTCTGTTTGTCTCTTTTTTTCTGTTCTCTTCTTTCCTTCAGTGATTTAGCTTGTTAACAAACTTAGACAAGCTGAGAGGACTCGATAAATAATATATGAAGATTCGTGGCTCAGATAAGGTCCAGTGTGGTTTATTTCTTTGCTCTTGGCTGACATGTGGCATTGCTATGGCCCGCTTTTGGCCCAGGTCTGGCAAACAGAAGCGGTCCGCCCAAGTGCCATCATTCCACGCCACATGTGGGCCAAATCATCATTCCACATGTGCCGGATATGGGCCGGAGCTGGCCCGACAATATGTTTCTATCTGGGAGTAGAGCTGGAAACCATTGTGAGGCCAGCGGAGTGGGAAGTCAGGGTAGAGCTGGAGACCACTAGGGATCTGTAGGTCATGGCGGGTGCAGAGACAGGGAGCACAGGGGAGAGGGAGTTCAGGGGCTGCCTCTATGGCTGTGACAGGGAGCTCAGTGAGTTCAGGGACAGTTTAGTTTATTTTATTATTACCGAGCCAGGGAGCACAAAGATCATCAGACTTGGGACCACTAGGCTAGGGAGCACAGAAATCAATGGACTTGGGAGCACCGAGCCAAGGAGCACAGAGACCAATTGATTTTGGACCACCAGGCCAAGGAGCACAGAGACCATCAGACTTGGAACCACTAGGCCAAGGAGCACAGAGACCAATGGACTTGAGACCACCAGGCCAGGGAACACAGAGACCAGTGGTCTTGGGAGTGCTGAGTGGGAACTACTGGGATTCACGGGGGACAGTGAGCCATAGTCCATAGTGTAAGGAGAAAGACAAAGTCTTAAGGCCAAATCAACATATTGTTCAAAGTTGAAGTCACATATGCTTTTTGGCAGACATGGCTTGGCTGGCTCATCCGCACACAGAAGAAATATGTGTAGGCCTCGATGGTATAGTGACCTTGCCGGAGACCCAGTAGTAGATCTGTTGGATCCATGTTTACGGATTTACTGATAATGACATTTTGTGTTCTGTAGATTTGGAATATTGAAGGCTTGAGCTGGGATCCTGTTGAATGTGGAACAGACATAATTTCAATACCACGAAAACAACTGTGGAGGCCTGATGTTATCATCAGTGAATTGTGAGTTTAAACATATCTGTATTTCTGAATCTAGATTCCTAGATTTTTGGAAACCTTTTTTATTTAAAAAAATTCAACGCTTTGCATGTATACCAGAAAGATCATAACACCCATACCTCTTTTTACTTTGAAGCATTGATGAAAATAAAGTCCCAGACACATATTACCTCTACGTAGATTATACTGGTAAGGTAATAGACGATATTCCATTTCATGTCATCAGTTCTTGTAACCTGGACATCTATACCTTTCCATTTGATATTCAAAACTGCACATTCACCTTTAATTCATACCAGCACACTGGTAAGTTATCTTGACTCAAGAGTAAAATTTCTCTTATAACAGCTACCATGTGGTATGACCCCAATAACTCTCATTTTTTGGTCTTCTCTGTAGTGCTGGATGTTCAGTTGTCCTTTCATAGACCGGTAGAGGAAGCATTCAAAGATTCTCTTGAAGCGATAACAACTAAAGGAGAGTGGGAGCTGGTCGACATGCTTGCTGAAAAACCTATAATACCTCCCCAGGAAATGAATATCTCGCGGGACAAGCTTACTTACTATGTATTATTATTTTAACTTAATTAAAAACTTACATTTAAACTACACAATAATGTTAGTCAAGGTAAACATTCTATCATGGCAATTCATTACTATTTAAAATTTTGGTTAATTGCCAGCAAATTCGTATGACTCTTATTTGTATGTTTTCATACAATCTCCACTGAGTTAAGGTTTAGGGGTGGACCCTCATGATTAGTTTTTTTTTTTTTTCTGCAAATCAAATTGTAAGAATTCATACCAACTCAGAAAATTGTTGAATTGTTTTTAATTATATGCATTGCATTCTAATTGAAGTTGGTTAAATTACTTTTGTCCTTTATTAGATCGTCCTCAGGCGTCGAGCGACTCTGTACGTGGTGAACCTCCTGATTCCCAGCTGCTTCCTCATTACTGTAGATCTGTTCAGCTTTCTTCTGCCTCCCCAAAACGTAGATCGTTCTGCCTTCAAAATGACCCTTATTTTGGGTTACACTGTATTCCTGCTGCTAATGAACGACCTGCTGCCCGTCACTGGAAACTCCTTACCTCTTATAAGTTTGTATAGACGTCTCATTATAAATTAAAATTTGTGTCTTCTCTACTCCATACATCAACACTGTTAACTGTGTTGTTTTTTTAGGTATTAAAATATTTCTTGGTGTTGCAGTTTGAGTCAACTATAAGACATTATATACTTATATTACGTATTGAAATATTATACATTAAGAAAACATACATTACCTTAAAATATATACAGTATATTACAATTAATTAATGAAGCAGTATATCCATGTTTTTCCAGATGCTTTTTTCTCCCTCTGCTTGGCTCTGATGGTGGCCAGTCTTCTGGAGACAATTGTCATCATAAATATCCAGTGTGGCTCCACTCACTATGGACCTTTACCTCACTGGGCCAAGGTGCTTTTCCTCAACCATGTCGCCAAACTTTTTCGTTTAAGCAAGAAGCCCAGTGAACAAAACTGTGATCCAGAAGGTGAATCTTGTCATGCGCTCCTTGTCAGGATCCATATTATGGAAGCTTATTTCCATCACATAAAAAAAAAATATCCTTTTTCCAATTCTGAGTTTTTAAAGTTAATTCGGAATATAAACTCAATTCCGATGTAAAACAGAAATTGTGACTTTTTAATCTTACTTTTTCGCATTTTCAAGTTTATAAGTCCACTATTTGGACTATATAGGCTATATCTCACAATTGCAAGTTAACATCTTGCCAGTTGGATTTTTTTTCTCAGAATTATAATTTTATCTCACAGTTCTGAACTGAGAAAATTAATGAATTGTGAGATATAAACTCAAGATTGCAAGTGAAAAAGTCAGAACAGTGAGATGAAAATTCGCAATAACATTTGTTTTTCATTCTGTGGCAGAAATAAGCTTCTATACCTGATCTATCTGTTGTGGTTTTGCGATAATGAATCACTGACTGTATATTATCTTGCTTAATTGAATGTGAAATAATGTGAATTTGAAAAAACAACCAAGCAACTAGACCAGTGGTCTCAAACTCAATTCCTGGAGGGCCACAGCTCTGCAGAATTTAGTTCCAACCAGCTCCAGATCACACCTGTTTGGAAGTTTCTAGTAATCCTGAAGACGTCGATTATCTGGATTAGGTGTGTTTGATTAGGGTTGGAGCTCAACTGTGCAGAGCTGTGGCCCTCCATGAGTTTGAGACCAATGAACTAGACGCATACTGCAACAAAACTAAAATGGAAGATATCAACAGCTGTGTTTCTAAAGCCCGAGACGCACTGCATGATTTTCAGCTGTCCCAGACGAAAGACTGGCATCGTGAAACAATCGTGGCGAATCAGAAATCGTAAATTTGAAAATCGTGCAGTGAGTCTCAGGCTTAAGAAAACATCAACAGTGTTTCCATGAATAACTGAATTCCACGACTGGCCAATCAGAATTAAATATTCAGAGTGCTTGTATACCAGAATACATTTATTTCAACAACTTCTCTTGTGCCAGTAGAGCACAGAACTGATACCAGACGCTGTGATCCTGCAGTTGAAAACCCTCTGAGCGAAGCGGCATTTAAAACACCTGCTCTTCTGGAACTGAAGAAAATAAGCCACGAGTTACTATTCGTCCGTCAGCAGGTTGATAAACATTTGAAAACTGATGAGAGCCCAGATGAGTGGATGCTTTTGGGTCAAGTTATTGACCGCTTGCTTTTGTGCCTGTATATTGTATTTCTTTCAGTTAGTTTCATCACTATTTTAGCCTTCTGGTTGTACTGGTATAATAAAAATGCATCTTTAATATAAATAAACAAAAAAAAAACTATATAGGAATGAGTGCTGATGAGTACAGTACACTGAAAGAATGTTTTAGTCAGTTCAACTTACTAACATCTACAATAACTGGTTTTGTTTAAATGAAATAAATGATTTAAGGTTACTGATTATAACTGAATTCAACCAACCTGAAAAAACAAGTTTTACTGAAGCATAACTGTTAGTAGATGTAACTTGATTTCTCCAGTTACATCAAATTACTTAAGTGAAGATGTTGATGTTTTATTGACAATTATAAAGTCACCACTGTGAAGATAAGTGTTTGTTTTAGTTGGGCTCTTGATCCTTGACTTTTTAGCTTTAGTTTTATCGGGTTGCTTTAAATGTGCATTTCTAAAATACATTTGATGCAGCTGAAATTGCTTGCTTTTATTAGTTTCACATTTTGAAGTGTTGTACTGCTTTCAGATTTTGTAAGTTTTTAAATCATTACGCAGAAATTTTTGGGCTAAGGTCACATAGACTCACAGACATCATGGATCTGTGTATGAAGCTCAACAATGGTGACAGTCAACTCTGAACAGCACAAAACAAGCTACTAAAGTCACAAAAAAGGTTTGCATTGATTGTCACCATTGTTCAGATTCATGAGCTCATTCTTCACGATATCTGACTATCATAACATCACGAGACTAACAGCTAACATTCTCAGACATCAGGGTCCTGATATGATTTGTGAATCTGACCACTACACTCAGTCATCATCAATAAGTAATTAAGGTCATCTGATTACAGTTTCTCTCACAACTGTTGAAATAACAAATGTGCTTCAGAAGCACACAGTTGCAGCAGTCAGAGAAAACGAATGTTAAATATTCAAGGATCAAGAGCCCAGTTAAAGCAAACACTTATCTCCACAGTGGTGACATCTTGATTATTTTCAATAAAACATCAACATCTAAACCTCAGTTCTCAATTCTCAATAAGAAGTTTAATATGAAAGAAATAAATTTAGACTGCATTGTAATAAGTGAGAAAGAGATCTGTTAGTGTTTAATGTTTTCTTGCTGCCAGTCATGTGACATTTTAGTTATATTTTTAAGTATTTTTTTGTTTTGTTTTTTTATAGTGGTTACCATTGTGCTGAAGAGTAGCGCTGTCCATTGTAATTTTCACATTGCTGCAACTTAAAAAAAACAACAACTAATTGAACCAAAATTCACTAATCAGTATGGAGCAGGTGTGTGTGTGTTTTGAATGTGTTAATTTTTAGTTTGATTGGAAATTGTTTGTTGGGTCAATGTAATGGATTCAAATTGATGTAACATCTTCTTGTTTTGTATTACATAATCTTGGTTGCACTAGGTTACAACAACAAAACTAGAATTGTATGTAATATCAGATATAAATACCTCCTTAAAGAAACGACTGCAGAGGTTCACTTTTTGCAGTGTATATGACTACTGAACCTATATTGCTATTTATTAATGGAATGTAATACTGCTGTATGGCTAATAGTTAATATTTTCTGCAAAATTTCTTTACTTTTTGTATTTGTTTTTTGTCTCTACTTTCTGTGTTTATTACACTGCTAATTAATTATCATAAATTTCTAGTCCTATCAGAGCTGTGGCCTAGCGGTTCAATAACCGCTAGGCCGTTCAATAAATGTTCAACAATATTGAGCTGTTGGAAATAAAAATGTCACAAATGTAATTCTGTAATGTTTAAATCCTTTTTAACTTAATGAAATGCTATAATATGTGTTAAATAGACTAAAAATGTTTTTTGGGATTAAAAAAATGATTTTACTGCCGCTTATCTGTCACTATGTAGTTTTATTTTTTCCTTCATAAAGAAAAAATCATATGTGTGGAAATAATCTATTTCAGTCAGAAAGAACAAAATGTAGGAAAATGAAAAGCTGTTTCAGAGTTGGAGAAAAATATTTAAAAGAAACTTTTAATTTTGTATTTTATAATTCATTATTTAATAGTTTATACTTTAATAATTTAAACTTTATGATTATGCACAATAAGGATATGACCAAAAATTACGAATGCAAATAGGGTCCGTTAATTTCATGTTGACATTATCTGCACTTGTTTTCCAGTAGGTGGGGATGAAAATTAACTTTCTTTTTCATTTCTGTGATTCCTACTATCACAGACTTGATCAGTTGTGACAGATGCAGTGACATGATAATGGACACATTATGACAGATAAGTGTCTTGTGATGGTTTTCATGCAATTTCAATCAGCTAATACTGGATGAGGTATTAGCTTAAATATCAGGAGGTTCTCATACTAATTGTGTGTACATGTACAGTTAAAATCACATATTTATACTATAATTTATTCTGCTATAGTCCACTATCTCTCTTAATTTGACCTTTGGAAGCTTGCCTTTGGAAATCAAAACAGATAGCGTATGCACTAGGTTCGGTTTTGTTTCTTATGACTTGAAAGTTAAAAATAGACTTTTGAGTCACTACCAAGACTCAACATGAGTGATTTTGCATTTGAGTCATTTTTGAAAGTAGAATCAAAACAGGTTCAATCATATTTGAAATGTACAGTATGTTCTATCGAGACTGTTCATTTTGTTGTGTTTGCACATTTCATTTCAAATTGCTATAATAATACTCAATTTTATTACATGAAGAGAATTTTTATAGATAAAATCAGAACTGGAATTTTATATTTGTATCTTTATCATACTAACACTTAAACTTTTTAGTTATGTTATCAGGATTTGGTTAACAATATCTGAAGATGAACATTTCATTCGTCAGCTACCACAAACTAATCAGTGTGAATAAGGTTTATGAAATGTCAAGGAAGCCATGCTAACTGTAAAACTAAGATGGTTTTATTAGTTATTACTGATTTGTGTTGTTTATTGTTTCATTAAAATTTGTAAATATATTCTTAATCCTTACCAGTTATTCATTTTGCTCTTCAAATGGAAAACACAGAAACCACCATATTTGTAATGTGGGGTTTACACCACATTTTTTTTTTTTGCTTTGCATGTTGTTGGCTTCTCAGACTATGGGACAGACAAATATCTAGGCAAATCAGTTTTGATATATAGTTTGTCACTCTATTTTAATCCTTGCAGACAACATGGAACTGCAGATTTAATAATATTTTTAAAGATATTTTGTAAGATTTTGCCAACTGTTTTTACATTCTTAAGAAGATGATGGCTGTAGCTTTGCTCTCACGACCACAGGTAAGATATAACGTTAAAATAGTACGTTTCTGATATTATTCTAAATGTTTATTTTCAACACTGTCTACTGCATGCAAATTGTTGAATAAAATATTAATACAATAATTATGAATAATACGCTATTATTTGTCTTCTATACATTATGGTGTTATTATATATGCAATGAACTGTTTTTAATATGTAATCGCTTCCAGGAACAGTTTACACATTTAGTTGTTTCTTATTTTAACTCGTTATGTAATACAGATACTGTAGTGTAAAATGTCACTCAGTCCAAATGTCCATTACTAAACATAAAATATTCACAAGTCTTTGAAATTTTTGTATTGAAAATAAATACCTTTTCTAATAAACTAATAAATTTCTCTTTTCACATTTAATAACAGTAAACATTCTATAATGACAAATGTAAAATGACATATAAGCTAAAAAAGCATCTGTTGTCAGAGGTTTAGAGATTCACTATTAACTGTTGTTATTTATGTGTTTATTACATGTGGTGAAAGAAAATACTTGATAATTCAACAAATAACTTATTTATTCTTCATTATAGGCTGCTGGATTCATAGCTGTTATTTCACAGTTCCAGCTCATTATCTACTGTATCCTTTTTCAATGTAAGATCAAACTAAAATTTAATTAAGAATACAAGTTTATCACTTAGTTAATTCTTTTAATTGATAAAGTAAGTCATGTAATATTCAAATTTGACATAGTTGTTTGTGTAGATTTTAATACTGTTTTAAAAATACTTATCATAAATAAAGTTGAAGGAATGGCAGAGTTTTTTAAAAGGTTTTTTTTTTCTTTTCTTTTTCGGTTCAGTAAATAATGAATGTTAAGTGATAAATGCTCATGATTTCTACATTATTCAGTTGCTAGTCTAAAATGGTATAACATGTCTACTTTTTTCAAATTTAGACGACATTTTAAAACATTTATTTCTCATTTTTCATTCAAAGCTGTTTATTTAATGTATTAATTTATTCTTGCAGCTCTGTTAATGAAATCTGTAGGGACTATCAACTGCTCTGAACCCACTTCAGATGCTCTTTTAGCTGCCCTGAAGGACAGCATCTTGGATAAAACTGATGTGAGGCCAGTTTATTACCAGAAAACTCCCACCAACATCAGTTTGAGCTTCACTCTGTATGGCATTTTAGGTGTGGTAAGTTTAATTAATATCAGTGACAAACAAACGTGGAAATTAGCACAAAACGGTAAGCCACATATTCTAGAATTAGTGTCAAGAGTCTAAAAAGGCGAGACAGCCAGAAATACGATCAGACATTGTTGAGTTGTCTTGCTGGAATGATAAATGGAGCTGCATATAATTTGCATAGCAGTAATTGGAGAGGCTCTGTGGTTGCGTATTTCAAAAAGTGGAAGGGGCCAAGCACCGAACCCTGGGGTTTTAAAATGTATTCATTAATATTTATTTAGATTTTTTTTAAAAATGGACTGTTTGAAGTTTTTCATTTAAATGCAAGTTTCTTTCTTTTTGTTTGTTTGTTTGTTTGTTTGTTTGTTTTTATTTTGAAGTCAAATTGAATTGGTTTGGCAATGATACTCCATAATTCATTATAAGACACACATTCGTAAGCAGGTCTTCAGGCAATTGAGCGATAAAATGTTGTATGTTCTCAATCTTTTTCTTTCAGGATGAAAAAGCTCAAATATTTGATTCATTCATTTGGGTGTATTTGGTAAGTCCTTCTGTACCTGTCTTTAGGCTTCTGTGAAAGTGGTGCAATTTCCTGCTTTTTCATGCAACTTTATTTTGTTTGTTTGTAGTTTTGGAATATTGAAGGCTTGAACTGGGATCCTGTTGAATGTGGAACAGATAGAATCTCATTGCCAAGAAAAGAACTGTGGATGCCTGATGTTGTGATTAATGAATTGTGAGTTCAAACATATCAAGCTATTATATTTTATGCTGAACACTGCAAATAAATCTGAAATCTGTCTCCTGTACATTTAGTACATTTTAGTACATTTGAGACGGACTCAAAATATGATGGACAATAGAAGAAATGCTCTGTAACATTTCAACATTAATTGTTCCTAATCTTTTGTTCCCTGTCGATACTTCACTCGTACTGCGTCGCTAGACACTATGGGGAAAACTCCTTTTTCTCCGAGGACTGAAGACTTTTTCAATCACGCAGTGTGACTGCATGGCCATTGGTTCGTGCAGTAACTAAAAACAAACCAATGGCTCGTCAGCGGCACTGCACGAGCCTATGGTGGCAAAGCCCACCAGAGCCCGCCAAAAGGGGCGGGGTCATCTGGCTATATAAGCGGGCGCTTCGCCATAGGAAAACAGATCAATTCTCCTTCAGCGATGACGATCATCCCTTCGCTGACACTCAAGACTGAAAGATTTTCTGAAAGAGCAAATTTCAAGCGACGTTGTTGCAAATGTCGCACTGCAAGTGTGGTTCGCACAGGGAATTCTGCACGATGCAGAAGGGCGGTGAGCGCTTCACCTCTGTGGGCAACGCCCACACAGGCTGCACGTTCACTGAGACAGAATGCTCACTCGAGTATGAGTCTCGCTCTTCTCCACTCGCTGGCCTTCTAGTAAGGCAGCTCCGCTCTTCCGTTTCTCCTCTCTCAGCAAGCTCGGAGAATGAAACGATAGAGCTAAGGGGCTAAGTAACCGGTTTTGAGTGATCTCACGCCGGCTCAAGAGCCCGCGTGCGTGCTCACTCTTACCACAGCGCTCTGATCCGCCAGTGTTTTTACACGTGAGAATCACCGCCCCTCGTTACATGAGCGGCTATATCCTCTTGGGCGGACCGGAGTAGAAAGCTATCTTTGACAGATGTGTGTGTGAGTCGCTGAAGCTGCTCCCTCACAAACAGACTGCTTTCGCCGAAAGCCGCCCCTGATTCGCTCGCTATAAGGCGCCCACCGCCTTCCCCGCTTTCATGTTCCTCTTCTCCCAGACACCTCGGAGGAAGGAACACTTAACTCGCGGAGCCGAGCGATCAGGCTTGAGTGATTGCATGCCGGTTTATCTCGTGTGTTCACTTTAATCTGCTAGAGTGTGTTAACACGTGAGGATCAGCGCTCCTCATCGCATTGAGTGGCACAATCCTTTTATACAGATCTTACAATACTGCGCTGGTTGGCCCCGCCTTCCCCGCTTCACTCTCAGGAAACTGAGAGATCGCGTGGCTGAGTGGGCTGGCCCGAGTGATTTTTGCGCGCTGGCATAGCCCCGCGTGTTTCACTCTGCACACAGCGCTTTGATCTGCCGGTGTGTTTGCACTAAGGATTAGCGCCTCTCGCAGCTCTTTGATCTGCTAGCGCTATTTTCACTATTAAGCTGAAGTAAGTAATTAAGTAATTTTCTCTTTCCCATCCTCGATCTCAGACATCTGAACCGCGCCCTCATGAGATGGCCGTTCAGAATGACTACACTGAAGCAGATCCTCTCACAAATTCGCCCAGAGGACTGGTTCTTTTGGCTGGATCTGAAAGACGCTTACTTTCACATCCAGATAGCCCCCCCCCCCCCCCCCCCCCCCCCCGTCACAGACGATTCTTGAGATTCGAGGGAGTGGCTTATCAATACATGGTCCTGCCCTTTGGGCTGACTCTAGCTCCCCGCACTTTTACGAAGTGCATAGATGCTGCTCCTCCCTTCTGAGACAGATGGGAATCCGTGTCCTGAATTACCTCAACGGCTGGCTCATTCTAGCGCAGTCGAAGGCAGAGCTGGTAGCCCACAGGTCCCTCCTCCTCAGTCACTTGGACCTGGGACTCAGGATCAATTTGGCCAGGAGCTCCCTGTCCCCCAGCCAACGAACTTCGTTCCTGGGGACAGTTTTCATCTCAGCCCGCATGACGGCGAAAGTCTCGCCAGATCGTGTTCTGGCCACACGGCAGAACATGACGGTGGTGTCATGCATAAATCACCAGGGCGGGCTCACCTCGAAACGCCTTTTCGAGATGGCAGAGCACCACTTAGTATGGGCACATCTCAACCTGCGTTCACTGAGATCAGCTCATGTGCCCGGCGTGCTGAACCAAGGAGCAGATATGCTCTCTCAGAACAACGTCCCCTCAGAGGAGTGGATGCTCCACCCACAGACGGTTCAAGAAATCTGGCAAATCTTTGGCAGGGCAGAGGTCGACCTCTTCGCCTCCAAAGACAACTCTCACTGCCAAATTTACTTTTCGAAGACCGAGGACGCATTGGCCCACGAATGGCCCAACCTCCTTCTATATGCTTTTCTCCCGATTGCTCTGATTCCTCAAGTAAGCAGGCGAATCAGGGAATTCAGGCACAGAGTGCTTCTATTGGCCCCACTCTGGAAGAACCAGCATTGGATCCCGTAGTTATCTCAGTTGCTAATAGCGGCTCCATGGCCCATTCCCCTGAGACGAGACCTCCTCTCTCAGGCAAACAGAACGATCTGGCACCCCCAGCTGAGGTGTGGGACCTGCATCTATGGGCACTCGATGGGACTCAATAGATCTCCCCGAGAATGTCCTGAATAACATTAAACAGGCTAGAGCCCCGTCCACGAGACGCCTCTATGCCCTTAAGTGGTCGATTTTCTCCGCCTGGTGTCAAGCCCGCGGTGAGGACCCGACAACATGTGACATATCAGTGATATTGTCATATCTACAAGAGCTGTTGGATAAGGGCCGCGCCCCTTCCAC
The DNA here is from genome assembly GCF_936440315.1 of Barbus barbus. NCBI lineage: Eukaryota > Metazoa > Chordata > Actinopteri > Cypriniformes > Cyprinidae > Barbus > Barbus barbus. The sequence continues at coordinate 26,440,151 of NC_136737.1, read as the reverse complement.
GCTAAGTCTACGTGGCAGCTATAGTAGGTTCTCACGCTCCTATAGCCGGACAGTCGGTGGGCCGGAACAACCTGGTTGTCCATTTCCTGAGAGTTTCTAGGAGGCTCCATCTGCCCTGACCCCTCACAGTCCCTGCATGGGACCTGCCCACGGTCCCGAGAGCCCTTAAGGGCCCTCCTTTTGAGCCACTACAATCTGCAAGCTTAAAAACACTGTCGCTCAAGACCGCTCTGCTACTAGCGCTAGCATCGGTGAAGCGAGTAGGTGACTTGCAGGCTCTCTCTGTAAACCCTGCCTGTCTTGAGTTTGGGCCTAACGACTCTAAGGTCGTCCTAAAGCCAAGACACGGCTATGTCCCTAAGGCGCTCTACACTCCGTTTAGGGCCCAGGTTATTACGCTTTCTGCACTCCCCTCTTCTGAGGAGTACCGAGAGTTCAACCTTCTCTGCCCGGTCAGGGCATTGAAAATTACATTGAGCGTTCCGCGCCCTTTAGGCAGACGGAACAACTCTTTGTCTGCTTTGGCGGCCGCACCAAGGGGTCTCCGGTCACAAAGCACAGGATATCTCGATGGTTAGTTGACGCTATTGCACTAGCATACTCCTCCCTGGGCCTCCAGAGCCCCATTGGAGTGAGAGCCCATTCCACTAGAGGCGTGGCCTCTTCTTGGGCGTGGTCTAGTGGTGTGTCCATGGCAGACATTTGTGCGGCGGCCAGCTGGGCCTCGCCGTCCACATTTGCCAGGTTCTATAACTTGGATGTCCCAGCCTTACAGGCTCGGGTTCTCTCTGCTTAGAGGGCACACGCCTGTCTTAAGCGGTCCCCTCAGGCATTGCCTGATTCTCCAAGAACGCTCTTGGCCCCATTCCTGGTGCTGAGGCTGTACTTATGACCGTTGAAACGATTTCTAGGCTGGACTGACCTCTAAGAGTTCGGTCCTCATGCCTCCTGCAGGATTCTTCCTGCTCATAATTGGTCCCTCTGAGCCTTATTGCTCAAGGCCAGTTTTAGTTTGTCGTTTCTCTTCATGGCATGGCAGGATTGTATTTGTTCCCCATAGCATCTAGCGACGCAGTACGAGTGAAGTATCGACAGGGAACGTACTCGGTTACTAACGTAACCTCGGTTCCCTTAGATACGGGAACGAGTACTGCGTACTATGTCATGCCATGCAGCTGCACGACTCAGGTTGTCGTTTCAGTCGAATTGGCCTGTTTTCCTATGGCGAAGCGCCCGCTTATATAGCCAGATGACCCCGCCCCTTTTGGCGGGCTCTGGCGGGCTTTGCCGCCATAGGCTCATGCAGTGCCGCTGACGAGCCATTGGTTCGTTTTTATTTACTGCACGAACCAATGGCCGTGCAGTCACACTGCGTGATTGAAAAAGTCTTCAGTCCTCGGAGAAAAGGAGTTTTCCCCATATCGTCTAGCGACGCAGTACTCGTTCCCGTATCTAAGGGAACCGAGGTTACGTTAGTAACCGAGTACATTTTATTTTAAAGCATGGATGAAAGTAAATCCCCAGAAACACACTACCTCTATGTTGAACATACTGGTTGGGTAATGGATGATCTTCCCATTCATGTGATCAGTTCCTGCAACATGGACATCTACACCTTTCCATTTGATATTCAAAACTGCACATTCACCTTTAATTCATACAAGCTCACTGGTAAGTTGGCACGACTGAAGGATGCATTATTAATTATAACTCCTAACTTCATAATCCCATTATATCTCATTGGTTTGGCATTTTCTACAGCAGTGGATCTTCAATTGTTCTTTGTTGAACCAGTGGAGGTAACTCTTCAAAATTCTTTATCTGTGCTGAAAACTAAAGGAGAGTGGGAGCTTGTCAACATGCATGCTGAGAAACTTCAGATGCTTCCAGAAGAGCTCATTTTTACTTTCGATGCACTCATTTACCATGTATGGACACAAATTGATTCAATTGTATAACTTGTATAAGGATAAATTGAAAAAAAAAAAATCTTGAATTTTATTTAAACATTTTTACATTTATTTTTTATTGGAATTAAATCACTTAAATTAATTTTTAAGTGATTTACATGATTCACATTTACATTAAAATATTTTTATGATTCAGGTCATTCTCAGCCGCCGACCCACCATGTACGTGGTGAACCTCCTGATTCCCAGCTGCTTCCTTATTACTGTAGATCTGTTCAGCTTTCTTCTGCCTCCCCAAAACGTGGATCGTTCTGCCTTCAAAATGACCCTCATTTTTGGTTACACTGTATTCCTGCTGCTAATGAACGACCTGCTGCCCGTGACTGGAAACTCCTTACCTCTCATAAGTTTGTATAGAAGCTTTGTTGTAGCATTTTACTGTATTCTAACCAGCCACGTGACATGTAGGTTTTCTTGTTACTCATCGCAGTCACTGCTGGTTACGACAGTTTTAAAGCGCCTTTTTCTTCTCTAGTTTATTACCTCTCTTTTAAACTCAATCTCTTTCCAGATGTGTTTTTCTCCCTCTGCTTTGCTCTGATGGTGTCCAGTCTTCTGGAGACAATCCTCATCACTAATATCCAGTGTGGCTCCATTTGCTATGGACCTGTACCTCAATGGGCCAAGGCGCTTTTCCTCAACTATGTCGCCAGACTTGTTTGTTTAAGCAAGAAACCCAGTAACCAAAACTGTGATCTTGAAGGTGATTCGTCCCATGTAAAATTTAGTAAGTCTATCTAGTTTTGTTTATTAAATGAATGATCAGCTGTGGCAACTCCTAACAGGAGCAGCCAAAATTAAGAATATTTTGTTCATCTTAAGTATTCCAAATTTTATTTAAGAGTACTCTATTAGAGACCGTAGTAGCACATTTACGCCCTCAGTTGTATGCTGTCCTCCATTTTTTCTGCGCTTGAGTGGCTGTAGCGACAACTATGACTTGTATGTAGGGTGACATTCGGGACAGTCCCGAAATCTAAGCTGCTGTCCCGAATCCCGCTCTAATTGTCCCGAAAATTATACTGAAGCAAAATCTTAAATAGTTATTGTCTGATAAAACATAAAAAACTGTCCGTGGAGCGAGGTTGAGTCATCCTGCAGCCTGGCAACCAGCCCCCGCCGGCTGCTCATTGGCTGCAGCATCTTGTTTTGTTTTTTTTTGGTTCATTAACTTCAGTTTGAAGTATAAAAATAGCCTAACGTTACTTCTATATTATATAAAATTATATGTATATGTAGGCTACTTATATTAATAAAAACATGATCGGTTCAGTCACTTTCGTTTGAAATTCATTATCTTTATTATTCGTTATTCATTACCCCCCCGTCCCGAATTTCAACCAATCTCATCTGGTCACCCTACTTGTATGCAATGCAGGTGTTTTGTAGTTGGATGTAAAAGTGGCGGTATGTAAAACATAAGGCGGTTTGACACCACTGCTGTGACGCTGTACAAACACTTCCAATGTAAATACTCTTAAGAGTCGTAAAAGTTGTAATGCAGGCATTAAGAGTCGTAATGCCTTCTAAGACTGTGCAGTTTCAGCAAACTTATAAGATCTTTTCAAATCATACTGTGCGACATGGACCTAATAAACTCGTGTACAACATGTATGCAGACTCTACGATGATGAAACCTAGTGACTCGTAGGCTGTTACTATATAAGAATAAAACGTCATCAGTATGCGCTAGCAGTAAACAAAAAGAGCATGACGAACCACAGTTTGGCAGTTGTGCTGTTTATGTGTGCTGAAAAAACGAGGAAGCTGCGAAAGAGTTTGATGTAAGCAGTTTTAAGTTTTAGCACCATGTTGCGTTGATCAACATGCCATTTCACACCATTTACATTTTTATTGGCTAGTTAGTAGACGTAGGTCATAGAAGCAAACACAGTGTGCGGTGATCATGCTGAATTTGTGACACTCAGATAATTATCAACAAATTGGGTCACTGTGAACAGAAGTGTTTTTGACAAGGTAAAAAGGGCGTTGTTCAATAACTTCTCTTGTACCTGTAGAGCACCAAACTGAGACCAAATGCTGTGATCCTGCAGTTGAAACCCTACAGAGGGAAGCAATACATAAGACACCCACTCTTCTGGAACTTAAGAAGATAAGCCACGAGTTACTATCCATCCATCAGCAAGTTGAAAAATATTTGACAACTGATGAGCGCACAGAGGAGTGGATGCATTTGGGACAAGTCATAGACCGCTTGTTTTTCTGCCTTTACATTTTGTTTCTCTCAGTAAGTTTCATCACTATTTTGGTATTTTGGATGTGCTGGTACAAAAAATCAGCATCTTTAATATAAATAAACCAAATAAAACTATGTGTAAACTGATCAGCCACAACATTAAAACCCCTGAGAGGTGAAGTGAATAACACTAATTATATTAACTGATATTAACACGGATTACTTTCAAATGGAGCAGTATTTACTACACAGAGCTGCAGTTCACTGACAAGCTGGGCAATATCGCGTTTATGATCGCAGATGAATCGCATTCAATTATGAACGAGATATTGCCTAGCTTGTCAGTGAACTATGGCTCTGTGTAGTAAATGCCGCTCCATTTGAAAGTACGTGATGGCGATTTACTACCAATCACAGAGCCGGCTTTACTGATGAGATTTGCTGGGAAACCTTGGGTCCTGGCAATCATAGATATTACTTTGACACCTAAAGACTGTTGCAGACCCCATACACTTCTCCGTTGCAATGGTGTTCCTGATGGCATTGGCCTCTTCCAACAGGATAAAGCACCCCACCACATTGTAAAAGTTGTTCAAGAAGAGTTTGAGGAACATGATAAAGAGTTCAAGGTGTTGCCTTGGACTACAAATTCCCAGATCTCAATCCGATTGAGCATCTATGGAATGTGCTGGACCAACAAATCTAATCCACGGAGGCCCCACCTTGCAACACGTAGGTATTAAAGATCCTTGCTTGGTGCCAAATACCACAGGACACGTACAGACGTCTTATGAAGTCCATGCCTTGATGCTTTAGAGCTGTTTTGGCAGCACGAGGGGAACTATGTGATATTAGGCAGGTGTTTAAATGCTGTAGCTGATCAGTGTTTATGATAACTGAACCTGTAAATACAAGTCACCAATTATTAAATCAAATTGTCTGCAATGTTTTCTGAAAATGTTCTGTTCTGTACTTTCGTACTTGTTTGTTTTGTTGTTATTCCAATTGCCAAAGGATGAGTAGCATGGAAAAATAACTGGAAACTATGAACGAATTATAAAAATATTATTTTTATGTGCTATATATGGCTATGCACTTTTAGATCACTGTATATTAATGGGTGTTTATATATAGATAAAGTTCATGATTTCATCTACGTGTTCATGATTTTACCCACATCTTTTGGGTCTTTCGTGAAACACTGATTATAGATTCTAGCACTTAGGAAGTTGGGAATGGCTGAAATATGACAAAAATAAACTCCTCCTTGCTGTTGTTTGAAAAGAGGAAATCAATAAATGTATGATTTCTGAACTGTGTCACTGATTTTCAAGGACCTGTGTTCATAAGAAAAAAAATAAAACTAGGAAAAATGCCAATTAAGAGTTTGACCATGACCTTTTAAATGAGATTCGAGGATGTCAAGTGGGTTTCCACAAAACATGAATCTTTACACCACCTTATCTTCTCCTCATAATCCATCCTTAATCCACATATGTATGATTATAATTTAATGAAAATTAGGATAGTACTAACCACTCCCAAAGGAAGACATGACTTGCATTATGCTGATGGATGGCATTTTATTTTAGTATTTTTTTATTGTTAATAAGGACTACATTTTATCTAAAGATATTTCTGAATTCATATGCCTTCAGCATTAAGAGGCAAAAATATGTTTGATGGAAATTATGGCGCATACTGTATTAAATGGAACTGATTGATATCTGAAAACCATTAATATGGAGTGTCATCTGTTTGCATATGTTAGAATAGGAGTTGGACATTTGAGAAAACATTTTTATTTGTGCATCTGGTAACACTTTATTTTAGGGTCAAGTTGCATATTAGCATACATATTACTAGATTATTAGCCATTTATTAGTAGTAATTGAGCATATAATAATGCCTTATTCTACATGACCTTATTCTACATCCCTAATCCTACCCAATACCTAAACGTATTAACTATTAATGAGCAGCAAATTAGGAATTTATTGAGGGAAAAGTCTTAGTTAATAGTGAATAAGTGTTCCCTATTTTAAAGTGTTACCGTGCATCTATATTCAGTCTAGTTTAAAACTTTACATTATTCTTCTTGATTTATGTGTAGTGTGTCACATGTACTGTACAAGGGTGTCAAACAATTACATTTAATAGGTAGATAAACAGATTAATTTACAAAACAATTTGCAAATCATTAAGTCTCATTTCAATTTGTAATAATCCTAGAGCAGCAAGAAAAGAAATATTGTCACCAAAAGATCAGGGGGGTTTGTGTAAATAATGACTAGAAACACTATCACATGATGTTTTGATCAATGGGATTCTATACGAGGCTTGTCAAACACTTGAATGTAAGTTGACTAACCCTGGATTAGTTTAATATATAATGTTTTTGCTAAAATTGGCTTTTAGCATTTTGGTTTTATCTATATATAGTTTCCATTGCAATTTCCACGCACTGATTTTTCTCTAAAGAGACAAGGGTGACATTATCTAAAATAGTGAGATCAAATAATGTGTAAATCACTGTTCTAAAGTACTTTTAAGATATAATTGTTTGTATATCTGTTATTGATAGTGTACGGTAACTGGTGTTTCATTAACCTGGAAAGTGCGTAAGCATTAAATGGAAATGTGATGTAAAAGAGGGAGACTTTCGTATTTTGTGTCGCACCGTGCATTATTAATGTCATATCTATACCACAATTTGAGACAATGCCACGTTTCTTAACCTCAGCTTTAAGCATGCAAAAGTATGCTCCACCACAGACCCCAGTTACCGCCACATTTATTTTGACACACGTTTGATATTTTGCATGTTGGGCTTGTGTCTCCAATGAATAATTCATTTGCCTAAGCAAATCAGTTATTTGTATTTATGATACATACACACCATTCTAACTCATTATCTGTCAAACTGAGAAATGATTCTGAAATGAAAATCTGTGGGGCCCAGTAAGTCACAACACTGACCAAGAACTTAATGGATATAGAACTTCTGTCAACATTCAAGGTAAGATTTGGTAATTAATAAAAAGGCCTGGTTCCAAGCTGAAAATTATTACTATAGTTAATAAGCAGCTAATTATGAGTTGATTGAGGCAAGATTAAGTTAATGGTTAATAGTTAATAGTCATAGTTGGCGAGATTTGGACCTTAAAATAAAGTGTGACAGGTTATTCCTACCAAAAATATTTTTTTTTAATTTGCATTTCATGAACTGTATGTCTAAAATATGTTTTCAAAGCTGTAAATACAAGATTATTGGGGTATTACAAGAAAATACTATTCCAGTCTTTCTTCTTCAAAATTTCTTGTTTAATTCATTGTAAAAAAAAAATTGTTCATTGAGATGATTCTTTGTAATTAACTGTAAATTTACTAGCAATTTCTAGCAAAGTGAAAACTGTTTCTGGTATATGTTTAGTATATTTATGGTAACCTCTAAATCTTAATGTGGACCTTCATTTGCCTATCATAAGTAAACTGGTTGAATACTAGGTCCAAATCTTATTTGCATTTTGTAGATATAACTCGTAAGGAAATATTCATGTAGGTCTGGTCTGATCAAACTGTTGATTGATTAGTCCAAAAGGTCCAACTGTGTTCAAGAACCCTACTTGTTGATTTATTAGAGATTTGGTTGTTATGAATTCAGAAACATGTTTGTCATTGCAGGCTAAACAATGAACTGCCAATCTTCTATAACACATTTCATCTTCATCTGCTTCATTATGCAATGTAAGAATCAGTTCACTAAGTCCAAAATATGCGCAAATCATAAAAAAGTGCCTGGTGCTCATGGCCTCTAGGACAGTAATCCATCTTTTTGGTTTAATAAGCATATCGCTTTGCACTCCCTTCTTTCTTTGGGTCTGAAACACAGCTGCTCTCATGAGATCTGCAGACACTATAAACTGCTCCCAGCCGACTGCAGAGTCTCTCCTACAAGCGCTCAGAGAGAGTGTCTTCAACAAAACCGAAATGCGGCCAGTTATTAATCCAAGGACACCTACAAAGATCCATTTGGGTTTCATATTGTATGCAGTTTTAGATGTGGTGAGAAAATATCCAAAAATACCAAATATGCAATCATATTACATATCTAAATAGCTCCATAAGAATTGTGAATGTTTTCCCTTTCAGGATGAGAAAGCCCAAATCTTGGATTCATTTATTTGGCTGCAGTTTGTAAGAGATCTATCTATTATGAACTGTTACCTTGCCATTTATTCTTTGCCTTCAATTACTTAAATCTATAATGTTGTATTATAAATATAGTATTATTAAAAATAATAAAATATTTTGATATTTGTATTATATAAGTAAAAGCTAATCGGTAATGACATTGGTGTATTGAAGGACTGGACTATTGAGGGTTTGAGCTGGGATCCCGTTGAATGTGGAACAGACCGTATCACACTGCCAAGAAAAAAACTCTGGAGGCCTGATGTTATCATCAATGAATTGTGAGTTCCAAAATACAGATTTAAAAATCAAACCATTACATAAGGTTATTATATAAGCTTTTACTATTCTACAACTTTAACTTAAGAAATAGCTGCAAGCAGCAATTAATGGGCCAAGCGCAACATAGGCAAAATGAATTTTTAATGAATCTTTAATTACTCACTAAAAACCAGGGTTCTCTAACCCTGCTTCTAGAGCTCCAAGTAGGCTCCAAGTAGCCCTGATTAGCTGGTTCAGGTATGTTTGATTAGGGTTGGAGCTGAACTCTGCAGTATAAGCAGGGTTTGAGACGCCTGTTAAAGACATCCAACATGGCCGACATAGAAAAACTGAGTAATGTTTGATTTGGTATGCCATTCCAAATCTATCAAAACCAATGTTACGGCCAAACTTTTCAGTTCTAAACAAAATTATATTTTTGTTATATTAAATTAAATTATAACATTTTCAACTTTCCCATAAGTGGTTCTATGGCTGCTATAGATTCAACAGCGTTTTTTTTTTTTATTGCTGCAATAATAAGCATAACTGTTGTGGCTGTCTGTGACATGCTGTCCTATTTAATTGCAGCATAAGTGACAACCAAGCCCCAAAGACCTATTACCTTTATCTTTACAACAACGGCAAAGCAGAAGATCGTCTGCCAATCCATGTGATAAGCTCCTGCAACCTAGACATCTACACCTTTCCTTTTGACATTCAAAACTGCACGATCACATTTGGCTCTTACAAGCATACAAGTAAGTATTTTTTTTAGGCTGTCCATTAAAGTTCCAATTTCAGTTCAGTTCTAATTTAAGGAAGCAATACAAAATGTGCAATTTGTTTGGATTTGGCAATTTGTGTGTCTCAAACCTATAAACTTAGTTTTACACATTAAACAGTCTTTTGACAGCCACTTGGAACTAATGCAAATCGATTTCTCCCTCTACAGTTCGAGATGTTCAGATATTGTTTTTGGAGCCAGTGGAGGCCACACTCAAAAAATCTCTACAGTACATGGAGACTAAAGGAGAATGGCAACTGACTGACATGATCGCCACAAAATCCTCCAACTCATCATACTTTAACATGGATGGATTGGACAGTTGGGATGAACTCATTTACCATGTTTGTGTCACCTTCAGTTTGTTCAGAAGTTTTAATTTCAATGAACTATTTCATTATTTTTTGTCCTGTTTATTGCTCTAACGGTTGTCACATATTAGATCGTCCTGAAGCGCAGACCAACTCTGTATGTGGTGAACCTGCTGATCCCCAGCTACTGCCTGATCACCGTAGATCTGTTCAGCTTCCTCCTGCCTCCTCAGAAAATGGATCGCTCTGCCTTTAAAATGACCCTGATCTTGGGCTACACCGTCTTCCTTCTCCTCATGAACGATCTGCTTCCAGTTACAGGAGACACCATACCTCTTATAAGTCTGTTATCACTCTATATAAAGAGCGGGGTCCAAAAGTCTGAGTCTGCAAATAAAATGCTAAATATTTCTGATTTAACTGATTTTTATATTAATTAGAAATCACATTTGAAAGGATTAAATAAATAGTTCTAGTGACCTAGAAATAGTGCAATCCATTTTATACTTCATGTAACCTTTATTTGTTTTATATTTTTCAAAATAACTAAATAAACTTAGATTTAAATTATATTTTGAATCTCAGACTTTTGGACCTCATTATACGTTATTTAAGAATAATATAAAGGAACTCATATCACATAAAATCAACAGATCTCAAACATTACAGGCACCTTTAATGAAATGCCAAATGTTCTTAATCTTATTTTTAGGTTATTTATTGTAAGCTTGTAGAATCATTTTGTGTACCATCTGCACCAGAGTTTAAGTGGATAGTTCACTCAAAAAAATGAAAAATTGGCATTAATTTACTCATCCAAGACATAGGTAACTTTTCTCTTCAAGTTAATTTTTAGCTGAAACCATAGTCCTTGATTATTCATAAAATGCAAGTACCAGCACTTGAAAGTCAAAAAAGCATTTACAGACAACACAACATTGATCTCTGGAGGTCTAATGAAGCGAAACAATGGATCTGTATAAGAAACTGAACATTATTTGCAACATTATTACCTGTAATCCAGAGGTCAGACAAATGGAGAAGTCCGATTTGAACTGGTTCTTTCAGACAGTTTGTTTCAAAGAACTGGTTAATGTGACAAATTTAGCATTGCAATGTGAAACTGGTTTACATGTCTACAGCATATAGTGTGAATAAACATCTTCATCAGCTCGCTTTTTTTACATAAACCATGAAAAACCATAAAAACTTTCATTTCATTCAAGTGTTCGGTTCACGCATGCACATATCAGTAGCTCATCGTTCTTGGGTCTGAAGTGTTTGAGGAACTGGAGCGCTGAATCAGTTCATTCATCGTAGGATCAAAACCAATTCAGTCTGATTTGGTGAACAGTCAGGTTTTTTGTCCATTAACAAGAACTGATTCAAAAGAATGATTCGTTCGCAAACTGTACATCTGACAGTTTGAATTGCTGGTAATCATGTTGAAAAAATGTTAAAACAAAAAGTTATTGTACAAAAAAGAAATAATATTCAGTTTCTTGCACAGACTGATTGTTTCACTTCATAAGACCGCAATATATCAGCTATGGGTATGTATTTTGTCTTGCCAGTATATGCGTTTTTTGACTCACAAAGTGACGGTATAGCCATTGACTTGCATTTTATGAATCAGCATAAAATGCAGTAAATCATCTTTACTGTTCTACTAAAGAAAAAACATTACACACATTTTAAATGGCCTGAGGACAAATTTTCATTTTTGGATTAACTATATATATATATATACATCAGTAACTAATTTTATGGTAGGGAACTTACACTATTGTCTCTCTCTCTCTCCCAACAGATGTGTTTTTCTCTCTGTGTTTAGCGCTGATGGTGGCCAGTCTATTGGAGACAATTGTCATTACTAATATTCTTTGTGGCTCGAGTGATTATCCCCCTCTACCAAACTGGGTTAAAGTGTTGATCCTGCATTACATGGCGCGACTGGTTTGCTTGCGCAAGAAAGTCTCTGACCAGAATTCTGAACCTCAAAGTGAGTCTCGTAACAGCTGAACAAAAAGTTAAACACTTTCTGCAAATAACAAGAAAAATAATATGAACCCTCTTGGACAACTGACAGTATATAATGTTTTCTTCTATGCGTAAAAAAAAAAAAAATACATAAAATACTGCATATATCGAAATTGATGCACAAGTAAAAAACATGATGCTTCACAGGGCTCGCAAAATTTCCAAATGCCTGGTAGCCCTTCGGGCAGGTACTCATCAGATTTTGGTAGCCCGAAAATAATTTAACTAGCCCAAATAAAATAAACATTTCCAGGATGTTATATTTCAGATGTCATTGCGTTTGCGTCGTCTCTCGTGTTGAGCGCACTGCAACCATTGAAGTATTCAGTTTCTACAGCGACGCATTTGGTGCATATCGTTCTCTTTCTATGAAATCGGCTCTAACTCTGTCGTGACATCAGCTCTATAGCGGTTTGCCCGAGCATTGCTATTCTTTCCCTTTTACTGGCGGCATTCAATCAAGGCTTCCCAACTCATTTTTGTGTGCGTGAGGCACATTATTTCTTCGCGCCCGCTCAGCTTAGAGGGAACACTGCGTGGGAGCCCTGTATTTAAGGTAGCCCGTCGGGCAGGGCAGTGATACATTTTGGTAGCCCGACTGTAAAACACAATAGCCCCGGGACGTCAGGCTAGCGATTTTGCGAGCCCTGCTTCATGTTGAGCTTGCTTACCTTTAGATCACATTAATACATTTAACAATTTCTGCCAGCAGAAAACACCAAAGGCACAGTTTCCTGTTCACTTGAGATAGAAATAAACCAAATTAGACACCGAGAAAAAGGCATTAAATCACCATTAAATCATAATGAGCAAGAACTGAAGGAACTGAGGAAGATTCATGAAGACATGCTCACCATTCGCCAGCAAGTTGACAAGCATTTCTCCACTGATCAGAACTCAGAGGAGTGGATACACTTGGGGGAGGTCATTGATCGATTTTTGTTCGCTCTGTATTTTATCTTCCTCTCTGTCAGCTTCTTCACCATATTAATATTCTGGTTGTACTGGTACAGTTTTGACAAAAAAACATAATGGCCAGCCAAAATGTATCTGCTCAAATTCAGTGGTCTATCTCTCATTGGTCAAGACAAGATTGCTTAACTGCATACATGAACTTCTCATGTAGTGTATTTTGCTATACAGTAACGTATGTCAGTAAGTAGCAGAAGTTTTCTTTTAAATACACATGGCTTTCTGTAATTGCGGAAGGACATAAATATAACATTGTATGCTTTAATATAAATATAACATTGTGTATGCTACACAGATCTAACATTGTATGCTTTTAATGGTTAGACCAAGGTTTAATAAATAAGAAATTCATAAATTGAATCACTATAGTCTTGAAATAGATATTAAAGCATCTTATTGTGCAAATTTTGAGAAGAATCTTGCAATGTAATTGTTTTGTTTTATATGGCAAAAATTTCAGTTTGTCGTGAATATTATATTTTGCATCAATAAAGCTATGCTGTGTAAACACTTGATGGTGGTTCTTTACAAAGTATCCAGAAAGATCTGCACATGGTCACAAGAGGGCACCCTCCCTTTTCAATTATTGTTCTGTTATTAAACTAGTAGTAGTTATTATTCCCAATAAATCTAAAAGAGTAATGCATGAAAGATATGTCAGTGCACACAACGAACAAATACATGTCATTTATTGTCATTTTAGAGTCATTTATATAGGTGGTGACACAATATACTGTATAGGAAAAGAATTTATAAATCATACTGAGATTTTTTTTTTTCTGTAACGGTTAGGTTTAGGTCATAAATAATAGAATAAATTTTGGATCATTGTGTCTGGAGAATCTTCATAAAACCCAAATATCCAAACGTGTGTGTGTGTGTGTGTGTGTGTGTGTGTGTGTGTGTGTGTGTGTGTGTGTGTGTGTGTGTAAAATATGCAGGTTACATAATAACGCCAGTAGATGGTGACAAACGACTGACTGGACGAGACATCTGTCAATCAAGGTCTACAGGAAGAACCAGAAGAAGAACAGCAGAGTCAACAGAAGCATCAGTTCCAGTTGTGCAGATGGTAGATCATGTGTCATGGTGTTTTTTGACGCGATCGACCCGAGTTCAATCCCGCCTTTTGCCGAACTTTTTTTTTCTCCCTTTTCAAATATTGTAGCGCATCGGAAAGGCATTTATTTTCAATAAAAATTAAGGAAATAATCAAAAAAAAAATTTATTGGGAATAATGACTGGAGTCCCATTGCTCTGACACCCATCTTCAGCAAGTGCTTTGAGAAACTCATCAGAGACTACATCTGCTCTGTGCTGCCTGACTCACTGGATCCCCTACAATTTGCATATCGCAGAAACCGTTCCACAGACGATGCTATTGCCTTCACCCTGCACACTGCTCTCTCCCACCTGGAAAATAAGAACACCTATGTGAGAATGCTGTTTGTGGACTACAGCTCAGCATTCAATACCATAGTGCCTGCCACACTGGTTGAGAAGCTCCAGACTCTGGGACTAAACGGATCTCTGTGCAGCTGGATCCTGGACTTCCTGACAGGCAGATGTCAGGTGGTCAGGATGGGCAACAACACTTCATCCCCGCTGACCCTCAACACTGGTGCTCCTCAGGGCTGCGTCCTCAGCCCACTCCTGTACTCCCTGTACACACACGACTGTACAGCAACACACAGCTCCAACGTCATCGTCAAATTTGCTGACGACACAACGGTGATAGGCCTGATCACTGACAACGATGAGACGGCCTACAGAGAGGAGGTGAGAACCCTGACTAAATGGTGTCAAGAGAACCACCTCTCACTCAACATCGACAAGACCAAGGAGCTGGTGGTGGATTTCAGGAGACAAAGCAGAGAACACACACCCATCACCATCGACATGACACCTGTGGAGCGGGTAAATAGCTTCAAATTCCTCGGTGTTCACATCACTGAGGATCTCACATGGTCCGATCACACAGATGCAGTGCTGAAGAAGACACACCAACGCCTCTTCTTCCTGAGACGGCTGAGGAAGTTTGGAATGAGCCCCAGCATCCTCAGATCATTCTACACCTGCACTGTGGAGAGCATCCTGACCGGCTGCATCACCGCCTGGTTTGGAAACAGCACTGCTGGCAACCGCAAAGCTCTGCAAAGGGTCGTGCGAACTGCCCGTCACATTGTTGGAGGTGAGCTTCCCTCCCTCCAGGACATCTATGCCAGGCGGTGTATAAGGAAAGCCCGGAGGATCATCAATGACTACAGCCACCCGTCCCACAGACTGCTCTCTCTGCTGCCCTCAGGAAGACGTCTCCGCAGCATCCGATCCCGCACTAGCCGACTGAGGGATAGCTTTTTTCCTCAGGCTATCAGGCTAATGAACAGTCAAAACTAATACACCCTACAGCACACTCCCACTTTACAATATACCACGCACTGCACTTTAATTCCATACAGTTCAAACTGGACTACCAGTACACTACTGCACAAATACAACAATCTTTTTGCCAGCACTGGATACCATCCAATGCACATCCATGACATTTGCACATCCGGTTTATATATAATCTGCTGCATCTTCGCATATTACTGTGTGTATATAACGTAGAATGTGTGCTACATACTGTGTATAATGTGTATCGGTAACTGTATGTCTGTCTAATAGTACACTGTGTGTACTGAGTATATGTATGTGTATATTACACATTGTCATCTGTATAAGTCTGTACGTATGTATGGTAATGTCTATATGTAAATTGTTTTTGCACTGTCTGGAGCACGCTCTCAAGAATTTCACTCACGAAGGCACACGTGCTGTGGTGATGTGACAAAAGTGATTTGATTTGATTTTGATTTGAAAAAGTTGAAAATAAAGTATCAGGTAGAGTTAGGGTAGGAGTAGGGAGGAGCATTTAAAATAATCTATACATTCATAATAGAATAAAAATATTTGACCCTGGACATCACGTATGATATCATTAAAATGTTAAAAACCACAGAGGATTTAAAGTGTGCATATAAAATTTTACTGACGTCCTATTTTTATTTTATTTTGTTTTGTTTTCAAAAGCATACAGTTCTTGGTTGCTTTTAGAATTTTAGCTGATGGACACTAATTAAAATGTACGATTATTCATAGTAAATTAGTTGTAAACATCTACATCATATTATATAATACTTGAGGATTAAATTCTGAAATAAGACTGCACTACATTAGTATCGGATGAGTTATTGACTAATTTTATTTTTTATATATTTTCTTACTCTTATTCATCACTGTGCAACACAATTCATATACCACATGCCGAGTATCAGGTTGTTGTTTTTTTTACACATGTGTGAGCTTGGCCGTGATATGTGGTTGAACGACTCTCATGGAAATATGAGGTCACGGTAGACTATTTTTATTAATACCTTCCCCATGTATACACCCATACTATAAAAGGACACTCATGAGTTCCTTCAGAAACCTAAAATGACACATTGAACACCCTGAAGTTCATTGATTTAAGCAGACAAAAGTCATGGGACCACAAGTTCACCAATTGGCACATTATATCACCCAGATCATGGTAGTAAATCTTATGCATGTGCAGATACCATGGTAATCTAGTGTAAGAATACATGTCCAAGAAAACATGGTGTCAACCAACAGCATTTTGAAGAATCAAGGGCTTTTTGCTTGAACAAAACTCAATTTTAATCAAATGTTCAGGTTTACAAATGTCCATTATTTCCATAGTGTATTTCCAACTTTCAACCTTGGTTTGTAAGTATGAATCCTTATAGCTTCTGTCACTAAAACACTAAAATTATTCGTATGTATAAACATACTTGGCCAATAAAGCTCATTCTGATTCTGATTCTTATATGTATCCCTTGTGGTCACCGCCTGAAAAGTAGAACGTCTTTACCCCACGTGTTGAGATTTGTTTGCCATTGTTTTGTTTTTTTAGCAGTGCTACATGTAATCTGATAAGATTCCAAAAGTGTTTTAAGATTAAAAGATTATTAGAATAATAATAATAAGATTATTCTAAGAATAATCTTAGAATAAAACTATTATAAGATTAACAAACTGGTTTATATTACATTATAAAATGGTCATAATCAGATTACAGTTACTTTTTTATGGATTACATGATTACACTATTCATACAATGGCAGTAAACTAGTCATAATATTCTTTCACTTAAATATGGCACATTCAATGGTATGTTTAAAACAAGTTGGGTAAAAAGTAATCTAAAAATAATCTAAAAAGTAGTCAGAACATATTACCTAAAATGAGTAACCTAGATTACGTTACTAATTACAATTTTCATAATGTAATCTGTAATCAGTAACGGATTACAATTTGTACAGTAAGTAATCTACCCAGCACTGCTGTCCGTTTTGCTTGTTTTAGGAAGATATAGATATCTGTGAATACATTTATCAATATTTGCTGAAAAAAGCCTCCAAATTAAGATAATTCAAAGACTTCATATTACTGTAGCAGATCAATGAATTACTGAATAGACATCATAAATAGACTGACCTACAGTCCACAGCAATCCATCTCAATCCAATTAGACTACATGTATATCAATCTATAGCTACATTAATCAGGACATATTCCAAAACTAAGTTTCTGTTTCAAAATGCTCTCCATCCACACTAGCATTTTCCAAAATTTGCTCGTTCACACTGACACATCTGAAAACGTGTAAATCATGTCATAAATATTCACTGAGATGATAAAGTGAAACCAGACATCACAAAGTGCTCACTCTTCTTCTAGCACAGGGGTTCCCAAACACTCCCCAACACTGCACATTTGTCTGACACACCCATTTCAGGTCTTGGAGTTGCTACTAATGAGCTGATGAGTTGAATCAGATGTGATTGATAAAGGAGACATGCAAAATGTGAAGTGTTGGGGAGGCTCCAGGAATGAGTTTGGGAACCCCTGTTCTAGCACAATCATTTTAGTTGCAAATATCCCAAGACACACTGGTCACACTCAATCGCCATTGGTCTAAAATCCAACTGTCATCATCCTTTGCTGCAGGACAGCAATTATGAGCAAATATTCGTCATCTCTGCAGAAGATACAAAGCAAAAGTATCTTTAGCAATATTATTAAAGTGAATAGCTCGCAAAACAATGCCTTTACAAACATACATATAGGGTACGATATGTGTCACATGACTAAATATGTGTCATTGTTTTTGAATACATCCATTTTCACAGTCCACACTACAATGTGAAAGTTACATTTTCAAATGTATCCACTGAGACAAAAACTTAGGCCAAAACGGTGAGAAAAAGATGCACTGGCAACTAATCGCCGTGAATTGTGCCGTAATGTAAATAACAGTAATTTACTGACATAAATTTACAATTAATTTACAGCTCTTCATTTTTACAGTATGTTACTGTTATAATTAACTCTGCTCCAATTGCTTCAAACAGTTAGAGTTTAAAATACTAGTATTCATACAGTATTAGTAATGTGAACTTGTATCATTTGCATCCACTAGTACACATAGTATAAAACTGCAAGCACTTTGAAATAACTAAAAACATGTCTTTAACTCAGATCGTTTCAGTTCATCATCAGCTATAGCACACATGCATGTGCTGAAATACTTAACAAAAAGATAATCGCTGCTTAGGCAACTGCACAGTTACTGTCTTTAAATGAAGCAGCAGAACGTCAGTGCTTATGGCTCATCATTGACTGAAGCACAGGCTCTACTCTCCAGCACAATGGTGACCCACAAAACTACATTAAACTAACAGATCTCTCTTGTGCAAAAACACATTAATACAGTTCAGTGAAATATTTACTCTTCTTATCAGTTCATGACTTTGCATTACTGTTTTCTGTGGACCTTCGCTAATATTTCAGTGAACTGCCAAAATAAAGCATGTTACAGCATGTTACATGTCCCACCAGAGACAGTAATATATTTGGATCACTGTTACACAGCAATAAAAGATGCATAGCACTCTATCCCATGGGCAGCTTTAGGACTCTCTGATCACTGTTTGGTTCATGAGGCTGTAACATCATATATCAGTTTCTGTGAAGATATGTGCATTCTTACCAGGACACATCTAACTTACAACAACGACAAACCGTGGTTCACTGTAAAACTCAGACAGCTCCGTCAGGCCAAAGAAGATGCTTCCTAAAACAAGCACAGTTACGGATTTAGTGACACATGCCTTTAACATTTACACTAAAAAATAATAGAAAATAAATCTCCAAAATGAGCAACAAAAACCTCAAATGTTCTCCTACTCAGGCATACCCCTTTTCCACCAAGGGGTTTGGAGAACCCCTGAAGACCGACGTAAAGGCTGATAAAAATTCTGATTTGCATCACTAAAATAAAATAAATTAAAAAAAACATTAAAAATCATTTGAACGGCAGTGTGTATACATATGCATATATAAATGTTATCTAGGAATATTTATATATCTAAATAAAAATAGACTTTCAGTATATGATCCAAAGTAGCTAGTAACTAACTATTTGAGTAGTGTTTTTATCCGATACTTTTTTACTCTTACTCAAGTAACTATTCAGACTATTACTTTTACTTGAGTAAATATTTCTACAAGTACTTTTATTTTACTTGAGTACAGTTTTTGGGTACTCTATACCCACCTCTAACAAATGCCCATTATTTACATACATGTAAGTGCTCTAACCAACTCTCAGTCTTGTTTTGCTTGGTTTGTATGATCCATCAACCCCTTGCGGTCACTGCCTGAGCAGGACAACATTTGAGGTTTTGTTGCTCATTTTTTAGATTTATTTGCCATTATTTTTAGTGTAAATGTTAAAGGCATGTGTCACTAAATCCGCAACTCTGCTTGTTTTAGGAAGCTAAGCTAATATGCGTATTAAGCATTGTATATACAGTGGTATTATTTTCTAAGTGGTTACAAAAGTCTTTCAAAATCAAATCATTTAATAATTACAAATATTTTTTAATACACTATAAAAATGGGTGTGTTAGTTATGTGATTTAATAAAACCTAATCTGTACAGAACAAACATGGCTTAGTGTTTACACTAACTTTGCTACAAATTATGCTACTGTATTTACAGTACCTAAAACACTGCAGTTAATGTAATATTTTTATTCAAAGTTTCATTGTACAAGTCCAATGATTCAAAAAAATATGACAACATTTCTCAAAAGGAACATGATTCGAAACACAATTTGAGTTACATATTCTTTTGCATGTTCCTTTAGTAAAAAACAGTGTAGAAACCATGGAAGATTATTTATACTATAGATTTTTTTACTGCATGTTAACATACAACCTGCATACTGCATGAAAGCATTTCATCTGAAGCTGCATTTTTTTAAATGTTGTAAATTCCAGCCAACACTCGAGAAGAACCTTCTTGTCTAAATGGTTTCATAAAGAACCTTTAACATCCGAAGAACCTTTCTGTTTCACAAAAGGTACTTTGTGGCAAAAGAAGGTTCTTCCGATTATAAAAAGGTAAGAAAGAGAAGGTTCTTTAAAGAACCTTTGACTGAATGGTTCATTGTGGAACCAAAAATGGTTCTTCTGTGGCATCGCTGTGAAACACCATTTAAGCACCTTTATTTTTAAGAGTGAAGAAATGCCAAGACTTGTCAACTCAACCATCTCACCCACACAGAAAGTCATTTGGTCTGTTTCTAAAACATTTGCAAGACCTTTTCTAACCTGCTCAGATTCTGCTGCAGGCCTCAGTCTGATCCCATCTGCACTCCTGCAACTTACTTCAAGCTGGCCTCCCTCAAAAAAATTGCTGTTGGTTCTTCTGATTTATGGGTGATCAAATGCTTGACAATTTAGATACTGAATATTAATCAACCCCTTGTGGTTATTCTAATTTGTTTAAACAAATACTGAAAGTCATATATATTTATGTTATGTTCACTCTCCATTCTGCTATTCAAACCTCCACATAAAAAACTGGCAAAGGAAACAAATCTGCTAAACATTTACTTGCAGTCCAGGTTATTGAGGACCTGATGGCTTCTCTCAGTCTTCCAAGAACGCAGGTAAGACCGTATGTGGTGTTATATTTCATTTTAATTGTATGTGTATTGGGCAAAAGAAACTATCTATACATATTGTTCTAGTTTTTAAAGACTAATAGCTGTCATTTTTGTTGTTGTTGTTTGTTTTGTTATTTTTCTTTAGTTTTAATTTCCTCTATCATACTTTTTAACATTTTGAAATTCGAATGTTTAATTTCATTTAGTTTAATATCTTGAAGATTCTTGGTAATGGGAGTTAATAGTTGTTGCTGTATTTAATCGGTGAGCTTGTATTTTGTGATTATTTGCTATATATTGCAATTAGAGGTAACACTTTATTTTAAGGTGTCCTTGTTACAAGTTACATGTACTTATATTATAATAACAATTAATTATTAGTGCTGTCCATTAATCGCATCCAAAATAAAAGTGTTTGTTTACATAATATATGTATACATAAGGACACACACATACAGCATATATTTCGAACATATTTACATGTATTTACGTGTATATATTTATATTCATATAAATCATATCATATATAAATATATTTAATATATAAACGTAACATATTTTTCTTAAATATATGCATGCATGTATGTATATTTATATATCCATAATAAATATACACAGTACATACACATATATTATGTAAACAACTTTTATTTTGGATACGATTAATCACGATTAATCACGATTATTCATTTGACAGCACTATTAATTATATATAATTACATGCAAGTAACCCTAAACCAAACCCTAATCCTAAACCTAACCATATAGTAATAGTACATGCTGTTAATTAATATTACTCAGTACAATTTAATATTCCACAGGTTATTACATGGATCCAGATGATCACCTGCTTCATTATACACTGTAAGATTCATTTCCATACAATTATTATTATTATTTTTTCTTAATCTATTTCAAAGGACTGTGATTTTACAGCAAGAACATTTGAAGTGATTTGATAGAAGAAGAAAAAAATTATTAGCAAACAAACAAACTGCATTGTCCATTATTGTTGCAAGAAATGCAAAATGCTTTAGGTTTTGCTCAGTGGTGTAGCAAGTCAGTACCGGGCCCATATGCAAAAAATAATGTACGCCCCCCAACCCCAAATGATATGGGCTCCAACTTGTATAACTTGTTGATTATTATTTATTATTTATTTATTACGTAAATACCGTTACGTGACTATTCACAAGCTGTTTTAATGCTTGTAAATAATATTTAACGTTTTCAAGTCCATTCATTACACACAAGCAATAAACTTTGTGTTTTTTATTATAACACAAAGTCTCATCTTTCTATAAATGTTAAGATCAAAAATAAACAATAAATGTGTTTTGCGCTCTTTTACATTCGCCTCAGTTCAAGCTGCATGTGAATCAATGATATTTTCCTCTTTAATATTTGCATCACGAAATAAACATGAATAAATATTTTAATGCATATTAAAAAAAATCTGAACAATTTATACAAACGAATGTCTCATGAAATTGATCAGAGGTTCAGAAATATCTATAAGCCTACGTGTTATTGCTGTTTTTCGTGTTAAGAATAACAGGTTGGATGCCACAGATTTCTTTTTTTGTTTTTCTTTTTTTTTTGTAGAGTGTAATTTTCACATTAATTCACGCAATATAATATGATTTTATTATCGTCATTTTTACTTTATTAAATTATTATGACGTTAATCTTATTTAGTTATTTTTCAGTGTGACACTAAAATGCCGCTGTAGGGTATTTGTACTGCATGCAACACAATCTTGGCACAGTGGCCCAAAAAAACTAAAAAATAAAAATAAAATAGTTTTAAGTTTGACGTACGATCCTGACTCCCCATATCTCCTCACTGGACGCGCCTTTAGAGAGAAATGCATGGATTACATAGGCTAATGAAATAGTTTTTAATTTTTTATTTGAATTATTTCATTGTAAAGTAACATTTTATAGCATTCTATAAATATATTTATCATGTCAGTGAGGCAAGTAT
Organism: Barbus barbus; assembly: GCF_936440315.1. Lineage (NCBI taxonomy): Eukaryota > Metazoa > Chordata > Actinopteri > Cypriniformes > Cyprinidae > Barbus > Barbus barbus. The sequence continues at coordinate 26,417,369 of NC_136737.1, read as the reverse complement.
TTGCTGAGTTTCAGTTCAGTTTTTGTGAAGTGTTCCTGCTCAAAATCAAGACACCCTGTTTGTTTTCTTTATTTTAAAAAGCAAAACATTTTGTTGATAATGTGAGTGCACACAAATAAAACTATTTTCCGCCTTTATGAGGAAAAAGTACGGCGTATTTGAATTTTCCACTCTTATTAAGAAAAAAAAATGCCAGTGATCTCAATAGCGCCTCCATGTCCTTCACAGAGCGCTTCAGCTCAGGGGCGGATCTACCGGGGTGGCATGGGTGGCATCTAAGAAAAAGCTCTGCCACCCCAGAATTATCAAAGAAAAATATATAAATGTAAGCAGTGTTTCATGTGCTACTTTTCAGCCGCGGCTATGACCGCGTAATGGAAAATAATGGCAAAAAAAAACCATGTTTTTCACTAAACTGTTCACGATGGTTGCACGCGCACGCAGCACGCCCAGTGTAGCGCAGCCCATTCACTAACGAACCGTTTTTACATTCGTTCGTGAATTAGTTACTGCTTCTTGGTTTATTCAAAAGTCCTCTGAGAAATCTAATCCCGTCCAGATATGTTGGTTCCTGTTATTGTTTGGTGATCACTTTCATCATGGATAGGCTTTTCTGCCATATCAGACGAGCAAATAACATGAAATCAATAAGAAGATGCCGATCACGAAAACTAATAGCAGCGTTAGGTAAGAATCTTGTATTGCACTTTTTGATTGTTAACATAATATAACTGATTTTAGTTGGCCCATTTCCCCAAACCATTAATTCAGTTCTCAAAACAAAGACACATTTCTCAAAAAGTTTAACAATGAGTAAGTTAAACATTAGGTAGCAAAACTGATGGCACCAATCAGAATATCTGCATCTACAACGGAGAGAGAGCTGAATGAATAATATACATGGGTTTTATACTTACACATTCAGTATAATTACATTAGATGATGGAAATTTCACTATTCTATATGTACAGTAAACTGTAGCACATGTTGTACACCTTCAAACGTGTGACTGACAAATTTAATTGATAACCATTTTTCTGTGTAGCCTACTGCATGTTTGCAAAACTGAGAAATGACTGCCTAGAGCTATAGCTAGTCTTGTGTCAGGAGACCAGGAAACTGCTATAGTACTGTATACTGTAATTAAATTTGACCAAATGTGCAGAGGATGCTGAATTTATATTGTTTTTACTGTAGGCCTACTGTATTGTAGTATACCAAGTTAATATACAATTCTTCGGTATTTGAACTGTTCTAGTGTTTTTCATCTACTGCAAGATTACCTTACAGTAGTAAGATGAAAATTATCTGTTCCCAAAAGTTCATTGCTGAATTATTATTATCTGTAATTTATTTTATGTAATAGACATTGAGTGTAACGGAACTGGTCAGACACAGAAGGTAAGTTAAATCACACAGTGTTTATTAATGAGGTGAGCAGCACACAGGAGCAGTGAAGAGTCTTCATACTTGGTGAGTATCAATCCGTGAGATTAACGTGAGGTGAATGTCACAGTAACCGTTCGTCTCTCTGTCTTGACAGATCCAGTAGAGCGGCAGCTTCAGAGTGGCCGAGACGAACGAGCGTACACACAGACACCAGGAACGAGAGAAGAGGATGACAAGACAGAAGGTAAGTAATAACAGGTCTTAACAAGTCTTAACTGGTAGCTATACTCAGCTTCTAGAAGAGCGGAGACGGTCCAGGTAGCAATCCCAAGATCGGACAACTGGTGACTCTGGTGACTGATCTTATATGTGGCTGGTGATAATGAGGTGCAGGTGCAGGTGATTAAAACTCAGGTGAAGTGGATCGGGGTAACTGGCTCTGGGAGGAGCCTGGTCCTTCTGTTACAGTACCCCCCCCCCCTCCATGGCCCACTCCTGAGGGCCGACCTCGGCGTCGTGGTGGTCTGCCTCGGCCTCGAGGTGCAGGACGATCAGGATAGGTGGCGTGGAAATCATCCAGAAGGCTGGGATCAAGAACATCGTCTCTGGGTATCCAGGAGCGCTCCTCAGGACCGTACCCCTCCCAGTCCACGAGGTATTCTAGTCTCCCACCACGACGCCGGGAATTTAGGATGTCTCGGACCTTGTAGATGGCTCCATCATCAATGATGAGTGGGAGAGGGGGTTCCTCGGTCGGACCAGGCTCTGGGGAAACAGAAGGGTAATATGGTTTGAGTAAGGAGACGTGAAAAGTAGGGTGAATTTTATATTGTGAAGGGAGTTGAAGCTTGAAAGTGACCGGGTTGACCTGTTCCAAGATGGTGAAGGGGCCAACGAACCTGGGACTCAGCTTACGGCTGGGCAGGCGTAGCCGAATGTCTCGTGTGGAAAGCCATACCTTCTGTCCAGGCTGATAGGTGGGTGTTACTGAACGACGAGCATCGGCGGCGATCTTCTGCCTGCGTACAGCCCGTTGCAGGTGGTGATGTGCTGAGTCCCAGACTCCCTCGCTCTCTCGGAACCAGTGGTCGACCGCAGGCACATCGGAAGGTTCTCCGGACCAGGGGAACAATGGAGGCTGGAAACCGAGTACGCACTGGAAGGGAGAGAGTCCAGTAGAAGATTGACGGAGTGAATTCTGGGCGTACTCGGCCCAGCCTAGGAACTGGTTCCAAGAGTTCTGGCGGCGATGGCAGAAGGTTCTCAGGAAGCGCCCAATCTCCTGGATTTTGCGTTCAGTCTGCCCATTTGATTGAGGATGGTAACCTGAAGTCAAGCTGATGGTCACACCTAGGAGAGCGAAGGCCTTCCATACACGGGAGATGAATTGTGGGCCTCTGTCCGAGACTATATCTTCGGGGAGGCCGTAGTAATGGAATACATGATTGAATAAGTGTTCTGCGGTTTGCATGGCAGTGGGGAGTCCGGGCAGAGGAACGAGACGGGTGAATTTGGAAAATCTGTCGATGATGACGAGGATGCAGGTATTATGGTCGGAGGGTGGTAGGTCAGTTATGAAATCCACTCCTAGGTGTGACCACGGGCGGTTGGGAATGGGTAAGGGCACCAGCTTGCCTGAAGGGAGATGACGGGAACTTTTGGATATGGCGCAGTCTGGGCAGCCCTGAACGAACCTTCTCACATCCCTGGCCATGTTCGGCCACCAGAAGCGATCGCTTAGCAGCGAGAGAGTAGCGTTGGCCCCTGGGTGACCAGTACCAAGTGAAGTGTGAGAGGAGTGGATGAGGGAAGTGCGCTGTGTCCTGGGAACATACTGACGGCCCGGTGGGCAGCCCGGCGGATTGGCAGGAGGAGTGTCAGAGACCACTGGAGGAGAGGACCAGGCAATAGGGCTCACGATGATGTTGGAGGGCAAGATACCTTCGAGCTCCTCGAGAGACTCCTCCTCGGTGTGAAGACGAGATAAAGCGTCTGCCTTGGCGTTATGGGATCCCGGTCGATAGGAGATTTGGAAATTGAAACGGGTGAAAAACAATGCCCATCTTGCTTGGCGTGGATTTAATCGTTTGGCGTCTCATAGATATTCAAGGTTCTTGTGATCTGGGAGCACGGGAAATGGTTGAGCTGCCCCCTCCAACCAGTGTCTCCACTCCTCCAGGGCAAGCTTGATGGCCAGAAGCTCCCTGTTGCCGATGTCGTAGTTTTTCTCCGCCGGGCTGAGCTTCTTGGAAAAGAAGGCACATGGATGGAGCTTGGGAGGCTTCCCCTGCCGCTGAGATAATACCGCACCTACTCCAGTTGTTGATGCGTCCACCTCTATGATGAAGGGCAGTTTTGGATCGGGGTGGACGAGGAGTGGTGCGGTAGTGAAGGCTTCTTTGAGACGGTTGAAGGCATTGGTGGCATTCACATCCCAGGCAAGGGACTTCTTATCTCCTCGCAGGAGATCAGTGAGGGGGCTTGTGATTGAACTATAGTTGGCGATGAATATTCTATAAAAGTTTGAGAAACCCAGGAAGCGCTGCAATTCCTTGATCGTGGTGGGTCAGGGCCAGGATGTGATGGCTTCCACCTTCCCCTTGTCCATGCGGATGCCACCGTGACTGATGATATATCCAAGGAAGTGTACTGATGGTTGGTGAAATAGACATTTTTCTGCCTTGAGGTAGAGCTGGTGTTTCCTCAACTGCTGAAGGACCTCCGCAACGTGGTGGCGATGTTCGGCCAGGCTCCGGGAGTAGATTAAAATGTCATCAATGTAGACGATTACAAACCGATGAAGAAACTCCCAGAGCACCTAATGCATGAAACTTTGGAAGACAGATGGGGCGTTGACAAGCCCATAGGGCATAACCCGGTAGTCATAGTGCCCAGTAGGGGTTACAAAGGCGGTCTTCCACTCGTCCCCCTCTCTGATGCGGATGAGGTTGTACGTGCTGCGGAGGTCCAGTTTGGTGAATATGGTGGCACCGCGAAGTTGTTCCAAAGCTGCAGGGACAAGAGGAAGGGTATAGCGATATTAAACAGTGATGAGATTTAGCTTACGGTAATCTATGCATGGACGGAGCCCTCCGTCCTTCTTGGCCACGAAGAAGAAACTCGAAGCAGCAGGGGAAGTGGAAGGGACGATGTAACCCTGCTTGAGTGCCTCCTCAATATACTCCTCCATCGCCTTCTGCTCGGGTAGTGATAGGGGATAAATTTTACCCCGTGGTACTGGTTCACCCGGAACTAGGTCGATTGCGCAGTCCCATGGCCGATGAGGTGGTAGCCAAGATGGCCTTTTGGGACAGAACACATCCCGGAAAGCCTCGTAGTCAGGTGGAACCTCCACAGATTGTTTCTCCACAGGGCTCTCTATGGACGTGGCCTGCACCGATAATTCAACAAATGGACGTGGAGAAGGTTTTGGCATATGTGGGAAACATTGAGGGAAACAGTTAGTACCCCACTTCAGAACATCTCTAGAGGTCCAAGATAAAATTGGATTGTGCTTTACCAGCCAGGGTCGACCCAAAACAATGTCTACAGTGGATTCCTCTAAAATCAGTAAATGAATACTCTCCTAATGGAGCTGCCCCATTCGTAGCAACAGGGGACCGACACAATATTTGACAAGGCGACATGTGAGTGGAGTACCTGTTATGGCTTGGATCTGGTAAGTGGTTTCGGTTGCAATGGGTGTGAGGTGGAGTTGCCGGCTGAGTTTCCCCGAGATGAAGTTCCCCGCTGAACCGGAGTCCAAGAGGACTGTGACTGGCATCAGGTGATTTACAAGGACAATGTTAGCACAAGTAGTTAAAGGGTTCATCTTGGGTATGTGAGGTTGCATACCACTCACCCAAAGCCTGGGCGGACGAAGGGTGCAGGACAGAATCATATGGTCAGAACTTCCACAATACAGGCACAACCCATTGGTAATTCGCCCCTGTCTTTCTGTAGACGATAAATGGAAAGTGTCAGTCTGCATAGGCTCAGATATGGGTCTAACCTCTGGCTGGTGGCTCGGAGGAGTGTCAATGGCTGTAACGGTCGTGGTCTCCGATGTGCAGGCCCGCATACGGTTGGAGCAGCGGATGGCAAGTTGAATAAACTTCTCTAGCCCAAAGGTGTCATCGTAGGCTGCCAGATGAATCTTCAGGCGGGAATTTAAGCCTTGCCGGAAAGCTGTAATCAGTGAAGGCTCGTTCCATCCACTCGCGGCCGCGAGGGTGCGAAACTTCAGGGCGTATTGATGAATAGTCAAGTTACCCTGTCGAAGCTTATATAACTGTTCTCCAACAGAAGAATCACCAGGAGAGCTGCTAAACACCTCTTTGAAATGGGCGAGAAACTGGGCAAAAGAGTGCGTGGCGGGTCCTGCTTGACTTAGAATCATCTCCGCCCATCTCAATGCGGGTCCTGTGAGAGACGTGATCACGAACGCTATCTTCGCCTGGTCGGTCAGGAACATCTGAGGATGTAAGTCAATTGTTAGAGTACATTGTAGAAGGAAGCCATTGCACTCCTCGGGATCACCTGAATAGGGCACTGGTCGGGCCATGGGACTGGCGTACATTACTGCCGAAGAAGTGGTGGTAGCGGAAGTGACGGGTGCGGTAACAGAGACCGGTGGCGATGGTGAAGCCGGATGGGCTAATAACCTTTTCAAAGTGTCAACCAGTTCCTGAAATGGGTCGTTAACACTCATGGTGTCGCCGTCTGGTCCGATCTTCTGTAACGGAACTGGTCGGACACAGAAGGTAAGTTAAATCACACAGTGTTTATTAATGAGGTGAGCAGCACACAGGAGCAGTGAAGAGTCTTCAGACTTGGTGAGTATCAATCCGTGAGATTAACGTGAGGTGAATGTCACAGTAACCGTTCGTCTCTCTGTCTTGACAGATCCAGTAGAACGGCAGCTTCAGAGTGGCCGAGACGAACGAGCGTACACACAGACACCAGGAACGGGAGAAGAGGATGACTGGAGGATGACAAGACAGAAGGTAAGTAATAGCAGGTAAGTCTTAACTGGTAGCTATACTCAGCTTCTAGATGAGCGGAGACGGTCCAGGTAGCAATCCCAAGATCGGACAACTGGTGACTCTGGTGACTGAGCTTATATGTGGCTGGTAATAATGAGGTGCAGGTGCAGGTGATTAAAACTCAGGTGAAGTGGATCGGGGTAACTGGCTCTGGGAGGAGACTGGTCCTTCTGTTACATTGAGCTGCAAAAATAATTGCTGAATCCTAATAAGACATTTTTTTTTGTTAAGTGTTATTGATCTCATGAGTGTTCACTGGGCAGGAAAGTCATCTGTGTATTTGAATTGAGTGTAAGCATTTAAGAATACCTGTAATAACTAGATTGAAAAGTTTGAAAGACAAATTTATGCTGGCTTGTCTTAAAGTCTTGTTTAAGATACATAAATACTTTGGTCAGTTCTAGATGTTTGCTAAAGTGTTGCTAGTTGGTTGCTAAGTTATTCTGGGTGGTTGCTAGGCTCTTGCTATGCAGTTGCTGGGGTGTTGCTAGACTATTGATAGTGTGTTCTGGGTGATTACAGACATTACCACCACTGGTAATAACAGAAAATCAAACATTGTTTTCAAAACTGATCCAGTTTCAGTGCTTTTATATTATTGTATTTCTTTCTAATGTTAGCAAATTCAAAAGTCTTACTCTTAAACTTGCTCTTAAACTTGCACTAAAACGTGATTTATACCATGTAAGTAGCCTATGTAATATTAATAGAACCGCATGTCTTCTTTAATGATACAAGCTCAGAAACATTTATAACCTGTTGAAGTTTTTTATATTTGTGTATTAACTTGGTGCCATGATGGATATTGAAATATTGCTATTTATTTTTCATTTTAAACAGTATGATTACTTAATGGTAATGCAATATTTGTGAACACAACTGTGCATGTCAGACAATAAATCCCCAAAAACTATGCATGGGGGCTTGCTTTGGATTGCCATTCCTCGTAGCCACCCCTTTGCCACCCTAAAAATTATTTTCTAGATCCGTCCCAGCTTCAGGCTCCACTTTTAGCACAAACGATTTTATATTTATCACACATTTATCTTAATTTTTTACATTTATATTGTGAACTGCATTAAGTTTTTGTTTTTGTTTTTTTGTCTCAAATTGTGTTTATTTGAGAAGGCTAGACTGATCAACCATATGCTCAACTCACTGTCTGGAGCTGGCCGCTTGGTATTTAAAACACATACAACTTGGATTTAACAAACATAAAATGTTCCAATCATGTTTCTAAATTAACTTAATAAAGAAACGAAACGAAATATTAACTTTTTTAATGGCTGCAACGGCAGCTGTGTTGGAAGATAGGGAAGAGAGAGAGAGAGAGAGAGAGAGAGAGAGAAAAGACATGGTCTCGGGTCGGACTCGGGCTGAGAATTCTAATAAGCTGTCAGACAAGGGCCGGGCCCGTGCAGGGCTCTAATTTCATTCCCTTGTTTCAATTAAAAGTCCCCTTTTGGCTCGGCAGGCCCCCAATCTGCCCGGGCCCATATGCACCTGCATACCCTGCATATCCAGACGCTACGCCCAGGGCCGTTTTAACCACTGGGCTAGGCGGGGTTGAAGCAAGGAGGGGGCCCGTGATGGACTGGCGCACCCATTGCCCAAATCGACCACGCTCACCCACTTATTAGCGCTGTTATTTAGTTGAGCTTTTCCGTAAATTCCATGCATTACCATTTGAGATTAAAGTGTAAAGTCTGAATTTGGTTTACCAATCAAATGCACTTATTCTATATTTGACTTATGACCGATATGTGCACGTATCTATCAGGTGATCGCTGCCCAGTATGTCTCCATTCACCTTCACTCTTCACTTAGTTCTGGAGTAATATGGAAAGAATGGTCGCGCAAAGAACAATATTCGATAAGTAAGAATGTCAGCAATTCTAAGAGAGAGGGGCTCAAAAAATGAAAAACCCCAAATACAAAGAACAGAAAAAAAACACAAGTTAGTCAGTAAAATCCCCAGCTATTGGGGATTTTACTTTATATTTTAGATATATTTACTTTATATTGGGGATTTTAATTATATTACTAAAGCTGATTGGAAGTTGTTTGAACAGCGAGTGGACCGCGCACATGGAGCATAAAAAAATACAACAACAACAAAAAACTGCATCATCGTCCACACAGATTTTAGGTTAGTTTGATTATTAACTGGATGTATATTGGTTTTGTGTTTAAACAAACTCTATATAGGCTATTCATTTAAGGGTGGGGACTTGGGGAGATAATCCGGTAGAAATATATCAATCGATTTGTGCGTCAAGATGTAGGCTAAGCTTGTCATTTAATCGCGTTTTAAGCAGGTTTTAAAACAAATGGTTTAAACTGTTAATGAACATTATAAGTAGTGGGACAGAATTCGTTCTGGTAAATGCGTGCATTAAAACGGTTTCAGAACGATTTCGCACAGCGCGCAGCTGCTCGTATTGCGACTGAATAAACTTTTCGCTCCTTGTTGTGCTTAAACGTTCAAATACATAGTTGGGTGTAAAGAATTCTCGTCTTTGTGAGTATCCTCATAAACACAGTTATTTGTGTCTTAAATAACCGTTAATATTTAAAGATAAAGCATGTGTAGTGTTAGATTCTTCTGATCAGAATTCTTCTGATTCTGATATGAGATCCTGGATTAGCCTATATGATGAGATCTTAAAAGGATAGTTCACCCAAAAATGAAAATACTGTCATCATATACTTAAACTCAAATTGTTTTAAACCTCTATGAATTTGTTTGTTCTCCTCAACATAATACTTTGAAAAATTATCGCAACCAGTTTCTGGTCCCCATTGACTCAAATTATAGTGTTTTTTTGTTTGTTTGTTTGTTTGTTTTCCCATACTATGGAAATCATGGGGGCCCAGCAACTGTCTGATTACCAGTATTGTTCCAAATATATTATTTTGCATTCAACAGCAGAAGGAATGGTAACACTTTAGATTACAGCCAACAATGTACCGCGTAATTAAACAGAATTTACAGCGTACCTATTTGTAACTATAGTGTACCTCCACAGTACCTACTCATAGGTATAAGGGAACAATATGCAACGTTTGGGGAATAAGGGGGTAATAATCTGCGGAATTATAAAGCATTTATACTGTAAGTATTTTATAACTAAAGGGAACCTATTCTGAAATTATGCAGAGTCCGTGATTTTCCGCGTCAGCATAACTTCTAAACGTGCATGTAGGTAAATGGAAACAATTGGGGAATAAGGGGGTAATGAGTAACTATTCTAAGATTATGTGGTATGCATGACATTCTGTGTTTGGCAACAATATTATGATTTAGAACAAGTTGCCTGATTGTAATAACATAAAATATATGATGCAGTATATTTTACACTACATACTGAGTACTTATTGTATTATTACAACATATATCTTACATGACATTGATACAAATATTAGGCCTATACTATAGGAAAATTTAGTAATTATAGCAAAGGTAAAAACCACCATAGTCGAGATTACTAAAGTATAGGGAAATTTTGTAATGAGTTTCTGCTATGATTTGGTTTAAAAATTGATATGAAATTTCATGTCAAAAATCATGTCAGCAGCGAATCATGTCTGTTGAGGTGCAGTAGTGGAAAACTAGATTACCTGTTTCCAGCTGCTCCCAGAATATAGCATATAAATTTACCATCATAATACACATGTACTTTTACTGAATTGATGTTTTTTTGATACCTGTAGTGCTGTTGGTGCACTTGAGCTTCCGTATGTGGTTTGAGGCAAGTAGAATAAAATGTACTACAACATTTTTCTCAACTACTATGCAAACATACACCCTTGTTACGTGTAGTTACTGTGTAAGTGTAACATCCGTGGGCTGTAATCTAAAGTGAAGTCTTGTTACGTGTAGTTACTGTGTAAGTGTAACATCCGCGGGCTGTAATCTAAAGTGAAGTCTTGTTACCCTCTTGTTACGTGTAGTTACTGAGTAAGTGTACCATCCGCGGGCTGTAATCTAAAGTAAAGTCTTGTTACCCTCTTGTTACGTGTAGTTACTGTGTAAGTGTAACATTAAACAATTTTAGTTATGCTACAATAGATGTGTTTCAAATTTATTAACAATTAACTGTATTACATAGTTAAACACGCAAGGTCCAAAGACCTTAAGTTAAAGAATTATTATTATTATTTAACAAAATTTTAACAGATCTTTTCCAAGAACAGAATGCAGAAAAAACAAACTTGCAATCACTTATACAAAATACAAAGAACAGTAAACACACACACACACACACACACAAAATCATGTTCTACATTTACTTTTAATAGGCATATTATAATTTTTTCCTTTCAGCTGTGGGCAGGAGTCGACAAATTTCTGGAGATCTTTTGCATATGCTTGCAAAGTTGTCCCTGCAGTATATGAGGGAGCAGAGAAGTCCTCCCCCTCAAGTCAATGGATGATGGGAAATGAAGTCCAATGTGCTGTGTAGTGTTAAAGTCCATGTAGTGAGCGGGTGACCTCTGGTGGTGAACAAATGGAGGTTCATGGCCGGGATTCGTGACATAGCCCCCCCCCCAAGGAGCGGCTTCCAGATGCTTCTATACAATCAAGGAGGGAGGCGGAACAAGGGGAGGGATGGAGAGCCAGGTCCCCGTGGAAGTGGAGTGGCCGGGGATAGAGGCAGAGCCAAAGGAGCACCAGGGCGGAACAGACGGGACTGGAGCCCACCAGTGCAGAGAAGACAGGGCGGGAGACCTCCACGGCGGAGCTGAAGACCACCAGACCTGAGCAGAAGACCACCACAGCGGAGCAGACCGGGCAAGAGAGCACCACGGCAGAGATTGGAACCTAGGGAAAACTGAGACACAAGATACAGACAACACAGGCAGAGCATTCACGGTCTCAAGGACCATGGCAGGGAACACAAACTCATCAGTGGGCTCGCTGACTGAAACTGGACAGAATGATAGTTCATAATTAGTCTCTATGGCAGTGACAGAGTTGACATGACAGTCATGGGGTGCATTCATAGTCTCTGGTCTCATAACAGGCAGATTTAAGGGTTCAATGGAGGTTTTCTGGGTTGTGATAGACTGGGCAACCAACTCCGTATTGGCCTCCTTGAGAGTGGTTGGACAGGACGAGAGCTCACAGATGGCCTCCATAGCCGTGACAGGGCAGAACGAGGATTCATAAACGGCCTCCATAGCTGTGACAGGGCAGGACGAGGATTCACTGACAGCTTCCATAGCCGTGACAGGGCAGGACGAGGATTCACTGACGACCTCCATAGCCGTGACAGGGCAGGACGAGGATTCACTGACGGCTTCCATAGCCGTGACAGGGCAGGACGAGGATTCACTGACGGCTTCCATAGCCATGACAGGGCAGGACGAGGATTCACTGATGGCCTCCATAGCCGTGACAGGGCAGGACGAGGATTCATAAACGGCCTCCATAGCCGTGACTTGACGAGACTCCGGCAGATCGGCGGAGGCATGGTGAGACTCTGGCAGATCGGCTAAGACGCGAGGTGACTCTGGATGACCGGCTGAGACGCGGGGTGACTCTGGATGACCGGCTGAGACGCGGGGTGACTCTGGATGACCGGCTGAGACGTGAGGTGACTCTGGATGACCGGCTGAGACATGACTTGGCTTGTGATGATCAACGGTGATTTGGCTTGACTCACGAAGATCAACTGTGGCTTGGCTTGGCTCTTTAACATCAGCGGTGACTTGACTTGGCTCATTAACATTAGCCGTGACTTGACTTGGCTCTTTAACATCAGCGTGACTTGACTTGGCTCTTTAACATCAGCGGTGACTTGACTTGGCTCTTTAACATCAGCGGTGACTTGACTTGCCTCTTTAACATCAGCCGTGACTTGACTTGGCTCTTTAACAGCAGCCGTGACTTGACTTGGCTCTTTAACATCAGCCGTGACTTGACTTGGCTCTTTAACAGCAGCCGTGACTTGACTTGGCTCTTTAACAGCAGCCGTAACTTGACTTGGCTCTTTAACAGCAGCCGTGACTTGACTTGGCTCTTTAACATCAGCTGTGACTTGACTTGGCTCTTTAACAGCAGCGGTGACTGAACGGGATGCTGTTGTGTCCGCCATTTTGTGAGCATGCTCTGGTGCGGCCGCCATTACACGAGTGAGTGCCGTGTTCCTCCGTGACACCCACAGTGAACACTGAACCAATAGTCAATAAAGCATAGTTCATAAACTGAGCGAGTGATGAACGCAGACCCTCAAGGGTTAATAGTGATTTGAGCGGCTGGTTAATGCCCTCACAAAAAAAGTCTGAGCACACAGTCAGGCAGATCAGCATAGTAGGCGACATCTAAATACTCTTGAATATAGGCCTCGAGGGATCGATTGCCCTGCTTGAGAGCTAACAGCAGTCTTGCTGTGTCCCTACCTGGTCAGAGTCCATTTGAACAGCTGCTGGATCCTTTTGCGGCCGAGTATTCTGTTACGGGGAGAACAAGACGTGAGACGTGCGGATCCGTATGCAAACTTTTATTTATAAACATAGTCAATTCACAGGCAGGGTCAAACGACGGCAGACAGGTATGGCATGGGCAAGACACAGAGTAATCCTAGGGCAAGCGTGGGTCGACGATCGGTGAACAATATCCAATAGGGCGAGGCAGAGAGATAATCCAGGTACACAAGCAAAGATCCAAACGAGGGGCAAACAGAGTCCAAACGGCAAGGCAAAGGGGTTAATCCAGGAGAAGTGGGCAGGAATCAAAACACAGGAAAACAGGCTAGGCAAGACTTGGAATGGCTTGTTAGAGTAGCTATCGACAGAGACTGTGACAAATGCTAAACAATACTTGGCAGTGACAGAGAGGAAGTCCAAGGCTTATAAAGCGTGTGTGATTGGGTGATAGTTCTCAGCTGTGAGTGTGATTAGTGTAATCAGCTGTGTGTGTGTGTCGTCAGTGCAATGGATGATGGGAAATGGAGTCCAATGTGCTGTGTAGTGTGAAAGTCCATGTAGTGAGCAGGTGACCTCTGGTGGTGAACAAAAGGAGGTTCATGGCTGGGATTTGTGACAAGTATACTATTTGTATACTTATACTATTGTACAAGTATACTATTTACTATTTGTATCAATGTCATGTAAGATATATATGTTGTTATAATACAATAAGTAGGCTACCCAGTACGTAGTGTAAAAATATGTTGCATCACATATTTTGTGTTATTACAATAAGGCAAATTGTTTTAAATCATAATATTGTTGCCTAACACAGTAGGATATAAATACCACGTAATCCTAGAATAGTTACGCCTTGCTTATGAAATACTAACAGTGTAAATACTTTAATTTTCCAAGTCATTACCCCCTTATTCCCCATTTGTTTCCGTTTACCTACATGTACATTCAGCTTTAAGTTATGCTGATGCGGAAAATCGCGGACTCTGTATAGGTGCTGTTGCCATTTGTGTCAATAATGTAATTCAAACATCAGAAAGAAAATCACTTACTGTCCTTGACTGAATCACTTTTGTAAAATAAATAAGAATGAATGTATATTGAATATGCACAGTGGACACCATTCAGTCAATTTGTACATTTTCTTTATACATCATAATATTATTCAGTGCTTTAAGTATATCAAGTAGGTCGATTTCTTATGATCTTTGTTCTGTTGTAGCCTAATTTGTGACAGTAACCTTATTTTTACTTAGGCTAGTATTATGTTTTGTGATATTGAAATTGGTAAAAAAAATGATGAAATTTCAGTGCATCAAGAATTTTGATATGGGATAAAAATCCTATTTAAAGCTTATATATATATATATATATATATACAGTGGTGTGAAAAAGTGTTGGCCCCCTTCCTGATTTTTTATTTTATTGCATGTTTGTCACACTTTAATGTTTCAGATCATCAAACAAATTTAAATATTAATTAAAGATAACACAAGTAAACACAACATGCAGTTTTTAAATTAAGGGTTTTTTTATGAAAAGAAAACTAATCCAAACCCACATGGCCCTGTGTGAAAAAGTGTTTGCCCCCCCCCCCCCCCCCCATCCACCCCCTACCCCCGCGTTAAACTATAACTGCGGTTTATGACACCTGAGTTCAGTTTCTCTAGCCACACCCAGGCCTGATTACTGCCACACCTGTTTGCAATCAAGAAATCACTTAAATAGGACCTACCTGACAAAGTGATGTAGACCAAAAGATCCTCCAAAGCTACACATCATGTTGAGATCCAAAGACATTCAGGAACACATGAGAAAGAAAGTAATTGAGATCTATCAGTCTGGAAAAGGTTATAAAGCCATTTCTAAAGCTTTGGGTCTCCAGCGAACCACAGTGAGAGCCATTATCCACAAATGGCGAAAACGTGGAACAGTGGTGAACCTTCCCAGGAGTGGTCGGCCGACCAAAATTACCCCAAGAGCGCAGCGATGACTCATCCAAGAGGTCACAAAAGACCCCACAACAACATCTAAAGAACTGCAGGCCTCACTTGCCTCAGTTAAGGTCAGTGTTCATGACTCCACCATAAGAAAGAGACTGGGCAAAAATGGCCTGCATGGCAGAGTTCCAAGACAAAAACCGCTGCTGAGCAAAAAGAACAAAAAGGCTCATCTCAGTTTTGCCAGAAAACATCTTGATGATCCCCAAGACTTTTGGGAAAATACCCTGTGGACTGACGAGACAAAAGTTTAACTTTTTGGAAGGTGTGTGTCCCATTACATCTGGCGTAAAAGTAACACAGCATTTCAGAAAAAGAACATCATACCAACAGTAAAATATGGTGGTGGTAGTGTGGTGGTCTGGGGCTGTTTTGCTGCTTCAGGACCTGGAAGACTTGCTGTGATAAATGGAACCATGAATTCAGCTGTCAACCAAAAAATTCTGAAGGACAATGTCCGGCCATCTGTTCGTGACCTCAAGCTGAAGCGAACTTGGGTTCTGCAGCAGGACAATGATCCACCTCTGAATGGCTGAAGAAAAACAAAATGAAGACTTTGGAGTGGCCTAGTCAAAGTCCTGACCTGAATCCTATTGAGATGCTGTGGCATGACCTTAAAAAGGCGGTTCATGCTCAAACTCTCCAATCTGGCTGAATTACAACAATTCTGCCAAGATGAGTGGGCCAAAATTCCTCCACAGCGCTGTAACAGACTCATTGTAAGTTATCGCAAACGCTTGATTGCAGTTGTTGCTGCTAAGGGTGGCCCAACCAGTTATTAGGTTTAGGGGGCAAGCACTTTTTCACATAGGGCCATGTGGGTTTGGATTTTGTTTTCCCTTCATAATAAAAAAACTTAATTTATAAACTGCATGTTGTGTTTACTTGTGTTATCTTTGATTAATATTTAAATTTGTTTGATGATCTGAAACATTAAAGTGAGACAAACATGCAAAAAATAAAAGATCAGGACGGGGGCCAACACTTTTTCACACCACTGTATGTATATATATATATATATATATATAATTATTGTGATGGGGGGCCCTGCAGTAAGTCATAGCCCCGGGGCCCAGTGCAGTCTTAATGCGGCCCTGGCTACGCCACTGGTTTTTCTCTTTCAGCTCTCTTGCTAGGATCTGTAGAGTCATTAAAATGCTCAGAACCAACAACAAAATCGCTCCTTAATGCCATGAGAGAGGAAGTATTCCTCTACAGCGATGCAAGGCCAGTTATAAGTCTGAGTACTCCCACCAACGTCACAGTGGACTTGACTCTATATGGAATCTTAGGAGTGGTAAGCAATTTTGACTTAACATTTACAAAATCATAATATTTTTTATATTACTAATCCCACTTAATATTATAGAAATGGATACAGACTGCTTATTTTCCTTTCAGAATGAAAAGACACAGGTGTTGGAAACATACCTGTGGGTGAGGATGGTAAGAGTCAACAAATACACTGTTTAGACTAAGGGTGTGTGATATTGACAAAAAGAATCCCAATATTTAATGGAATTTTTCCAGTACTGATAATTAAACAATATTTTTTTTTTTCAAAATCTTGCTGAGACATTGCTGAGTATGTTTTTGTGCTGGTACCTTGGCTGGTTTAGGTCTGTCATTAACAAATAAATAAGACACGAAAACAACCAGTAGGTGGCAGCAAGTTCCTGCCTTAATGAGTGATTCATGGAATCATTCATTCAAATGATTAATTCAAAATGGCTGAGTCACTTAGAAATTATGTAAGTGATCAGTGGTGGGTAGATTACTTACAAATTATGGTTCATTACAGATTACAAATTACATGAAAAATCTGTAGTTAGTAATATAATCTAGGTTACACATGTTAGGTATTGTAGTCTGACTACTTTTTGATTACTTTTAAATTACTTTTGACCTAACTTGTTTATCACATCGACTTGATTGTTATTATTAGCCACATTGCGGCTCATGTTGGGCCAAAAGCGTGCATGCTAGTGCGTGCCAGGGCCAGTCGTGTTTCCACTGTCCCTTCTGGGGCTTCCCCTGGGCCAACCGCCAGGGTTTTTTGGCCAGACGAAAACCTTGGGCAAAAGCAGGCTTTATGTAATCCATAAAAAGTAACTGTAATCTGATTATAAACATTTTAAAGCACATTACAATCTAATTACAAGTATACCATTTTTGGAATCTGATTATGTAATCCAGATCACATGTATTCAGTTACTACCCAGCACAGAAAATGATTTATGAATAGATCACTAATCTGTAATTTTCATTAGTGAAGCTAAAAAACTTTGTGTTTGTTGAACTGTTGTATAAAATCAATATAGCATTCGCTACTGCGCTCACACGCTAATAGTTAGGAAAACAGCACTGATGCATGTGTGAGATTAATGAACTATTTTGAATCGAACAAATATTAAAAACAAAATCCCATTCAGGGATATTTTTTGCTTCCATGTCATACCTGCTTTCTAATAGGCTTCATCACACAGTAATAGCTTTCGGATTGTCAAGACATGTTTGTCTTAGTAAAAAAATTTTTATTTATCTCTTCATTGTACTTGGGCCCTCCCTGGACGAGCGAGTATAAAAAGCCTATGCATAAATCCGGCCTTGCACGGATGATAAATATCACACACCCCTAGTTTAGTAGATATTAATAGTCACCTATGATCCATTCACATTTTATGGTGCTAAATACTTCAAGGCACTAGAAGCAATAGCACTTGTTGAATTAATATTTTTGTAGAGGTGGCAGATTGAAGGTTTGAGCTGGGATCCTGCTGAATGTGGAACGAAAAAGATCTCACTACCAAGAGAAAAGATATGGATTCCAGATATTGTCATCAGTGAATTGTAAGTTTCAAATATTGAACGTAACAGCTATGACTTCTGAATAGGGGGAAAATATAGTGTTTACGCATTTGCAATGGACATCCATAACCTTTAACCCACCTTCATTCTGCAGCATGGATGAAAACCGAGCACCTGAAACATATTATGTCTATGTGACCAACACTGGTCTGGTGCTTGACTATCGGCCGTTTCACGTGATCAGTTCCTGCAGACTGGACATCTACACCTTTCCGTTTGATTTTCAAAACTGTACATACACGTTCAACTCTTATAAACACTCTCGTGAGTAAGCCAAACTGAGAAAATTATGTTCCTGTTTGGCTACTTGTGATAATATTGTAACTATTGGTCTCTTTTTTTAGGTGATGATGTTCAGTTGTTCTTCTTTCTGCCAGTGGAGCAGATATTCAAAAATTCTCTTGAAGTGATGACAACTAAAGGAGAGTGGGAGCTGATAGACATGAGAGCAGAAAAACCTGTACAGCTCTTTCTAGAAGGGGGATGGGATACCCTCATTGTTTATGTTGGTGCCATTTTAGATTTGGGGGTGAATTCACTAAGAATTGTAACTGATAATGACCTGATTGGTGAACGAAATTTCTCCAAGTACAAAATGTTCCTGGATCAACATCCTGGTTGATCCTGGAACAACATTCCAATCAACCAAACAGAATTGAGGGATAACTTTTCAGGAAATATCTGTTTTAGGCTTACGATCAGGGTTAGGTGCTTCTACACCCTTGTTAATCAGCTATTATTTCACACTGATTTTAGGAATAAATTATGGGTAGTGTTAGGTTAAGGGGTAGGTATTGGGTTATGTGTATATTTTTGGACAGTAATGTTGATCCAGGATCAACAAAAGATGTTAATCCAGAAACATGTCTTACTTTGCAAAATCACAGCGACTGTCATAATTTGGTGCATGTTACTGGAACTGTGCAGCACAGCTGCACCACTGTGATCCAGACATCAATAAAACAAGCTGAAAGTGTTTGACTACACCAGGGGTGTCTAATCTTGCTCCTGGAGGACCAACGTCCTGCATAGTTTAGCTCCAAACAGCTCCAGCACACTTGCCTGGAAGTTTATAGTGAATCTGAAGACCTTTGCTGTGCCTGAAATCGCCCCTTTACCCTTAAATAGAACACTTTTTAAGGGGACAGCCATTTGTAGTGGTGTCCAAAACCATAGTGCACATTATCGAGTGCACTCATTCAATCCCATTATGTACTGCGACAGTTAGTGTATAACCGATGTATACTAGAGAGTACCCATAATGCACTGTGAGGGATTTGCCGAAATGAATTCCTGCATTTCACCAGAAGTTGGTGCCTACAGCTGAATCGTCCATCCATCCATTTTCCAAACCGCTTGTCCATTGTGGGTAGAGCGTAATGTCATGCAGGTATAGATTTATTTTAAATTGATTGTTAAATAGTTTAATTAAGGTTTATACTTGCAAGTTTCAATGACAAAGTTCAAGATAAATCTGCCAGTTCCTTCCAGTGCACCCAAAGTCTGAATTCCCTCACACGTTATCATTCACTCCTTCAACTGGACTATATTAGTAGACTAATGTAGGAAACAATGAATGAGGGTATGGGGGCGATTCAAAAGCAGCACTTGATTTGCTAATTCAGCTGCATTTCATTAATGTTGGGGCTAAAGTCTGCTGGGACAGTTGCCCTATAGGAACAGTTTTGGACACCCCTGGACTACACTATGTACCTGGATATGACCATTTATAGGGCTTTTCTTCATCTTGACAATCATTTTTTGATTATGTTTACATCCTGCATTCTATGTGCAGTTTTAGTGCAACATTAATTCCTTTAGTAAGAAGAACTTCGTTTTCCGAATCTGTGATCGATCTCTTACAATTTGGTGAAATCCTTCGGAGGTTTTGCTCCATCTGGAGTTCCCATGCACGTCATGATTTTTACTGAGTTAGATGTGTTCCTAAGTCAACATACTTTGTTCAACCTGGAACAACATTTTATTCCAGAAATTTAGTCTTTACTATATCCCTATACCTAAACCTTACCTTAACCATGAGTAATCCCTAAAATCAGAGGAAATGGTAGATGAATGACACTGATGTACAAACACCAAACACTGATTGTAAGCCTGGACTTCACAAAAACTATAAACTGGTTCTTCAAATCTGATTGGTTAATCACAAAGACGTTGATCATGGAACATGTTGCAATTGGTAAAATCATATTCTGCGAGTCCCCATGCTCCTTTGGAGATTTCTGCGCTCTATCTCGTTGACACAATCTGTAATGAGTCCAAATCCACCTAATGGAATACAGCTCAATAGAGTGTTGAAGGATTGACGTATTTTTGTAGGCAACGTCGGTCCTGGAGTGCCGATGTCCTGCAGAGTTTAGCTCCAACCCTGAAAAAAAAAACTCACCTGCCTGTAGCCCTAGTAATTCTGAAGACCTTGATTAGTTTGTTCAGGTGTGATTGATTAGGGTTGGAGCTAAACTCTTCAGGACAGCGGCACTCCAGGACTGACGTTGCCTACCCCTGCTGTAGACCAACCTGGTTCCAACACTCACAGTCGGGTCTTTACTTTTAAAGAATTAGCTAAAGAAGAGGATGGAAAACGTCAATGAACAATGAATGGACAAAGCTGAAAACAAGTAGGAAATAACACACACAAACGTTGTGCAACTTCTTTGTGAATTCACCCCTTTATGTTATTTTTTCTCTACTGTGAAATTTGTACTTGATAAACACTAATGTCCTCACTCATTGTGGAATAGATTGTCCTGAGACGTCGAGCTACGCTGTATGTGGTGAACCTCCTGATTCCCAGCTGCTTCCTGCTTTCTTTGGATCTCTTCAGTTTTCTGCTGCCACCTCAAAGCGTGGACCGTGCTTCCTTCAAAATGACCCTCATCTTGGGTTACACCGTCTTCCTTCTGCTAATGAACGAACTGCTGCCCGTCACAGGAAACAACTTACCACTCATAAGTAGGTCGTCAAACCTTCTTACTCATTTTGCATATTTTTGTCTTTACTCTGCTAAAATGTGGCCCCAGATGGTCACCAGCATAAGTTGATAGTCTCCAAAATGGGATGCTGGTGCAACCTACACAGCAGTTCTTGGCAAAGCAAAGTTGGCATAACCCAGTTAGGGCTGGTCAAAACTCAGAGGTGTGCAATCCTGCTCCTGGAAAGCCAGTACCCTGCAGAGGTTTGCTCCAACCAGCTCCAAAACACTTGCCTAGAAGTTTTTAGTGAGTCTAAAGGCCTCAATTACTTTGGCTCAGGTGTGTTTAATTAGAGTTAGAGCAAGTGTGCCGCTCACATCCTGAAATGTGAAGCCAAAACATTCCAAATGCCATCTGATGGCTGGTTGCAGTGTGGATCATAAACCCTACGCTCTATGTAAACAAATGGGATGCGAGCCAATCGGCGTCCTAGCTTTCTCAAGGTATTACAGACCTCTTTGACCAGTTGTATCATGAAGATCATCCTAGTCAATCAGCTTAAGTCCAGGGTGCCAAATCCTGTTCCTGGAGAGCTACAGTACCTTCCTGTAAAGTTCAGCTCCAACCCTGATCAAACACAGCTGAATCAGCTAATTAAGATTTTCAGAAGCACTTGATAATTACAGACAGGTGTGTTCAGTCAGGGTTTAAATTGAACTCTGCAGGTAAGTATTGTAGATCTCCAGGAGCAAGATTGGGCACCCCGGCTTGAGTTTTTCTGATCTACATTCTGGCACAAACCAGCCAGGGTGCGTTTCCCAAAAGCAACTATGGTTGCAAGATCATTTCTCAAAAGCAATGTAGACCATCAATGTTCTCTACAGTGGTTTACAATACTTTCGGGAAATGAAGCCGAGGACTCTAACCTGATCTTTTCAGCAGGTTAGGTGATCCTTCTTTACCTCCAATCTAATCCAATCTAATTCTCTCTCAATCTAGATGTGTTTTTCTCACTCTGTATGGCCTTGATGGTAACAAGTCTCCTTGAGACTATCCTCATCACCAATGTCCTGTATGGTTCCCGTGATTTGCCTCCCTTTCCAAAGTGGCTCAAGATTCTGGTACTGAAATATCTTGCTGGACTTGTTTTTATGAAGAAATCATGCGATAAAAACTTTGAAGGTAAGACTCTTTTTGGAAGCCAATATATTTTTGTCTTCCAGTACGCTTTCACTTTATTGGTGCGCACCTGACGTCAGAATTCATATCATTGGTGTAAAAGATATTTTCTAATGGCGGTCTTGTTTCTTGCCACAGCAAACGCATCTGAGAGCACTTTCTACAAAAATCCCATGACTGATATTCCAAAGACAGAACTAGTTGGTGCAAGTCCAGTGAGAGTCTGGGAACAATGCCTTGATGAAATGAAGAAGATGAGTACGGATTTATTGGCCATCCGTCACCAAGTTGAAGAGCACTTCAGTAATGACAACAGAACAGATGATTGGTTCATGTTTGGTCAGGTCATTGACCGTGTCCTCTTTATAATGTATAGTCTCTTTATCGTTGTGAGTTTAAGCACATTTATGGTTCTGTGGCTGTACTCGTACAGCCTAGATTAGGGGTCACCAAGTTCGGTCCTAGAGGGCCAGTGTCCTGAAGAGTTTAGCTCCAACCCTAATCAAAGACACCTGAACCATCTAATCAAGATCTTACTAAGTATATTTGAAACTTCCAGGCAGGTGTCTTGAGGCAAGTTGGAGCCAAACTCTGCAGGACATCGGCCCTCCAGGATCAAGTTTGATGACCCCTGGTCTAGACAAAAGTTGTGATTTTTATTATTGCCTGCTCTGTAAACTGATGACACCAAAACTCTGATGTCATCCCTCTAGTTGTGTCAGAAACACACGAAAAAGATATTTTAAAGAATGTTGGTAACCAAACAGTTGACAGTAGCCACTGACTTGATGGCACAAAAAATGTTTACCGGCGACTGTTAGTTTTTTAACAATTTAAGGGAGAGTACATGATGACAGAATTTTCATTTTTGGGTGAACTCTTTAAGTGTCCCAATACTTAAAATTCTATAGACATTTAACATTAAACATAAAAAAAATATTCAAAATTAGTGAATATGTAGAATCTGACTTTCTGTTGTATCTGTAACACCAAAACATGTTTTGTTAGCTTTGGTAGCATAAATAGCAAATATGACTCTTCACTGTCATTTTCAAATGTTATATTATTAAATAATACTAAATATTATTTAAATATCAAACAAACTTTGCTTCTAGTTTTGTGTTTGTTTTTTAAATGATTTATTGATTTGATTTATTGTGGTTTAATGTTAAATACGGTATATGTATTAAAATAAGCATAGGGTCATGCATTTCTAAATTAATAATTATAGTTAATGATAGTTATTAATTTGATGCATGGATATAAAAGAAGCCCCAAGAAAATGCTCTTAAAAATGCAATGTGTTAAGTAACATACAAACAAAGCCTCTGAATTTCTAGGTGGTATCACGGAAATATAAACTACCCATAGTATATTAAACAACTGGAAATATATTCAAGATGATTTAATATGTTAAAATAGATTTAAAAAGGTCTTGAAGAGCTATAATAGCTCAAGCGTGAAAGATGTCCTTTCTTCTAATTAAATGTGTGGAACTGAACATGTTTTTTATCATCTAATGGAAAACAGATACATCTCTAATGAGTTCAACCAAACGGATCCAAAGCTATTAAAATAAGATAGGTCAGTGATTACCGAAGGTGTTAAACAACATGTAATTGCACATGATGTGCCAGTAAAGTCATCACATTTCACCTGTGGAAGGTAATGGTGAGCAGTTTTAAACAAAAGGATATCTCATCCAAACGGAGCATTATGGGACATCTTTGGAGTCTTCTTTTGCCATTTTTCATTCTACTTAAAGGTAATGAATTAAACTTATGTGTAAGTCACAGACTTAACGTTTTGGTCAGTTATAATTGTGTCTTTGTTAAAAACAACTATGCAATATCTTCAATGATTCAGAATTACCCTTTATACCAAATCAATTGTCTTTTTGTAAGTGGGTGTTTTTCTTTGTTCGTTTTTTGGTCTATGCATTACAAACATTGGTATAGCATTCACATATTTATCTTCATCATAGCTGTTTGGACAAATAAAATTAGAACGTGATGTATTTTACTTTATTACAGCTTCTGTAATTGTAATGTGATTTTATCACTTGTTGTCAATTTCTAAAATGGATAAACTGATCTCACCCCATGTTACAGGATCTGCTTTAAAGTTGTGTACAGTTTCTGTATATCATACATTTATTTCTGCTTTACTTAGGCTACATTTATGTTTTATGTACATGGATAATGTACACTACTTTTAATTAACTGTCAAAGTTAAATATGCTAGAAATACCCATTAGGCATTATCAAACAACATGCATTTACTAGGGCTGTCAAAGTTAATAACGCGTTAACGCAAATTTTATTGGCATGACTGTAAAAAATACAATATTGCCAAAGCTTGAAATATATATAGAGAAATATAATAAAGAAAATATCAAAATATTAGAATAAAAACATTATAATATAAACTTACATAAACAGTGTAACAAATAAGAACTTGTGTGAACATTTCATACCACAGTGTTTAACATATAAACACACACAGGCTGAGGGTCACTGTGGTAGACATTAGGGAAACACACTGAGGTCAGGGATAATACACACATTACTCTCTCTCGCTCTCTCTCTGTGCGTCTGCATTGTTGAAAACAGTTTTATTGAGAATTTATCTGCATCAAAATACAGTATGTGGGCACCAGTGTTGCCACAGTTACTTTGAAATAGTAATCGAATTACTGACTACTGATTACTCCTTTCAAAAGTAACTTAGTTACTTTACTGATTACTTTATTTTAAAAGTAACTAAGTTAGATTACGAGTTACTTTATTAGTTACTTTCAGCAGCTGCCAATAACACCCCCCCCCCCCCCCCCCCAACATAAAAATGACAACCGGTTTTGCCAATGCTTACTTTATTGTTGGTGCATTTTAACAGTAACGTCAACAATGTATCTCTTGACATTTTAAGTTGAACTTAAAAACTATTTCCTGACAGAAATACACGTTTGTATAAAAATAAATAAAGACAGTCTTTCTTGACTTCACTTAACATAAATACTTTTTAGAGAAACAAGTCTCTTTTTTTTCTCTTTCTTGACTTCATTGAACATAAATACTTTTTAGAAAAAATAAGTCTTTCTTGACTTAATTTAACATAAATACTTCAGAAAAAAATAAGAGTCTTTCTTGACTTCACTTAACATAAATACTTTTTAGAAAAACAAGTCTCTTTTTTTCTTTCTTGACTTCATTTAACATGAATACTTTTTAGAAAAAATAAGTATTTCTTGACTTAACATAAATACTTTTTATACCATCCACATATAACATCTTATGTTGTCATCGCATGTTATGAGGGAAACAGTGGAGTGGGGCGAGTAAACCAGTGGTTGTACCTCAGTAACAGAAGCTTCTCAAACCTCTTGTCAGAAAGTCGATTTCTTCTAGGCGTGAGCACCAAACCTCCCAGACTGAAAAGTCGCTCCACAGGAGCACTTGATGGGGTTGGAGTGTCGCCAGCACAGAGTGTACAACTAACCTTAATATTATCATCTTTGGCTGATACAAACTCAAAATAGTGACTATATTTCCAGCTAGAAAACGCATATCTCTCTCCTCCCTCCATTGTTGTTCGTGTGTCGCTAGCCACGGTGCTTGCTAGGTGAGCTGTCCTGAAAATATGACCTGTCGCATACGTGATGTCACTCCCCGAGACGCAAGAAGAAACCAAATAGGTTTTGCTTAAAAAAAAATTAAAGAAATAGTAACGCACAGTGGCTTGGACAAGTAACTTTAATTTGATTACTGGTATGGAAATAGTAATGCGTTAGATTAGTCGTTACTGGAAAAATTGGTCATATTAGAGTAACGCGCTACTAAGTAACGCGTTACCGGCATCACTGGTGGGCACAGAGAGGCAAACAAATGTAATAATAAATAATAAATGTACATTTTGCATGTTCAGAACGAAGTGAGCGGCCCTGTCGCACAAAAATGTAAACAGGTTTGTGTAAGTAAATTGCTCAGTGCAAATAAAGAGAAGTCGGAACCTGGTATTTCTTTTTTTTATATGTCTAATAGACATGAACAAGTTATTTTAAAAATATCTATGAAACGTGTAGAATTCATTTTCTATGTTGACTATGGTTTCAATAATAAACATATATTTGCATAAAGCATCCATATACCCATGTTGATTAGAGTATTAAAAACTTGAAAAGTATTAATTTAAGGTACATTTAGAACAAATAAAAATGTGCAATTAAGTTGTGATTAATCGCGAGTTAACTCATGGCAGTCATGCGATTAAATGTTTTAATCGATTGACAGCCCTAACATTTACAATTAATATGTTTGAATACTTTTTGCGTTTATAATATTAAACACTTCTATATATATATATATATATTTATTTATTTTAGAATTTTATTAAAGATAACATAGACAAATTGCTTTTTTGTGTAATATCTGTACATTTTAAGTGTCCAAATATGTTTTGGGGTGACTATATACAAAAGAACTGTGTAGCACAGCATTTATTTGCTGACTGCATGCAAATAAATGGACATCAAATGAATTTCTAAGCAAGTTTCCCTGGTTTATGGTCATGTTAAGTGTCATATCTGGTGAATATGCTTCGCTGTGAAGAAGGACAAAGTGGACCCACGTATGACTCTCTACAGGAGGTCATTGACAAGAAGTCCTTCAGACCTTCTGTCAACCTCAGCACCCCCACCATAACCAACATCTCCTTCACTCTCTACGCTATCTTGGGAGTGGTGAGTCAGTGCAGGACCAGTTGTATGTCTCTAGTTGTGTAAACTGTACTTGTGTTTGAACATTTGATGCGGGTTTTGTTTTGCAGAATGAAAAAGCACAAATTCTCACCACATTCCTCTGGCTCAGGCTGGTAGGTTTGGCGCATTAACACTACGAGATGTTTGAATAATCACCTGAATATGTCACAATCCTGTTCTCCAATCATGTTTCGTTATAGTACTGGTTCCATGAGTTCCTCATCTGGGATCCAGAAGCCTGTGATGGCATTAGGAAGATCTCTCTTCCTGTCAAAGATCTCTGGACTCCAGACATTATCGTTTATGAGTTGTGAGTGCCCTCTACTGGGGAGGTTTGAGACATTTTTGTGGAGAATTAATGGTATGGTTCACCAACAGGAACTTTTTCCAGCAGATGAACCATAAAAACACTGACAGCCAATCAGAATCAGAAACATTAAAATTCATCTTATTTCTTATTTAGCCTACACCTAATGCAGGGATTCACAAACTTTTTTTAATTTATTTATTTTTTGTCTTGTCAGTCAAACCTCTTTCACCTAATATATTTACTTGAGAAGTACTCAAGAGTATTAAGCTAATGAGTTAATTATTAATTAAAACATTTGCATGTTCACAGTTCTCTGCCATTGATTAATGGCCACATGACATGCAGTTAAATAAAATATATTACTGTTTTTAGTAAGTGTTCCATTTTGATTATTGTTATTTTCAAATTATTCATTTTAATTTTAGTTTTTTATTATTTATTTTATTGTTAGCCTTTTATTAAACTTGACACAATGTAATGTGTCTTTAATAATATATTTTCTATCTCTTTGTATTTTTATATCAATATGGTACAAGATTATCCTATTTAAATCAATGTGATAAACATGTTAGGTCAAAAGTAATCTAAAAGCAATCAGAAAGTAGTCTGAAAGTAATCCTAAAATGTGTAATGTAGTTAATTATGTTACTAACTACATTTCTGTAATTCTGATTTCACAAATCAACACATTCTCACCAGTGAAATGTTAGCCCATATCTTCAGGAATAATATATAAGAAATACATAAGCACTCCATACAGTTATCATTATGGTTACTTAAGTAACTATAAACAAAACTGTAGCAATAAATTTCTCTGAAGATTTAAAGGGATCATATGATGCGATTTCAAGTTTTCCTTTCTCTTTGGAGTGTTACAGGCTGTTCATGCATAGATAAGATCCCTGAAGTTGTAGAGACTAAAGTCTCAAAACCAAAGAGATATTCTTTATCAAAGTTATTACTCTACCGCGCCCCCCTAAAACGGCTCATTCAAACACGCCCCCACATGTCTACGTCACGGTGTGAGGAGATTTGCAAAACACCTCCTGAATGTATACGCAAAGAAAGGCGGCATGATTTTTGTTCTCGCTGTAGTATTGTTGCTGCCGCCGGCGCCATGTCCTGGAGACGCTGAGTTTCATTCGCTTCCAAAAGAGGACACAACTAGAAATCAGTGGTTAAGTTGTATTTACAACACTGTTCCAGAACAGTTCAAACCAAATATTAGAGTGTGTGCAGCGTATTTCACGGAGGACTATTTCCTGAACCTGGGAGTAGCCTGCCACCTATGCTCAAAGGCTGTTTCTATAAAGTGGGGCAATTCCAACATTGCAAGGACAGTCTGGCGCTTCTGACTCACAGCCTGTAAGTACGTTTTCTTATTTAAAGAATTTGCCACTGCCGATTCAAACGCGAGTTTTGAGCTGTGTAGAGTAGTGCTTGTTTGTTATTTCTCCGATCACAAATGCAGACATGGTAATGTTTGGTAATGTAAAAAGACAGTATAATTCATTATAATCAGTAATTATGTCCCCACTGGATGCAACAAATGCCTCGTTTATAATGGGTTTTATTGTTTTTGTGTCGTCGCGCTGGGACACGGCATCACAACATGGTAAGGGGCGTAACATTTCCATCTCACGCTTGAGGTATTCAGCCAATCACAAAGCACTGGATAGCTGGCCAATCAGAGCACACCTCGCTTCTCAGAACAATGAGCTTTGTAAAAATCGACACGTTTAAGAAAGGTGGGGCATAGAGGAGCAACAATAATGTACAGTATGTGGAAAATAACGTGTTTTTTGAACCTTAAACTGCATAAACACATTGCATCACACCAAATAATGTTCTTTTTAGTAACGTCATATGACCCCTTTAAAATCGAATTAAATAGCTACGCAATATTGTTGCAGTGTTCATCTTGTTTCTAGGCCAATTCTATAAATTGGACTATTTTTGTCTTAGCAGGAGGTTTAAAATAATACAGACTACAAGTAAACTATTTTTTTAAATATCACAAATATAATCATTTTAACTCCCTCTTTTCTCCTGTTTAGCGTGGATGACGATGTCTCTCAGGCCTGTCCTTATGTGTATGTGAACCACACAGGCCACATCCGCTATGACAGGATGTTGAGGCTGGTTAGCGCCTGTAACCTACAGATCTTCAGTTTCCCTTTTGACATACAGAACTGCTCTTTCACCTTCGGCTCCTACATGCATACCAGTAACGGCTCCTCTTTCACTGCTCTCCTCATTTCCTGCCATCTCGGCATATATTTGCCATGAAAGCATTTCCCTTTATGTGTGTCTGCGGTTTGTGAAGACCCACTTAATCTGTCTTGTTAGTTTCTGTGGAATTTGGCTTGCAGTAATTTAAAGTCCACATATTGTAGTAAGCGAATGCCAATTTTGAAAAGTTTCAATTTAGTGCCTTGATTAATGTCAAGTGGTGTAACCATCCATTAAAACATCATAAATACATTTTCCTTGCATCTTGAAGTCATGTGAATGTACACACCTTTATAGTATTAAAAAATATACTTTTTAAATATAATAAAACTTTATTTTTTTTAAATAAGTCTTACTGACATTGACACACAGTCACGAGGGTCTGAAATAATTTCCTGTTTTATGAATGTGTTTCTTTAAGTGTAATGATTCTAACACCTGTAAAACCTGTAACCCCTTCAGTAAAGGACGTCCGTGTCAGTCCTGCCCTGTCCTTTAATGAGATGACAGAAAACTCGAAGCGTTACCTGCAGGCCAGTGGAGAGTGGGAGCTTGTGTATATCTTGGGCGATGCTGACATTTTGAAGTTCGGAATAGATGAATGGGACATCATCACTTTCTGGGTAAGAAAGAGACAAAAGCAGGGCATATAATAGGCTATGTTTAGAATAACATACTACTCTGTTTCTCTAGTATCTAGTTGTATGTGCACATTTTTTTACCTAAATAACCTACTACATTTGACAAATTATAACATATGTCATCATTATAACATTGTTAGAATGTGTACTACAAAAGCTTATTTCTGCCAAAAATAATAAGAAATATATTATATATTTTTATCTAATTTTTTTCTCTCACAGTTGTGAGTGTAACTTATAATTCTGACCTTTTTTCTCAAAATTTTAAAAAGTTAAATTTACATCTCATAATTTGGACTTTTTCTTGGAATTTTTAATTTCTTGAAAGTCTTTATCTCAGAACAGCAAGTTTCTGACTTTTGTCTTGGAATTATGAGTTTACATCTTGCAACTTTAACTTTTTTTTTTTTGGTTATTTTTAATTTGTTTTCACGGATTTAAAAATAAAAAGGGTAATTGCAACTTTTTATCTCACGATTAACTCTTCTCAGAATTTGAAGAATTGTGAGATAATTATTAATTTGTGGCCACATTTTACTAATTTGTTTCCTTAAAGTGGAAAGGACGTGTGGCCAAGTAGGTGCCCCATACTTGGAATTTGTGCTCTGCATTTAACACACACACAGAGAGACACACACACAGACACAGACACACACACACACATGTTTGTTTCTGTGAAAAGTGTGTACATCCCACAGGCTTAATGGTTTTTATACTGTACAAATTGTATGTGCTATTGCCCTACACCTAAACTTAGCCCTCACAGGAGACTGTGCATTTCTACTTTCCCAAAAGAAACCTCACGCTGTATGATTTATAAGCGTTTTGAAAAGTGGGGACATGGGTCAATGTCCTGAAAAGTCACCTTTACCTCATACCGGTGTCATTATACAAATTTATTGTTCATGAATAACAAGATATTTTTACTACCACACGTCAAGTGCAGAGCTCTGTAAATGTGTGATATTCCAAAATAAATATTCCAAAAAACATACAGGGCTTCAAGCTAAATATATGTCAGTCCAAGTCTTACTGTTTTCATCCTGCAGGTGGTGATAAAGCGACGGCCGATACTGTATGTGGTTAACCTGATCATCCCCAGCTCCTTCCTCATGATTATTGACATCCTGTCCTTCTACTTGCCACCGCACAGCGTGGATCGATCCTCTTTCAAAATGACCCTCATTCTGGGATACACAGTCTTTCTTCTCATTATGAATGACCTGCTTCCCAGCACTGCTAATGGGACACCTTTAATTGGTCAATTAGCCACAACACACCAGTTTGAAGCAATGTGTGAACTTTAATTTTCTTCAATCTGGCCCCAAGCGTTTGTATCAAAATGGAAGTCTACTTTGGGTTTAAGAAGAGAAAACCTTTGACAGATGGCTTAACAAAAGCTTTGAAAGATCAACCGATAATCGCTGTACCGATATTTGCACATTTTGTGCATTATAACTGCAAACCTGCTGATTGTGGAAAAATACAAATATCAGGAAAAATATGGGTAAATATAGGAAAAATATAAAAATCTGTGTGTGTGTGTGTGTGTGTGTATGTGTGTGTGTTTTGGCCATTAACATGTGGTCGCATTGACTATCTTTCAGTAGAATTGTCACAGGTGAATTCCAGTCATTTCAGTAGGAATCCACACATTTGTGAGCAAAAGGTTTCCCATGCAGATTTTGCACTGGGTTCAGTTAGTAATGCGAATTTGCCATGTTGGTCAACAGAAAGCTGCTTGGTTTGAAAGTGACTTCTGTGAGAGGTGTTTACGTCTCTACACTACTGACAATAGGCAATGGACCTTTCTTTGCTCATGAATGATATGTGAGTGATATGAGAGACATAACAGCACAACCAGTATGTTGCCATGGACAATTGACATTATTGACCAATAAGGATCAATAATTTAATTATGTATTATTGTTAACTTTTTTTAAACACTCATTTAGTTATATCTCTAAAATTTGGTTTCACCTCCTAAGGAATCTATTTCTCTGTGTGTCTGGCATTCATTACCATAAGTCTACTGGAGACGGTCCTCATCACCTGCATTCTCCACCACAATTCAATGAAATACAGGGAGGTGCCACACTGGGTTCAGGTTCTAGTGATGCACTTCATTGCTCGACTTATTTGCTACAGTTTCCCCGAAGACCCTTTAGCTAAACTAGAAGGGAAACAAGAAACCAATCCATGGGACGTCCAGCCCTCAGAATCAACGTCCAGTCAACAGACGTCCACTAATGGTGAGACAAGAATAGAACCTGATGTTAACTTTCAAATTCAAGGTGTCCAAACCTGTTCCTGGATGGCCGGTGTCCTGCAGAGTTTAGCTACAACCCTAATTTAACACACCTGATTCACCCAATCAAGGTCTTCAGATTGTGTATTGGAGCTTGTTGAAGCTAAACTCATCAGGACGTTGGTCCTCAAGGAGCAGGAGTGGACACCTCTATTTAAGATGCTAAATGTTTGCTTTTTGTCCCCTAGCGTCTGGATCCATGACACTGGATGTGCCTGAACTAAAACAGATCAGTCAGGATCTTAGAGAGATGAACACTTATTTGTCCATTCTACGAAAAGAAGACCATCTACAGAAACAGTGGTGTCATGTGGGCTACATCCTGGACTTCCTTCTCTTCCGCATTTACCTGTTGATGATCACGGGATACGCGCTTATAATCATATGCATGTGGTGCATTTGGATGAACCAGTAGAAAGAGTACAGGCTAGTAGAAAAGAATCTTTATAGACTTTTGGTTGTTTTCCCATATTCATATGTAGTGAGTAGAAATTGACCGATAGTGTTTTTTACAACATTAAATATCGGTTTTGTAATGTCAGATCCACCAATAAATAGTCAATTTATGCATATCGGCCATCAACATATAAACATACAAATAATCGATATCGGTTATAATAGGGTGACCATATGTCCTCTTTTCCTGTCCTGATCAGGACCAAAAATTAGAAATTAGACAAAATGGCGCCGCTGTGTTTGGATGCCGTTCAGGTCGCTCCGCTGAGATTTTGCTTTAACTTCCTTTTTTACTTACTTTTACTTTCTCTTTTTACACATTCCATGTCGGCACTGATCACCTACAACATAGAAACACTTTTGGACATTGGAAACCGCTACACTAACCTGTTCCAGGACACTTCATCCAGGAATCCTTCATGGCCACTGGAGATTCTTCGGAACGCGGAGATGAACAATAACCCCCCGAGGCGCCGGATCAAGAAACACCGCGGGAAACATGCTGGGATTTGAGATAGACTCCGGAAAAGGGCTCACAGTCCTCCTCTCCCGAGCATTCTGCTCGCAAATGTCCAATCCTTGGATAATAAGATGGACGATCTTAGAGCCAGGATTAGTTTCCAATGGGACATAAGGGACTGTAACATCCTTTGTTTGTCAGAAACGTGGCTTTTGTCCGGACACTGCTGTAATGCCAAGTGATAACTTCTCTATTTTTCGGATGGACAGAACAGCAGAGTAAATCCAGGGGTGGAGGAGTGTGTTTCATGATTAACAAGAAATGGTGTGATCCCAGGAATATCTCCATTCTGTCGCGTTCCTGCTCGCCTCATCTGGAACATCTTTCCATTATTTGCCGCCCATTTTATCTGCCCCGGGAGTTTTCATCGATCATTGTTACTGCTGTGTACATTTCACCACAGGCGGACACCGGCTTGGCTTTGTCCAAGCTTCACGATGTGCTCAGCGGCTACATTAACAAACATCCTGTCGCTGCATTTATCATCGCGTTTATCAAAGCATACATTTTCTTGGTTGCTTTTTTCATTTTAGCTGATGGACACTAATTAAAATGTAAGATAATTAATCATAAATTAGTTGTAAACATCTACATCATATTATATAATACTTGAGGATTAAATTCTGAAATAAGACTGCACTACATTAGTATTGGATCGGATGAGTTATTGATTAATTTTATTTTTTATATATTTTCTTGCTCTTAATTAGCTTAATATGCTATTTACATTTAAAACAATAAATCAGAAAAAAGAAAGAAATGCACGTTCTGTACTGCATAATGCATGTTGTACTGTACAGTATATTAAATTATACTGTTAACATATTGCACATTGTGTTTAGTGTACATTATATTGTACAGTATGTACAGTACATGGCACACAGTAATGGATACTTATACATTCACAGACACTATTCCAGTCTATTTGTTAGATCATGCAGACAGGCTTCTATGAAGACTCCTTAGACCCTTCATATTCTACATTCCACAGGTGAAGAAAGAAATAATACATATGGATTTTATACAATGTAAAAAAGTAATAGCAGGTTTTATTATACATACCACTTTGTGCAGTTAGTTAATATTTTTAACTGCCATCAAAGCTTGCTAAATATACATCAAGATATATAGGCAGTGTTTAAAAAGAAATATGCAGCAAATTATTCATCACTGTGCAACACAATTCATATACCACATGCCGAGTATCAGGTTGTTGTTGTTGTTTTGTTTTTTTAAAACCGCTTTGAGCGCATCATGATCGCTCTGAATGTTGGATAAGGCACAGGTGTGAGCTTGGGCGTGATATGTGGTTGAACGACTGTCATGGAAATGTCAGGTCGTAAAAAGACCCAACTTTCAACCTTGGTTTGCTTGGTTTGCAAGTATGAATCCTTATACAGGTCCTTTTCAAAAAATTAGCATATTGTGATAAAGTTCATTATTTTCTGTAATGTACTGATAAACATTAGACTTTCATATATTTTAGATTCATTACAACACAACTGAAGTAGTTCAAGCCTTTTATTGTTTTAATATTGATGATTTTGGCATATTGTTTTAATATTGATGATTTTGGCATACAGCTCATGAAAACCCAAAATTCCTATCTCAAAAAATTAGCATATTTCATCCGACCAATAAAAGAAAAGTGTTTTTAATACAAAAAAAAAGTCAACCTTCAAATAATTATGTTCAGTTATGCACTCAATACTTGGTCGGGAATCCTTTTGCAGAAATGACTGCTTCAATGCGGCGTGGCATGGAGGCAATCAGCCTGTGGCACTGCTGAGGTGTTATGGAGGCCCAGGATGCTTCGATAGCGGCCTTAAGCTCATCCAGAGTGTTGGGTCTTGCGTCTCTCAACTTTCTCTTCACAATATCCCACAGATTCTCTATGGGGTTCAGGTCAGGAGAGTTGGCAGGCCAATTGAGCACAGTAATACCATGGTCAGTAAACCATTTACCAGTGGTTTTGGCACTGTGAGCAGGTGCCAGGTCGTGCTGAAAAATTAAATCTTCATCTACATAAAGCTTTTCAGCAGATGGATGCATGAAGTGCTCCAAAATCTCCTGATAGCTAGCTGCATTGACCCTGCCCTTGATAAAACACAGTGGACCAACACCAGCATCACTGACTGTGGGTACTTGACACTGGACTTCAGGCATTTTGGCATTTCCCTCTCCCCAGTCTTCCTCCAGACTCTGGCACCTTGATTTCCGAATGACATGCTAAATTTGCTTTCATCCGAAAAAAGTACTTTGGACCACTGAGCAACAGTCCAGTGCTGCTTCTCTGTAGCCCAGGTCAGGCGCTTCTGCCGCTGTTTCTGGTTCAAAAGTGGCTTGACCTGGGGAATGCGGCACCTGTAGCCCATTTCCTGCACACGCCTGTACACGGTGGCTCTGGATGTTTCTACTCCAGACTCAGTCCACTGCTTCCGCAGGTCCCCCAAGGTCTGGAATCGGTCCTTCTCCACAATCTTCCTCAGGGTCCGGTCACCTCTTCTCGTTGTGCTGCGTTTTCTGCCACACTTTTTCCTTCCCACAGACTTCCCACTGAGGTGCCTTGATACAGCACTCTGGGAACAGCCTATTCGTTCAGAAATTTCTTTCTGTGTCTTACCCTCTTGCTTGAGGGTGTCAATGATGGCCTTCTGGACAGCAGTCAGGTCGGCAGTCTTACCCATGATTGCGGTTTTGAGTAATGAACCAGGCTGGGAGTTTTTAAAAGCCTCAGGAATCTTTTGCAGGTGTTTAGAGTTAATTAGTTGATTCAGATGATTAGGTTAATAGCTCGTTTAGAGAACCTTTTCATGATATGCTAATTTTTTGAGATAGGAATTTTGGGTTTTCATGAGCTGTATGCCAAAATCATCAATATTAAAACAATAAAAGGCTTGAACTACTTCAGTTGTGTTGTAATGAATCTAAAATATATGAAAGTCTAATGTTTATCAGTACATTACAGAAAATAATGAACTTTATCACAATATGCAAATGTTTTGAAAAGGACCTGTATGTATCCCTTGTGGTCACCGCCTGAAAAGTAGAACGTCTTTACCCCAGTGTTTTGAGATTTGTTTGCCATTGTTTTTTTTAGCAGTGCTACATGTAATCTGGATAACGTAAAAAGATTCCAAAAATGTGGTAGTCGTAACTGGTTTATATTACATTATAAAATGGTCATAATCAGATTACAGTTACTTTTTTATGGATTACATGATTACACTATTCATACAATGGCAGTAAACTAGTCATAATATTTTTTCACTTAAATATGGCACATTCAATGGTATGTTTAAAACAAGTTGGGTAAAAAGTAATCTAAAAATAATTTAAAAAGTAGTCAGAACATATTACCTAAAATGAGTAACCTAGATTACGTTACTAATTACAATTTTCATAATGTAATCTGTAATCAGTAACGGATTACAATTTGTACAGTAAGTAATCTACCCAGCACTGTTGTCCGTTTTGCTTGTTTTAGGAAGATATAGATATCTGTGAATACATTTATCAATATTTGCTGAAAAAAGCCTCCAAATTAAGATAATTCAAAGACTTCATATTACTGTAGCAGATCAATGAATTACTGAATAGACATCATAAATAGACTGACCTACAGTCCACAGCAATCCATCTCAATCCAATTAGACTACATATATATCAATCTATATCTACATTAATCAGGACATATTCCAAAACTAAGTTTCTGTTTCAAAATGCTCTCCATCCACACTAGCATTTTCCAAAATTTGCTCGTTCACACTGACACATCTGAAAACGTGTAAATCATGTCATAAATATTCACTGAGATGATAAAGTGAAACCAGACATCACAAAGTTCTCACTCTTCTTCTAGCACAGGGGTTCCCAAACACTCCCCAACACTGCACATTTGTCTGACACACCCATTTCAGGTCTTGGAGTTGCTACTAATGAGCTGATGAGTTGAATCAGATGTGATTGATAAAGGAGACATGCAAAATGTGAAGTGTTGGGGAGGCTCCAGGAATGAGTTTGGGAACCCCTGTTCTAGCACAATCATTTTAGTTGCAAATATCCCAAGACACACTGGTCACACTCAATCGCCATTGGTCTAAAATCCAACTGTCATCATCCTTTGCTGCAGGACAGCAATTATGAGCAAATATTCGTCATCTCTGCAGAAGATACAAAGCAAAAGTATCTTTAGCAATATTATTAAAGTGAATAGCTCGCAAAACAATGCCTTTACAAACATACATATAGGGTACGATATGTGTCACATGACTAAATATGTGTCATTGTTTTTGAATACATCCATTTTCACAGTCCACACTACAATGTGAAAATTACATTTTCACATGTATCCGCTGAGACAAAAACTTGTGGAAGAAAGGTCAAAACGGTGAGAAAAAGATACGTTTTCAAATGTATCCAGATGTGGACGTAGCTATGGGTTTTGTGTATCATGCCACTAGCAGCAATGATGCCTTCATAAGCACTTATTAGGATTGGTTTTGTTGTTGTTCGAGATGTTAGAGATTTTCAGCTTTTCTGCAAAACCAAGCTGAGATTTATCAACATCTTTGGCTAGAACAAAACTTTGAACATGGCAAAGAGATAAAAGATAATGCTGTATCTGGTTGTTTGATTTTAATCAAATATTCAGGTTGTACAAATGCCCATTATTTACATAGTGTAAGTGCTCTAACCAACTCTCAATCTTGTTTTGCTTGGTTTGTATGATCCATCAACCCCTTGCGGTCACTGCCTGAGCAGGAGAACATTTGAGGTTTTGTTGCTCATTTTGGAGATTTGTTTGCCATTACTTTTAGTGTAAATGTTAAAGGCATGTGTCACTAAATCCGCAACTCTGCTTGTTTTAGGAAGCTAAGCTAATATGCGTTGTCCATCAATTATTAAGCATTGTATTTTCTGTAGGTGTTCTCATTGATACAGTGGTATTATTTTTCTATGTGGTTACAAAAGCCTTTCAAAATCAAATCATTTAATAATTTAAAATAGATTTTTAATACACTATAAAAATTGCTACTTCATCTACAGTAAATGCATGTCTGGGGTAACTGACATATGCATTTTACTGCTGGTGATCAAATGCTTGACAATTTAGATACTGAATGTTAATGTATATTGAGACTGAATTGTTTCACATTTAGAAAAATGATTTGAAATAGAGAGATCCCCCTTGTGGTTATTCTAATTTGTTTAAACAAATACTGAAAGCCATATATATTTATGATATGTTCACTCTCCATTCTGCTATTCAAACCTCCACATAAAAAACTGGCAAAGGAAACAAATCTGCTAAACATTTACTTGCAGTCCAGGTTATTGAGGACCTGATGGCTTCTCTCAGTCTTCCAAGAACGCAGGTAAGACCGTATGTGGTGTTATATTTCATTTTAATTGTACGTGTATTGGGCAAAATAAACTATCTATACATATTGTTCTAGTTTTAAAAGACTAATAGCTGTCATTTTTGTTGTTGTTATTTGTTTTGTTATTTTTCTTTAGTTTTAATTTCCTCTATCATACTTTTTAACATTTTGAAATTCAAATGTTTAATTTCATTTAGTTTAATATCTTGAAGATTCTTGGTAATGGGAGTTAATAGTTGTTGCTGTATTTAATCGGCGAGCTTGTATTTTGTGATTATTTGCTATATATTGCAATTAGAGGTAACACTTTATTTTAAGGTGTCCTTGTTACAAGTTACATGTACTTATATTATAATAACAATTAATTATTAGTACTGTTAATCGATTAATCGTGATTAATCGCATCCAAAATAAAAGTTTTTGTTTACATAATGTATGTGTGTGTACTGTGTATATTTATGTATATATAAAGACTCGGTTTTGAAAATATTTACATGTATTTACGTGTATATATTTATATTCATATAAATTATATCATATATAAATATATTTAATATATAAATGTAACATATTTTTCTTAAATATATGCATGCATGTGTGTATATTTATATATCCATAATAAATATACACAGTACATACACATTATGTAAACAACTTTTATTTTGGATGCGATTAATCACGATTATTCATTTGACAGCACTATTAATTATATATAATTACATGCAAGTAACCCTAAACCAAACCCTAATCCTAAACCTAACCATATAGTAATAGTACATGCTGTTAATTAATATTACTCAGTACAATTTAATATTCAACAGGTTATTACATGGATCCAGATGATCACCTGCTTCATTATACACTGTAAGATTCATTTCCATAAAATTATTATTTTCTTAACAAAAGGACTGTGATTTTACAGCAAGAACATTTGAGGTGATATCATAGAAGGAAAAAACATTAATTAACAAACAAACCGCATTGTCCACTATTATTACATGAAGTGCAAAATGCTTTGTTCAAGTTTTGCTCTTTCAGCTCTCTCGCTAGGATCCGTAGAGTCGTTAAACTGCTCACAACCAACAACAAAATCGCTTCTTAATGCCATGAGAGAGGAAGTGATCCTCTACAGCGATGCAAGGCCAGTTATAAGTCTGAGTACTCCCACCAACGTCACAGTGGACTTGACTCTATATGGAATCTTAGGAGTGGTAAGCAACTTTGACTTAACATTTACAAAATAATGATATTTTTTATATTACTAATCCCACTTAATATTATAGAAATGGATACAGATTGCATATTTTCCTTTCAGAACGAAAAGGCACAGGTGTTGGAAACATACCTGTGGGTGAGGATGGTAAGAGTCTACAAATACACTGTTTAGACTAAGGGTGTGTGATATTGACAAAAAAAATCCCAATATTTATTAGAATTTTTCCAATAATAATTAAAAAACACTGTTTTACAAAATATTGCTGAGTGTGTTTTTGTGCTGATACATTGTCTGGTTTAGGTCTGTCGTGGATAAAAAAATAAGACACTAAAACAACCAGTAGGTGGCAGCAAGTCTTAACGTGTCTTAATGAGTGATTCATGGGGTCATATAATGCTATATCCACTTTTACAAGTTGATTGTACGGAGATGTGTTGGCAGTGCCTGTACACAACCATCCTATAATGATAAAAATCCATCCAGTGTTTTTTTTAATCTCCTAATATGTTTTCCCCTGTCTCAAATAGAGCTGTTCGTCTTG
The DNA here is from genome assembly GCF_936440315.1 of Barbus barbus. NCBI lineage: Eukaryota > Metazoa > Chordata > Actinopteri > Cypriniformes > Cyprinidae > Barbus > Barbus barbus. The sequence continues at coordinate 26,377,162 of NC_136737.1, read as the reverse complement.
TGGCGTCACAAGATCGGAGGCCCTTCACACGATTGTTGATTGACAGGAGCGTTTCAGCACATACTCGCCCTGAGCGAGCTGTCATCATAGTCCGCCATTGTTTTTACGCTGGAGCAGAATGGCGTCTAAGCGATCGTGGTGTTCTGCTCGTGGGTGTAATAGCGAACACAGCTGTTCCTAAATCAGAACCGCTGAAGACGCAGTGGCTGAGTTTTGTTTTCGAAGGGAATAGTCCCCCAGATCAACCTCAATTCTTTCATGTTTGCGCAAATCATTTCTCACCAGACTGCTTTATAAACGAGGGTCAGTTTAAAGCTAGTTTTGCCAAGAAGCTGCTCCTGAAAAAAGGATCGGTATTCGTATTCCTGCTGCACCTCCAGAAGAAGTGAGTGTAACGTTTTATTAACCTTTATATTAATCTTTGCTAATCGCTTGCATGCTTCACCATGAATGTGGCTAAAGTTTACACTAACGTTCATTACGTGAAATCAAGTGTTCATTATTCCACGTTTGTAATGAACAACGCGTTATGGTTATTGTGTTATTATAAACTGTGTATGCTGTGGTAAAGTTACCGTGGTAACAGTACATTAAGCTTACTTTTGTAGATGGTTTATAATGGTGTCTGTTACTGATTAATAAGTAATAAAAAAATACATGTTGTAACAGTTATAACTGCATGAAGATGAATGGTAACTTTAACACAATACCTGTAAAATACTGTTTACATCCTGCAAATGCATATGATTCAAGACTATAAATACTCTCATTTATGTTTTCCAATATAAGAACATAAGTTATGTTGTCTGATCACTTATTTGCTTTTGTATAGGCTAGCACATCAGAAGAATTGGACATGGCGCCAAAAGATACCCTCAACTGTTGTCAAGGCAACACTCCAGGTGTGTTGTCACGCCCCACAGAGCAGAGGGGGCGGAGTGAGCAGGGCTCATTAACATTTAAAGGCACATGCACTGAAATGGCAAGGTAAAATGAGTGCTTTCTTACAATACTAACGAGAATTTTTAATTAAATATTACAACCTTTCATTTAGACCCTAAAGAATCATATTAACTTGTACAAAAATGGCATTATATGACCCCTTTAAAATGGCTGATTCACTTAGAAATTATGTAAGTGATCAGTGGTGGTGTCACAGAAGGACCAGGCTCCTCTCCCAGCCAATTACCTCGCTCCACCTCACCAGACTATTAATCACCAGCACCTGCACCTCATTATTACCTTCATCACCAGCCACATATAAACACCTTCACCAGTTCACTCAGTGTCCGATCTTGTACCTGCGACAAGGACCGACGCTCTACGAAGCCAAAGTGCTGAGTATACCTCTCTTACCATTACTTACCTGCTACTTACCTTCTGCCTTGTCCTTCGCCGTTCCCTCTCCATCATCAGATCCTGTTTGGCTGTTGTGGCTGTCCGCGACCTCCCGTAGTCCTGGCACACCGATCTCTAGAGACCTGCCAAGACAAGAGAGACATTATAAGAATCACCGATCACCAATCACCACTATCCACACGAAGTGTGACTCACCTGGGTTGGAAAGCTACCACCGTTGATGTGTGACTGAGCACCTAAATAAAGCACCGATTATTGTACTTACCTCTGTGTTGACTGTTCCGTTACAGAAGATCGGACCACGAAGGCTTAAAGGATGAGTACGAGCGACCCATTTCAGGAATTGGTTGACACACTCAAGAGGATACTTGTCCGTCCTTCTTCACCACCATGACCGGTCTCTGCACCTACCTCAGTCACTTCCGCAACAACCTCTTCTTCGCCTATAATGTTCGCCAGTCCCATGGCCCGACCAGCGCCCTACTCAGGTGATCCGGAGGAGTGCAACGGTTTCCTGCTTCAATGTTCTTTAACTATTGATTTACACCCGCAGATGTTCTCTACTGATCAAGCCAAAATAGCCTTCATAATCACTTCCCTCACGGGCCCGGCGCTGAGATGGGCTGAGACGATCCTTAGTCAGGCTGGACCCGCTACACAGTCATATCCTCAATTCCTCGCCCACTTTAAAGAAGTCTTCAGCAACTCCCCGGGTGATTCTACGGTTGGTGAGCAATTATATAAACTTAGACAGGGAACCATGGATATTCGCCAGTATTCCCTGAAGTTTCGCACCCTCGCAGCCGCAAGCGGCTGGAATGAACCATCGCTCATCACAGCCTTTCGTCAAGGTTTGAATTCTCGCCTAAAGTATCAGCTAGCAGCTTACGACGACACTTATGGGCTAGAGAAATTCGTTCAATTAGCAATACGATGTTCCAATCGTATGAAGGCTGTCTCCATGGAATCCACATCTACCGTTGACACTCCTCCCACTCGCCAGCCAGAGGCTCGACCGGAACCTATGCAAACAGACTCCTTTCATCTGTCCCCTGCTGAACGACAACGTCGCATCAACAATGGTTTGTGCCTATACTGTGGAAGCTCCGAGCATGATATCCAGTCCTGCACCCTTCGGCCACCTAGACTTCTGGTGAGTGGCGTTCAACCGCAAATCGACAAGATGAATCCCTTATCTACCTGTGCTAATATTGTCCTCGATACTCACCTCATGCCCGTCACAGTCCTCCTTGACTCCGGTTCAGCGGGGAACTTCATCTCGGGAAGGCTCTGCCGTCAGCTCAACCTCACTCCCGTTGCGACCGAGACCTCTTACCAAATCCAAGCCATAACAGGTACGCCACTCACCCGTCGTCTAGTTAGATATAGTGTAGGCCCCCTGTCACTTCGTCTTGGACTGTTACATCACGAATCCATCCATTTGCTCCTTTTAGAAGAATCCACCGTAGATATTGTTTTAGGTCGACCCTGGCTGGTGAAACATAACCCCATTTTATCCTGGACCTCGGGAGAGGTCCTAAGATGGGGTACTAATTGCTTCCCTCGTTGCTTTCCACATCTACCCAAACCACAATCATCTAAGACCCAAGATCTTCCAGTCCTGACTACCAGTATCGAGAGCCCGGTGGAGAAGCAATCGGTGGAAATTCCCCCAGATTATGAAGCATTCCGCGACGTTTTCTGCCCTAAGCGCGCATCACGTTTACCACCTCATCGGCCATGGGACTGTGCAATAGACCTAGTTCCGGGTGAACCAGTACCACTGGGTAAGATTTATCCCCTCTCTCTTCCTGAACAGAAGGCGATGGAGGAGTATATTGAGGAGGCCCTTAACCAGGGATATATTGTACCATCCACTTCCCCTGCTGCATCCAGTTTCTTCTTTGTCGCCAAGAAAGATGGAGGCTTAAGACCCTGCATTGATTACCGTAAACTAAACCTAATCACCGTCAAATACAGATATCCCCTTCCTCTTGTCCCGGCGGCTCTCGAACAACTCCGCGGTGCCACCATCTTCACCAAACTGGACCTCCGCAGCGCGTACAACCTCATCCGCATAAGAGAGGGGGACGAATGGAAAACAGCCTTTATCACCCCTACTGGCCACTATGAGTATCGGGTTATGCCCTATGGGCTTGTCAACGCCCCCTCTGTCTTCCAGGGCTTTATGCATTAGGTGCTCCGGGAGTTTCTACATCGATTCGTCATCGTTTACATCGACGACATCCTCATTTATTCCCGGAGCCTGGCCGAACATCGCCACCACGTTGCGGAGGTCCTCCAACAACTCAGGAAATTTCAATTGTACCTCAAAGCCGAAAAATGTCTCTTCCACCAGTCTTCAATCCATTTTCTCGGTTACATCATTAATCAAGGTGGCATTCGCATGGACAAGAGGAAGGTGGAAGCCATCACCACCTGGCCACGTCCAACCACCATCAAAGAGCTGCAACGTTTCCTTGGATTCTCAAACTTCTACCGTCGCTTCATCTCTAATTACAGTACCATCATCAGTCCTCTAACAGATCTCCTGCGGGACAGTAAGAAGACCCTATCCTGGGATATCAATGCCACCAATGCTTTTAACCGTCTCAAAGAGGCCTTCACCACGGCACCACTCCTAGTCCATCCAGACCCTAACTTACCGTTTCTCGTGGAAGTGGACGCCTCAACCACTGGGGTTGGTGCAGTATTGTCCCAGCAGCAGGGGAAACCTCCTAAACTCCATCCATGTGCCTTCTTCTCCAAGAAACTCAGCCCGGCGGAGAGGAATTATGACATCGGCAACCGTGAGCTACTAGCTATCAAGTTAGCCTTGGAGGAGTGGAGACACTGGCTAGAGGGAGCATCTCAACCATTCACTGTACTCACTGATCATAAGAACCTAGAATACCTCCGTGAGGCCAGACGTCTCAACCCCCGTCAAGCCCGCTGGGCTCTATTCTTCACCCGATTCAACTTCCAGATTTCATATCGCCCAGGTACTCGGAATATCAAAGCTGATGCTTTATCACGAATTCATTCTCCAGATGAACCTGCCGATGAGCCAGAACGTATTCTACCCACCAACATAATTGTGAACCCCATTGCCTGGTCCTCTCCACCAGTCATCTCAGACACTCCTCTAGCCAATCCGCCGGGCTGTCCTTTAGACCACCAATATGTTCCTCGGACACAGCGCACTCCACTCATTCACTCTTCTCACACATCTCTTGGTACTGGTCACCCAGGGGCCAACGCAACTCTCTCGCTGCTAAAAGATCGCTTCTGGTGGCCTAACATGGCTAGGGATGTGAGAAGGTTCGTTCAGGGCTGCCCAGAGTGCGCCAAAGCCAAAAGTTCCCGACATCTTCCTGCTGGCAAGTTAGTACCTCTACCCATTCCTAATCGCCCCTGGTCACACTTAGGAGTAGATTTCATAACCGACCTGCCACCATCCGACAACCACACATGCATCCTGGTTATTATAGATCGCTTTTCCAAGTTTACTCGACTCATTCCTCTGCCTGGGTTACCCACTGCTATGCAAACAGCTGAACTCCTCTTCAACCACGTATTCAGATATTTTGGTCTCCCCGAAGACATTGTATCCGACAGAGGACCCCAATTCATCTCCCGTGTCTGGAAAGCCTTCTTTTCTCTCCTAAGTGTGACCATCAGTCTAACCTCCGGATACCACCCTCAGTCAAATGGGCAGACTGAACAAAAAATCCAGGAAATAGGGCGATTCCTGAGAACCTTCTGCCATAGCCGCCAGAACTCCTGGAACCAGTTCCTTGGCTGGGCCGAGTACGCCCAGAACTCTCTCCGGCAAGCCTCTACTGGACTCACTCCCTTCCAGTGCGTACTTGGTTTCCAGCCTCCCCTGTTCCCGTGGTCCGGGGAATCCTCGGATGTTCCTGCAGTGAATCACTGGTTCCAAGAGAGCGAGGGAGTCTGGGACTCCGCACACCATCACTTGCAGCAGGCGGTGCGCAGGCAAAAGATCACCGCAGATGCCCGTCGATCTCCAACTCCCACTTACCTGCCGGGTCAAAAGGTATGGCTCTCTACACGGGACATTAGAATGCGCCTGCCTAGCCGCAAGTTGAGTCCCAGATTCGTTGGCCCCTTCACCATCTTGGAACAGGTCAACCCGGTCACGTACAAATTGCAACTCCCGGCACATTACAAAATCCATCCCACATTCCATGTCTCTCTATTAAAACCCTACAATCCCTCTGTTTCTCCAGAGCCTGGTCCGGACGAGGAACCCCCTCTCCCGCTTATCATCGACGACGGGGCCATCTACAAGGTTCATGACATCTTAAACTCCCGGCGTCGTGGTGGCAGACTGGAGTACTTGATGGACTGGGAAGGTTACGGCCCGGAGGAACGGTCTTGGATCCCCAGGGATGATGTTCTTGATCCCAGCCTACTAGGGGACTTTCATGCTGCTCATCCAGATTGTCCTGCACCTCGAGGCCGAGGCAGACCACCACGACGCCGAGGTCGGCCCTCAGGAGCGGCCCGTGGGGAGGGGGGTACTGTCACAGAAGGACCAGGCTCCTCTCCCAGCCAATTACCTCGCTCCACCTCACCAGACTATTAATCACCAGCACCTGCACCTCATTATTACCTTCATCACCAGCCACATATAAACACCTTCACCAGTTCACTCAGTGTCCGATCTTGTACCTGCGACAAGGACCGACGCTCTACGAAGCCAAAGTGCTGAGTATACCTCTCTTACCATTACTTACCTGCTACTTACCTTCTGCCTTGTCCTTCTCCGTTCCCTCTCCATCATCAGATCCTGTTTGGCTGTTGTGGCTGTCCGCGACCTCCCGTAGTCCTGGCACACCAATCTCTAGAAACCTGCCAAGACAAGAGAGACATTATAAGAATCACCGATCACCAATCACTACTATCCACACGAAGTGTGATTCACCTGGGTTGGAAAGCTACCACCGTTGATGTGTGACTGAGCACCTAAATAAAGCACCGATTATTGTACTTACCTCTGTGTTGACTGTTCCGTTACAGGTGGGTAGATTACTTACAAATTATGGTTCATTACAGATTACAAATTACATGAAAAAATTGTAGTTAGTAATATAATCTAGATTACACATGTTAGGTAATGTAGACTACTTTCTTATTACTTTTAGATTACTTTTGACCTAACTTGTTTATCACATTGACTTTATTGTTATTATTAGCCGCATTTCCACTGTTGGGCCAAAAGTGCATGCTAGTGTGTGACAGGGCCAGTCGCGTTTCCACTGTCCCTACTGGGGCTTGATCGTGCCTCTTCGGGGTTTCGTCGGGGCCAACGGCCAGGGTTTTTTGGCCCGACGAAAACCTTGGGCCAAAGCGGGTCAGCTCGGGCTTTATGTAATCCATAAAAATTAACTGTAATCTGATTATAAACATTTTAAAACACAATACAATCTAATTACAAGCATTACATTTTTGTAATCTGATTACGTAATCCAGATCACATGTATTCATTTACTACCCAGCACAGCAAACGATTTATAAATAGATCACTAATATGTCATTTTCATTAGTGAAGCTAAAAAAACTCATGGAATATTAACTTCCTGTTTGTTGAACTGTTGTATAAAATCAATATAGCATTCGCGACTGCACTCACACGCTAATAGTTAGGAAAATGGCACTGATGCTTGTGTGAGATTGCTTAACTATTTTGCATCGTACAAATATTAAAAACAAAATCCCATTCAGGAATGTTTTTTGCTTTCATATCATACCTGCTTTCTAATAGGCTTCATCACACAGTAATTGCTTTCGGATTGTCAAGACATGTTTGTCTTTGATTTTGCAAAGTTGGTGATGTACTTTACAATGTTAGTTAACTTAAACAACAATTACGATTTTATCGCAGATGCAGGGACGGATTTACCTCTTACCGTGACATAGGCAAAATAAATGTATGTTAATGATATTTATTAATAAATGTATGTGTGCATTTGTGAGAGAGAGTAAGAGAAGGAAAACATGCTTTCTGTAAATAAAAAGGTGGAAAATATTCAAATAGTTTGTCATTTTTCTTCCTATTCTTTGTTGTAAAAATAATATATATATATATATATTTGTGACAAGTGTCCCCAGCGCCTATCAGCGTTGCCCTGGCAACGGATGAGAAACACCTGCACACAATCACCGCGGGCTGGCCGGTCACAGCTGAAGTCAATCAGCCGAAGGCTACAAAAGCCGCTTCGCCGCACAAGAGGGTGAGAAATGTCTCCAGAAGGAAGCGAACTAACGGTGTCCTTTTTTCCCTGCCAGATAGCAGCGAGTGACCGACCAGCCCGTCGTTGGAAGCAGCAAGCACGGAGCACACAGGACGGAGGAAGAGGCGGCTCACACAGCACAGCACTGGAGCACGAGACCCGTTGGCACTTCCACCTTTTTTCTTGCACACTATTCAATAAATTACACCCTCCGGGGTCTTTGTTGCGCCTGACCCTGTCGCGTGATTCTTCAGCCCGCCACACTATGTATATATATATATACATAGGCCTGAAATTAACACCCGACCACGCGCCAAATGCGGGTGAATTTTGCAATTGGCGGGTAAAACTGTCAATCTACCTGCCACATCGGCGGGTAGCCAATGAGAATTGAGTGATTCATTAGTTGTTGTTTTTTTGCGTCTGTTTTTTTTTTTTTTTTTTTTTATCTGCCATTTCGTTGGATTTTAGCTCAAAATGTGGCGGCACATTACTGGGGTAAAGAGGCCAGTTGAAACGAACAACCAACAAAAAGATGAGGATGAGTCAAAGAAAAGTAAAAGACGATGTTTTAATACAAAGTGGACAATTGGCGACAACGGCAAGGTTCGTGAGTGGCTGATTTATGACCGCAGTACAGATGAAATGTACTGCAGTGACTGCCGTATGTATGGCTCAGAGAAAGCGAAGTCAAATCCTTTTGTAATCGGGACTAAAAACTTAATATTAGAAGCAATTAAGGACCACGAGTCATCAAAAAGCCACCTACACACAATAAGTTGCAAAATATCAAAGACTGCGCTTCCGGAGGAGACCGCTGCGGTCAAGGCACTGACGTCCATGAAAGCAGCGCAGTTTGAGAAGATGCGACTTCTGTTTCGGAACGATCACGCGATCTGGCAAGAAGATGAGGCCCTTCTCTGTCTACGTTTGTGTGTCACAGATGTGTGTGCGTGACGTGTGTATGTTGGGAGTTGGGAACCAGTGAGAAAATGGCCGGTACCCGGTAACTTTACCAGTAATATTCATTTAGTTCTGCTTAACGGTTCCTGAAGGCTGTAATTAACAGTTGCCAGGAACTATCTACTGACTAAATCAGCCATCAACACTGCAGTATATTAGGTCTAACTTATATCTGTTGAGTTAGCACGGTGTGTGTGTGTGTGTGTATACCTGTTTTTCTATCCCGGTGTGATTATGACATATGACTATGTCTGTGACACAGCAAATCAATGAATAAAAAGATTAAAAAATATATAGTCTAAGAGTTATTATTACTTATAATGATTTCGTTAATAACTTAACAGCACTTAAATGTGTATTCTTACAAGTTAAAAAATAATGTTTGTGTGATTTCTATTTTTCACCTTTATGAGGCAAAAAAAACTGGCTGGTAAAAAGTTACTGTGGCAGGTGGATTTTTAAATCCACCTGCCACAATGGCTGGTGGTCAAAAAAGTTAACTTCAGGCCCTGTATATATATATATATATATATATATATATATATATATATATATATATCTATCTTCATTGTACTTGGGCCCTCCCTGGACAGGTGAGCATAAAATCCTATGCATAAATCTGGCCCTGCGCGAATGATAAATATCACACACCCCTAGTTTAATAGATATTAATAGACACCTTGCACGATCCATTCACTTTTTATGGTGCTAAATCCTTCCAAGCACTAGAAGCAATAGCACTAGTTGAATTAATATTTTTGTAGAGGTGGCAGATTGAAGGTTTGAGCTGGGATCCTGCTGAATGTGGAACGAAAAAGATCTCACTACCAAGAGAAAAGATATGGATTCCAGACATTGTCATCAATGAATTGTAAGTTGCAAATATTGAATGTAACAGCTATGACTTCTGAATAGGGGGAAAAAATAGTGTTTACGCATTTGCGATGGACATCCATAACCTTTAACCCACCTTCATTCTGCAGCATGGATGAAAACCGAGCACCTGAAACATATTACGTCTATGTGACCAGCACTGGTCTGGTGCTTGACGGTCGGCCATTTCATGTGATCAGTTCCTGCAGACTGGACATCTACACCTTTCCATTTGATTTTCAAAACTGTACATACACGTTCAACTCTTATAAACACTCTCGTGAGTAAGCCAAACTGAGAAAATTATGTTCCTGTTTGGCTACTTGTGATAATATTGTAACTATTGTTCTCTTTTTCTAGGTGATGATGTTCAGTTGTTCTTCTTTCTGCCAGTGGAGCAGATATTCAAAAATTCTCTTGAAGCGATGACAACTAAAGGAGAGTGGGAGCTGATAGACATGAGAGGAGAAAAACCTGTACAGCTCTTTCTAGAAGGGGGATGGGATAACCTCATTGTTTATGTTGGTGCCATTTTAGATTTGGGGGTGAATTCACTAAGAATCGTAACTGATACTGACCTGATTGGTGAACGTAATTTCTCCAAGTACAAAATGTTCCTGAATCAACATCCTGGTTGATCCTGGAACAACATTCCAATCAACCAAACAGAATTGAGGGATAACTTTTCAGGAAATGAAAAGCATTTCAGATTCTGCGAGTCCCCATGCTCCTTTGGAGATTTCTGCGCTCTATCTCGTTGACACAATCTGTAATGAGTCCAAATCCACCTAATGGAATACAGCTCAATAGAGTGTTGAAGGATTGACGTATTTTTGTAGACCAGGGGTAGGCAACGTCGGTCCTGGAGTGCCGATGTCCTGCAGAGTTTAGCTCCAACCCTGAAAAAAAACTCACCTGCCTGTAGCCCTAGTAATTCTGAAGACCTTGATTAGCTTGTTCAGGTGTGATTGATTAGGGTTGGAGATAAACTCTTCAGGACAGCAGCACTCCAGGACTGACGTTGCCTACCCCTGCTGTAGACCAACCTGGTTCCAACACTCACAGTCGGGTCTTTACTTTTAAAGAATTAGCTAAAGAAGAGGATGGAAAACGTCAATGAACAATGAATGGACAAAGCTGAAAACAAGTAGGAAATAACACACACAAACGTTGTGCAACTTCTTTGTGAATTCACCCCTTTATGTTATTTTTTCTCTACTGTGAAATTTATACTTGATAAACACTAATGTCCTCACTCATTGTGGAATAGATTGTCCTGAGACGTCGAGCTACGCTGTATGTGGTGAACCTCCTGATTCCCAGCTGCTTCCTGCTTTCTTTGGATCTCTTCAGTTTTCTGCTGCCACCTCAAAGCGTGGACCGTGCTTCCTTCAAAATGACCCTCATCTTGGGTTACACCGTCTTCCTTCTGCTAATGAACGACCTGCTGCCCGTCACAGGAAACAACTTACCACTCATAAGTAGGTTGTCAAACCTTCTTATTCACTCATTTTACTTTACTCTGCTAAAATGTGGCCCCAGATGGTCACCAGCATAAGTTGATGGACTCCAGAATGGGTTAGGGCTGGTACATGTCAAAACTCAGAGGTGTGCAATCCTGCTCCTGGAGAGCCAGTACCCTGCAGAGTTTCGCTCCAACCAGCTCCAACACACTTGCATAGAAGTTTCTAGTGAGTCTAAAGACCTCAATTACTTTGGCTCAGGTGTGTTTAATTAGAGTTGAAGCAAGTGTGCCGCACACATCCTGAAATGTGAAGCCAAAACATTCCAATTGCCATCTGATGGCTCGCTGCAGTGTAGATCATAAACCCTACACTCTATGTAAACAAATGGGATGCGAGCCAATCAGTGTCCTAGCTTTCTCAAAGTATTACAGACCTCTTTGATTTGACCAGTTGTATCATGAAGATCATCCTGGTCCAGGAAGTCCAGGGTCGCCAATCCTGTTCCTGGAAATCTACAGTACCTTCCTGTAAAGTTCAGCTCCAACCCTGATCAAACACAGCTGAACCAACTAATTAAGATTTTGAGAGGCACTTGATAATTACAGACAGGTGTGTTCAGTCAGGGTTGAAATTGAACTCTGCAGGTAAGTACTCTCCAGAAACAATTTTAGGCACCCCGGCTTGAGTTTTTCTGATCTATATTCTGGCACAAACCAGCCTGCGTTTCCCAAAAGCAACTATGGTCGCAAGTTCCGTTGCTGCCAAAAGAGTTCAATGGAACTAATGATCATAGTTGGCTAACAATGGTAAAGCAATGTATACCATCAATGGTATCACTGGTCTCTATAGTGGTTTACAATACTTTTGGGAAATGAAGCCGAGGACTCTAATGGCGCTTTTCCACTGCATAGAATGGCACGGTACAGTTCAGTACGGCACACTTTTGGGGGGTTTTCCACTGGGTGCAGTACCTGGTACCTGCTACTTTTTTTTAGTACCACCTCGGCCGAGGTTCCAAGTGAGCCAAAACGTGACGTGTAAACTCTGCTGATCGCTGATTAGCCGGAGAGAATCGTCTCTGCCTGCGTCATTGAACTTTCGGCACGAGACACAACAGACCCGCTAGATTTAAAACAGCGCAACCAGCAAAGGATCGAACGCAACTGTTTTGAATGGGTGCACCTTTTTTAAGAACCAAAAATGGCTTTCGTTGTCTGTTGAGGAAGTACATGCGTCCCTCTCTTTGATAGGAGTGGATCCAGCGAGAGCTTGATGGAGTGACGTGGAATTAAAACGTTTTTCAGGAGTCACGGCAGTAGAGGCGGCACAACTATAACGACACGTGAATAATACTGCCCACACTAAAAGCGGTACTACACTGCAGTGGAAACGCAAACCGAGCCGAACTGAGCCGTGCTGTGTTGTTCTGAACCGAGCCGAGTCGTACCACGCAGTGGAAAAGCGCCATAACCTGATATTTTCAGCAGGTTAGGTCTTTACCTCCAATCTTATCTTTCTCTCTCGATCTAGATGTGTTTTTCTCACTCTGTATGGCCTTGATGGTAGCAAGTCTCCTTGAGACTATCCTCATCACCAATGTCCTGTATGGTTCCCGTGACTTGCCTCCCTTACCCAAGTGGCTCAGGATTCTGGTCCTGAAATATCTTGCTCGATTTGCTTGTATGAAGAAATCTTGCGATAAACACTTTGAAGGTAAGGCTCTTTTTGCAAGCCAGTATATCTTCCAGTACGCTTTCACTTGGTGCGCACCTGACGTCAGAATTCATATCATTGGTGTAAAAGATGTTTTCTAATGACGGTCTTGTTTCTTGCCACAGCAAACACATCTGAGAGCACTTTCTACAAAAACACCATGACTGATATTACAAAGACAGAACTAGTTGGTGCAAGTCCAGTGAGAGTCTGGGAACAATGCCTTGATGAAATGAAGAAGATGAGTACGGATTTATTGGCCATCCGTCACCAAGTTGAAGAGCACTTCAGTAATGACAACAGAACAGATGATTGGTTCATGTTTGGTCAGGTCATTGACCGTGTCCTCTTTATAATGTATAGTCTCTTTATCGTTGTGAGTTTAAGCACAATTATGGTTCTGTGGTTGTACTCATACAGTCTAGACAAAAGATCGTGATTTATTATTGCCTGCTCTGTAAACTGATGACACCGAACCTCTGATGTCGTGATTTATTTTTGATGTAACGAAAGGGATCTTCAACAAAATACTCTAGCTTTATACTCTTCATTGGGGCTTTAAAGGGGTAGTTCACCAAAAATGAAATTTCTACTCACCCTCAAGTTGTTTCAAACAAAATATATTTTAAAGAATGTTGGTAACCAAACAGTTGACAGTAGCCACTGACTTGATGGCACAAAAAAATATCTACCGGCAACTGTTAGTTTATTTAACAACTTAAGGGAGAGTACATGATGACAGAATTTTAATTTTTGGGTGAACTCTTTAAGTGTCCCAATACTTAAAATTCCATAGACATTTAAGCTCTGGAACATAAAACAAATAAATATTCAAAATTAGTGAATATGTAGAATCTGACTTTCTGTTGTATCTGTAACACCAAAACATGTTTTGTTAGCTTTGGTAACATAAATGGCAAATATGACTCTTCACTGTCATTTTCAAATGTTATATTATTAAATAATACTAAATATTATTTAAATATCAAACAAACTTTGCTTCTAGTTTTGTGTTTGTTTTTTAAATGATTTATTGATTTGATTTATTGTGGTTTAATGTTAAATACTGTATATGTACTGAAATAAACACAGGGTCAAGCATTTCTAAATTAATAATTATAGTTAATGATAGTTATTAATTTGATGCATGGCTATAAAAGAAGCCCCAAGAAAATGCTCTTAAAAATGCAATGTGTTAAGTAACATACAAACAAAGCCTCTGAATTTCTAGGTGGTATCACGGAAATATAAACTACCCATAGTATATTAAACAACTGGAAATATATTTTAGATGATTTAATATGTTAAAATATATTTAAAAAGGTCTTGAAGAGCTATAATAGCTCAAGCGTGAAAGATGTCCTTTCTTCTAATTAAATGTGTGGAACTGAACATGTTTTTTATCATCTAATGGAAAACAGATACATCTCTAATGAGTTCAACCAAACTGATCCAAAGCTATTAAAATAAGATAGGTCAGTGGTTACCGAAGGTGTTAAACAACATGTAATCGCACATGATGTGCCAGTAAAGTCATCACATTTCACCTGTGGAAGGTAATGGTGAGCAGTTTTAAACAAAAGGATATCTCATCCAAACGGAGCATTATGGGACATCTTTGGAGTCTTCTTTTGCCATTTTTCATTCTACTTAAAGGTAATGAATTAAACTTATGTGTAAGTCACAGACTTAACGTTTTGGTCAGTTATAATTGTGTCTTTGTTAAAAACAACTATGCAATATCTTCAGTGATTCAGAATTACCCTGTTTACCAAATCAATTGTCTTTTTGTAAGTGGGTGTTTTTCTTTGTTCGTTTTTTTGTTCTATGCATTACAAACATTGGTATAGCATTCACATATTTATCTTCATCATAGCTGTTTGGACAAATAAAATTAGAACGTGATGTATTTTACTTTATTACAGCTTCTGTAATTGTAATGTGATTTTATCACTTGTTGTCAATTTCTAAAATGGATAAACTGATCTCACCCCATGTTACAGGATCTGCTTTAAAGTTGTGTACAGTTTCTGTATAGCATACATTTATTTCTGCTTTACTTAGGCTACATTTATGTTTTATGTACATGGATAATGTGCACTACTTTTAATTAACTGTCAAAGTTAAATATGCTGGAAATACCCATTAGGCATTATCAAACAATACTTTTTGTGTTTGTAATATTAAACACTTCTATACTTTTATCATTTTATTAGACACCATAGACAAATTGCCTTTTTTGTGTAATATTTGTACAAGTGTTTTAAGTGTCCAAATACTTTTTGGTGTGACTATGTACTGTGTAGCACAGCATTTATTTGCTGACTGCATGCAAATAAATGGACATCAAATGAATTCCTAAGCAAGTTTCCCTGGTTTATGGTCATGTTAAGTGTCATATCTGGTGAATATGCTTCGCTGTGAAGAAGAACAAAGTGGACCCACGTATGACTCTCTACAGGAGGTCATTGACAAGAAGTCCTTCAGACCTTCTGTCAACCTCAGCAGCCCCACCATAACCAACATCTCCTTCACTCTCTACGCTATCTTGGGAGTGGTGAGTCAGTGCAGGACCAGTTGTATGTCTCTAGTTGTGTAAACTGTACTTGTGTTTGAACATTTGATGCGGGTTTTGTTTTGCAGAATGAAAAAGCACAAATTCTCACCACATTCCTCTGGCTCAGGCTGGTAGGTTTGGCGCATTAACACTACGAGATGTTTGAATAATCACCTGAATATGTCACAATCCTGTTCTCCAATCATGTTTCGTTATAGTACTGGTTCCATGAGTTCCTCATCTGGGATCCAGAAGCCTGTGATGGCATTAGGAAGATCTCTCTTCCTGTCAAAGATCTCTGGACTCCAGACATTATCGTTTATGAGTTGTGAGTGCCCTCTACTGGGGAGGTTTGAGACATTTTTGGGGAGAATTAATGGTATGGTTCACCAACAGGAACTTTTTCCAGCAGATGAACCATAAAAACACTGACAGCCAATCAGAATGCACCCGAGTTTAAAGCGGCAGATGGCAAAGCTGGCAATAAACAACGTTATCGTTCGTTGGTGTGGACGCTAGTGCTGCCGCCATAGATGTATAATCACAGATGCCTCATTGGCATAGCTGGTCAAAGCCAGCTAGAACAAGTTTATTGTGCATCGTGCTTATACAAATGTATGAATATTTATACTGCAATCAGTGCTGAGTATCAACTGATTACATGTCATCTGGATTATGTAATCAGATTCCAAAAATTAGGTAGGCCTACTTAGAAAAATGTGGTAATTGTTGATAATATTAGGCTACATAATCAGACCACTGCATTTACAAAATATAATTTCCGTGTTTTCGCAACATGTAAACATTGCATCAACTACTGATGAACAGATTAATAATTAACCTATTTGAATTATTAGTCACTTTTGTCTTTAAAGCACATTAAAATTTAGTTTATTTCTTATTTAACCTACACTTTTTTTTGGGGGGGGGGTTGTCAGTCAAATCTCTTTCACCTAATATATTTACTTAGGAAGTACTCTCTCAGATTTTTAAATTAACTTTCAGAAGTTAATAATTTGCATGTTCACAGTTCTCTGCCATTGATTGGCCACAAGACATGCAGTTAAACAAATAAAATATATTACTGTTTTTAGTAAGTGTTCCAATTTGATTGTTGTTATTTTTTTATTATTTATTTTACATTTACTTTTTTATGATTTATTTTATTGTTAGCTTCATTAAACTTACAAACGCCCGTTTGGGAAACATTGACTTAATGTAATGTTTAATGCACTTCATGATGTTTCTTATACGTATCCTTAATAATATATTTTCTATCTCTTTGTATTTTTATATCAATATGGTACAAGATTATCCTATTTAAATCAATGTGATAAACATGTTAGGTCAAAAGTAATCTAAAAGCAATCAGAAAGTAGCCTGAAAGTAATCCTAAAATGTGTAATGTAGTGAATTATGTTACTAACTACATTTCTGTAATTCTGATTTCACAAATCAACACATTCTCACCAGTGAAATGTTAGCCCATATCTTCGGGAATAATATATAAGAAATACATAAGCACTCCATACAGTTATCATTATGGTTACTTAAGTAACTATAAACAAAACTGTAGCAATACATATCTCTGAAGATTTAAAGGGGTCATATGATGCGATTTCAAGTTTTCCTTTCTCTTTGGAGTGTTACAGGCTGTTCATGCATAGATAAGATCCCTGAAGTTGTAGAGACTAAAGTCTCAAAACCAAAGAGATATTCTTTATCAAAGTTATTACTCTGCCGCGCCCCCCTAAAACGGCTCATTTAAACACGCCCCCACATGTCTACGTCACGGTGTGAGGAGATTTGCAAATCACCTCCTGAATGTATACGCAAAGAAAGGCGGCATGATTTTTGTTCTCGCTGTAGTATTGTTGCTGCCGCCGGCGCCATGTCCTGGAGACGCTGAGTTTCATTCGCTTCCAAAAGAGGACACAACTAGAAATCAGTGGTTAAGTTGTATTTACAACACTGTTCCAGAACAGTTCAAACCAAATATTAGAGTGTGTGCAGCGCATTTCACGGAGGACTATTTCCTGAACTTGGGAGTAGCCTGCCACCTATGCTCAAAGGCTGTTTCTATAAAGTGGGGCAATTCCAACATTGCAAGGACAGTCTGGTGCTTCTGACTCACAGCCTGTAAGTACGTTTTCTTATTTAAAGAATTTGCCACTGCCGATTCAAACGCGAGTTTTGAGCTGTGTAGAGTAGTGCTTGTTTGTTATTTCTCCGATCACAAATGCAGACATGGTAATGTTTGGTAATGTAAAAAGACAGTATAATTCATTATAATCAGTAATTATGTCCCCACTGGATGCAACAAATGCCTCGTTTATAATGGGTTTTATTGTTTTTGTGTCGTCGCGCTGGGACACGGCATCACAACATGGTAAGGGGCGTAACATTTCCATCTCACGCTTGAGGTATTGAGCCAATCACAAAGCACTGGATAGCTGGCCAATCAGAGCACACCTCGCTTCTCAGAACAATGAGCTTTGTAAAAATCGACACGTTTAAGAAAGATGGGGCATAGAGGAGCAACAATAATGTACAGTATGTGGAAAATAACGTGTTTTTTTAACCTTAAACTGCATAAACGCATTGCATCACACCACATAATGTTCTTTTTAGCAACGTCATATGACCCCTTTAAAATCGAATTAAATAGCTACGTAATATTGTTGCAGTGTTCATCTTGTTTCTAGGCCAATTCTATAAATTGGACTATTTTTGTCTTAGCAGGAGGTTTAAAATAATACAGACTACAAGTAAACTATTTTTTTAAATATCACAAATATAATCATTTTAACTCCCTCTTTTCTCCTGTTTAGCGTGGATGACGATGTCTCTCAGGCCTGTCCTTATGTGTATGTGAACCACACAGGCCACATCCGCTATGACAGGATGTTGAGGCTGGTTAGCGCCTGTAACCTACAGATCTTCAGTTTCCCTTTTGACATACAGAACTGCTCTTTCACCTTCGGCTCCTACATGCATACCAGTAACGGCTCCTCTTTCACTGCTCTCCTCATTTCCTGCCATCTCGGCATATATTTGCCATGAAAGCATTTCCCTTTATGTGTGTCTGCGGTTTGTGAAGACCCACTTAATCTGTCTTGTTAGTTTCTGTGGAATTTGGCTTGCAGTAATTTAAAGTCCACATATTGTAGTAAGCGAATGCCAATTTTGAAAAGTTTCAATTTAGTGCCTTGATTAATGTCAAGTGGTGTAACCATCCATTAAAACATCATAAATACATTTTCCTTGCATCTTGAAGTCATGTGAATGTACACACCTTGATAGTATTAAAAAATATACTTTTTAAATATAATAAAACTTTATTTTTTTTAAATAAGTCTTACTGACATTGACACACAGTCACGAGGGTCTGAAATAATTTCCTGTTTTATGAATGTGTTTCTTTAAGTGTAATGATTCTAACACCTGTAAAACCTGTAACCCCTTCAGTAAAGGACGTCCGTGTCAGTCCTGCCCTGTCCTTTAATGAGATGACAGAAAACTCGAAGCGTTACCTGCAGGCCAGTGGAGAGTGGGAGCTTGTGTATATCTTGGGCGATGCTGACATTTTGAAGTTTGGAATAGATGAATGGGACATCATCACTTTCTGGGTAAGAAAGAGACAAAAGCAGGGCATATAATAGGCTATGTTTAGAATAACATACTAACATACTACTCTGTTTCTCTAGTATCTAGTTGTATGTGCACATTTTTTTACCTAAATAACCTACTACATTTGACAAATTATAACATATGTCATCATTATAACATTGTTGTGAATTAAACATTTATATTTATTTTTATCTATGTTTTTTAATCTCACAATTGACCTTTTTTCTCTGAATTCTGACTTTACATCTCATATTTTGGACAATTTATTGGAACTTTGAAGGTTAAATCATAATTATGACCTTTTTTCTCTGAATTCTGAGTTTACAGCTCACAATTCTAAACTTTTTGTCATGGAATTCTGAGTTTACATCTCATAATTTGAACTTTTTCATGGAATTTTGAATTTCTTGGAAGTTTGTATCTCAGAATTGCACATTTAAACTCGTAATTTTTCTTCTTTTTCTCAGAACTTCACAGCACTTCAAGCTAAATATATGTCAGTCCAAGTCTTACTGTTTTCATCCTGCAGGTGGTGATAAAGCGACGGCCGATACTGTATGTGGTTAACCTGATCATCCCCAGCTCCTTCCTCATGATTATTGACATCCTGTCCTTCTACTTGCCACCGCACAGCGTGGATCGATCCTCTTTCAAAATGACCCTCATTCTGGGATACACAGTCTTTCTTCTCATTATGAATGACCTGCTTCCCAGCACTGCTAATGGGACACCTTTAATAGGTCAATTAGCCACAACACACCATTGTGAAGCAATGCGTGAACTTTAATTTTCTTCAATCTGGCCTCAAGCGATTGTATCAAAATGGAAGTCTACTTTGGGTTTAAGAAGAGAAAACCTTTGATAGATGGTTTAACAAAAGCTTTGAAAGATCAACCGATAATCGTTGTACCAAGATTTTACAGATATTTGCACATTTTACCTGCAGGATATCTGACTGTGGAAAAATGCAATTATTATGCAAAAATATTGGTAAAACCGATTATCGGTTGATTTCTTTCTTTCTTTTTTTCTTTCTTTTAATCTAGTCAGATTTAAATAAAAACAGGCCGTGAAAAAATTTCCCGGCAGAACTTTGCTTTTATGGAATTGTGGTCTCGCGCTAATTTGCCCTGTTTAGTAAATCTTGTCCCAAGTTTATGTCTATAACCAAAACATAGTCTTTCAAAGTCTATTTGATAGTGTGCACAATCGCAGATGGTTAATATTTTTGCGTTCATCTCCGTGTCTGTGCAATTTCTCTGAATCATGACAGACAAAAACGTCTTTGTACTTGTTTAAATTGGAGATGCAGGTATTTCTTAACCCTGTCACACAAACGCTCTTCAAAGTGGCCATCTATTGATATATAAATATTTATTCAGTAGTTTGTTTTTGCTGTTTCATCTCGAAAAAGTTAGTTTTTTGACTGTGAAAAGATCAGTGTCGCCACCTTGTGGACCAACAAATTAATGCAAAATCATAGCCCATACAGTATATACATATTATGCTAAATAACCACATTTACACAATAAGCCCTGTACATACACCCTAGCAAATATATATATATATATATATATATATATATATATACATATATACACACACACACACAGTGGTGTGAAAAAGTGTTGGCCCCCTTCCTGATTTGTTTTTTTTTTTTTGCATGTTTGTCACACTTTAATGTTTCAGATCATCAAACAAATTTAAATATTAATCAAAGATAACACAAGTAAACACAACATGCAGTTTTTAAATGAAGTTTTTTATTATGAAGGGAAAACAAAATACAAACCCACATGGCCCCGTGTGAAAAAGTGTTTGCCCCCTAAACCTAATAACTGGTTGGGCCACCCTTAGCAGCAACAACTGCAATCAAGCGTTTGCGATAACTTGCAATGAATCTGTTACAGCGCTGTGGAGGAATTTTGGCCCACTCATCTTGGCAGAATTGTTGTAATTCAGCCACATTGGAGGGTTTTCGAGCATGAACTGCCTTTTTAAGGTCATGCCACAGCATCTCAACAGGATTCAGGTCAGGACTTTGACTAGGCCACTCCAAAGTCTTCATTTTGTTTTTCTTCAGCCATTCAGAGGTGGATCATTGTCCTGCTGCAGAACCCAAGTTCGCTTCAGCTTGAGGTCACGAACAGATGGCCGGACATTGTCCTTCAGGATTTTTTGGTAGACAGCTGAATTAATGGTTCCATTTATCACAGCAAGTCTTCCAGGTCCTGAAGCAGCAAAACAGCCCCAGACCATCACACTACCACCACCATATTTTACTGTTGGTATGTTGTTCTTTTTCTGAAATGCTGTGTTACTTTTACGCCAGATGTAATGGGACACACACCTTCCAAAAAGTTAAATTTTTGTCTCGTCAGTCCACAGAGTATTTTCCCAAAAGTCTTGGGGATCATCAAGATGTTTTCTGGCAAAACTGAGACGAGCCTTTATGTTCTTTTTGCTCAGCAGCGGTTTTAGTCTTGGAACTCTGCCATGCAGGCTATTTTTACCCACTTTTTCACACAGGGCCATGTCGGTTTGGATTTTGTTTTCCCTTCATAAAAAAACCCTTCATTTAAAAACTGCATGTTGTGTTTACTTGTGTTATCTTTGATTAATATTTAAATTTGTTTGATGATCTGAAACATTAAAGTGTGACAAACATGCAAAAAAATAAAAAATCAGGAAGGGGGCCAACACTTTTTCACACCACTGTATATATATATATATATATATATATATATATATATATATATATATATATATATATATATATGTGTGTGTGTGTATATATGTGTGTGTGTATGTATTTATATGTGTGCGTGTGTGTTGGGCATTAACGTGCGGTCACATTTACTTTCTTTCAGCAGAATTCTCGCAGGTGAAGTCCAGTAGGAATCCACACATTTGTGAGAAAAAGATTTCCCTATGCAGATTTTGCACTGGGTTCAGTTGGTTAATGTGATTTTGCCATGTTGGTCAACAGAAAGCTGCTGGGTTTGATTGACAATAGGCAGTTTTCTTTACTGGTTTTTAATGGACCTTTCTTTGCTCATGAAATTTCACAAATGTGAATGCACCATTATCCTGAAGTCCTCCAAGGCCAATAGTTAACCAAAACACAGTAGTAAGATGTAACATGCAGAGTGATACGAGAGACATAACAGAACAACCAGTATGTTGCCATGGACAATGGACAATTTACATGATTGACCAATAAGGATCAAGAATTGAATTATGTAGTATTGTTTTTTTAAACACTCATTTATTTATATCTCTAAAATTTGGTTTCACCTACTTAGGTATCTATTTCTCTGTGTGTCTGGCATTCATGACCATAAGTCTACTGGAGACGGTCCTCATCACCTGCATTCTCCACCACAATTCAATGAAATACAGGGAGGTTCCACACTGGGTCCAGGTTCTAGTGATGCACTTCATTGCTCGACTTATTTGCTACAGTTTCCCCGAAGACCCTTTAGCTAAGCTTGAAGGGAAACAAGAAACCAATCCATGGGACGTCCAGCCCTCAGAATCAACGTCCAGTCAACAGACGTCCACTATTGGTGAGACAAGAATAGAACCTGATGTTAACTTTCAAATTCAAGGTGTCCAAACCTGTTCCTGGATGGCCGGTGTCCTACAGAGTTTAGCTCCAACCCTAATTTAACACAAATGATTCACCCAATCAAGGTCTTCGGATTCACTAGAAACTCCCTGGCAAGTGTATTGGAGCTTGTTGAAGCTAAACTCATCAGGACGTTGGTCCTCAAGGAGCAGGAGTGGACACCTCTATTTAAGATGCTAAATGTTTGCTTTTTGTCCCCTAGCGTCTGGATCCATGACACTGGATGTGCCTGAACTAAAACAGATCAGTCAGGATCTTAGAGAGATGAACACTTATTTGTCCATTCTACGAAAAGAAGACCATCTACAGAACCAGTGGTGTCATGTGGGCTACATCCTGGACTTCCTTCTGTTCCGCATTTACCTGTTGATGATCACGGGATACGCGCTTATAATCATATGCATGTGGTGCATTTGGATGAACCAGTAGAAAGAGTACAGGCTAGTAGAAAAGAATCTTTATAGACTTTTGGTTGTTTTCCCATATTCACTACAGCAGAAATCTAGTGAGTAGGTCCACCAATAAATGGTCCATTTATGCATATCAGTCATCGGTATATAAACATACAAATAATCGGTATCGGTTATAATAGGGTGACCATATGTCCTCTTTTCCTGTCCTGGTCAGGACCAAACATTTCACAATTTTGGCTGTTTTCTCATTTATGTTCGCGCGTACATTATATGAACGTGTATTTGTATTGCTTTGTCTGTTCTCTGTAGAGTTCACCTTCTTACATGCCACATTGGTCAATTATGTACTTTTAAGTCATGACTTTGTACAAGTATGAAAACAAAGCTGGACATTTTAGGCAATTTTGAAGTCCCGGCCAGGACATGTCCAAAGCAATAGTAAATAAAAAATAGTATGTATGGTCACCCTATTATAACCGATACGGATTATTTGCACGTTTATGTGGTGATAACCGATATTTATAACTGAACCATTTATCGTGGATCTGACATTACGAAACCGATATCGGATTATGGAAAAATGCACTAATATCAGTAAAACCGATTAACTGTCCATCTCTAGCACTGAGACCAAAGGTTTTGAGTAACACAATACAATAATGACTCCAAAACAATAAGGCAGTCTAAACATCTTTTATTGTCAGTTACATAGATTTACATAAGAAATTATATATGTGCATGTTCTCAAGTAGTGCATCAAAAGCCCCTGAATAAAAAAGGCAACTCAGTAATTTTACAACAAGAAGCTCAAGTTGAGATCATCAGCAGGATCAAATGAAACATTACAAACTTAATGTTAGATCTCATAAGCAACCACACAAAAGCAAGTTTATTCATTCGTTCAATCTCATATACTTAAGGACAGTACATTCAAGTCATTTAACACCTGTGGCAGAGTAGCACATGGTCGTTATTGCTTCAGATATACTCACAGCAGCAAACAATAGGGCTCTTGAATAAATTTTCTTTTAAATACTACTCTAACTTAGGGCCAGTATGTATGATGTAGAGAATTTGAATACAACTTACCAATGTAATAAACTCTTTTAAACAAGTAACACTTAGGTACAAATTTATTTTTCAATGAGTAGCTTCATTGGATGAGTATGGGCCACTGTGCAAGATTTTGGACTGAATGTGAGATGTTGGAATGATGTTCTGGCTCAAACATTAATACAGTTCTCGTTTAAACAAACATCAAACTAGTGCAAATTAAAAAAAAAAACTAACAAGACATTTTTTGTGTAACATGGGACGGAAAATATACAGTATCATTTTTTGGTCGGTGCAAAATGCTGAAGCAAAAAGACCTTCAAATTTACAATTAAAGACCAGCATTGGGCCTCATATGTGAAACTTGAGCAAAACAAATTTAAAAGTAACTTCCGCAAGAATGGTTTTACGAATTGGTTTTATTTATATATCTGGTTAAAATGTTCACAAAACAAAACAATTTATGTAACCAGAGCAAATCTCGGTCTAAAATGGTTTTACGAAAAAGCAAACTGAATTTCTGTACAAACTAGTGCAAAAAAAAAAAAAACCTAATTCTTACATAAATAGTTGCATTCAGTTCAATATGACAATTTACGCTTCAATTGTTAATAGACATTCACATAATTTGTTTTACTTGAAATTCAGCGTTTAGTGTTGCATTAAATTAATATAATTTATTTACAATTTACAAATTCATTTGGCTTGCATTTCACGAATGAGGCATTTTTTGTTTTAGTAGCTTTGATCTTTAACACAGTAAGCTTTAACCTGGCATTTCTAGAAACTTCTCGGGAAACAAAGGTTGTGCAAAACTCGCTGGAGTTCAGCTGCCCTTCCCTGTCTCTCATCGATATAAACTAACAGCCATTTAAGAGGCACACAACTAATTATACGCTTAAATATAACCAACAAAAAGCAGACAGACAAAAACATTACACAATAAAGCTTATGACAGGACTCGACAGCCTGTTGATTAAAACAAATTGGATTTTTAAGGACGGAGGCAACAAACAAACAAAAACATGGCACATAGTAAAAAAAAAAAATACGATTTTGTGTCTGAAGTCAGCAGTCCTTAAAAATAGAAACGCTTGTTTGCACAAAAAAAACTCTTTAGCATTAATGATCCATTGTGCTGCAGTCAGCAGGACTTTTAGAGCAGCTTATTCGGGACGGGAATCAAGAAAATTTTGGCTGAATATCAGTCACTACATTCACTGCTGCGCTGTGCTCTGGTGAAATCATACTGGGGTTGTGTGTTAGGTCCCGCTGGCCTCGTCCTCCTCTCTGTCCTCCTGCTCCTCCATGTTCTTGCGAGCCATCCGCTCTCTCCTCTCAGCGAGTCTCAGACAGCGAGGACACTGCTTCCCTCCCTTAAAGCAGGTCTTATGATAGCACGCATGACAGTCTGCACAACAAAAAAAACACACCATTACATCCAACCACCATAACATGGGGAAAATACCTAAAGAAAACATTGTAGTTTAGCTTAAAAAAAAAAAAAAAATAAAATTATAAATGCAAAAAAAATGCATTAACGTATAAACACACAAAAGCATATATACATAAATGTATAAATAAACAAATACATTAAAAAGCAGAATAAACAAAAACAAATGTATAAATGCATAAACATAAATACATAAATGTATGCATACATTTTATTCAATTATTCATATAAATAAATGCATAATTGTATAAATAACATTTACATTATGTATTATACACTAAGGCAAGAATTCATAAATCTATAAACAAACAAATAATTGTATAAATACATGCATAAATGTGTATATAAGTGTACACAAATGTATAAACGCATAAACTTAAATGTATAAATGCATAACAAACTAATGTTGAAATAATTGCTTAAATATAGAAAAAATAAGAAATAAATTCCTAAATAAATGTAGAAATAAAATCAGAAAAATAAAAAGCAGAATAAATAAAAGCATATCTTTATATATAAATTTTATTCATTTATGCATATAAATGCATAAATGAAAAATTGCTAAAAAAATGCATAAACGTATAAATAAATCCATAAATGCAGAAATAAATCCATGAATGCATAAACAAATGATTGTATAAATACATGCATAAATAAATGTGTATAGTGCACACATAAATGCATAAATTAATGTTGAAATAATTGCTTAAATATAGAAAAAATAAGAAATAATTCCTAAATAAATGTAGAAATAAAAGCAGAAAAATAAAAAGCAGAATAAATAAAAGCATACCTTTATTTATATATACATTTTATTCATTTATGCAAATAAATAAATGCATAATTGTATAAATAAATGCATAAATGGAAAAATTGCTAAAAAATGCATAAACGTATAAATAAATCCATAAATGCATAAACAAGTGACTGTATAAATGCATAAATAAACGAGTACATAAGTGTATTTATACATTTATTTCTGCGTGCATTTATTTATAAATTGAAAAGTATTTTAAATGTATACATGCATAACACACTTATAAATAAATGTAGGAATGAAAAAATTAAATGTAGAAATAAACTAAATTCGAAATACTTTTCAATTTATAAATAAATGCATGAATGCATAAGTGTAACAAATTTAGAAATAAATACATAAGAAATGCAGAAATAAACAAATGCATAAACAAATGCATTGATCAATCAATAAGAGGCTCACCTTCACAGCGCAGGCACTTGTTGAGCTCGTAAGGGAAGATAATGTCCTTGTCATTTCCACAGAACTCACAAATGAAGCCCTTGGCCTGGCAGAGCTGTGGGAGAACAACAAGAGAAGAACCAATAAACCTGATCATCTAAATCAACCGCAAATCTAGACCATGAAACACAGTGTTCTGTAGGTCCTGTCAAGCTGTGTGTGAATGGCTCCTCACCACGCAGTCCGTGACGTGGCTGGAGCCGAGGCGCAGCAGATCTCGCAGCTTTGGCGCCAGACCACCGCTGCGGACAGCCGTGAGGTCGTTGAGAGAGAACAGGTGAAAGTCTTCGGTCAGATGTCCAGGAAGAGTGTCCAACTGATCCAGAACCCTGTCAACAGAACAGAGACTTGAGACGCAGATCTCTTCAGTGCTGTCTCGAAGAAACCGTGCAGGAAATACACTCACTCTTTAGCCAAACGGCACATTCTTAAGAGATTCTTCATGTGGTTCAACTGTTCCCTCAATGCCTGTAATACAGTAAATTCATTCTTAATTAAACAATACAAATCACAATTAGAAGCATTACATATTATACAAAAATCTTTGGAAGTATTCTTTCAAAAATTATTTGATCGAAAGTAAAAATGGTAATGCTGTGAAATATTATTACAATTCAACCACTTTTTTAGTAAATTAGTACATTTTAAAATATTATTTATTCCTGTCATGGCAAAGCTGAATTTTCAGCAGCTTCAATGATTCTTTGATGAATAGAAAATGTATTTTATATAATTTTTTTTAATTATTATTTATTTATATTCCATGTTATATATTATTGTATTATATTAATATTATTATCACACTACAAAAGTAACTAAATTAGTAAGTTCAACTAAATTGATGCATCAATTCTTAAAGAGGAGCAAATGTTGGTGTTTAAAAAGAAGTCATGAGACGGTGTGTAACGTACGCGCACTGTTTCCAGGGCTCTGACTTTCTTGTACAGGCCGCTGTTGATGTCGTTCAGGTTGAACAGCGGGTCCCCTGCGATTTTGGCCAGCAAGTCCCTGGAAAAGTTGCTGACGTAGCTTTTACTGAAGTCCCACTTCCTGATGATCTTTCCTGGTATGACGGCCTGTGCGTTCTCATGACAGCACTGGCAAAAGTAGCGGCCCAAATACTCACAGTACCTCAGCCTCTTGATGTAGTCTATTACACAGAGAAACCACCAGCGTGAACCCACAGAGTCAAGGAAATCAAGCTGTATTTGTACAACGCGTGTGTGTGTTTTGTACCTGGATCGATTCGAATGCCGCAGCCGGCGCAGCGGTAGTTCTGTTTGGCCACCACCACTTTCCTCCTGACAGATAAATGGAGAGATAGATACGTTACAGAAGCATGTCATGAAGGGAATGGAGCTGAACACTGATGGAGATGGTCTCACTTTGGAGGAGGGTGGATGCTGAAGATGATCTGTGGTCTGGGAGGAGCCCACTCCAAATTCCCTCGCACTCGGATGCGTAACTTGTAAATGTCTGCGTGTTCGCCGTCATCAGGTGAAATGGGAAGAGAATCTGGTATTGGAAGGAGCTTTAAAACAAAACAGCAACAAAAAACACGCTAAAATTAGCAGAAATTGAGACATCTTCAGTTACAATCACTACGTGCTTTTTCATGCACTTATAAAATTTGAGATTTTGGGCTGTTTTGAGGCCATAAGAAAACAGGAAAGATACACGTTTAAGTAGGGCTGAACAATAAATTGCATGTGATGATCAAGCGCATCTCGTCAGTAAAGCCGGTTCTGCGATTAGTAGTAAAACTCCATCAGATGGAGCGGGAATTAGTACACAGAGTTCACTGACAAGCTACGCAATATCGCGTTCATAATCGAATGTGATTCATCAGCATCAGAGAGTGTTTCAGGCCTAAGAATATAAATGGAGAAGTTGTGGTACTTTTTGAGGAGCGTCTTGTTCTGGAACCAGCCAGTCGAGCTCTGAGGCGGCGGGCAGCTGCATGCCCTCAAACTGCCTGAGGAGACCCATCGCCACCGACTCTGCTGAGTTTGACTGTAGCATTGATGGAGAGCTGTGGAGAGGGTCATTACAGCAGATCACCAATCAGTTTTGGATACTGTTCAAAACTCAAAACCTCTGGACTTCACGACCACAAAAAGATCGCCCAAACAAAAAGACATTTGCGATGTTCTTACATGGAGTCGGAGCCGAGGAAGGACCTGCTGCTGGAAGCACTGCGCTTGATGTCTGCATCTGACAACAATGAGAATAAAACGGTTAAAACTTTCTCCAATAACATCTACTGTATAAGAAGAAGCGACAGTCCAATAAATCAGACATTATTTGGCATTTTTACATTACTGCATGCTTGGCTTAGCAACACTTAGCATTCCTAAAATATTTGGAGAAATCTTAAAAATGAAATATGGCATATTTTGTTACAATAAATTTCAAAAAAACTTAGTATTTCATTACTTAACTTGTTATATTTAAAAAAAAATAATCACAAATATTTAAACATTACACATATTTTTATAAATATACATAGAATTATATTTAGATTTTATTTCGCAAATGCCTTGTGTCCTAATATTACATAAGTTGATAAACAAAGAGATTGCACTGAGATTGAGAAACAGATTGCAATTCATGGCACTGGTTATGAATTGAAGCATTAAGATAAGAAAACTTTAAATTTACTGATTAATATTAACAAAAGAGATTAGGGCACATGATTGAAGCCATTCTTATATAATAATACTGTATCATTTTTGAGACACACCCATCATAATGCAGGAAAGCAGTGCTAAAGGTTGCAAGTTTATTAGCACATATAATAAATAAAACATCAAACAAGAGGCTTATATAACATGCATACTGACACATGGGATGGACACTTGTGAGAGGGGATGAACAAGCAAAGCAGAGGAAAAAGCAGGAACAGCCACCAACTACAGCTACAGAGTCTAAAAGCCCTGACTCCTCTGATCCCACCATCATAGGCTGTGAGACCCTTTCTCTGTCTGTCTCTGGTACCTGAGAAGAGGGATGCGAGTGACAGGGACAGGCCGCTCTGAGACACCGCCAGCAGGGACTGACCATCACTGCCATCTGAGAGACAGAGACCAGAGACTGTATCCTCAACCAGACACCCATTTCTGGTGTCGAACAGTTTATATAAACAACAGGAAATCTAAACGGGCCACAACTACGGTCTTAATAAATGTCCTGGTCACCATTCATCAATGCAGAAACTGCACATTATTCAAAAATGATATTTAATTTAATATTTAAAAACTGGTTTCTTCTGTGATGAATAAAAAAAAAAAAAAAAAAAAAAAATTATATATATAGAAATCTGGTACATTGTAGAAAATATGGTGCTTTATTAATATGTTCCTATATTGTGCACAAATATTTTATAGCAGGTGCATATTTATTTGGAGATTATTTTAGACAATACCATTTGCAATTAAAATGTTTTATTCAAAATAAAAAAAATCATTTGGCTTTTTTAAGGGACAGTTTGTGTGTGTGTTTCAGGATGTTGGTTGCACAATATGACTTATGTTTTATTAAAATTTAGAAACACGTTTTATAAATATTACCCATTTGTCCCACAATACATTATTTCTAGCTAAACATTTCTATGATCTTTTGAAATGTCACATTATGAAGGTTAAAAGTATTGCCAATGTCCTTTTCAATACAGTAATATGACATTTGCAAGTGCAACAAGATTTTTAACCACATTAAACGTTATCCAATTAGAGTGAATATCTATGTGTGTAAACGTGTGTTAATTTTGTTTTCACATTGATTTGAGTACTGAAGTCTAATGTATTAAGAATAACACCTCAAATGATTATTCTGCTCTTTCCTGCTAAAACACAATCAAGAAAAAAACAAAGTTGATTCAAAGTTACAAATTAGGGATCAAAAATAAGCATAATCGGTTAGAAATCAGTCATGTGATTGGGATGCAAACATTTCTCATCACATGGCATTATGGGTAATGAGGACAATCGTGAGGATGATTATACGATCACAAGCGGGAATGAGGTCCTGCCTGGAGCTCCTACCTTTGAGCTCGATATCCTCCACATCTCTATCCGAGCCGGAGTCAGAGGGGTGAAAGGAATCCTGGGAGCTCCTCCGTGAGCCGCCACTATCCGCAGATGGGGTTTCTGTGGAAAAAAAAAAACAAACAATAACTATACATTGCACACATCTTGTTTACATTTAATTTCCCTCTTGATTGCAAACGACCTCAGTCTTACGGTTATTAGAGGAGACCGGAGGCTTTATCCGCGTACGGCGTATCTGCAGTCTGCGCAGACGGATTTTCTGTTTGAGCTGCTGGATTTCCGAGTCGCTATCGCCCTCTTCCTCCGCCACCGGCCTGTGCATGTTACACTTCATCAGCTCGATGGCCGCGATCAGAGACTCAGAGATGCTGAAGTGGGCGTTTTCCTGCAGTGATGGGATATGAATGTGAGTTATGAACACCATATATGAGACGCTGAGCGCAAGTGAGTTTGCACTTGCCTTTTCCAGATCAGCACAGCTGCCAAAGTCCTGCTCGGAGAGGTAGCTGATCAGACTCTGACCCTTAGACGGCCTGCGGAACAATCCATCTGGGACGCTGTTGTACTGGCTGCCATCTGTAAGCATGAAGGCATGTTTAAGATTATGATTTTTCAATATAATTCGATAAAATATGCAAGTGTCCATGATGAAGAGAAGGAAATCTATGTAGAAATGTGCACTTTGTGTTCATGTTTGTTTTGTATAGTTTTGGAACAAAAAAAAAAAATCATTTTTTTGACAAAAGTGTCATGCGGTGTAGCCATCAAGTGGAAAGTAATCATTTTTTTCCTTACACCTCAAATACATGTGAGTGTAATGAGTCTTAATAATTATTTTCAAAAAGGTTTGTTTATTTATATATATATATAAATAAATAAATCATTTTTTTAACAAATATCCAAAAATTATTAATTAAGAAATATCAGCTTTTTGGAAGTCACACCACATGACATATTACAACCAGAACTGATTTTGCCATCATAAAAAAAAAAAAAAAAAAAAAAGTAGTAATTATCTGATATTTTAAGAGACTTGTTCTTGTCTCGTTTCTGCATATTTCAGTATGTTGGTTGAACTGCAAGACTTTAGTCATACCACATGACTTTGATTAGAGGGACAGAAGTTGTGATACAATTTTATAAAGAATAACAACTTTTTTCATTATGATATCAAGACAGTTGTACCACATGACATTTTATAACCTCAACTAATCTTGCAATCATAAAAAGGTCAATTTATTTGACATTTTAAGTAACCCTGCATATCTCATGTTGTACCACATGACTTTTTTGTTGCACCAAATGACATTGATTAATTGGACAAACATTTTTAAATAAGTAGTAAACAGTTGTCAAATTATTTTTATATAAAAAAAAATTAAATGTCAAACGCCTTTATTCATTTTTTATTTAATTTCATTCTTTCTTCATTACAATATCAGTACAGTTGTACCAAATGACATTTCACAACATGAACTAATCTTGCGGTCATTAAAATGGTCAAATGTTTCAGCATCTTGTTTGTACCACATTACTTTTGATGGCCAAAATTTGTCAAATATTAACAAGCACTAAAGTAGTTGTGTTAAATGTATTTTATTTAAAGAAAGAAAATGTTAATACACATATTCCTTCAGAACATTTGTACCACCCTTACATTTTGACTATGCTCACAAAAAATATCAAACAAACTTTTAAATAAAAACATGCTCTTCAAAGAAGTAGTGCATTTAGGTCATTGTAAGCATGAATTGCATTTTTAATGTATTTTTGAATAAATTAATAGATTGAAAGCATCACGTCATTCACCCAAAGAAAGACAAAAGGTGAATTCACTCACTAGACTCCATATAAAGGGAACTGTTGGTGCTGCTGTCGCTGCTCTGGGGCGAGAAAGGACCACAGCTCTTTGAAATTGGTGTAGCTGCAACAGACTCTGGGAAATACAGAAAAACATGATACGAATTATGCACAAATACATGATATTAGGATAAGGAAGATAACAAGTGCGTCTTCCTGGTGCAGGATCTGATCCATGATAAACACTGATGAAACTTTAGAGCTACACAACATGTAGTGTTTGAATGTTTATAACTGATAACACGAAGGCCAAAAAACAGAAGAGACTAAAAGGAAACTGAGAAAAATTTAATATTTACAACTTTCCAGGCACAACTGTGTAAAATTTCACTAAATTGAAATAAGAACAAAATGGAATGGCACAGGACAGGAATGTTGTGCAACAGCTTGACAAACAATGCCAAAAGCTGAAGAAAAAAAACTAAATAAAAAGCGGCAACAGCGAATCATGCATGGGTAAGAGAAACGGAGGGGTGGACAAGATGCAGCACCACGGCAGTGCAAACCTGCGACAGGGTCCTCAATAATAATGGTGATTTTCCTGTGATTCCCTCCTTTCCATACAGAGAAGAAAAAGAGAAAGAATAGAGTTGAAGCAGAGAAAATATCACCCTGATCCACAGCAAGACCAAAGAGCACAAGAGGTACAACAGCTAGAAGCAAGGTTTAGAGATCTGTTTTTACATTTTTTATTGCAGATGTGTATGGGAATGCCATATTTTTAAATTAAAATCAAGCTAGTTAACATTATAGATCATTTAAAGTGAGTGAACAGCCAATTTGACTTTCATAATCTGATGTATTTTTAGGTGAAACATGACAGAAAAATAAAAAAGTAGAGAAAGTAAATAGGATCAATTTTAAATTTTATATAATTTGACAGCTTAAACCCTCAAAATTCATCTTGTGAAAACTATTTTGAAATCGGACTTTGCGTTATCATGATAACAGTAATTTAAAACCTTTCAGTGGGCAGTGCCATATTACAAAATGTACTACAGTATTTAATAACCAAAACTCTTCTAATATTGACAAAACACATATTTTGGTGGTTATGTAGTGAAAGAATTGTATAAATTGTATGAATTGGAGTTTGGTTGTCAACTGGTGGCTATTTTTGCTATAGCGCCTAAACAAAATCTGATAGGAACCTCAAATTTTGTAATGTTAACTTCAAATTTGGAACATAACTTAGACATATTGCTTTGATTTTACAGCATTTTTAGATTCCAAAATATTTTGTTTAATATTTATTTGACATAAAATATTAAATTTTTAGTACGTTTTCACTTTAAATGCTCAAGCTCTTTTAAGTTGGGTGGCTTATGATTGAAGTTTTTATTGTTCAATAGCACGAAAAACATGGGAAAAAAACCTTCAAAACAATCAACCGAAGTGCGTAGACCAAAAAAGTTCCAAAAAGTAAAATCCTTGAAAAAAAAAGTCCACACACTCTCAAATACGAGATAAAAGCGCTTTACTGAAGAAACAAGGCACCAAGGCAAACATGCTTGGCACTGGAAAATGTCAAATGTGACTGAAACGTTTGCCTTAATGCTTAATGTTTTTTCAGTAAACTGCTTTTATCTCGCATATGAGAGCATGCAGACTTTTTTTCATGTATTTTACTAAATAGCTAGAAAAAAAATAGTTCTGAAAGTGATTCCAACCATATCGTTACTTTGTGCCATTATCGATATAGCTGTGGCGTGGATGTCGCTATTCTCATAAAATTAGAACAATTATCTTGAGTTATCCTTATAGTTAATGTCCTTGGCGTAAACAGGCTTTTACACCAATAAATATTGCTTTGTTAGTAGTTTCGCTCTTTTCGTTAGTTTTGACAAGGCCTGTGTTCCAAAGAACTGTTTGTACGCACCATTTTTCTGCTTCTGCGTGATGCCCGTGTCAGACAGAGACCGGATGTGGCCCCTCGAGCTCCGCCCTGTGGTTCTCTGAGCCTCTGAGAAGGAGCAGCGGCGCGGCGGGGGCGGAGCCGAAGGAGTGTGGGCGTCACCCTGAGTCCCCATGTGTTCACTGCTCTGAGTGGAGCTGGACGAGTCGCGCCGTTTGTGCTTCCCCAGATTACCGATAGCCAGGTACTCCGGGCCGTCATCCAGATCCGCTTCCACACAATCCCGGATCTCGGGCTGAGCGGTTGATGCGGGCTCAGTGGAGATCTGGGGGATTCCTGCGTCCTGGTTTCCTCTACTGCACACCCATGGAGCTCCCTGAGTGCTGCTGGATGGAGTGACATCTTCACGACAAACAAAGAGATGCACTGTGATACTAAGCAACGGTCAGATTTCTTCATTGCAAGCATTGCTAACTGCCCACCTTCCATCCCTAGTTTTCTCACCAAATAGCATACCGTTTTCTGGGGCATTTTGTGTGTAAACAAGGCAAGCATTTAGTGTGGTAATGGAGCTACAGAGCTAGCTGTTGTTCTCTGAAACCTGCTGACCTGAGCTGCTCTTGGAGAGTAGGGTGCTGGGAATCTCTGTAAGGCAGCTCTGGGACGTTGTGAGCCGACGGGACTCTGAATTGTCCGCAATCCTCCAAATTCCTGTGGCCCCAGGAAGCAAACACAAACTCTGACTCTTCAGCAAACCAAACGGAGACTCTTTCATGTGCGAAAGCTTTGAAGACAAAAGAGACAGAAGAAATTTACATACCAGCATGTAGAAATGCATGGTTACAGTGAAGGCCAACAATGTAGTAAGATGGAGTAGTTATAATGACTACCAACAGAGGCTAAAAGCGCTATGCTAACCAACCAAACCATGACCTTTTGAAAAACTGGATGTTATTTAAAACATGCTGACATTTTAACTAACTTGTATTGAAAATGGTGTAGTTATGTTGTCTACCAGCATGGCCTAAATA
This sequence comes from Barbus barbus, assembly GCF_936440315.1. Taxonomy (NCBI): domain Eukaryota; kingdom Metazoa; phylum Chordata; class Actinopteri; order Cypriniformes; family Cyprinidae; genus Barbus; species Barbus barbus. The sequence goes on along the minus strand of NC_136737.1, from coordinate 26,341,738 downwards.
AGCTATGCTAACCAGTCAACCAACACTGATTGAAAACTGGATGTTATGTAGTTCGTTAGCTAGCTAGCTAGACACATGTTGACAGTTAACTTAAATTGAAGTGAGATGGTATAGTATAGTCATGGTTTTTACATAACGTGCTGTTGTAGACGCACACAGTCAACGCACTCAAAGGTTTGCAGACCGTTCCAAAAATGACGGATGGCTTAGGTATCGTGGCTAGAGCTCGACCGATATATCGATTTACCGATATTTTCCCGATATTTAAGCATTTTTCCATAATCTGATATCGGTTTTGTTATATGGGATTCACCGATAAACACCGCCATCTTGTGGGTGTTTTGAGAATTGCGCGCAGGATCGCAATTGCAGCGCATCTGAGGGGAGACGACACAGCAACGGCGTGCAGGTACTTGATTTGCTGTAGTTAGTAAACTATTTAATATTACAGGCATTAATGCACAAATTAGATGTATTACATAAATGCCTGATATGTAGTTTATGCAACTTGGCTCTAAGAAATATGATAAATAAGATACTCTGTCAAGCCCTGTCCCTATAAAGATATAACTTTCCCTGAAATAACACAGCCATGAATTAGCGCATGTTGGAAATAAAAGCGCTGAATTGAATTCTCTCTCTGTGGTCTATTAGTCTCGTGAAGTCAGAGTCACGTAGATAATCCGTCAAGTCCTCTCCCAATAAAGACGTAACTTTGCATGAATTAAATACAGCCATGAATGATTGCATGTTGGAAATAAAAGCGCTGAATTTAATTCTCTCTCTGTTGTCTATATGCTCATCGTTATTCTCGTGAAGCCGCTTTCATATCGCAGTTCACTCAGCGGTTGATGCTCAATGCTCAGCACGGCCACTGCATGTAACTTTTAACAAGATTCACTTTTTTGAAGCACCCTAAATTGTATTAACACTTACTATATAACCATTATTTTGTTTATAAACATCTAAATTAATACAACTCTATGGAAATGAATTATTTATTATCTCTGCAATCGATGGCAGTTTGAGTAGCCTATAGTTCTGTGTAAATGCACAGATAAACCGCGCTGTCAGCAGCATAATTCAGAGCATGCCAGTTGAGAAATGCAATAAAATACAATGCTTGTTATATTCCAATATTCCAGAGAATATTATTCCGTGAATTAACATTATCCAGTGAATTATTCTTCACTCTTTAGCCTATTAAACAGCTTATAAACCTACTAAAACTGTAGTTAAAAATGAAGTTGATATGACTCCTGTCCTTTATTTTCTCCATTTGAAAACATTAGACTTTCTACGTTTATTTTGCTTACTGCTAATATTAGTGTTGCTGCTAAAGCTTTTTAATGAATAAAATGTTTTTTATTGTTGTAATACGAAGATTGAATTTAACATGACAGGGCTCTAGACTGCGACCAAAATGGTCATTTTTTGCGAGTTAAAATTTGACGTGGTCGCATTTGTACGAGTGCCTGGTCTGCGCTGCTCCAAAGCGTCTGTTTCATACAGCGCACGCTGCCAGCCGCAGCACATTATAGCAGGAGTCAGATTTCACTGATCACGTGAAGAGAGGTGCTTTCAGCGCGAGCGCTTCAGTAGAGCCTGGTTTATACTCGGCGCGTCAGCACGAGCGCTTCAGTAGAGCCTGGTTTATACTCGGCGCGTCAGCACGAGCGCTTCAGTAGAGCCTGGTTTATACTCGGCGCGTCAGCACGAGCGCTTCAGTAGAGCCTGGTTTATACTCGGCGCGTCAGCACGAGCGCTTCAGTAGAGCCTGGTTTATACTCGCCGCGTCAGCACGAGCGCTTCAGTAAAGCCTGGTTTATACTCGGCGCGTCAGCACGAGCGCTTCAGTAGAGCCTGGTTTATACTCGCCGCGTCAGCACGAGCGCTTCAGTAGAGCCTGGTTTATACTCGCCGCGTCAGCACGAGCGCTTCAGTAGAGCCTGGTTTATACTCGCCGCGTCAACACGAGCGCTTCAGTAGAGCCTGGTTTATACTCGGCGCGTCAACACGAGCGCTTCAGTAGAGCCTGGTTTATACTCGGCGCGTCAGCACGAGCGCTTCAGTAGAACCTGGTTTATACTCGCCGCGTCAGCACGAGCGCTTCAGTAGAACCTGGTTTATACTCGCCGCGTCAGCACGAGCGCTTCAGTAGAGCCTGGTTTATACTCGCCGCGTCAGCACGAGCGCTTCAGTAGAGCCTGGTTTATACTCGGCGCGTCAGCACGAGCGCTTCAGTAGAGCCTGGTTTATACTCGCCGCGTCAACACGAGCGCTTCAGTAGAGCCTGGTTTATACTCAGCGCGTCAACACGAGCGCTTCAGTAGAGCCTGGTTTATACTCGCCGCGTCAACACGAGCGCTTCAGTAGAGCCTGGTTTATACTCGGCGCGTCAGCACGAGCGCTTCAGTAGAGCCTGGTTTATACTCGCCGCGTCAGCACGAGCGCTTCAGTAGAGCCTGGTTTATACTCGCCGCGTCAGCACGAGCGCTTCAGTAGAGCCTGGTTTATACTCGCCGCGTCACCACGAGCGCGAAGGTGCGCGTCGCGGACGGAGGATTTTGTTTTCAAACTACAGTAAAAGACCGCTTCTTAAACCAGAGAAGGTGAACATGCTGCTGTTCTTGTAGAAAAAACATGCAAGTCCTGTCAGCGACAGCCAGTTTAGTTTTACTTTTCTTTTCGTTTTCGTTTTGAGAAGCTTGTTATCTTTGCTGTTTACCTCACGTTACGCTATGGAGGCTTTCCTTAATTTAAAAAAAATATATATTAATATTTATTTGCTTCCTCAGAGTTTGCTAAACATTCTGTAATATACTCGGTATATAAGACAGCATGTGATGTGTCCTGTGCCATGCCTCGTCTTATTCGTTTTTGTTAATAAATGTTATGTAAGCTAGTTTGTCATTGTCAACGTACAGTTTTATTGTTGTTGTGCTTTTTAATTAAGAATAACAATGAATCCATCTTTTGTTTCCTCTTAAAAAATGAAAGGTGTATAGATACAAGCAAAACACAATGATCTTTTCTTGTAAAATGTGACACCAAGATCTGAATTTGAAAGCGAAAGCGCACGAAAAAAAGGAATTCCTGATCACAAAATTTAAATCACAAATAATACTGATAAAAAAAGAACGAGTTGAATGTTGAACACTTTCGTTACCATATAACTAAACTATGATAAAAGTTCATCAGCATGCATTGATTAATCAAATGTTGTAGCAAAAACAAAAAACAAATTGCAACCAAATTATGTGCTCGTGCGACTAACTGAGAAAGTTAGTGCAAAAGTGAGATCAGTGGGAAGAATGAGTCTAGAGCCCTGCATGAAAGACTGCTAATTCTCAAAACATTTTTTGTTAAGATGACTGAAAGGAGGAAAAACCAAAGTGAAGTATGGACTTGCTTCACGCAGTCATTTATTAACTTTATAACAGTAAATAAATATCGGTTCTGCATATCGGTTATCGGGCACATAAACATGCAAATAATTGGTATCGTTATAAAAAAAATCAATATCGTTCGATCACTAATCGTGGCCCATAGAAACAGTCGCTAATGACGCATCTACGTATATATCTTTATGGTATTTACCACCAGGGGCTAAATAAGCTAGGCTAACCAGCCAAACCACGACCTTTTGAAAAACTGGATGTAGTTACCTAGCTAGCTAGACACCTGTTGACAGTTTAACTTAAATTGAAGTGAGATGGTATTGTGTAGTTATGGTATCTACCAGCAGAGGCTAAAAGGGCTATTCTAACCATTCTAATCATGACCCCTTGAAAAACTGGATGTTTAGTTAACTAGCTAACTAGCTATAAACATTTTGATATGTTTAACCAAGTTAAATTGAAGTAAGCTGGTGTAGTTACGATATCCATAAGAAGTTAAAAGGACTATGCCAACCAAACCATGACTCCTTAAAAACTGTACTTTAGTTAGCTAACTAACTAAGTTTAATATGTTAAAACAAAGTAAGTTGGTGTAGTTGTGGTATCTACCAGAAGAGGCTAAAAGGACTATGCTAACCAGCCAAACCCTGATCCCTTAAAAACTGGATGTTACTCAGCTAGCTAGCTTTAAACGTCAACAGTTTAACTAACCTAAATTTACATAATCCTTTATAACAATTCATAATCATAAAATGCAATAAAACATGTTTATTGTATGTTTATTAAACCCCGTCTAAGGGGTTTTCTTTTTCAAAATGACTTATTGTATATATTGATCTTGCGTCAATGGTCTGATCTGATAGGAAAGATGTTTATTGGATAGATCAATGAAAGCTCTGTGAAAAGAGGAATTTGTTCCAGACATTCAGTGAGATAACAACCAAGCATGGGAGATGAGATCATGGACAAACACAAACATTGACTGTCATTATCCTACAAATAAACACTTCACAGGACAGGTTTATGAAGGGAACTGTTTTCTGGTATAAAGAATTCAGAGGACCTCGCATTATTAAACCCTTCTCAGCTTATAACAAAAGCTTTCTATGGACTTTGGCCTCAATAAACCCAAACAAATGAATTCCTACCAGTGAAGGACATTTAAAACCTCTTTTAGATTGCCAAAGCAGTTTTGTTTTACACTGCAGGGTCACTGCTGCACATGTTTAGTCAATGCTTGGAGGGTTTGGACAAAAACCAAACTACGCACTGCAGCCCAACAAAATCACCTAATCCCAGAATTCTAAATGAAAAGTCTTTCAAATTATATATATATATATATATATATATATATATATATATATATATATATATATATATATATATATATATATATATATATATATATATATATATATATATATATATATATATATATATATATATATATATATATCATAATATCACAGAAGTTAAATATCAAATTAAAAATGTTTCTTTGCTTAGGCTTCAGTTAGCAAACTAACAGCTTAGCCTACTAGCTTAGCATAGCATTAACGGGTTGCATGCCCTTTTAAGGCAAGCCGATCTAGGGGTTTGCGATATTTATCGTCTGCGATAATAACGTAACTGTTGTTTTAGCGATATGCGAGCTGACATCGTCTCATGTGTCAATCACTTCGCAAAAACAAACAATAAGCATTCACTGCGTGATGAAGCCTAGTGGAATGCAGTTAGAACTCCCTTATAATTCAAGTAAAGTAATAAAAGAAACACTTCCTGTTTGTTTGTCTGTCGTTTTTATTGTAAATTTGTAAGATGTGATTTAGTTAAGTAATATCACACAAGCATCAGTGCAATTTTCCTAAATATTAGCACATAAGTGTGATCACGTGATATTAATTTTATATAACTGTTCAACAAACAACAAACAATGCTGCGTTTTGTTCCTGAATAAATTTGTTTTTGAACAAATTATTTGAGTCAATGTTTCAATGATCCATTCATAAACTACTTGCTTCGTTTCTAAATGAATCAGCCGTTTAAATTTAGCCATTTCAGTGAATGATTCAATGAATCACTCATTAAGGGAGGGGCTTGCTGCCACCTACTGGCAGTTTTAGTGTTATATGTATTTATCCATGACAGGCCTAAACCAGCCAAGGTACCAGCACAAAAACACACTCAGTAAAATAGTTTAATTATCATTACTGGAAAAATTGCAATAAATATGGGGATTAAATTTGTCAATTTCGCACACCCCTCAGCCGATCCACTCGCTGGCCATCTTGGTAATGCCTTTGGGCAGCGAATTTCTGTCATGCAAGAAATCTATGCTTTTCAATGTTAAGTTTAAATAATAACAAACTTTGACAGTAATGGTATTAAAATTATGCTTCCACAGCTAAAATCCAGTGATATTTTAGTATAATGTACTTTTTTTATAGTTCTGAATAAGATTTAAAAAATGTATATGCTTATTTTTTATTATTAATTTTAAAATAGCTTTTATTTTTGTTAGTTTTTTACTTCTACTTCAGTTTTAGTTTTATTTCAGTTAGTAATTTTAGTACTTAAGTGTAATTATAACTATCATATTTTAGTAATTAAGTTAGTTGCCAAGGCAACATTTCAAACTTTCGTTCAGTTTTTCATCTAATATTTACAATTTACTTTAGCTTTATTTAAATTAACAGAAAGTGTTTTTAATAGTTTTTTTTTTTGTAATATCCATTTCATGCTTTTCTCATTTAAGATAATAATGACTTTAAATGATCTTTAAGGGGGCGATTTCTCAGCCAAAGTTAATGAGCAACTAAATTGCGATTAATTAAATAATTAAGATTAAAAATTTGAAATGATTGACAGTTCTACTTTTAATTAGTGATACCAACACTGCTAAAAATGTCTCAAGTCAGTTGTTTACAAACCAAGTTAATATTGATTTGTGACTTAAAGGGATAGTTCACCCAATAAACTGGTTACCCCAATTCATCAAAATATCGTCTTTTATGTTCAGCATGAGAAAGAAACTCATACAAGTTTGGAACAGCTTGAGGGTTAGTAAATGATGACAGGATTTTCATTTTTGGGTGAACTATCCCTTTAAGTCTGGTTCTCAGACTCGAGTTTCCATCACTGTTTGGATTCAACAAAGACCAGGAAAAACATTTCTCTTCTTTGTTATGCTTAATCACATCCTCTAGAATCACTATGTAGAAAAAAACCTTACTAATATGAATCGATTACAGACTTCCTCTACCAGGAGGTCAAGTTTCTCACCTCTATGAGAGCCAGCATTCGAGGGTTATTCTGCTCTACGGCCTCCAGACACTGGAACATGGCAGACACGTGTGGTTCACTCAACAGGAAGGCCCCGTCTACAGAAGAGGACAACCAACAACATTTTCACACACAGGAAAACCGTATACGTAAGTGAAGATGCTACAGGTTTGGAGGATGTTGAGTTACCATTGTAATATTTCTGTGTATTTGTCTTATGCTGCAGCAGCGGTTTGAGCTGGGCAGATAAGATGTGACCTTGGAGGCTGTGTAGAAGCCAACGCTCGGCTTTATAACCCTCGCCAAAACTCTGAACGCCGCTGCTCAACACCGGCTCCAGCTGACTGAACTGAAAGAGAGAGAACGAGGAGTCAAAAATCTCACTGAAGGTGTCAAAACAAGCTTCCCGTGGGAAATATTCACTGGACTGACAAATACCTGTTCTACATGACAGGCGAGATGAGGACAGAGATACCGCACACACCACACGAAACGCCAGTAGTCTTTTTGTTTATAGTAAATCTGCAAAACAAAATAACCAAATTAGATCTTGTACCACAGCGTAATGATTCGTACATTGAAAATGTGTTTGGTCACTTCTGTGCTTGACAACACTGTTATTAATAACAAAAGAGAAAAATATTTAAATAAAACAAAAAAGTTGCATTTAAACAACAACAAAAGTGTCTAAAAATAGAGATCTGAAATTATAAATAAATTTATTATAGTAAAATTTCAATTTAAAGTAAAATGAAGCAGCAGTTGTTTGTCATTTGATTGGCATCTGGCTGACAAAGTTTTATCTATAAGTAAAAATAAAAAGGTATTTTATCATTTTATTGTATTTTATTTGTAAAAATAGCAAATAAAACACTGCATAAAACAATTAAATGGAACTGAAATTCCTGATGAAACTGAAGTAACAGAAGGTCATGAATCAGCATATCTTCTATTCAATCTTTGTTTATTATTATTTAATATTGAAATCTGAAAAAAAAAAAAAAAAGAAATCTGCTTCATTTTTTGTTTTTATGCTCAGGAATAGAAATCGAATAAACTACTTGAATATTCGATCTCTACATGTGGGCGGGAATGAAACGCCCCTCTACGCTGATTGGTTTATTCCCCGACTGTCATGACATGTAAATTAAAAAAATGACATGCTCAATTCAGAATAAAACTAATAAAGTGCATTTAGAAAATAGATATGAATTTCTATTTAATGCAGACTTTAAACATATAAAAACTAGAGATTTTCAAAGAAACACTTCCGGTTTTGAAAAAGGTCTCTTCTGCTCACCAAGTCTGAATTTATTTGATCAAAAATGCAGTAAAAACACAGTAATATTGTGAAATATCATTACAATTTAAAATAACTATTTTCTGTTTTTACATATTTTAAAATGTGATCATGTGACACTGAAGACTGGAGTAATGATGCTGAAAATTCAGCTTTGCATCACAGGAATAAAATATATTTTACAATATAACTAAAAAAAATGTCAAAATGCTATTATAAATTGTAACAATATTTCACAACATTACAGTTTTAGTGCTTTCCTGATCAAATAAATGCAGCCTTGGTGACTAAGAGAGACTTTTTTCAAAAACGTTAAAAAAAATAGATAAAAACTTACTGATCAGAAACATTTAGCCAGCAGAGTATATTAATCCTGATGTAGGTTTCATGACGTTAATCTATAAACTAACAATATTTTCTTTGTTGGAAAGGCCACAGAGGCCATTTCTTATCCCCAGTTAGGTACAGAAAGTAAAACAAAGTAGTAACGAAACTTAAAAACACTCTTCCTCGTCTGATTAGCCACAGAGCTTATTTGTGTCTAATGGTTCCTGGTAAATCAGGACGTCGTTTTAAACATATTCCTGCTGTCACCACAGGATATTTTAGGTACTTTCAAGAAAAACGCTGATGTTCCTCCACACCTGTTCGTGTTTGAGGCCATGGCCCAGGATGTTGTTCATGTCCTTGTGCAGGCGCTGAAGACCCCCATAGCGGGACCACACATTAGGGTTGTTGGTGGACAGTAGCCCTTCAACAGTCGTCTTCAGATTAGACAGAAGCTTCCAGTGTTCCCATCTGAAGAAAACACATGTAAATTGCTTTTATAATAAACATATGAGACAAAGGTGTTGTTTTTCACGTCTATGCATCGGCAGTGTTTAGTAACTTCTGTAATTATTAGTCTCATGTATATTAGAAAAATAAAAAAAAATGGGGTGAATCAAAATGTGAATAATTTATTGCCATTGTGTGAATAAAATGCAATCACGTAATCCATAAAGTAACTGTAATCTGATTATGAACATTTTAAAACGATATAACCTAATATCATAATCCGTTAAAAATGCTATAGTAATTTATAGTAAATACTATAGTGTTTTTCAACTCATTTTGGCCGATTCCGATACCGATATATTTCCATTTGTTTGGAAACACCACCAAGTCTCTCCTGTGTAGAAATTATAAGCAAAATATTTGTAATTTTGGTTAGTTTTTAACGAACTTATTTGTTAGAATTAAATAAACAATAATTTGATAGTACATTGAAGCTTTGAAAATAACCATTACATATCAATCGTTGCATTTTTTTCCCAGAAAGATGCAGTGTTAACCTTAATTTTATTTTAAGATTTAACATTTGTAGATGGTCTAAAGAGTTGGAAAAATTCTGAAAATATTTTAGAGATAATTTGCTTAAAAAATAAAACGTATTACACATTTACGACTAAATCAATATATATAAAATTATTTTATTTAGTAGTGTCATGTTTGGTTTTTTATATAAGCTGTAGCTTCTGACCTTTAAATCAAAACATACTCATTATTTTATGACATCAATTATCGCTTTATTTAATCAGAAACAGTCTAAATGTTATTTGTGTAATCTAATTGAATTAGATTAAAACTCCTTACCGAACAGGCTTTAGGACCTGGGGGAGGCTGCTGCTGCACGTGCTATTACTGTTTACTCTAGTCTATCACACACCAAAAGAAACAAAGCAGCCTCGGCGTCCGATCGCAGGCCTTTTGCTCCTTGAGTTCTCTCCTACTTCTTGCCTTATCGTTCTGCAGACGTTTTCCTCTTTTGTTTTTTATTCACCATCTCTATCTTTCTGGCTGTTCACTGAACGCTCTCCCCACCACATCATGAGTAGACACGCCCCTTACTGCTGATTGGCTACAAGTTTGATTTGAACTCGGCCCCGTTTTCTAAAACGTTTTTGAAAAAAATCGCTATAAAAGGTAAAAACATTACATTAATTTTACTTTTTGTTCTATATTTTGTATTTTGAGAATTTCATGTACTAATTAATATTTATGATCAATTTCTTCTCATTGAAAATAATACACATTGTTTAAAAAAAAATATTACTTTTCAATGAATGCAGTATTTCATGTTAAAATAGAATCAATGCCTTTAAAATCCAATTTTTTAAGCCAGATTAGTGCCATCTGGTCGGAGTACGATAAGAAAAACATCTTCAATTCCATGGTTTAGCCCATAGATTCCTATATAGCTCTGTATAAAACACTTATAAATTCTATAATTCGGTAACACTTTACAATAAGGTGTCATTTGTTAACATTCGTTCATGTATTAACCAACATGAACAAACAATGAACAATGCATTTATTCATGAAAATACAGTCGTTCATTGTTTATTCATGTTAATTCACAGTGCTTTAATGTTAACAAACACAAATTGTGATCTTAATGCATTAGTAAATGCTGAAAATAACATTAACTAAGATTAATAAATTCTGTAGAAGTCGTTCATTCTTAGTTCACGTTAATAATGTTAACTAATGAACCTTAAAGTGTTCCCTATAATTTTTCTAATTTATTAAGTTGTGGGTTGAGATATATATTTAGACATTCGGTTTAAATTAAAAGGTTTAGTTTAGTTTTTTTTTTAAGTGTTGATTTGAAGTGTCTCGAGGCATGGGACTAAACCACCGAATAGGTTAACAAAACTTTCCGGCTCAGACTGAATTGGTTAAGATTACGGGGCTGTCACGTGATTAACGAATGACTCAAACCCAAAGACTCAAGAGATGAACTAATCAATTCTCTTTCCGGCTCAGACTGAATAGGTTAAGATTATGGGGCTGTCATGTGATTAACAAACGATTTAAACCCGAAGACTCAAGAGATACTAATCAATTTTGCACCCCGTTTTGTCCCAGTTCTCAAGAATCAGTGTATTACTACAGTCACACCAGGGGCCTCTTACATAAAACAAGTTTACCAAATAAGCCAGGTTTATTTCAGTTAGTCTGACTTACTGTCAGCTGATTTGGTTCAAAATAAGTCAGACTAAATTAAATAAGCCTGGCTTATTTGGTAAACTTGTTTTATGAAACAGGTCCCTCAACACAGAGAAAGCATTTTGTTATACAAAACATTAAAATGATAATGTATAGCCGTATCAATTCATTTGTGTATAATTGTGTGTGTGTGTGGGGGGGAGGGGGGGGTGTCTGTTTTGCATTCTTGATGTTTTGCTTCCTTGCTTTTTATTGCATTGTGGTTGAATTATTGCTTTTATTTTACATATTTGCTGTGTTACATTCACACCAGTTCATAGGCGTAGGTGTGCGTGTGTGTAGGTGTGTGTGTAGGTGTGTGTGCGTAAGTGTTCTCTGAATGTTTGTGTTTTTGTCGATTTCCCATTCATTTCCAATGGTCGGTCATTTTTGACCAAAGACCACAAGTGTGACTTATTTTAAGGAGAGTTTCTGTTATGACCTTTCATGCGAACTTCAGCTCCCAAGAGCAAACACCACACAAAAAAATAACCGCTTGAAATGAAATTTCGCGCTTAGGTCTGCTATTTACCAGCTAAATGTGAGCGGGTCACAAGACTGTTGTTATTCGCTGCGAGTCTAAGCTGTTAGAACATACTATACGGCGAAGGCGAGATCATTAATATTAATCACGACACCGAACGCTTCCGCGAGCGCCAAGCCTCCCATTGGCTAATCCTCCTGCTTACATAATACCATATACAGCTCGGCCAATCAGATGAGACGCTTTGAGGGCAAACGTACCGTGGCGGAATTAATATTCATTAGCGAAGTCTTCACCATAGTAGGATGTCCAAACGCACTAGCCAGCTAGCTCGATATGATCTTCACAAACAAGATTTTTAGTGTACACATATATAATTTAAACGTATATATACAAAGGTATGAGATGATAAAACTATTTAATTTAGCACCATAACTAGAGCTGCGAGTCTAGCTGTCAAACTCTGGTCTGCTGTAAGTGTTCAATATTACTGTTTTTGTTTACCTGCGCTCTCCATCTTCCGCCTCCATGGATATCTCCATCTCCAGTCCAGGTAGCGGCTTGACTTAGAGTTTAGGTCGGGTTTAAACACTGAAAATCCGCGGACAGGTAGAAGGTGTTTCCACTGGGCGTCCCTCACCATAACAAGATAAACGACGGTGAAGTCGGAGATAAAGAGCGCTCTGCCCGGAAGCGCATTCCTGAAGTAGCGGAAGCGGAGTGTTTTTACAAAATACAAGTCAAACGTAGAATTTTTATCGTATCAAAGCATTTACTGGTCATCATGTCCTCATATTGATATATTAGAAAAAATATTAAGTAATTAAGTAAGATTAAGTATAATCGCCAGCTACGGTTGTTATTTTGTATATTTCATTCATGTTGTTTTTGTATATTAATTTTGCATTATTAATATTTGATTCCTTATTTTTCATTTATTTTGATAATTAATTATATTTAAGACAACATATTTTGGTTATAAATGTTTTTTATTGTTTGGTATATTTAATTTATTTTGTATTTATATTTATTTTTAATTAGTTATATCACGCTTATTTGAATTATTATATATATTTGAGTTGTATCTAAACCGAATATTTATAAACAATTTGAAAAGTTTTTATTTCGTTTATATTTTTAAAATTTGATAGTTGTATTTTGCTTTTAATTGTATAGTTTTTTTTTATTATTACGTTGTGTTTATTTTAATTATTCATTAAATTTGGATTTTATTTGAAATGAAACTTTCATTAAAAATTTAGTTTATTTTATTTGGTACATTTAATTTATTTTGCATTTATTTTAATATTTCATTTAGGCCTACTATTTAGCATTTATTGTAATTATTAATTACATCTAAATTGTATTTAAAGCAAAATATTAATGAACGATTCGGTTTTTATTTACATGGTATATTTTATTTATTTTTACATTTCATGCATTATATTTAATTTAATTTGTTAATTAAATGTAAATTATATTCTAAGCAAGTATTAATGAATAATTTATTTTTTATTTTTTTGGTATAGCCTATTTAATTTATTTTGCATTCATTTTTATATTTAATTTATTACATTACATTCATTTTAATTATGATTACATTTAAATGCAATTTAAATACTAAGCTAAATATTTATGAACAATTAAAAACAACCAAAACTTGAATTTAAATACAAATACAACTGTCCTAAGCGATGAGATTTGTGACCTTACACGTTGTGACCACACGGTGGCGCTGCTAAACTACAATGTTTTCCAAATGTGACCCTGGACCTTAAGTGTCTGGGGCATAGATATATTCTGACTAGATGTCGCCTTGGGCCTCTAAGCCAGGGATGGGCAACTTCGGTCCTGGAGGGCCACTGTCCTGCAGAGTTTAGCGCCAACCCTAATCAAACACACCTGTTTGTAGCTTTCTGGTGAGCTTGAAGACATTGATTAGCTTCTTCAGGTGTGTTTGATTAGGGTTGGCGCTAAACTCTGCAGGACAGTGGCCCTCCAGGACCGAAGTTGCCCATCCCTGCTCTAAGCATACGTCAACATCGCCGCCATCTTGGGTCGGGGATCTGAAGGAAGCGCCAAAGTTTCCCGGCATTCAGATCAACTCTGAAGATGCCGGACTTTTGTGCTGCATATGGATGTTCGAACGAAAGAAATGAAAAAACCAAACAGCAAGGGATAACATTTCACAGGTGAGAATGTGTTTTATGACATTGTGGTTACGAAATTATATTGTTTCAGTGTCATGTTTCAGTCCTTTGTCGACGACCGCACGTAGTTAATCCATGCTAACGTAAGTTAGTTAGTTAGTTACCCATGCTAGTGCAAGTTGTTTTTGCCAGTTATGTAAACCAACAATGAACATAATGTATTTACATCGATGTAATATGATGGTAAGATGTTGGAAATTTGTCCACACAGTTGTGTCATTGTAGTCTGTAAAGTTATTTTGCTCGACAAGTTCATGTCTGTTACTGTTCATGGTGATGACCACGAAGTTAATGTTATCCTATGAAAGAAAGAGCTAGGTAACGTTAATGTAAGTTGAAGAAAACCAACAATGAATATAATATAATTGCAAGATGGTAAACAGAGTTGCCTAAAGTTTGTGTCAGTGTTAGTTTGTAAAGTTAAGACTTTGCTTGTCAATGGTCAGTGTGGACGCTTTTATTGCTATGGTTAGTTATTGCTGTCGTCCTCCCTGGTGAATGAATGCTCATTTACACTGCTATCACGTGGCTATGTCCCTTGAAGTACACTACACAAATGCTATGGACTTTTGGATTTGTTTTGTTTGTAGATTCCCAAGTGATAAACAGAGGCGTCAGTCATGGGCAATAGCACTCAGGAGAGAGGGGTTTGAGCCAAAAGACCGCAGCGTACTGTGCAGCTGTCATTTTCGGCCTGAAGTTTTTGACAAGACTGGACAGACAGTCCGTTTACGGCAAGGAGCGATCCCATCCATTTTCAAGTTTCCTGATCATCTTTCAAAGGTTTGTCACAGCATTTTTTTTATTATCACAACATATTCTAATTGATTAAGTGTTTCTGTAAGTTCAAACAATTTCCCTTTTTTCTAGCAGCCTAGTTCATCAAGGTTAAGCAGAACGTCAAACAAGGCAACTGAAGAAACTCCACAGCCATGGTCTAACATGCCTGTCATGGGATTTGTAGGACAAGACCTCTTTCATGAGTCAATCTCTGTAAGTGAAGTGATTTATCACCTTTGGATGCTTGGTGGCTGTAACAGTGACATTTTTAGAAGTTAGGAGACAGGATTGAAGTTACCGAGTTGCTAAATATTTTTCAGGATCATCAGTATGCCCTTGAGCCAGCGAAAGCAAAAGAGAAGTTGTCCATGTATCAAGAGAACATGGAGAAGTTACGACGGGACTTGAGAAATGCGAAGGACCGGGAAAGGAGACAAAAGAAGACAGTGAGCTCCTTGTTGGAGGATTTAAAAAAAAAAAACAAGATGTTAACAGAGGAACTGGAACAAAGCTGGATTTCTACTCTACATTCACACACCTACTGGATACAGCTGTTAAAAACGCACTTGTCTGAAATACTTACCTGGAATATACTTACCTTTTTCATTTCAGGTGGATGGAACAACAATCCAACTGTTGCTCACTTCCAGAATTATTTCCGACGCATTATGGTCCGCTGTGGCATTGCTCCAGGGAAGACAGGCAACGTTCAACCACAGGATGACACCATGTGTCTGTCAGCTGTCGACATGTCATCTGTGGTGCCAGCTGAGGACGACGATGACAACATTGCACCCTCTCCCTTTCAGCCAATCTCTGGTGTTGTGTTGGACCACAGTTATTTAGCAACAAGCTTTGGGTGCCTAACTGAAAACGCACTTGTTTACATTGCGGGATTTGTAGTTAGGCAAGTCATGAGAAATCTTGCATGCAATGTATGTCGTAGTAGTTTGGTAGTTTCGACCATACCATCTTTTGGCTATAACTACCATCTGCTCACCCTCAGAAACAACGGAGGCCTAGTAATACCAAGTCAAGGTACCGTTAAGGTGATCCGCTCGGCTGAGCACTGCATCCGACGGGCCTCTAACATCAACTCAGCAGCCCATCAGTGCCCCGTGTCTCTGTTAAACAGCGTTGTGAAAGCAGAAGTAGGGTCTGAGGACATATTTGGCCTTTGTGATCACATTGTCATTGTATTGCAGGCTTGCTGATGTACAAAATAAACCAGTACAATTCAAATGTTTTAATTAACATGTATTTTTAAGTATGGATATCACACCATTGTAGCCATTTGTGTGCAGTAGACTAGGCTAAGGTAATAGTTCATTTTAAGTTCACTGAAGTGGAAGAATAATAAACTTACACCTAGTTTTGAAGTAGATTAATATCAAAAGCTTCAATTTTCTCTGGACTCGATCATAAATACATGTCTGTCAGTTGGAACAAACCAAAAAACTAAGAAAAATCATTTGAGATTTGGACGATTTATGATGATTTAATTTCTGCCTAGATGCAGATGTTAGGTTCCCCATCCTAACATTCTGAGGTCTGTTGGTCAGGAAGTCCATAATTGTTTTTTTTTCCCGCTTTAAGTCGTGCCTTTATTAATTTAAATTTTACTCTATTATTTATATATACTTTATATTATTCATGGTTTTTTCATATCACTATCAGCATCCTTGTAATTGTTGGTGCATTGTAGAACAAATTAATTAGTTATGCAGGTGTGTCTAAGTATTGTTTTGTATATGATATATCACATATTTATGATAGAACATAGATTAATTATTTTACTTATATCACATAAGTAAAATAATTAATTAATCTATGTTCTATCATAAATATATGTCTGACATTTATAATAAACCAAACGGCTTGAAAATCGGTTGAAAATTAAGCAAATTAAGGTGATTTTAATCGTTAATAGTTCTCTGCCAATGTTAACTAATGCAGAGTAGACGCGGCTTCCCCCGACCCAAGATGGCGGCCGCGCTGACGCATCGTTCCTATGGACAGCAGCGTCAGAGGCGACATCTAGTCAGTATATATATCTATGGTCTGGGGTATATTTGCAGCAATAGCCAAAAATACATTGTATGGGTCAAAATTATCGACTTTTCTTTTATGCCAAAAATCATTAAGATATTAAGTAAAGATCATGTTCCGTGAAGATATTTAGTAAATTTCCTACCGTAAATATATCCAAACTTAATTTTTGATTAATAACATGCATTGCTAGGAACTTCACTTGGACAACTTTAAAGGCGCTCAGCAGGCGTGTCGTGTCAGGTTATTACGAGCACGTGACAATTAAGACATTTGAATGCTTTCTGCATTGATACTTAGAGCCAAGGGCAGCATATTTCCATTTGGCTTTTGAAGGTGTGATTTATGGTAGCACACCACCATAATAGAACATAATAGATACTTTTGTAGTACAAACACATTTTTAGAAAGAATAAGAAATGTAAGTAATTAAAAGTTGTAATTTGATGGAATTTAGAGCTAATTGACAGCAATGACCAGTAGATGGCAGCAGTGATCCACAAGTCCTGCTTAATGCTAAAAAAACAATACTTATATGACAGTAAAGTATATATATATACACGTGACCACCCCACATATAGTTTGGGTCGCAGATTAAATTATTTATAACCCTTATTAGTCATTTATTGCTTACTATTAGCATAAATATCCCACAGTCCAAAGATGATGTTAGGCACCTAATATAGCTGTGATGCAACTTATAAATGTTACAAATTAATTATGTAGCATTACACTGTCGTTAGTCAATATTACAGTTAATAGCAAACCTATGGAGACTGAATGCCAAACTTTGCTCTGTCATTATACTTACAGTTGTATTGGTCAATTTAGAAGTCTATGGCATATATTTAATTAGCTAAGTGTGTTAAACTCACCTTCAAAATGTGAATGTTTATCGTGCGAGTTCAGCACAAGAAAACAGCCATTTAAAATGGTTTAGTTCTCAATGGAACAGTCATTTATTTCTGACAGAAAACTTAAATTTCAAAACAGCACATTACAAGGGTATTTTTGGAAATATTCTCAAAGGCTCAGTGATCAAGTACAATACATTTTGCTTGTATACGACATTTCCTTCAACAAAAAAAGAAAAACAAGCAAACCTAAAAAGTTCAGATCGATGTACAGTGATTGTACAATATTTCTGTTTGGCTCAAAAAAAAGAAAAAAAACCAGATCGCTGCATCCAAGAGGCACAAAAGACATTAAAAACAGAGGACATGCCCTATACATAAACGACATCTGTGAACACTTTGATTTCATTACCATGGTTATTTTATTGTTCTTTGAAGGTTAT
The DNA here is from genome assembly GCF_936440315.1 of Barbus barbus. Taxonomy (NCBI): domain Eukaryota; kingdom Metazoa; phylum Chordata; class Actinopteri; order Cypriniformes; family Cyprinidae; genus Barbus; species Barbus barbus. Next base: position 26,323,905 of record NC_136737.1, on the reverse strand, counting down.
CAGTGTAAACTACACCTGTAAATGTATATCGCCATTTATTTTTGTACATTTTCTGCAATGTAATAAACATTTGTATGTCAAAAAAGCAAGAGTGAACAAACAAAACAAGAAAATGTGCGTTATGCACACAGCCTTTCTTCTTTGGTTACAAATACATTGTACGAACTAATTCACAGCTTCTTCCCCCCCCATCCCCAATTGAAAATACAAAACGAATTGAAAAGCCAGAATTTAAGTACTTAGGGAAAGTATAGCGAGTATACTTAATAAAATCCGAAAAAAAAATACTTGATAACTGCAGCTCACCTGTACAGCTGGCTATACTTTAATATTTTACAATCTATACACATGTACATTCAACCCCGAACCAACTCAACTATACAGGACTGCATCAGCAATGTTGTTCAATCACGTTTAGTGTTGGAACTGTGCCATGGGGACATTATTGCCTTGTTAAACCAGTATCTTACATTTCAGAAACCAAGAGAACGTTTCTTATATACATACACATATATATATATATATATATATATATATATATATATATATATATAAAATAGATCTCTGTTACATTGTTCATTTACATTATGAAAATAGCAGCCCTCTAATAAATATATGCAAACAGTAAAACTCAACAGATGAAAGAACTCATGCTCTAGGCTCTCCCAAGCTCTCCATTTCCATATAAATCACCATTTAGCTTCCTGCTAAATCTCCACTTTTCTACTGAACTCTTTCAGCAGCCCATTCCCATGGAAATCTACCGCACCCATCGTGGAGCCAAATTTGCTTCTCCCAAAATGATTGTCTAATACAGGGAAAGCCAAGCAGCACGTATATAACGAAGCATGGCTCTCCGCAAGTGGCAAACACGACTGGAAACCAAAATCTCCTTTGCAGATTGAATTTGTTTTGTTTTTTATGCAAGTGAAATCTCCAAAGGCAGGTGTTCACGCTGTGGACACGTTGGGTTGCGAGGGCAAGGCCACGAGTTTGCTTCCCTCCTGTAGGATGGCGTTGACCGCCGTCTGTTGGGGTGAAGTGCTGCCGTGGTTGTTGCCCTGAGAGGTGAGCTGGGTCAGCTGCTCAGTGTTTGCCAGAGATTTTAATACTGCATTTTCCCTCTCCAGAAGTGAGTTCCTCTCATAGAGCTCCTTGATCTGCTCCTTCAAGACCTCCACTTCCTCGCGCACGGCGTACATTAAATGGCTTTTCACAAGATCCTGAGGAGAAGAGCACAGCGATGGTCAATGAAATGTTTACGATTTTTTTGTGTGTGTGTGTGTCATGCCAGCGTCTGTGGCTATTTTTTGGCAACAAAAAATGTTCAATTTTAAATTAAATCAGATCTATTTTTGCTTAAAACTCTAAAATTATATATGGTTTAATTTACCAGCACTCATGTAATATAACATTTTAGCGATAAAGTGGGTTTTTTTTCCAACTCCTTGAAATTTTTCTCCAAGCAATGGGATTTATTCCATGTCTGTTCACGATAAATGCAAGTTATTATAAAGGTACTCTCGATATTTATTCTAGCTTCATACGGATTTGAAAAACTTGAAAAGTTTCAATTTAATGACTGCAAAAATGCCATGTGGTATAACAATCAAGTAAAAGAGTCAATAAAAATAAACGGATAAAAGTAAGAGCTTGTGCACATCCTAATAATTTTTCAAAAGGCAGAAAGCATTGTTTACAAATATCATGAATTATTAATTGCACCGTTAATTTTTTAATTGCACAAATTATTTGACATTTATTGAACTTCAACGTTTTTTCTCTTATATTTTGTTGACAATCAATTAAAATACTCACCATAGCTTGCTCTATTTTGTTATCAATGGCCACAACACTGGCGCCCGAAGCACTGCAGAAAGAAAACAAAGACTATGTTTAAAAAAAAAAAAAAAGAGTTTGCATTGGGATCTCTTCTAAGGAATATTTCCTGTCAGGCTGGTAACATTATATCGGTTAAATCACACTTCCAGCTAACTAACTGACAAAGTGCCTGCACAATAATTCAGAATGGTACATTTAGATTAGATTTCCTTGTTGAGTTTATCAGCAGGGATCATATAAAATCATACACGTGTTGAGTGCTCAGAGATGAGACAGAAATCAGGCATGCACATACTCCAACATTATATTCCATTACGCATAAGGAAATATATCCAGAATTTGTGCATAAACAATCAACTATTGCAAAATACAAACATTTACAACAAAACTACCAACACACAGAACTAAATATCAAGTGAAAGTAGCAATTACTACAAAAAAAAAAAAAAACAAGGAAATCCGTTCACGCCATCAATGGAAACGCGCGTGACAGTCAATCTTTAAACGCCCCTCGAGTTCAGTTTTACTCCTCTCCGCTCGTCATTGGGTTGCGCAATAACGCGGCTGCTTACATTTCTACCATTAAAACAACCGAGGCTTTAACGGAAACTGATAATAAATAATTACACTTGGCTTAATAAACACCTTCAGTATAAACGACCTTGCACGGAAAGTTTTCAGATGCGTTCATATTAATGAACTGAAACATTGCGTACGTGACGCATATCCTTAGGCGACATTCACAAACATCATATCATCACATAATAAATTCACATTTAACACAAACGTGTTTGCAACAACGATATATAAACTAATAAAACTAAGAAATGAAGCGTCTTTGCACTCAAGAGTTTATCTCGGGTAGATCATAAAAAGCATCGCGTTTCAATCCTGTTATTAGTTTATAACGTTTACCTGCATCGTGCTCTGTATGGTAATAACTTCCCAGAATATGTAGGAGAGGATCCAGGAGAGTAGGGCAGGCAATAACTCATTTTGCAGCGCATGTTGGTAATCGTTTAGTCTCAGACACAGAAGCGTGTTAGTGTTAGTATAAAGGCGCTCTTCAGGATTTAAGGAATCTGGGCTCTCAGGAGGCGTGGCCTATCATATGTGCTCTCTCTGGGGGCGTGGCCTATCATATGTGCTCGCTGTCGGGGGGCGTGGCATATAAAATACCTCAGCAAGCCTCTGGGATTGGGAGTTGTCTTATTAAAGTTTATATTGCACCTAAATCATACAGACGACTTATTAACATTTTAGGAAAGAGTCAGGAAGATTTAGAAAATACATTATTTGAATGATTTCTCAAGGCCCACTAATGATGCGGGAAATTACTTTTTAAAAAATATATTTAAATAGAAAAGTTATTTTCAATTCTGATAATATCTCTGTTTCTGAACAAACAAATGCAGCCTTGCTAAGCAGAAGAGACTTCTTGAAAAAAAAAAAAAAAATCAACAGACAAATACATAACCCTTAATTATTCCAAACTTTTGACTGGTAGTGTATCTATACTATATATATATATGGAGAGGCAGATCTGTTTTGACTAAATACGTAACGTACAAAGCTGAAATCAATTATAAATGAGTTAAAAGTGAACAAAAAAGCATTCTTGGAATTTTAAACTCTATATAAGAATTAGTCCCTGAACGAATACAAAAATGAATCCAACACACACACAAAAAAAGTCATTTTTCAATAGAAAAATGCATTCAAGGACGATGACCGTAAAATAAATCACCAGCCTCCATTAATTTTGGATGCTCAGTAGTCACAAAAACAAGCTTAAGACTTTTTTCTGGGATACATATGCTTTCTAGATCTTATTCTCTGTCATCCAGATTGTGAACTGGAACGCAGGCAGGTCAAACAGACGTGTACATGCAAACCGACACATGCCGCCGCAGATCATAGGTGTCTCCCAAACCGCATCAATCTTCCTTAAATTTCACAACCTGCGCAACTAACGTATTCCTTCAGGCGCTAAACAAAATCAGAGAGGAAAAAGTGCTGTTAAAATGAACAGACGTATCCTAGACTACAAGAATCTTCCATTAAACAGCTGGCGATCAGATGCATTCATGTGTGAAACAATATTTATTAGCACAAAAAACCAGTCACTCCTCTCAGATGTCTCTTAAACTAGACGAGTCAAAAAGCTGCGAAAGTCATCCCTACTAGTGTCCACTGCATCTGCTCTAAACTGGTGTCAACACCTGCTTAAGTTGTCAAGTAGTTGCACCAGAATAGTGCATATTAGTCTATATATACACCAGCTGACTGCTGAACTCAAAACCATTTCGACAGGATCCAGAATTCGAGGAAACTATTTAAATATATATATATCTTGATCAAAATTCAGTGAAATTCACTGATATCCCGCTAACTCTTGGCAGAAAAGGCAGTTCCTTAACTTGGAAATAAGATACTTTCAATAAAGCGAATATCAACAAGAGTGTGCCATGGAAAAATAACAAAACCAGTCATATGGGTGAATTTTTCGAAAATTGAGATTTCTACATCATCTGAAAGCGGAATAATTACGCTTTGTTAGGATCAGACAATATTTGGCTGAGATACAACTATATGAAAATCTGAGGGATTAAATATTGAGAAAATCGCCTTTAAAGTTGTTCAAATAAAGTTCTTAATGAATATTACTAATCAAAAATTAAGTTTTGATATATTTAAGGAAGGAAATTTACAAAATATCTTCATGGAACGTGATCTTTACTTAACATCCTAATGATTTTTGGCATAAAAGAGAAATCAATAATTTTGGCCTATACAATGCATTGTTGGCTATTGCTACAAATATACCCATTCTTCTGGTCCAGGGTCATATGTATGAATAAATGCAACGTTAAATAGTCACTACACTTGCAAAGCAGGTGTAATTTTCAACATTAAAGAAACGACCTGTAACGTGGTTTTTGTGCATCATGTACTTTTTTCTTTTTTTCAAAAAGTAAGTTTGTGCATATCTGTTAAATCAAAATGCTGAATTCATTAAACAGTCATTTACTGGAGGTTTAGTACCGATGAGCTAATGAATGAATCATGTAGTTCTTGCAAGGTTTGATAATATCAGTTGGCATGACAAAATCTTATTACCCCATTCTCAAGAACCTATTTCACACAGTATGGTTTATGGTCATGATGTCAAATCTATCTGCATGTTGCATCGTGACTAACAAAACACACACACTTGAATTCCTGTCTATTCCAACTGAAACTTCCTCCTTGCGGTATAAATGCCCACAAAGAGAGAAACTCAGTTCTTAAAGATTTATTTCTTGCCTTTATTATGATAGGACCGATCTGAGCTGACAGGAAGTGAAGTGGGAGAGAGATAGGGGGGCAGGATCGGGAAAGGTCCGGATTCAAACTCGGGACACCTGTGGCGCAACGGCGCTGTATATACGACAAGAGCTAGTGAATTGAACTCAAAAATGAATCTGATTTGCTAACTAGACCAACTGAATCACCAAAAGATTTAGCTCAAAACAATGATTTCTTCACAAATCGGGACCTATCTACTTATCTTATGAACACGCCAAAGAAAACCAAGATGAAAGTCAATCATTTCAGTGAATAACGCAGCCTTTTGGTCCAATAAAGCTATGAGAATTCATGGTGCACTAGTTCTACTTGTATGACAGTTTTATGGTATTATTTTTTTGTCATATTGGAATTTGAGCTTCACTTACGTTGCACTAGGGCTGTGACGATAAATCAATGCAGAATCAATTCGTGGATCAGTTCTGAGATCTTCCGAATGCGTCGCAATTCTCTCAGGACTCGAATCTTAGCTTGGATTTTAACAGCAGATGGTGATCTAATGTAGTTTTTATCCACACACTCAAATGCTCACGAACAAGAGCGCCGAGTTATGTAATTTTCACCTCGGCTCAGATTGCGTTTATGACACAAGATTAATGTAAACACAGCCCAGTGTGAACACACTTGTAATCGCTTCAGCCTTTCTGAATTTTATGAATGATTATTTTAGGTTCAAGTGTGTGTAAGAATTTGGAAACAAGCAGAGTACGAGCTCAGAATCGATGCATACAGAAAATCTCAGAATCGATGCCGAATCATTTCTCGATTCATTATGCATCAATTTATTTTCCCAGCCCAAGGTTGCACCGACTAATCGACTATTTGACTTTAATGCTCTGCTGTGACGGTTTAAGCTTGACGTCGACTAGTTGCTGGTCCTATAGAGGGTGCAACAAGGTAAGAGATATGTGAAGTCCACATTCACGCTCTGTTTTCAAACAGTTAACATGACAAATAAATGCATACTATATTATCTATTTTAAAAAACTATATTATCAACTAGCTCTACCTTCCACACAGCTGACATGATTAGCTGTTGCAGGCAAAGTTTTCATCTGAAACCAAAAATTAATTTATCCAAATGTTGTTTTCAGCTGCCGAAATGTTGAGTAGCGTTCTCAGAAATCATGCGTGAGATGCTGCAACAGTCAAGCAATTTGATTTAGAGCATGATTACATAAGAAAACAAAAAGCAGCACAGTGAAATGCAAAAACTTGTTCTGTGAGAATGGGTTTAAAATGTCTTTCAGAGGGCATCTTCCCTCAAATGCCCTGTAAATCAGGTAAAGTTCACGTAGTTCCTTCGGCTCGAAATCAGAATCAAGTGTGATTCATCCTCAACACCCATTTGTTGTAAACAAGTCCAGAGTCTTGAGATATGCTGTTAATTGATTCGCTGAGCTGTTGCATAATGTTTTTGGTCTGCACACAGCTGGCCTAGAATCAATGACCTCCTACCGCTGGTGCGAGTCATATGGGCCCCTGTGATTCATGCGGATCACCCGGTGTTACCACCTCCATCCACACGTACTCCAACAGGCGCCTCCTGCTGTTTAGCAGAGTGCATAATGTACTTTAGTTCTGCAAGCATTCATTTATTTACAGAGAAAATGAGGATGGAAATGATGACGAGTCTCAGTCTACACTTTGAAAACACTTTAATGAATCAATATAATATTGAATAATTTTCCAACAACCCGCACACTTAGCCAGGCGACACTGCAAATGTCAAAAGTCAAGTGGTAAATGCCCAGTGTCAAAATGCTACTTAATTACAAGAACATGGCACCCAAAGGAGGGACTCTTTAAGTCATTTTTTGGTCAAACCAACTTCTAAACACACCGATTTGACTATAAAGCTAGACAACATCTAAAATGGCATGACAATATCTTAAGTAAAATCATTCAAAACATTCATCCAAGTTGAATTAATGTGGGCTATTTGCAGTATTTTTACTACATAAAGCTGGTTAAAGTCTATTTGTAGATGTAACCACACAATTGAACTAAGTGTCGGATAAGCAGATTGTGAACTAGTTGGCCTAGAATCAATGATCATCTTTGCTAGTTCACAATATTTGCATTCTAAATTCTTATCCAAAACAAAGGAATGCATTACACAACCCCTATTTGAACTCTGATGTCCAAGGGCTTAACGTTATGATTGATTTAGCCAGTTGGTGCAGTTTTCTAGAACATTTGTGAAAGAAAAAAAAATAAAAGTCAACCAAATTTAATTCATCATGAAAGCCAACTGATTTCATAATCTGAATTTGTGAGGACATCTCTATCAGGTTTGCTCAATAATGAAAATACTGTCATTTACTCATATTGTTCCAGACATGTATGACTTTTTCTATGCATGCTCATTGGAAATACGTGACTATCTCTCTTTCTGCAAAACCCAAAAACATATACGTACGAATCACTGCAGTTTCCAGGTGAAATTAACACTAGAGGCAGTAAAACTTTAACAACTTGTATTCCTTTCCACACAAAGTATGGTTTACAAGTCCACAGAGATACGCCGTTGTTGCAGAAACGTCGCCACAAGCACATATTTCCAATGAGCCTAAAATACTTTCTTTTGTGTAAAAGGAGATGTTAGGAAAATACTCCAAGCTGCTCTTGTGTCCATACAAAATAAGTAGACCATGACCTGTCAAGCAACATAAAGAGATACAGTGAGGGACAGATTTTGAGTGAATATTTGACTGGTCTACTTTCACTGTGTGGCGCAGCTTGGACATTCTGCAAAATATCTCTTTGTTCTCCAACCAAAGATTAGGTTTTCTGAATGAACCATTCCTGCTCCACATATACAAAAATCATTTTGCAACAGCTCAAATGCAAGATCTATCATTAACCCAACAACTAATTCTACAAAAAAACCAATGCCTTTGCACTTAATGCTGACCAACAGGAAAGAAAAGACATGCAAATATTCTCAAACTAAAGTATTTCCATGGATGTATTTCCAAATTGGATGGAGATAAAAGAATGAGATACAGTCAGGTCCATAAATATTGGGACATCGACACAATTCTAACATTTTTGGCTCTATACACCACCACAATGGATTTCAAATGAAACGAACAAGGTGTGCTTTAACTGCAGACTGTCAGCTTTAATTTGAGGGTATTTACATCCAAATCAGGTGAACGGTGTAGGAATTACAACAGTTTGCATATGTGCCTCCCACTTGTTAAGGGACCAAAAGTAATGGGACAATTGGCTTCTCAGCTGTTAAAAAAAGGCGCTTTCAAGGCAATGGTTTGATGGCTGTCAAACACTGTTCTTCAGTGGGGACAGGAGCGAACATGTAGCAAATATCAGAAATCTGCTCTTGACGTGAATACCATCCTTCCCACTAAAGTTATGAGTCACAAAGCCAAATCCTTCTGGCTTACTGTCAGTACAACACTCCCTTTGCTCAAGAATTATCAATCATAATCAAATGTCAATTTGTGCCTCTGAGGTTTAAGTAAACTAGTACTCAAAGTACTCATGCAAAACTACATTAAAAACACCTCTAATGGACATTTTGTTCATAGAGAAATAGTTCTACACATATTAATGAGACAGCTTAGCAAGAATTACACATTTGTTTCTTTGTTAACTTAAGGCTGGAATACACTTGCTGACTTTAAAGATCACAATAAACTCACATAGAAACATATGGCTCAGTCCTGGCAGACGTGTGACAAATGAAATGTGTTGTAAAACCAATGTAAGAGTTATGGATGTCAGACACTCAGACCTGAAACATGCTCACTCCATGCACACTCACGGCTGCCAAGAGTGCAATGTAATACACACACAGTGATCATACCCATCACTGATGGCCTTTGACCTGCCATTTGGGAAGGCCTGATAGAAAGCCGTGGAGGGATTATATAAAAGAAAGAGAGATGAATAAGGTAATATAATGTCAAAGCTTTAGAAAAAAGACCAAAACAAATTTGCTGTGATGCCTTAAGGGCTTTCAAGATGAAGTTGAATGGGTATTCATCTAAGAGTGAAAAGGCTCAGGGTGTGGAACTACAGGCCTGAAGTATTCAGAGTTTAGAGTGAATATATGCCAAACCGGAAAAGTCAGAACAGCCATTGAGTGTGAGACACAGATCCCGTACATAAATGATCGCACTGATTTACAGCCAAGTTTATACAGCTTCACTAAAAGGCGATTCATACGATTTTCTTTGGTCGATCATGCAACACAGTGAACGCTACAAAGTGACCATTATCCTTTGACTCACATATTATTATTCATTTTAAATCTGGCTTCACTGGAATTGTATGTAGCTGCAGCTGAACAAAACATAAAAACGGTTACTGAAAGTTTTTGTATCACAATTCTAATTCGTTGTCCTCTAAATTTTAAATTCTTTTTTAGAATTCCGGGTTTAAATGAAAGAATTCATCAGAAAAAAAAAAAAACACTTGTGGAACTATTCTTTCATGTTTCCACCAAAAGATGATGACTGACAAATGGAATTACCCTGGGGACGTGAAGCTGGCAGAGGATTACGCCGAAACAGGTTTCTGTACACAGAGTTATATAACTCTAATAACAAACGATCTATAGAAACAGAGCATTCAAAGAAGAGGGTATCGACAATACTCTTATTAAGATTTCAGGATGTCTGCTATCAACTGAAATTAAAACAAATTGTCTATAAAATTCAGGGACACAGAAACAGAGTCTCAAAAAAATGCAACACTGTGTCGTATAAAGCGGCGAGTTGAATCATTTGGCAAAATAAGCTCACTATAACCATTAGATAGCACAGCTCGCCACACCATTAGTTGGCATAGCATCTGACACATTTAACCCTGCCCACTTCGGGAACTGTTTTGTTTAATCATTAATGGATAATCTTTAGCCACATAATTTTAAAACACTGGCAGTCCACCAACATGTAGCACAAACACAGCTCTACTGATATCTAGAAATAAACATTTCCTACAGTGAGGGTCAGTTACTGTCGCCGTACCGAACAGATTATATCTTTGTCCTCAAAGCATAGTTTCTGTTGTCATTCAGCAGCAGTTCTGAATCGATAACAGTACTCGAGGTGCAAAGTAAGCAATGCTAAATGCGTGTATTATGTTCAGAAACTTCTTAGTGGACAGCATTTGCATTTAGCATTACTAGTGAAAAACATTCAAACAAAAACACAATATATGTGTGTGTACTGTATGTATATATAAATACACACATACAGCATATTGCAAATATTTACATGTATAGTCATAACATTTATATTATATATAAATATATTTAATAAACATATCATATTGTTTAAAAATATACACATGCATGTGTGTGTATTTATATAATACTTAATAAACATACACAGTACACACACACATATATTATGTAAACAAACACTTATTTTGGATGCGATTAATCGCGATTAATCGTTTGACAGCACTAGTACAGATATGACACTCTGCTATTTATTGCGCGTTTAGATTGTTCTAATTATTCTGTATTTTAATTGTATGCGATTGATATGCAATTTCATGTTAAATTAGTAAATGAAAGATTGCTCTGATCTGTCGCATATTAGGGGTTTAACGGAGAGCAGTTGATCCATGATTCGTACGAAAATTTAAAGCACAAGAATAAACGAAAGAGAACGTGATTCTTTACTCACACTGCTAAAGCACGCACAAGTATAAATACGCGTTTCAGACAGCGCGCGAATACCAAATTGATTCCTCTTTCACGTCTCCCTAAGATACATACACATAAAATTAAGTCAAAAACCTTTCTGTACTTGAAATATTTTTTCTTGTTTCTTGCTTATCCGAAACATCATCAGAGCGCGTTCTGACCCTCCATATACAGCAATGCAACTGACAAGTTTGAGGCCCAGAGAGGTAGTAAGGACATGTGACAACAATAGATCAACCGTAATTTTACGAGGCAACGAGAAATTGTTGAAAAAATTAATTATTGTTATTTACTTTGCGCACAAAAAGTATTCTCATAGCTTCATAAAATTAAAATAAATAATAAGATAAAATAAACCATAATAAGAAAATTATGGTTGAACCACTGATGCCACGTGGGCTATTTTAACAATGTCCTTTGCTACGTTTCTGGGTCTGGGAACATTTTAGTGGCATTGCTGTCTACGGAGAGTCAGAAAGCTCTCAGATTTCATCAAAAACATCTTAATTTGTGACCCTGGACCACAAAACCAGTCTTAAGTGTAAATTTTTCAAAATTGAGATTTATACATCATCTGAAAGCTGAATAAATAAGCTTTCCATTGATGTGTGGTTTGTTAGGATGGGACAATATTTGGCCGAGATACGGATATTTGATAATCTGGAATCTGAGGGTGCAAAAAAAAAAATCTAAATATTGAGAAAATCGCCTTTAAAGTTGTCCAAATTACGTTCTTAGCAATGCATATTACTAATCAAAAATTAAGTTGATATATTTACAGTAGCAAATTTACAAAATATCTTCATGATCATTTTGACCCATACAGTGTGTTTTTGGCTATTGCTACAAATATACCCCAGTGACTTAAGACTGGTTTTGTGGTCCGGGGTCACATTTATGGTCTTACGGGTTTGGATTGACATGGGAAGTAATTACTGACAGAATTTTCATTTTGGGTGAACTATCCCTTTAAATTCGATTGAAACACACAATAGACAAATAGAGGAAGTGTTTGACTAATTAAAAATTCCTTTTATCAGTAGCAACACTTCCTCAGAAGAATCTGTTATAGCTAACAGAGTAATGTGTGACCGGTTTCTTTCAACACTCAAGTCCTTTGGCATGCTCCTTCATATTTCTATTAACATCCAAAAAGTTAAGCAAATTTCTAAATGCAGTGTAATTTTGTCTCCGTTCAAAAAAGTAACCTCTGATGTTTCACATAGCATTTTCAACCTTCTGGAGATTTGGGTCCTAAGACTCAGATGACAGAAATGTCACCAGTCTCTTAAAAACGTGAGCACACATTCTACCGTTTCTGATTCATACGAGTCAGTTACAGACTCATATACAGCTTTCATGTACAAGGGCACGTCTTCCAAAACATGAAAACATGATGGCATAATATACACAAACGGCTAACTGTCAGAGCGCTGTGAGAGGACTGACTCACCTGCACCATTACGGTGAGGAATAAGACATCAGCACCACACCTGCTCTTCAAACGAACAAACAAACTTCAGCTACTGCCATTTCTCAAACAGGTGCAAAGCAAAACAGGTAAAAATGTCAGACTATACTCATTTTTCATAATCTATCAACAAATACTTTTGAAAATATAAAGACGCCAATAGTCAAGTAGGTATAGTTGCGCAACCCTTGGAAGATAACAACTACAACAACGGCAGATTAAAACAACAAACGTTCTTTTAAAAGCAGAGCTTCAGGTGATAAACAAAAAGCTGTAACTATCCAATCGTATTCCGAGTTAAGCTGTTCTGAACCCTGTAACGCATTCTCTACAAATACTGAGGCGTTCACCATTGCTTCAACCGTAAAAAGCCAGATTTGGATGGTAATTGTTTCTTAAGGGGACGTAAGTGATTTTCACCATTTACAGGGGGTAGTTGGTGACTCTAATGCCGTCTGAATCCAAGACGTCGGTGTTTTTCTCTCACCACCCCCGTAAAAATCCCCGGCCAAATTACCTACTGTTTTTTGACAAACACCAAGATCGTGTGGTAATTTAATTCCCTTCCGAATCCACATCTCTGAGTTTACGAGAAGAAATCGATTCAAAATTCAGCGTTTAAACCCTTTTTGACCACTCCCGAACACCGTACGGTAACTGTTGTACTTCGGTGTAATTTGCATACATATTTGTTTCTGAAATGCCGGAAAGTATTTAAGAGAACGATACTTCATAACTGCTCCACCACAGCGAGTGGGAGCAGAACGAGAAGCATGTAAACATTCGAAATGGGTCTTTATTATGGCAGCAGCAGGTATGCAATACAATTTTAAAATGTGTAATAAACGGATATATATCGCGTATAATTATATACAACTATAGTTCATATTTTCCTATTTTTTTTAACAGGAAATTTAAATAATCAAATAATAAATAGGATTATACATTATAAAATATGCTTGGAATAATAAGAATGTATTTTACACAATAATAAGAATAAATTTGTAAATAAAATTAATTTTATTTACAGCAGATAATCAAAACTGGCCACGTGGTTCGTAGCATCACAGAACTCGCTCCACAATCGTGAGTTTTATCACTGAGGTGATATGTAAATTCATTTTTACAGACGTCCATATGAGAAACAATTACCGTACGAATCGGGCTTTAGACAATAAAGTGATTCATATCGTCATATTTGTTAAAAGGTCACTTCCTCTTTGTTATGGTGTTTATAGTGGTAATGAGTGAAATGTCAAAATGATCAAGGGCCATTTCCTGGGGATTTAGTGAAGGAGGTTATGCTAGAGAACTGAGACATCTCGCATCATCCTCAGTAATCTTTAGTATAAACAGATTAGCTACTCAAACGCTGATGTGCATATCTCAGTCTAAAAGGTGAGAGAAAAGATGTCTTTGGTTTGGAACAACCTCAACTTCTTTCAACAGCAGACTAAAAGGAATAGTTCAAACAAAAAATTACATTTTTGAATGTCCTCATACTCAAATCATCCAATTTGTTGGAGTTTATTTTTTTTGCATGGTAATAGATTTGGAGAAATGTAGCATTGCATCACTTGCTCATCAGTGGATCCTCTGCAGTGAATGGGTGCCGTCAGAATGAGAGTCCAAACAGCTGATTAAAAACATCACAATATTTATTTAAAACTGTTTTGGACTGTTACAGTTTATAAACAGTGCAGATTTCTCTCCTGATTCAGACTGAAGATTCTCTCCTGAAGACGACTGCAAGCAACAGTTTGAAGTACAAATGTCTTGATGCATTTGTTTCTTACAAACACACAGCTGTTCGGTTCACAAGACATTAACTGATGGACTGGAGTGGTGTGGATTACTTGTGATGTTATTATCAGCTGTTTGGACTCTCATTCTAACGGCACCCATTCACTGCAGAGGATTTCTCAGAATCTGATTACATTTATGCATTTAGCAGACGCTTTTATCCAAAGCGACTTACATTGCATTCAAGTTATAGTTTTTACAGCTCTTGCTTTCCCTAGGAATCGAACCCATGACCTTGGCATTGCTAGCGCCATGCTCTACTATTTGAGCTACAGGAAAGACCAAGATGTAGATGATTAAGAACTCATCTACACCTTGGATGGCCTGAGTACATTTTACTCACATTCTCAATATTACCTGTTGCCTCAATTATTTTGGTAAATCTCACTGCTCAAATATGAATGCGTGTGCATTTATGCCAACAAAATAAACTGAGGAAAAGCGTATCAACTACAATCGGTGACAGTAAAAAAGCTATTTTTGAAAACTCACCCTTTGCCGTCTTTCCTTTAACCTTGATAACATTTGCCACCCATGTTGCAATATTTCCAAGCATTCTCAAAAAAACAAAAACAAATTGCAACTTTCAGTTCTTTCTGCATCTTCGTTCCCTAATCTGTGCACCAAAGTTAAAGTCTACATAATACAAAAGATAACCAATTTGCACTGTAATATAATATTAGTAGTAAATTTGTTTCATTAAAACCAGCATCTAGTGCAACAAACATTATCACGGGAACTATAATTCTAAAAATATACTAAATAATTTGGTTTAAACTGCTTAATTGTCATTAAAACAGTATTAGAATAAAAAGTAAAATCATAAATGTACTTTAAACAGTCTTTTTTTTTGCAATGAAAATGCTACTAATACCTAAATATAAATGTGTACAATTGAATCTAATCCTGTATAGGTTACAGGTGCATCTCTGAACTTCTCAAAAGCCTGCCAAGAATGGTGACAGCATGTATTCAGCACAGAATGTACAGATTTTTCTTGGATTCCTACCAACTGCTGACAGTAAACAACGTCCATATGCAGCATAACATCATGCAGATGTTACACATGTTTGAAGGCCTTATCAGTGTTAGTGCACAGAGTGGAGAGCAGCTTCTGCACGTCACAAGATAGGAAACACACGCTAACATCACCTAATCAGTCTAAATAAACAGTTCATCTTCTGGTGAAAACCATGTGAGGAGGATACAGTGGCACCAAAACAAATCTTTAGGAACTGGATAGTGCGCTGGGTAAATTTGGTGTGAATTTTTTCCACAAACACAAAACGAGATCACTTGAGTCAGACACTCATGTGTCAAACTTTCCAAAGGCTTTACCAATGAAATGCTCATACGGCTGGCTTTTTTAAAAGAAGTGTGAAGTGGTTTGCAGGACAGGGGAAATGACTACATGCAAAAAAAAAAAAAAGATGCTTGGTGCTTCCTCAGATCTACACATTTCTGAGCCATGTGTGCACTGACTTTTTAAAAAGCTGGTCAAGAATTTTATGAAGTATGTTCCTCTCAAGTTCACATACATTAAATATTAACTTGTTCCACTGAAGCTTGAGAACAACAAACTGTCTTTTTCTTCTTTTCTATTCTGTAAAACACAACAGAAGGTATTTTAAAAGCATCACCTTTGTTTTAAACCCCACTGACTGAAACTGCATAGGCTAAAAACAGTTTAAAATAGCTTATTTTGTCTTCTGCGGATGAAAGAAAAGTCTTACAGGTTTGGAATGACATATAAAGGCTGACGGACTTTTACACATTTGAGTAAAATCCTTTGAAGTCAAGGCAGCCAATCCTGCTCCTGGAGAACTACAGTACAGCAGAGTTTAGCTACAAACCTAATCAAACACATCTGAACCAAAGTGATAAGGATTACTTCACAACTACCTAGGAAATTAAAACTATTCTTACCATGTAAAATAACTCAAAACATCTAACATGATTTGAAGAAATAATCATTACATTGTTACAAATTAAGTTTCACTTACTAAATTCACAAATGACCTGGAGACCCCTTTCTTATTTTAGATGTCAATACAATATAAATGAGCTGGTGACTTTAATCAGATGTGTAAAATCAAGGTGGCATTCAAAATGTGGAATGGACCTTTTTCACATTTACTGGGTTCTCAGAAGTCATCATAGTTGGGTGAAATTCTATTGTAGTGATTTTTTTGCATTAGCAAAAGAAAAACAACTTTTTCGGATAAATCAAAACGTTACAAAATCTTCACCTGTAAAAGTGTACTTTTTGGTATGCATTGGAGTCAAGGAATCCAAAAATCTACAATAGTGTTCCTATGCCTTTCAAACATCAAACATCTTTCATCTTTTAAACTAAACTTGTCCTGGAGGCCCCCTAAATGATCCTTTGTTTTACAGTCTGTAGCTAAACGTCCCCGATTTATGATTTTAATAAACATGGAAATGGGTCACCACAGTCTGTAAAAAAAAAAAAAAAAAAAGGATCATTTAGGGGGCCTCCAGGACAAGTTTAGTGAAAAACTAGACACTTAAAAAAAAAAACAGAAAGCAAAACATACGAGTCAGCATGCACATTTTCACTCCGATGCAACAAAATTGACTCATTTTCAAGGTAACATGCTTTCAAAAGTAAATATTTGCAACTCCTGCAAAAGATTTACCCAACACATATTTGATTAATTACTTGAACTATTTTAATCAAAGTGAGCAACATCAAGGATTAAGGTTTACCTGTCCTCATCCCCATCAATGGGAATAGCTATTCCAAACAGGCTGCTGACAGCAGGTGTGGGAAGCTGCAAGCCCTCGGGATTCAGGGGTTTGATGGCATCTTTTCCTATGAGTACAGAGCTCTGGAGCAGCCCGTCGGGCTTCCTCTGGTTCTCCTCGGCCTGGGCGACACCGGTGGGAAGCTGGCTAAAGTTAGCGGGAGTCGTCTGCGCACCCAGTCCTCCTAGCAACCCCCCGTGGACTCCCTGAGGCGGATTCTGTTTTGGCATGCTCTGGGGGGTATTAGAGGCAATGGACATAACAGCAGGCACATTTTGCACACCAGGGACCCCAGCAAGGGGGCTTACAGACACGGTTACCGCCGGCTGAACGAGCGGCACTGGTGCCTGCTGTACAACAGCTGCGGCCGACACGGTCCCTAGAGCCGTGCTGATGCCTAACTGCTGTAAAAGCCCCTGAACATGCTCAGACTGGCTGATGAGAAGCCCTCTGCCGTCCACGGGCTGGGGAACTAATCCGAGCATGTGAGCGGCGCTTCCCGGCGCTGCAGGAGTCATGACAGGTGACGGACCCTGGTTTAATGGGGTCACGAGTGGAAGCGAAGCCACCGAGACCGTTTGGGCTTGATTCGACGGAATAACACTCTGAAGAATCTGCCCAGGTCTCTGCACCTGTTTACCTGGGAAAAACGGCTGTGGTTGAGTTGCCAAAGGCATGATTGGAGATTTGATATGGGCATTCTGGGCTGCAAGCCCTAATCCCTGCTGCGAGATGCCTAGGGTTTGCTGCTGAAGCTCCGCAGGCGAGTTCGATGGTGCAGATAAGTAGCCACTATCTGTATGAGGTTCTGCTGCAGATGTTGAAGACCCAACATGCACAGCCACCGAACCGCCGGCGACTAGTCCGTCCTTTTCCACGCTATGATCTGCGGCACTTGTGTGTTTAACGCTATCCATAGTCCGGCCGGAAGAGGAAGCATCCGTTTCTCGCTCGTAAAACTCAGTGCAAGTCCACCTACCTCTTTTGAAGGGTTCACCTGTGCCATGGTCTAATTTGATGACCCTGAAACGGGAGCTACAGCTACTTACTGTGGCAGAATTGCTAACTGATGAAGTCTGGATGCTGGACGGTGCATTAGATGCAACCGAAGACTGGGAAGATACAGACCCACTGACTGAACGGACAGGTGGGTTTATATGAGCCGCACTCGCATTGCGAGAACCAGGTATGTTCGTTATGGGAGCATCTTGGGCGCTCGCCCCAGATGTTTCGGCCTCGTTATGTAGCGATTCGTCCGATAAACTGACGTCACACGTCTCAGGCTCGAAATCTCCAGCTTTGGACATGTCGTATATCTCGGATGAGGACATGTCCTCAGTCCTGGGCTCGTCAGGGTCGTCTAAACTCTCGGTGTCGTCCGTGTTGCTGTTGGCCGCCACCTGCGCTGCCTGCGTTACGCTGGTGATCTGAAAACAGCTCTTCTTTTTCGATGGCATTTTAGACATTTTGACAGCTTTAAGTGTGTCTCAACACGTCAGAGTGAAGCGCACAGCTCCAATGTAAGCGTAGCAACTCAATGTATATGAAAATATGTCATGTAATTTTCAGTTAGCGTCACGCTAACACAAGACTCCCTCAGAGCTCCATCCTCATCGCGCCAGTTTTAGTCCTTTAAATCCTTTAAACTGAAACTCCTGAAGCTCCAAACACAAAGACAGCTTTATTCCAGCTGTGTTTAATCCTGCCAAGCCCGTGTGTTTATTCTCCGTGGCCTAAAGGAAGGCCATGCCCCGGTGTGAGTTTCCCTCAGGCCGCCCTCGCAGTTGAAACTCTCCAGTCGCTGCTTTTAACGCTCTGCCGTCTATAAAAGCACACATCCTCTGCGAAACACATCGGATAGACATCTTGACACGTCGTAACGCATGTTTGCTCTCCGTTTCTGCCGTTAACGCAGTCTGTCGGAATCAGGAAGGCGGTTTGTTTGTCAGTCTGTCGGCTGTCAGTGCAGATCTCGAGCTTCCTTTGCTGTAGTCTACACAAGATGGCTACGTAACGCGCACGCTGCTCTATGTATGGACTGCGCACGAGCGTACGTAACTCCGTCGGGAATACCAACCACTGCGCATTATTCGTGGTGGTGTGTTTTTTTTTTTTTTTTTTTTTTTTTTTTTTTGAACAAGTGCCAAGGGAAACAAATTCAGATGACATAAATACATTTTCCTGAACGTTTGTATTACTCTTTTTCTTATTGCAGCCTTCTCTCAGATAATGTCATTAATGATTTTAATAAATATTTCCATCTTAATTTGACCCTCTTACTCTAGCACTCTCCATTCCAATTCTATTCTTTAAAAAAACTGGCCCCTTTTAGACTTCCACTCTATTCATTTACAAACTGCTTGTTTTCTTATAATAATAATAATAACACTAGCTTCTCTAATCTTTTTGTATTCTATCTATTCATTTTCTTTTTATTTATTATACAATTAACAAAAGCAAAAAAGGGCTCTAATACTAGTTTTCTCTATTCTTTTTCTATTCTGTCTGTTTTCCTTTTATTTATTATATATATGTATATATATATATATAAACTTGCTACATGTACTGCATTAAGCTAACTGAGACTTGTTATAGCATGAATAAATGTAATAATGAATTCATAAAAACATTTGATAAAAACAGAAGTTTTATTTTCCATGCCAATGATATTATGCACTGCACTTATATTAATTAAAGGGAAAGATGCGTGGCCGAGTGTGGTGACCCATACTGGGAATTTGTGCTCTGCATTTAACCCATCCAAATATACACACACTGTGAACACACACCCAGAGCAGTGGGCAGTTGTTGTTTTTTAAAGGGAAATTTTAATTATATTATATTATATTAATATTTTGTTTCTCTGTCTAGACACAGCTGCTTTATTTACATATCTTACATTTCCTGTCAAAAGGGTCATTTACTTTTGTTGATTGTAGTTGGCTATCATACACGAGGGGATTTTTCAAGTGGTTTTATGTAAATTTTCAAAACCAGACTGGACACAACCAAATAGGTTTGTTGTTAGTTTTGGTGGAAAGAAAACTTATTTTATAATATTGAACAGGCTTGCTATGCCACATTTAACAGACATTTTAACATAACATTAGACACTGCAGGACATGAGTGTGTGTGTATGTATATATATATATATATATATATATATACACATAAAGCAAATGTTTTACTTAAGTTGTTCTATCTAATTTTTTTTTTTACTTAATGCACAACAATTGATTTATTTTGTTAATTTTTGCCTAGTCATGCTTCAAGTGTTTTTAGCAAAATCATGTTACAAAACACAGTTTCTTCTTTGTTTAGCCTTTTGGGAAAAGTTCACGCAGGGGGCGAGCAGGAATGCAGCTAGTGTAGACAGAAACATCTTTGCTGGAGTTTGTTTATTAGTTTAGGTCATTATTTTAGGCATGAGTCTATTCCAATAAGTAAGGGAGGCAGTGTTTGGTTTGCTTTTGAGTTTGCCCATCCTCTCTGCAGCCCGATCCAAACAGCAGTGAAAAGTGAAAGAAATACTTGCCAAGCTTCTTATATTAGAAAACTCTGATGCAGCTTTCTAAAAATTGGTTGAATTAGTAACAGTAGATCCTGAAAGTGATTATTAGGCCTACAGTTGTTCATAAAAACTCAAAATATCAACAAAAGTCGCTTCGGAATTTAGATTATCACTCAGAAGTTACACAACATGTGGCTGTTTATTGTATTTGCCTCTGTCCCGTGGTGAATGGGACATGCTTGTTATTTTAGCTGGCTGCATTTATGTGTCCAAGTACTAAACCCAGTTTGCATTTTAAAATAGTTTGAGGGCTTTGAATCAATCGTCTGAAGACAGGTGCGATTCGTCATGTCCATACATAGAGATGTTCTTTGTTTTCATGGGCTGGATGCTGTGTGAACACACGCTGCGGTTTCGTCCAGTCCATACAGCTTTACCGAGATATATAAAAAAGGGTTTGAGGGAATTTCTCTAAATTTAAAATATAAACGGGAAGTTGCTTTTTTTGAGAGAGAGAGAGTTTATGTGAACAGTCAGGCTCATTCTGGCTTGGAGTAGCCAAAGTTGGTAAATCTGGACTTGAAGAATACATACTCGTGTTGTAAGCTGTGTCAGTATCAGGATTTTTGACTTCGATGTGTCAGTAGTGTTTGGTTCTGTGGTTGTAAACATTATAAGCGACTTATGTAATGAGATTACTTTTCCAAGTAACTAATTATTTTTTCAAATAAGTAATGCAAGTTATTTTTTTTATGGAGTAGCGCAATATTGTAATGCGTTACTTTTAAAAGTAACTTTTCCCAACGCTGGTTGTAAACATCCCGTGCATGTGCTGAAACCATGTTTTTGAGAAGAAGTCCAAGTCCAATTTCATGCTTTTCCAGGCCAAGCCAACACTCAAATGCCTTCTATTTGCTTCAGGTTAGTTTTAAAAACCTACCAAAAACATGTACCATTTCTAGGGTTTTCCTTGTTCATTTCCTCAATCAAGTCACAACTTGATTCCAGGTCTCCAGTTTCATAGAGTGACATAAAAACGGTGGCAGTGTAAACATAAGATTACAATAAAAGCATAACATCTATGTATCTGTAACTGTGAGGAGAAATTCCATATTTGACAAAAAAGAGTGATTTATTAAATTAGGTCAAAGAAACAAATCAATTCATTCTTGAAGTTGTTGACATTGATTGCAATGTTCTCCGCTCAGCTGGTGCACTAGCCATGCACGTCTTCTCAAATGATCTTATGTCTTATTTAGATTGGCCTTCACTGCCTTTATTGCACAATGAAGGCTGTGTAAGACTCCTTGTGAGTAAACATGACTGATTTTTTAAGTCTCTCTGTGTGAATTTTTGCTTTTAAAATTACAGTATCATATTTTTGTGATAGCTGTTGGGTAAACAGATGAACACAATCAAAATTGAAGTTGGGCAAGTATGAGTTTTGAATGTTTTTTGATTAATATTTTAACTATTTTTTGAAATTCTCAAATTGTTGTGTACAGCAGCTATTATTTAGAGATACTTTATCCTATTACTTCATGTAACATTTTTGCTCTTTCGTGGACTATTTTGGGCTTCATAATTGTTTTACTTCTAACATAATCGAAAATAATCTGTATTCATATGAACACAAACCTAATCCACAAGAGGACGCCAGTGCACAATCTGGTGTAATTTTGTGCTTTAGAAATGATTTAGGCTATGTGATCATTCAAGCATGTCTTATGTAATTTGTTAATCTCCATTGAACAAGCAAAACGTTTTGCTTTCTTCTAAAGAGACCTGTTAATACACAAATCTGGAAAATGTCAACTAGCCTATAGCTATTTGTAAATATTTCCACTACATGTGTTCAAGCTTCTGGGAAATTACTGCATTTTGTATTTCCTGCTGTCACTTTTGTAAATGTTCCGTCCAATATATTAGCACATTTCTGCTCAAGAGTTGTACTAGAAAGCTCTTGAATGCTGCTTTAGTTGTTTCTCGCTGCACAACATGGACAATTGTTGTGCCAGCTAATAATAGGCCTATGCAAAAATGAAATTGAGACACTTTTAATAAAACGTCTGCTGAATGAATAAGTGCAAAAGTAGGTATATCTATGGACTGTTTTTAAAAATGTACCAAGAAATGAAATTATTTATTTTCTGGCTTCTGAAGAGGATCTTTACGCAGACAAATGAATGCTGTTCAGAGGTGGAATGAATGCATTTCCACAGCAATTACACCTGTCTATTGTTATACTAGAGGCTGCAAAGCAGGCATAATTTAATCTGGCTTTTATGCAGCATTATGTCTTGACACTGAATTTTGAGCTGGCACAGAGAAGCCTCAACTAAAGTCACCTTTTGAATATGATTTTTTTTATGTCATTACGTGATTTGTCCAGAAGAGGTCGGAAGAGGCTATGATTTATGTGGTGATAAACAACAAATGCTGATGCAGTCAAACTGACAAATACAGACAAAAACATATTTGATGTAGATTGCTACATAAATCCACCTGTGATCCGACCTGACCAAGATACCTTATTTCCCTGCGTTGCAACTCAAATTTAATCAAATGTTAGGCTGATCTCACCCAAAAATATCACTAACCTTGAGAGGTGTTTTTTTAACTTTGCTGTCTCGCGAACCGATGAGCTTTAATAAAACAGTTTGGACCAATAAAAAACAGATGACAGGCAAAGTTCTAAATCTACAAAATGAAAAAAAGGAAGATCTTTCTCCAGAGGCCTTTTGAAACTGCTTTTGATGTGAATAACACTGAACTTTTGGAAATGTGAAATGTGCAAACCAAAAGTAAATTATAGTCCCAGCATCATGGGTAAAATGTATTGTTGTTTCTTACATGCATTGCATTGCACACATTAACTAACTTTGTCATACAAAACGTGGCTTCTGAACGCTCATGCACACAGAACTAGTATTAATCCGCGCACGCGGCTTTGTTCTAATGGACCGCAGCCTAAGCGCGCCTGCGCGGAGGGATATTTGAGGGACTACACCCAGAGCCTCCATTCAGCCGGGACTCTTTACTGCTCAAACTCTCATTAGAGAAGGGGGCGTGCGGGACATCCAAATACACGGTAACCGCGCGAAACTGACTGTCAGTCCCGTCTTTTTAAGGCTAGCTTGTGAGCGTTTGGAAGCAGAAGGCAGACATGTCGTGGCAGAGCTATGTGGATAACCTGATGTCGGATGGCAGCTGCCAGGACTCCGCCATTGTTGGGTGCAACTCGGACTCTAAATACGTTTGGGCAGCGCAGGAGGGGGGCACGTTCCTAAACATCACGGTAAATACGCCTTATTAACTGCACTCTTTATGCTGCCTTTAGTGGAGGACTGAAAACTGTGGCTGTGTGTCAATAACTAGACCGCATGTTTGGTCGGAATGCGGCTTCATTTGGAATTAGCGCCTAAAACTAAAGCGCGATGTTTATTTTGTATCAAGTAAAGCGCGATTTTAAACGCGCCAAAATGGAACTCTGAAGTGCTATCTTTGTAGGAGACTCCCAAGGGTTTGGGACACAGCCAGGGTTTCGATCAACCTGTCTGCCAGTGTATTAGAGATCCAGGGCCTGGTCAGCTTGAATGGGACTGAAAGCTAACACATACTAGCTGCTAGCAGACTAAACAAAAACATAACTTGAGAGATGTTTGTTCACCCTGGATGAGTGTTTCAATTTGGGCTGAATACGGGATCTTCGCAGTACCTGCCCTCTTCCCGTTGTCCAAGATGGCGCTCCATAAATGGGTGTTAATAAATCTAACAACAGCCTTGTTTGTCACACACACCTTTATTTCCTCCAGCTTAATGTGTTGCTTTCAGTTGAACGTTTACTTTTGCCACATGTAGGCTAAACATGCCTTTTACGTTTTTGTTAATAGGGGTAGTTCATCAAATTATTACTCGCCTTCATGTTCTTTCATACCAAGATGTGATTTATTGTATGAACAAAAAACACTAAAACTGTTTGTGCTATTAACAGATGTACAAGTTGCATATTTAAAGGGATAGTTCACCCAAAAATGAAATAGTCATAATTTACTCATACTATGGATCAAAGTTGTTCCAAGCTCGTACAAGTTTCTTTCTTATGTTGAACAAAAAAAATGATATTTTGAAGAATGCTAGTAACCTTTTGCTAGTTTTTTTTTCTCCATACTATGGAAGTCAATGGCTACCGTCAGAAGGCGAGTAAATTTTCCATTTGGGGTGAACTGTGTCTTTAAGATTAGATAGTAGTAAGGTTCAGATGGTTATGGAAAACCTGGAAGTATTTGGAAAGTTTGTTTTAAGGTCAGGAAATTTAACAAACGTTAACCATAGTCATACACTTCTTCTGTGAATTCAGTCTAAAATATTCCATCAGCTAGAAATTGGTACTTTTGGTGAGCGTAATAACGTCTACAAAATTTAAAAAAATTCCTTATCCAGTAATCACAAAAGTCATGAGAATTCACTGATCGAACGCTGTGGGAATCCTTATATTGGATGTTTACTACAGTGCTATAGGAATATGCATCTATTAAGGACTGTTGTAATGGATTTCCGTTTTGAAATGAGATTTGACTCATCATGTCAGACTTTATTATACGTTTCTGTATAGTCCATATCTTCTCACCCTCATGTTGTTTCAAACCTGCATGACCTCTTGCGTTAACGCCTCTGTCAGTCATATGGGTTTTGAATGACAGTAAAAGCAGTGGGTTTTTTCTGCTTAGTTTCCTGTACTGATAGAGAAAGGTATGAGTTCAGAAAGGCTTCATGAATTTCAAGGCTGTGTCTATCACCATGCGACTGCCTCCAGACCTTACTGGAAATAGCACTGGCTCACTGATTCTCACCAAAGAGTAGCTGCTTTTAGTTTTATGTGGTTTGGCCTTGGGGGAAAACAGCTCTGTAGATTCATAGTGGGCCAGTACAAACAAAGCTACTGTGATGCAGTCCAAATGGCAATCAAACGAGTAAGAAAATTGCACGTTCAGGCTTGATCAGTGCTGGCATTTGACACACAAAACCATTGTTTAATGTGATTACTGCTTTCCAGTTTGAGGGTTAGGCAGAATGTTTCCCAAATATGTAGTGTTGTAGAAGTTCCTCCTTTTAAGGACGCTGGTACAAATTACCTCCGCACAGCTATGCTTTTATCATATCCTTTGAAAACTGTAGAATACTCTAAAAATAAACATCCATATTTGCTGTTTAATGATCAAACTGGAGCATTTGTAGTCCGATGTAGTTTGGCATGAATGATTTTATTCATTTTTTTTTTTATCAGAATTGATTAGCTGTTGGGTCGTCCGGTGAAAGTGTGGTCACATTTCCTGGAGTAATTTCAGAAGAGTTTTGCTATAAGCCCAAAGTATACTTTGTTTTTGTACGTGTACACTAGAATGTAGCCTACTCCATTTGATAGTATGTGCAGGCGGTCGACACCTGTGTTTAAACACAACTTAATCTTTGTTCAGTATTTGCACTAATTGTCTCCATTGATGACCGATTAAAAAATAGCTTTTTACCCATTTAAACCAAAGTTGTTTGTTGTCACAAGTCTCCAATGTTTGGTTGTTTTTGTTTCATCTCTTTGGTTTTGTTTTCTACTGTTAAACAATGGCCCGGGCCAGTGTTGCCACCTTGTGGAACAACTGATTAGTGCAAAACAAATTTAATGCGCATGTGTGACCTGGTTACAAAAATCGGGTGCCGTGCCTACAGTACGCGCATACTATTCTTTTGACAAAATGTGCTTCACATGCACAGTATTAGGGCGGGGCGATACGAGCAAAATTTAATATCTCGGGATTTTCTGGCTGATTTTCAGTATACGGTATATATCTCGGTATTTGGAGTAAACCAACTGAATGTAACCATGTTGGCATATTATGTGCAAAAAAGGGTTAAAATCACATTACATTCTAACATTGTAGCATTGCAATCTAAAAACAAAAATAATGCTTTTAACGAAGAAGTGAAGTTTACTAAACTAAAAATGAAAATAATAAAGCACCGACTAGGCTAATTGAGTAAAAAGGCTATTTTGATTACCCCATTACAGCCACTTTACAGTTAGTGCTATCATACAAATACACTTATAGGTTTAAAATTCTACATGCGTCACATTTATTGTCTAAATCCAAATTTTTCAGCAAAATGTTTATTTTAGTCAGAGTTATTGCACTCCTATTTCATTGTGCTCTGAAGTCTGTGAAGTTTAGCGGAGAATCGCAAAGCAAAAGCTCATGCACTTCTGACAACAAAATGGAAATATTGCCATTGCTTTCTAGCATTTATAGATGGAGAATATACCTGTGAAATGTAAGTTATGCATTTAGCACATCTCAAACACATTAAATGGCGCATCTCTGTCAGCGGCACGCAATCTTTCTGTCAGAGACGCTTGAAACTGAAACTATAAGCTACTATATCTTACGAGTTTTTTAAAGCCCTTCATTTATAACATGTTTGGAACAAATAGTAGTATGCACTTTCTCCACAGCAGTTCAGTGTGTGTCCTCCCTAGATATTTTTTTCAGATGCGCTCGTATCAAACTACTGTATATCGTTATTAACGGTATTGCTTCGTACCGTATAGCTCATAAAAAATGTATCGTACAAACTCGATATACCACCCAGCCCTACACAGTATATGAAACCTTGCATATGCGTAAAAACTGAGGTATACTTTGGGCTTCAAGGTTAAAGTTTGCTCATCGTAAAGGTGGGTGCAGTCAACATTTATCATTTAACAATGCTCCTCGAACTTTAGCGGGAACGAAATCCAATCATTTAAATGGCAATCTGCACGTTTGGGAATTTTGTGCAAAGCTGAAAGATTTTCCCCCCACAGATTTCGCAATGAGTTCAGTTGGTCATATTTATTGCTGCTCAGCAAAATTTTGTGGGTGAAATCCAGTCATTTTAATGGGTATCTGCATAATTGTGAATTTTGCCTAAATTTTCCTAGACAATTTCCCAACGCAAATTTTTGTAATTTGCTGCACTGGCGGACAGAAAGCTGATTGGTTTGAAAGTGACTTTGGTGTGAAATGTGCTCGAAACATCGCTACACTATTGACATTACGCTCGCTAATTTGACACATTTATTGTTACTCAGCAGAATTTAGTGGGCAAAGTCCAATCATTTCAACAGTAATCTGCAAGAACGGGAATTTTGTGCAAAGCCAAAAGATTTCGCAATGTTTTTTGGTCATGGGATTTCATCGCATTGACCAATAGAAAGCTAATTCATTTGAAAGTGACTTTGGTGTGAGATGTTCGAAACATTGCAACACTATTGACATCAGACCTTTATTTTATTTTAAGCAAAATTTCACTAATTTAACATTCATTGTTGCTCAGCAAAATTTTCTGTTTCAATAGAGTATGCACTATTGGGAATTTTGCGTAAAACCGAAAGATTTCCCCACGCAGATTTTGTAATGCGTTCAAGTTGGTCATGCAAATTCACCACATTGATCAACCAAAAGCTGATTGGTTTGAAAGAATCCAAACATTGAAAACAGACCTTTTTTTTTGCCCGCAAAAATGTTAATGATTTTCACACATTTTGTGGGCAAAATCCAGTTATTTCAATTAATTTTGTTTCAATTGGGTTCAAATTGGTCACGTAAATTTGCAATGTTGACCAACAGAAATCTTCTTGGTTAGAAAGTGTTAATTGGTACGTCACTATGACGGTGTCACTATTGACTGTACGTTTTTGTTTGTGAAATTTTGCCAATATTTCACTGATGTGATCGCAGCTTTAACAGCACTACATGAAAACAAAAACTGAGTTGTCAGGCAGATTTCATCACAAAAATAGGTTGAAGTCGCGTCTAGGCCAGGTGTTTCCAACAGCTGGTCATTTGTCTTTTCACACTAAAAATAAAGATTGTGCACAAAAACAGCTAGTTTTAACTTTTTGTTGTGTTCTTAATGACTCCTTGATGTTCAAAGTGCATGACGATATTTCTAAGACTTTGTATCTTTAGTTTATCTAAAATTAACTGCATTGATCTCTCCATAAATGATCATGCTCATCTAACTTCCTACCTGTATTTGGCTGTTCATTAATCCATATTAAAATGTAAAAGACTAGACAAGAAGATACAGATCCATATTTAATATTGTTTTATTTTTTAAACACCAGCCCACAGAAATCGACATCCTAGTAGGAAAAGACCGAGAGGGTTTTTTCACCAACGGCCTGACCTTAGGTTCAAAGAAGTGCTCTGTTATCCGAGACAGCCTCCTAGTCGACGGTGATTGGACAATGGACATAAGGACAAAGAGTCAAGGAGGAGAGCCCACGTACAACATCTCTGTCGGCAAAGCAGCCAAAGGTACTTGTCCGTTCTTATTTCATCACACATATCTTTTGTTAGTAAAACATAATGTAGATGATAATAGTAATAATGTAGATGTTTTCCTCAGTATCTTTCCTGTATAACACAGGAGTCTTGTGTACATGACATTTATGTATCCTGACTTAATGGGAGACAAAAGCCATTAAATATTCACAATTAGGTGCTTGGAAGTGACACATCAGTGGGTGAATCTCATATACATATATATATATATATATATATATATATATATATATATATATATATATATATATATATATATATATATATATGTATGTGTGTATGAAGAGTTTATTTGCAAAAACGATAAATGTTTATTTAAAAAATGAACTGAGTGCTGTGCATTATTCTCCACATATAGCACGATCTGAACCCTAAACGTGTTTTGTCAAAAAAAGCCGGTATTGTTCACTTTCAAGGCATCGTGAATTCACGTTTTACTGCAGAAGCCAACAAGTGCCCTTGTTTTTGAACAGAAGCCAATAAATCCATTTTAGCGAATCAGTGCGCTGTATTCAAGTCAGGTGACAAGGTTGGCAGTCTCTTTGAAAAGATAGAGAGAGAGAGATTACGGAGATTAAACGAGTGTTTTTGTTTAACTCTGAAACATGAACATGGCGTTTTCTGCTTTTGCTATAAAACAAACTCTCTCTCTCTATATATATATATATATATATATATATATATATATATATATATATATATATATATATATATATAATGTATATGTGTGTGTATGTATAAATAAATTTAATATATAAACAAGTTTTCTTAAATGTATGCATGTGTATGTATTTATATTTACATAATAAATGCACACACTATGTAAACAAACTTATTTTGTATGCGATTAATTGTTTGACAGCACTTTATATATATATATATATATATATATAAAACATTTTTTTTTTTTAACTAGTGAGGAAAATGTAATGCAAAAATCCTAATTAACTGAAAAAAATAATCCTAATTTTGCCTGAAATATGACCTAAGCATTTCTTTGAGAATCTTGCTTTTACCAAAATGGGCTTTCTACACCATTTTTTGCAAAGAAATGCAGCATTTTATTTTAGCTAGTGATTTTAGAGCGTCTCTGTCGATCACGAGACTTGAGCTCAGGTGTTCAGGAAGTTTCTGGGACCTGTTGAGGTACATTCCCTCTCACATGCATGTGTGTTTCTGCTACTCTCACACACATCTGGGGTCTGTCGCTCTGTAAAACATGAGAGGATTTCCTGTTTCCTGAAATAAAGTGTTCCTTTTATGAATCGATCTCTTTCTTATAGCTCATGGCATGTATTGAGGAGAGGAACTAAACTTGCTCTTCCTGCTTGAATTGAATGAATCGCATGCTACAATCTATTTCTCTAACACTTGGGCTAATGAACACTTTCTGGAAATCCTAATCTATATCTCCAGATGAATAGACTAATTGTTTGGTCATTGCTAAACTTAAATGGTATCATTATAATAAGGTTCATTATACTACAGCATTGTTGAATGCTTGATTCTGATTGGCTGACAGACATTTTAAGGTGTTGAACTGCGATTTAATTGCATTACAGTTCCTGCTCACTGCCAAATTATTGCAGCTATTTCCAAGAGCCCTACGGCATGCAACTGCAAACGAACCAGGAAAAACAGCAAACTTTTTACTTGAAATATCTCCCTAAAGCCAAGATGTGCAAGAAAGTAGTACATTTGAGTGTTGCAAGTATGAAAAATGTAATGCATTGCGGGGAAATCTTTGGTATAAGCGGGATAATGGATGATAAATTAGTGCCACATTACCACCTCAGATGTGCATTAATTTTTAATAATTCAGCGGCCCATCGTCAACCATTACTTATTAAGAGTAACTATATAATCAAGCATTACCTAAGAGGAAGATTTTTTGATTTGCATAACATCTGATCCAGTGTGTAGCTTATACTGGCCAAAAATGGGAAATTAATTTATGAAATTATAATATTACAAATAGTATAATACTATGTACTAATAACTATATTTAATTTATAATATTGTTTATAACTTTTAAAAAACATTAGTTACAAATATTATTAATTGCAATATATATATAGTATAGTACTATATGAAATATTTGAATTATAATATTATTTTTGCAATGCAACATGATCATGACAGTCCATTCTTAACTGAAATCTTACATTGTTTCATAACTGAAAATAACTTGTATAATCTATATATGTTTTAATAAAGCTATAGGTTTTTTTTATCAAAAGTCTCAATAGATATACTCTGTATATATTTTATATATAAATCTATTATTGTGCATTATAATTAACATCGTAATTGTAATTATTATTGTTTACTTTTCAGATAAACTCTTCATGGTCTTAAAAACACTTTTTTTTTTTTTTTTTTTTTTTTTTTTTTTTAGGCGTATGCAAATCTGAAATTGATACCACAAAAATAGCACACACCTCTTAAAAACAAAGTTGAACTATTATTAGTTGTTAAAGTGTTCCCAATAGTAGCTAAATGAAGGTATTTACTCTAGGCTACAGTCTTTCCCTCTGCATGCATGTTATCTCGATCTCTTTCTACTTGTTATTCTGTGCTATCTGGCCTCGTTGATCTTGGTTTGGCTTTTTTCCAGAGCTGTGATTTTCCTGTCCTCTTAACTTCCTCTCTCTGTGTTTTTCTTTCAGTCTTGGTTCTTGTAATGGGCAAAGAAGGGGTCCACGGTGGCGGCCTGAATAAGAAGGCATTTTCAATGGCAAAATACTTGAGAGATTCGGGGTTCTAGTTTTTTTTTTTTTTTTTTTCTTGGTCAAGTAGTGAAATTTAGGGAGTAAAATAAATAAAAATCACCCATGTTCCCAAAAATAAGCTGTGAAGATTGTTTCCCCCCTTGAAACACATGTAAAGTTTTTGGACCTCTTAATGACAAGGAAGGGTAATGAATCTTGTCAACAATTGCATCGCTTTTTAAGTTGGGGAAAGTCGTTTCTTTATTTTTCCCACTCAAGTTTGTTGATTTTTGTTCTTGTTTTTTTCCCCTTGTGTACTCCAGCTTTGGTTTTAGTCATGGGCAAGGAAGGCACCCATGGAGGGCTGCTCAACAAGAAAGCGTATCACATGGCTGATTACCTGAGGAAATCTGGATATTAAGACGCCTCCAATCCTAGCTGCTCATTCTGCTAAACCTTCTAGATGGCTTCATCATCCATTGGTTTTAAACTTCCATTTTGTGCTACCCAAACCCCATTTCTTTCCCGTTAATGTCCATTTAATGAGTTCGGTCCCATTTTAGCACTACGAACCCATGGTGCGCGCTTCAGACCAAAAGCTAGCGTGAAAACTTCACGTCTTTTTTTTTTTGGGGGAGTTTGGTTGATTAACTAAGGGCTTGAGCTCAACTCAAATTCCCATTCCTAGATCCAATCTGGGAACAGTCGACTGTATGCATATCTACAAGCCTACCGAATTAACCCTAGTTAGGCTGGATGACATATTTAGCATTCTCATCAAATTAAATATGGCGTCTGCTCTAACAAACATCCGTTTTGTCATTTTTCCTCAACCTGAAGTTTGTCGCCATTGGCGCATCAACACTAACTGTAAACGCGACACTACCAATTGATATTTTTTTCTCAAGTTGAGGCCTCGTTTAGTTGGCTTTACTCTGATTTTTGAGCTGCAGGTAGCACCCCCATCCCCCCCCCCCCCCCACCAATCAACTCTACAATTGAATGTTTATTGATATTCCGTCATCGCACTTACTTTGCTAGCTTATGTAATCGTATATATTTTTAATTAGTTTTCAAGACGACCATTTCAGACAGTGGGTATCAGCGGTTCTTTTCAGTCGGACCAATTTGTGTCACTGCTTGGGTTATTTACACTACCATAAATGCTAACCAACAAAACACTAGCATCTGATCGCAGTCTTCAACACTTGAATTGAACCTGTACTGTTATGACTGTGGAATAAATTGCCTTTGAGTCGTCAGCGATATAACTGTCTGTCAAAACTTGATGTTTCATCAAGTCCAAATGTTCAAGTATGCGACACTCAAATCATAATGTGTATCCTGTGCCATAATGTAGAGAATCTGTTGTTGATTCAAACAGCTTCCCGAATGAACCTGTCGCTTCTTTGTTCAGGGGTTTTTAGTATGAGCTGAAGTTCTGGCCTTGTGGGGTATTTGTACAGGTGACTCTAGTTCATTTTTCTTTTTTCCCCCCTGTACTTTTTCATACATCTTGAATACAGTCTGATTTCATATGCATAAAATCTGAGAAATGCCATAAATTAATTTCACCACCTTGTTTACAGATTAAATAAATCTATTCCAACCCAGTTACTTGTTGGTTTTCTTTGCTGTGTGTTATTTCAGTGTTCATCTCATGGGGAATCTTTTCTGTTTTTCCCCCAAAATAAAGTTTAAAGTAGATAATGGACCGTTTGCACAAAAATGGGAAATTGTCCATGGTAGGCAAATTTGTTTTATTGTACACAATTTTTCCTGTTTTGCACACAAAAATGGAGAAGTAAAACTTTAACTGAATGTCACATTAAAACAGTATTTCAAAACATTCCATCAGACCTTCGTCAGTTACCAAAAATGATCTGGTAATTACTTGGTAATAATAATAAACAGAATCTGTTGAAAACTTTATTTTTTTATTTTAGTTTTGTAAACTATAATTTTACTTCATTGCACAAAAAGAACAAACGGTCATAAGCATTTATTGCACAAAATGAAGTGTACATGAATAAGGGATGGAAGAAGAAAAATCCTGGAAAGTTTCCAAAAAAGATTCTGGTAAGTTTTCAGAATTGCCACCCCTTTGCAACCCTATTTTTAGTGCACAAAACCACATTTCTCTCAGGACCTTTTTTTTTTTGCACACACAAAGTGTTAAATGGTTACTAAAACTATATATTTGGGGATTTAGAATGTCAATGCCAAAGGACAATGGGTCTCATTCGCTAATAAGTGCGTACGTTTTTTGTATTTATACGTACATTTGAACTTCTCACGAAAACTTTCCGCCTAATTCACAACACGTGCGTACGCACATGAGCTTGTTCTTAAACTCGTTCTTCTGTTAGTGAATCTGGAGTCTTCTAAAAGAGCGCCCACGTGCACGAGGTTAGTGATTAGCATAATACACGCCCAAACCAGCTCCATATAAGGGCTTTCCGCAAAGCGGCACTCGTCCAGAGAAAGACACTTATGGCACAGAAACAAAAGACAAAGAAAAGTAACTTTAACGATAATGAACGTGAGGTTTTGCTGTCGGAGGTGGAACATAAAAAATGTGCTATTTAAAAGTAAATGAACAGCCATTCGTCACTCTCAGCAAACATATCTGTGCGCCAGAGCACCTCCATTGGGGGGCATTTAAATTTCTGGGGGGGGGGGAATCACGTTTTGTGTGTGGGGGGGGGGGGGGGGGGGGGGGGGGGTATTCGTGAAGAGCGTGCAATCTGTGATCGCGTGCAGTTGCTAAAGCGTTAAATTGTTTTTTTATGTGCGCTGTTTTATCGGTACTTTCGCTTTCAAAATCGATCGCTTTCAGCAAGGAGGAGAGAGGATGAAAGTGGGGAGGCACAGTAAGTTTGGGGGGCCACGGCCCACGAGTGCCCCCCTTGGCGCCGGCCCTGCTGTGCGCTCTCTAAAGACCGCTCTCTCCTTAGAGCACGCGCCGCAATGTCTTCAAGCAGTGCCAAGTGTGCCATGCCTCCAAACACAAGGTGAGACTCAATAATCACCGTTTATATAAGCATAGATCAGGTGATTTGTTGTTTGGACCTCTAATTTTATATATATATATATATATATATATATATTTATATAACTGGACCTCTAATTATACTTTATCAATTTTAACATCTTACTTTTCACCCACCCTGTACATAACATATCTAATTATATGTGGGGGTTTTTTATACATGCTTACAAGGCCCCGGGCGTACATGATTATTGCGTACGTGTGGTAGAAGTTGTTCTTGAATTTTTTCGTACATTTAGAATAAATTTTAGTACGAAAGTTGATGAATCTTGATTTATTCGTGAAAACGTCTGTACGCACATTTCACGCAAACATTTGTGCGTACGCATGTTTAGTGAATGAGACCCATTGTTAATAAACAAAATATGACTTGTTCTTTGTCAAAATATGAAAGGTTTGTGCAAGCTTTTCTTCTAGGTCCACTTATGTGTATATTGTTCATGTATGGGGTGCAGTATGTAATATTGACAGCTTAGCAGTTGAAATGGGTACTGCAGTCCAAATTCAAAATACTGGAGAATGTTTGTTTCTCCCTCTCATTAGACTCGATGCTCATGGGTTGCCAGATTGAGGACACAATAGGAACAAGCGCAACGGACAATGAAAGACGAGTCTTGCGCAATCGTGTCAGGTCACAGAGCCGAGGCTTCTTGGATCTTTGATCCAGTTTGTTTGCGGGCTCGAGTACGCTGTGTTTTCCACCACCTGGCAACCTGGGCAGAGTCA
This sequence comes from Barbus barbus, assembly GCF_936440315.1. Lineage (NCBI taxonomy): Eukaryota > Metazoa > Chordata > Actinopteri > Cypriniformes > Cyprinidae > Barbus > Barbus barbus. The sequence continues at coordinate 26,288,608 of NC_136737.1, read as the reverse complement.
CACAGACCAAAACAAAAACAGACATTCTGACATGGAACACATTTCAAAAGTAGAATCACTGACACTAGCTTTGTTTTTCAGAGAAACAAATGTGAACTTAGCATGCTTCCTAAACATAGCGTTTTATGCAGTCAAAAAAAAACTTAAACTATGTGCTGCTTCCTAAACTCTAGATGACAAATTGACACGCAAACAGCAAAAGGTTCATGAAGAGAACCTCTTCATATTTTATTCATGAAGAGAAATTAATGTAGACTACTTAGAAACAAGGGTGAGCAGAAATGTATATTTACAGTAAAGCAACATTAAAAGGCAACCAGACATCGGTAACAATTCACGTTGTTTTATAAAAAAAAAAACCTTTGAATCTACTTACCCCAACTTACTTCCTACTTACAGTATATAAATGATGTGTTATTACCTAACTACTCTTCCAAGATCAGTGGAGTGACTGGTGTTTAGAACAGCTCCGCTGTTAATGATCAAAACTAAAACGGTGATGTCAGTGTCGCTAATAAAGTCTTATTGTATCGTATAAAACATGCAGTTGGTCGCGATCGGATACAGGTCTGAGATGAGTTTGGCAGCAAGTGCTAATGACATTCCCAAAGATGGTGTTTCACCAAGTTGGCAAAATTGCGCACTTCATTTGGGAGGAAATCATGTTTTATAAAATTTTGCTGCATAGTATTGCCGAACGTTAAACAGATGGCGTTAAGTGACGGTGAAGCGTATTGGAATCTCATTGAGAGTTCGAGTTAGCGTTGGCTAACGCCTCAAGCGCTGGCCTCCATGTTGTCGGGAAGGCCCTGCTGCAGCTGTACGACGACAGTCTCCACCGTAACCTCCTCCTCGCTGTCAGTGGTGTCGCTGCGCTCGTCGTAGTCCGAGGACTCTGCATCGGGATGGGACAGCAAGCCGGACATGGTGCCGAAGGAATGGGCACTGGTGGAGGCCACAGATCGCAGCAGGGGCGTGTTTTCCGACACTTCGTTCTCCTCGCCACCACTGTCGCCCGACTCGGACTCAGAGTCGGAGTCGCCGTCAGACGGCACGACCTTCTGCTTGCACACGGGGCAGGTCTTCTTGGTTTTGGTCAGCCATGGGTCGACACACTTGCAGTGATAGGCTGATGATTGGTGCAGAGAGAATTAGTGCCACACATCGTGACAAAGCTGATCTATTACAATCCAAATTCTTTTGATTTATTAATAGTTCATTAAAAAATTCCACTAAATAAAATTAATAAAACGATCTCCCATGACTATACAGTGTACATTAAGTGTGTGCATTTTGTATGCATATATAAAAAAAATTCAAATATCTACTGATAATTGGATTTAATGTATAAATTCGAATTATTATTCTGCACTTTAATGCCATGAGTTAAATTAATAAAAATAAAAAAATCCCTACCATGCCTTTTATTTTTTTTTATTTATTAGTAACAAACTTCTCCAATTTTAATATTAATATTAAATAGTAATATAAAGTGTACCCAATGTACAATGTTTTAATACATATATTCAAATTATTTTAATGATTATTGTATGCTTTAATGTCCTGGGTTAATTTATATAAAAATAAAAAGCCATGCCTTCATTTATCTAAAATGTTTGCATTTACTACATTTAACTTTATTATTTATAAATTTATAATTGGTTTATTTTATTTGGTTTTTTTTTTACTTACATTAACTGACTTGGACATTTTTTTAAGATGCTTTTATTTAAAAAAAAGTTTTTTAAATTTGACTAAAGCCGTTTATTTGTTTTTGTCATGTGGTTACAACATTTTCAACAAATGCTCTAGGTTAAATGCTTAATTTCATAATTTAATAATACTTAACTAAAGTAAAACAAATTGTGTTTTGTGATCGTAGTTTACAATATTTTTACATTATTTCCTTAAGTTGTAAGCAACACGTACACCGTTGACAATACTTGTTTTGAATCTGAAATATTTAACAGCTAAAGTTTTCAATTTGCTAAATATTTTTTGCTGATTAAGAGACAAACGAAACAAACTCACCATGTGAGCAGGGAAGAACCCGCAGCTTGTCGCCCTCCTCGTACTCATCCAAACAAATGGCACACACGTCATACGAATCACCTACGAGGAATTGAGACAGATTATCTAAATCAATATATATATATTTCATCAATATCTTTAATAGAAGGGCTCCTGATTTTCACACTTGCAGCACATGATTGAGAAACATTCAGCATCTGCTTTCAGATTCTGGGTTTTGTGGATCAAGGAAAACATTCCAGGCTCAGTAAGTCCAGGAATTCGTCCTGCCCTACTTCAAATTCCTCTGGCTTTTTTTTAGGTTTCTTTGCACCAATGAAGGAGCCGCTCCGCCGATGCTCAGTGTTTATAGAAGTGGTAAACGAACACAAACTGGCATGGCTGCATGTGACCGTATATGGAGAAGCTCGTATCTGCAGGATGTCAGACTCGACGGTTGGTTGAAAAGTTCACAGAGAGCAGGTTTGGATGTTACCAATCCACTGTTTACAACAGAAACAACTCAACACTTTGTGAAGCCAATGACCTCGTGGAAAATGCTTCATTCGCTCTGAACTGATGAAGAATAATGGTTTAAGGGAAAACCTGCATCTACTGGGTTACGTGTTTGAAAGGCACTTCATGATATAGTTTACCATTACCGTGTTCAAACAGCGATCCAATATTCGTTTTTTGCCATTTTTTTTCTTTCAGATTTTACTATAATCTTTGTTTTTCCCTCATGATTAAGTTTCCTCGAGATCACGTCAAGTAGACTAGCGATTCACAATGATAGTAGTATCCAATATTCATGGTATATTTGCAGTAATAATTTTGGTAATAGAAAATTAACCAAAATTGTATCAATTTTTATATCCCCCCCCCCCCCCCCACCATTAATTTTATTTAGAATGGCCATAGTGATTCACAAAGGTTTTGGGTATATTTGTGATACATTTGCGCTGATTTTTTTATGCCAATAGATAATAATAATAAAAAAAGATGTTTCCTCAAGATAACGTCACGTAAACTAGCGATTTCGCAATGATTTCGACTTTGCAAATTCAGACTTTTCCAATATTCAAGATATATTTGCACAATTTTTTTTGCCAATTTGTAACATTTTGGCAACCCAATTGTATTGAATGTTGTATTTTTTTTATTTTATTTTTTTTTACAATTTTCGTAAAGATCACATCAAGTAGATTCGCAAAAGTTTCGCAACTATTGGCACGTTTTTTGGCACTAAAAAATTAATCAACATTGAGGGTATTGCTTTTTTTTTTTATTTTACTATAATCGCCCCCACAGTGTTTTGAATTTGCTAATTTGTTAAACATATTGGATATTTGTGATATATTTGCACTGAATTTTTGAGTTTGCACATCTGATTCACTTCAACCTGATTCATAGATTTGTCTGAAAGAATATTTAAAAATAGTATTTTAATAAATTAGTATTAACAGTTTTTTTATTTTATATATTTTTCAAAGGTAATATATTGACAGAGTTTAAAAGAGCCTGCAGTGAAGCCAGTGTGTTTCCCGCTGTGTGTCGTATAACGGCCATGACAGCAGCTGTGTTCTGAGTCTACGGTCAAGCTGCGCTGTCATATGACAGGAAAAACCCGCTCACTCTCTCAGTGAGGCAGACTGCAGCAGCCGGCAGAAGCGATGAATCAGCACAGCGGCCGGATGAAGAAACCCAATGAGTCAGCAGAGACGCCACGAGCAGGAATCAGAGGAAGGTGAACATCAGGGTGAAAAACACGTTTGCAGGCCTTTATCTGTGTGATGGGATTCAAAAGCCTCAGTAATGTCCATACGGATGAAACAACTGCTTGTGTAAACATTATATAGGGTAAGATGTGTCAGTGGATTCATATTTATTTATAATCATATATTTAGGAAGGACTCTATATATGTGACCCTGGAGCACAAACCCAGTCTTAAGTCGCTGGAGTATATTTGTAGCAATAGCCAAAAAATACATTGTATGGGTCAAAATATAGATTTTTCTTTTATGCCAAAAATCATTAGGATATTAAGTAAAGATCATGTTCCGTGAAGATATTTTGTGAATCTCCTACCGTAAATATATCAAAACTTCATTTTTGATTAGTAATATGCATTATAAAGTACTTCATTTGGACAACTTTAAAGGCAATTTTCTCATTTAGATTTTTTTTTTTTACACCCTCAAGAGTCCAGATTTTCAAATAGTTGTCAAATATTGTCCTATCATAACAAACCATACATCAATGGAAAGCTTATTTATTCAGCTCAATTTTAAAAAATTGACCCTTATGACTGGTTTTGTGGTCGTATTGACGATAACCGTGATATGTAAAAAAAATAAAATGAAATAGTGTTAATACTACACGTTAATAATATCGGAAACAAATCCAGCACCAGTATCTGGTTGACACTCCAAAACAGTAGGTGGCACTAGTGCACCTGAACACTGATGCCACCCATGATAACTAAAATGACATCTATTACGGTCATAAAAAAACATGAAACGTCAAAGCGAGACGCACTTTTGCAACCGGAAAAAGTTTGCTAGTCAACAAACGAGTTTCGTATTCCGTAAAAAAGGATGGTGTCTGTTCACACCAAGGATGATAACTATAATGATAGTTTTTATTCTATGAGAACAGAGACACACTACAACTATAGCAATAACGATACAGAGGAACGATATCGTTGGAATTACTTTCGACTAAAACACTGACAAACAATCAGAACCCATCCTGCTTTAAAGAGCTTAAGCATTTAAAGTGGCAGACGACAAAAACGTAGAGCATGCTTATAATTAATAAATTGTGCATTGGTGTGGACACTAATATACTTATCGTTATCGTTCTTATGTGAATGAGGCTTTAAACAGCAGACGACAAACCTGCAGCGCACACTTATAACAAGAACATTATCGGCCGCTGGAGTGGATGCTAATATAGCTTTCATTATAGTTAGCTAGTTATAGTTAGTATAGATTAACACTTGTTTTTTTTTACACGTTTATGAACAGTTATGGTTACAAATGAAAAATGAATTTTAGTCTAATAGCGTTTTTGTTTTTTTCTATAGCTGTCGCAATAATATAGATAGCATGAATTCTACTGGCCAGGATAATTGTCACAAAACCAGAAAATCTGGTTTTGTGACAGTCCTGTTCTTCATTCTAGTCATTTAAACATCATTCAAATAGACAAGCTGCCTCGCTCATGTCCATATGTTTTGCATAAAGAAAATAAAGCTCATTTCTGAACCAATTTTAAGTACACGCCCTGGTTGCATTCACTTGTTGCAGATAAATTATCCACGTGACACCTGGTAAACAATTACAAATGGCCTTCACGCTGATGTGACTCTCATTTGCTCAGAATATCTGAAGCGTATGAGACGACTCGGACACGTTCTGCTGCCGCCGGCCCGCTGGCTTTAGGAAATCTCGCACACCCTTTATCGGTTTAATGTTTGAAAGTGGATGTCAGGTGTATCTGTAACCTGAGTCCAGACAGCACTCTTTCCTTATACTCAGTGAAAGTGACGTCTGACACCTTCAGGAGGAACGACTCCGGCGTCTACTTTCACGTTTACAGGCAAATGCACTAAGAGCGAGCTGAACAGGATGCTCATTCATGCAGGCACACAGTGCGAGGTCAATGGTCACGGTGTTGATTTGGTTGTAAAATGGCTTGATGATTCACTATGAGGAGGTGGAAACGCCGAGAGCTCCGGCGCGGGAGGGGAATTCCACATTTCTCCCACATTCTGTTGTGCTGTCTGTCCAACACAGATAATGGCGAATACTGATGAACCAGCAACACGACAGCTTCACAACATCAAAATAAAGAGGCTAAAAGGCCCATATTACTAAGTATAGAGTGTATATCCAAAGTATACAGTGTTCTGCTTATTTCTGGTACATACAGGAAATAAGTAATAAGTGGAAGAGCCTACAAAAACACTGGATTTTCCCTCAAACATAAATCAGACGGCCGTTTTAAGGGAATCTTTGACATTTAAGTTCAGTAAACATTGCATTTTACAACTGACGTTAACTCTTTACAACTTTTTTTTGGTTTTTTACAAAGTTGATTTATTTTTAAAATAATATACCTTTACGTATTTGCATTGAAATGGCTTTTTATAGTTTCCGCAGCAACTATAAATTTATCGTAGATAAATGAATTTAAAACGGACATTTTAAAAGAACTGATTTCTTGAATTGAATCTTTTTCATTGATGTTTGAATCAGATTCTAGAATTATATGTTTGCAGGTATTTAAGAAACATGCTAAGTTAACACGCTTGTTTATCTGAAAAACAATGTTACAGTCAGTTATTCTGCTTTGAAAATGTGCGTTCCGGGCCGGAATATCGGTCTCTGTTTTGGTTTGTGAAACCCCGCCCACTGCCAGTTTACCCAATTGTATTTCGGCACCCCGGGTTGCCAGTTGGTGGAAAACACCGCCTATTTCATGTCATTCATCGTCATGTGCGCTCGTTCCTGTTGAATCTGGCAACGTGCCAAATTTTAAATTTGGACTGTCAATCTTACATGCAGCACCTTTAAGGAAGTTTCGGTCACTTATGACTAATTTAATGGGTTCCTGCTGAATAAAATCTTAAACTTTATGTATTTGTATTTATTCTAAGCATCAGATCTTAAAGACATCTCTCACCTTTCTTATATTTGTGAATTGGGAGTTTCTTCAGCTGGTCCTTGCGTAAGCGACTTCTCCTGGCTCTATGTCTGTCCTGTACAAACTTTGTGATCTCAGATTGAAAAGATGTAAACATGTCAGTCAAGACGAAGATATTTCATTGTTTACTTGCATATTTTATATATGTTTACTTATTTTAAAAATTGCACACAATCGTGACTCACCATGAAAACTACAATGAGGATGAGGCAGATTCCAACAATAATGAGGAATGGGATCAGATAATATTCCAGAGGCAGACTGAAGTCCGGCATGAGAATCACATGACCACTGAAAACACAAAGCAAGACTGTGATACTGCTTTTACACGACAGGTCTTATAAACAGACAATAATACTTAAAACTCATATTATGTATGTATGTAATGTATTAAATACATATTTTATTAAATATATGAACCTTTTCATTTATTTATGGTTGTGAATACTTCACATTTTCAGACTTCGTGTGAACAGCAGACTTTCTAGTGTCATATGACTCTTGGAGTGCCAATGCAGCTGAATTCATCAGATGTTTCTGTTAAGTAACCATCTGAACAGTGAAGTATTCAGAAGTGAAATCAGAGCCCTCACCCTTTCTCATAGATGTAATCCTCTTTGAGAGAGTTGGCCGCTTCTTCACCAATAAACACTGAAGGAATGTCTATCTGCTTCAGAATATCCACTGCAAAAAAAAAAAAAAAAAAAAAGTGTACATTAAGACACTAAATGCGACCAGATTTGGTTCCTCAAACAAATGAATGTTAAATAATCAAATGTATTTTAAAATGTTAAATAATATTTATTTTGTTCATTATGTCCACTTTAAAGGAATAGTTCACTTCAAATAAATAAACAAATGAATGAAAACTGAAAGTTTTATTTAACCCTCCTCCTCCCCAGCACCACCTGTCGATATCTGCTCAACATCAATCCTACACTCCATTATTGTCAAATGCTGTTAAATCTATATGAGAGTTGATTGAAATATGGAAATATGCTGTGGATTATTGTGATGTTTTTAATCAGCTGTTTGGACTCTCATTCTGACGGCACCCATTCACATCCATTGGTGAGAAAATAATGCCACATTTCTCCAAATCTGATGAAGACACAAACTCATCTACGTCTTGGATGACCTGAGGGTGAATACATTTGTGAGTAACCTATTCCTTTCAAAATATCTCTTTTGCCCAATTTCATGTACAATATTTACGTAAACGTTTTGTACAGTCTCAGTTTGTGTATGTATAGTCAACTATTTAACGTATATGTATAGTCAGATGGTTAACTGTTGTATAGGTCTATAATTGTTTTTCTTATACTTCTATTGTTGGATGTTTGTATTTATGTTTAACTAGTAGCACCGTGGTCCTGTGAGACATGGCATTTCATTCCTTTATAGGTCCACACATGTAGCATAAAGACGATAAAGCTTGACTTGACTTAAGAACGCTGAAGGTTGGTTCCTTTGGCCTTCATCCTAACATTCATAAATACAGTGTTGGTTATTATCAGCACAGGGGCAGAGGTTTGTGAATCACAGCATTGTCCCACAGCAGAACACAAGAGTGCGTGTCTCCGCTGCATGTTTTATGCATTCGTGTGCAGGAACTTACGATCATTGGATCCCATGCTGATTAAGTCATCAGAGTCCACATTGTGGACAATCGCCGCCTTGTAGCCGGCCTTCTGCGCATGGAGGACCTGAAGAAGGACAGAGAGACAGAGGCATTGTGTTCAGATAAACACAGGCGTCATACGTGCACTCCTCCAACCCCCACACACACGTCTTGTGGGACACATGTATTGTTTATTCACATGTACACACTGGTTTAGTTTAACAAGAACATGTCTGGATCAGAGTTCCCCTCGAAATCTAAAGAAATATTCGCTTTTTTAAATGCGACATTAATCATTTTCATTACTGTAATGAAAAAAATCTGATAAAATTTATATTTTGGATAAAGCTTTATTTTTATACAATAGTTGTCATGTATAATAATATATATATATATATATATATATATATATATATATATATATATATATATATATATATATATATATATATATATATATATATATATATATATATACACACACACACATTTAATGTTCAAAAGTAAAAAATTTGAACACATGGTAATGAGGTTGCGGGTTCGAGTCTCCGGCCGGCAGGGATTGTAGGTGGGGGGAGTGAATGTACAGCGCTCTCTCCACCCTCAATACCACGACTGAGGTGCCCTTGAGCAAGACACCGAACCCCCAACTGCTCCCCGGGCGCCGCAGCATAAATGGCCCACTGCTCCGGGTGTGTGTTCACTGCTGTGTGTGTGTTCACTGCTGTGTGTGTGTTCACTGCTGTGTGTGTGTGTGCACGATGGATGGGTTAAATGCAGAGCACGAATTCCGAGTATGGGTCACCATGCTTGGCAGTATGTCACGTCACTTAGTGAATGTTTGTGCAAGCAGTGATAAAAACATTCAAGACATTCCTCAGATACAGACATCACATTCACATATCACGTGAAGCTCACAGATAAAATATCAGCTGTAGATACAATATCGTCACGTGATTTGAAAATATTGCGAAATATGCGCCAAAATGTTATGATTTTGTTTTTACCTGATGTTTTATCACCATACTCTATCTCTACACACCTTACAAAGGTGCACAAATTCCACAGAGCTGTCAAAGCGGTTTATTGTGGTATAGGAAAAACATTTCGAACAGTACGACAGGCATTATGAGATTGTGTTTGGAAACTGCAGACAGACCTCTTGAAGTCTTTGCATATTATTTGCCAGCAGCATGAAGCTTGTTCGCAGTGAAGCACGTCTTAGAGAGCGGGGGCAGGTTTTGCATTTAGGAGCGCATTTGCGTACTTGCACGGAGGCGTTTCTATGTTACCCGTGTTTGTAGTTTTAGGACACTTTTAATATAAATTGGATTTAAAAAATGTATTTTATAATTGAAAAAAAAAAGTTTATAAAAGGTTATATATATTTATAACCAACATTATAGCATTTTAAAATATTTTATATTTTCAAATAAATTTTTAAAAAGTATTATGAATTATATAATTTATCATATATATATATATATATATATATATATATATATATAGTATTTTTTTTTTATATATATAGTTTTTTAATTGATAAATTATATAATTTATAAAACAATACATAACTAATACAAATGATAACATTTAATAAAATCAAGTTATTTCTTTTTGTTTTTTAATGTATTTTGTATTATACATTTTTAATATTTGGAAAATAATCATTTATACAACTTGTACAAATACATTATTATAATTTATTATTTTACATAAGTGATATTATTTGTGAATTACATTTTAAAATGAATTTTTATATATATATATATATATATATATATATATATATATATATATATATATATATATATGTGTGTGTGTGTGTGTGTGTGTGTGTGTGTGTGTGTGTGTGTGTGTGTGTTTTTAAATGCATTTTTATAACTTAAATATGTACTTTATAAAAGGATTTTTATGAATTTATATTTGTTGTAATTTAGAAATATTAGAAATGTGTCTGTTTCATATGGTTTTGAGATTTTCATACAACCACAAAAAAAAAGTTTCCAATGTCAAACATAAAATGTGGTGCAACCATTGAAAAGTTCTGATTTTTGTATATTTTGAATGTATGCGAGTATTCAAACATCATTATTTTCAAAAACATTTAAAAAAAATTAAATAAATTTACATAGCATGAAATATGAATTCATAAATATCTTTACATTTTTGGGGGGTTGTAAATGTAAATGGACAATGGAGACAGACAGAAATCAAGCACTCTGGAGCCCCACTGAAAGCACTGAAGAGATGATGAGCAACATCAGGTGTGAGTGGAGTGACTCATGACCCCACACACACACACACACACACACACACACACACACGGGACAAAGTGCTTTATCAAGCATTGCTAGGAGACTGTAACAGTGTTATTTTAGTATAACTGAAATAGATTTTAGAATTTAATTTTTTTATTTTCTGTTTTCAGTAAAGTTAATTTTGTTGTGTTTTGTATGTTTTTTTTAAATGTCTATATAGTTTTTCATTTTATTTATTTATTAGTATTATTACAATTTGGAAACGCTGAAATAAAAGGAGTTACAAGCTTAAGTAAGTTTAATAAAATAAGTTTTTTTATTTGAATTAAAATATTTTTAGTTAACATTTATTTGAACTAACAACATTTGCATACAAATGTTTAGTTTTACTTAACTATAACAACTATAACTATAGTGTAGTTCATTTTAATAACCCTGACTAAAATGAAAACTATTAAAAAAAATGTAATTAACTGAAATAAAATATAATATAAATATCAGATTAACAAAAGAAAACAAACAAAAAATAGGTAAAAAAAAACTAAATATTTTAAATATATTAAAATAAATTAAAAGCTAAATACAAATATATAAAAAAATACATTTAATACAAATAAAACCTCATTTAAAATATTCATAAATACTATATTGGTATATAAATGGATTATGCTAGCATACAGTAGGCTTTGTTAAACTGCTAGTTTCGGTGTGATAGAGATCTTTCTCATGCTGCTGAAAAACATGCAATCAGTTGCCTGATGATTTCATGTTTTGGCACAGGGTCAGGTATCATGGGGGACGTTCTGACACGTTACGCTGCGTGTATAAACCTTTCCCATGTTCTCTGCGACACTCTTGAGAACGGGAATCTGTGGTGTTTCAGGCAAACAAACTTCCACAGGTCTGCGGTCGAACCTACCTTGATGTCAAAGTTGCAGTCGAAGCGCTTGATCAGCACGATGAAGGCGCTGCTGAGGTTGTCCCGCAGGGGAGGGGGGTCGATCGGCACGCAGGCGTTCTCGGGACGGGCGCCGATCAGGAAACCCTGCGCACAGGAACAAACAATCTCAGCAGAGCAAAAGACTCCCCTCTGCTGGATCAAACACACAACTACAACAACACAGTCTGAGGGAAACTCCAGAGGAAAATGAACAATAAAGCTCTTATCTTCACCTCTTAACACCAGCTGTGTTTCCTTCCACCTATGTTTACGCGCATTTTGGAATATCGCATTTAAAAATAAACGCTGGAATGGAACGCCGAGATGTGCATAAATTCTAAAAAAATCTCTTAAATACACGTTTAAACTTTATGTACATAAACTACGATGGAAACAAAGTCCACCTTGCGAATTGAAACGGCGCTTTATTCGCCAATGTTTTATGCGATATTCCAGTTTTCCTCATAAGTTAAATTCACATCTTTGGATGGAAACGTAGCTAATGTGACCTCAATCGGACACTTTCATTTTGAGACATGTTGTAAGGTTTCATTTTTGTCCCTTAATCATCAAGAAGGCAGTTGAACAATGAAGAAACGCTTGAAGGCGAGTGTCGCTCCATCAAGAGGGACACTTCCTGTTTTTTAAGGATGGGTTATTGGGCCATGAAAGCAGGCAGGCATGAGGCCAGCACATGACCACATGAGGACGAGGACGAGTCAAAGTAGGCCAGGAAGAAAACCAGAGAAGCACTGTATTACTGAGTGTTACAGATGCATGTTATATGGTTCATCAGCTGACATTACGTCAGATTTTAGATCTAACGTCCTCTGTTTTTACATTTAGGCCGACTTCAAAATATGTGTTAAAAACAACACAAAATGAAGATCTATATTTCTTAGTTATTATAATGTTGTGATGCTTTAATTCTCGTCGCATTTAAAACAGCTAATTGTAGTCTTTAGTTTATTCAGAAAAGAAAAATATAAGCAGATATAAACTTTATTATTTAAACAAAAAAAACATTAAAAATGTTCAATAAAAATGTACTATTTCACAAACTTTACATTATAATGTTGTGAGGCCCGTATATGTTATTTTCATAATATGCCACAGCATAATTCTTACTATTAAATAAATTGAAACAAATATATGCACATAATAATAAATATGCACAGTACATACACATTATGTAAACAAAAACTTTTAATTTGGATGCGATTAATTGTTTGACAGCACTAGTATGCATGTATATATATGTGTGTGTGTGTGTGTGTGGATTTTTTTGTGCCTTAGACTAAACAGTTTAGAATTTTATTAATCTGCATTTAACATGTGTAATTATTAATTATAGTTCACTTAAAATTAAGATTTTAGCTTCTTTTTTTAAATAATTAAAACAATATAGTATGGAATTGTAATAGTCTTAAATTATATTAAATACTCATTAAAAACAACAATATTAAGTAATGAAAAATGAGTATCCATTTTCATAATTTACATTATAATGTTGTAATCCCTAAATTAACTTGTTTAAAAAGTCTGATTTTACTGATTCACTTTTTAAATTATTTAGGCAATTTAGTTTTGAATTTTAATAATTAGCCATTACATTGTTATTATTAAATGATTATATTAAATACTGACTGTTGAAATAAATCAGGCTTGTGATTCATTTAGTTTTAGATTTTAATTAAGTATTTTATTTTCCATTTATTTAGAAAAAAAATATTATATAACTTTAATATCAGGCATTTACTGGTATCAGCTATACCATAATTGTTAATATTGGCTTTTATTTTCGTATTTTCAGTTTTCCTTTTAATTTTAGTTTAAATTCTAGAAACTTTTGCCTTTTTATTGGTTTTGTTATTTGGTTGGTTATTGTTTTTCATATTTCTAATTATATTTAATTTGTGTTTACTTCAGTTATGGTTTTAGTCATTTAAGTACTTAAAAAAACATTTTATTTCAATTAAAAAAGTTAGTTTTAAGCTCAGTAACATATATAAATAAATATATATCAAACACTAATTTCCACTGCAGAAAACTGATTCCCTTAAACCAGCTGATCTCGAACCAGGACTATTGAACATCGGGGTTCGGAAAGAATATAAATTTTTTCACCAAAATGGCACAAGAAAGCAAATGCAACCACAGACCCTGCATTTCAGGAAGTGGTCTAACACTACTTCCTGTTCTGACTTGCGGTTCTTTACATTTATACTTTGGTGGCATAATGCAGCAGGTTGATTGCTGGTCCAAGATGATTTACCAGCTCATGACTAGATTAGATCGGCTGCCACGCTCCAAAACAGAGAGCAGATTAAGCTGGATTTTCCGGCAGGGATTAACTCCCAACACAATATTTAGCAAAAATAGATGGCGATAAGCATATTACGTTGTGTCCAGCTGAGCAGGACAAAGGTGAACGCTGTTGCTTAGAGAAAATATGAAAAACTTGTTGGATGACCTCTGAAAACATCACTTTGGTTTGAGCTGACAAAGAAGGGGAAATCAAAGCGAAAGGTTGAGCGAAATGGAGAAGTCACAGATGTTAAGTCCTTTTCAGTTTTCACCAACATATCATGAGGTTTGTGTGATAAGGTCAGTGAATCAGGAACAGAAAATTAGCACGATTCGGCTAATTAGTACAACGTAGAACTGCTGTGGAAAAAAAGACAATCTCAAAGCCAATTCATTTTAGGAACTATTATTCAATTCTGTTGTCCAAATAATATCACACTTAAAACAGCGTAAATATTTTATTGTTGCTCTATGAAATTTTACGAGCAAAAACTGGTCATTTCAATGGGAATTTGCATGAATTTTCAGTGGTGAAGAAATTTCCAAATGCAAATATTGAGTGGAGTTCAAATTTGGTGAATTTTGAAACTCAAATATGCAGTGCCGACCAATAGCAAGCCAACAAAGCAAAAACGAATATCCACAGTCCAGGCGTTTTCGTGGCAATCAGCGCAATGAAGAATTTCACCCGATGGACTTCTGGTGACAAAGAAATTTCCAAATGCGTTTTGGTCAATTTTGACACTCAAATGCGCAGCACTGACCAATAACAAGCCTCTTGGTTAAGCAGTAATGTTGGTGTGGGCAGAGATTTGTAACTTAGCCACAAAGCAAAACTGAATATCCACAATGGACGACGTTATAAAACTATCTGTTCGGAAATCAGTTATTTAGGGTTGGGTTCATTTGCAGAAATAGCTTTGGATCTTTATCTTATTGTCACATTTAATAACAATAGATTTTTAACTCAAACCGTTGACAAATAATAGATTTTTAACTCAAACCGTTGCAGTCTGTCAGTCATATAATGGCAGTCAATGGGACTCACGGGTTTGAGAGAAAAAAAAAAACATACACAGACAAAACCAAATTAAACCCTGTGGCTCGACGATACATTGAGGACTAAAGACATGAAACAATCGGTCTGTGCAAGAAACTGAACAGTATTTATATTGTTTTTTACCTTTTTTGATCCACTGCACTGTCCAACTGTCCTGAGCGCGTTCACAACAGCTGGCACGTGACGCGTCGTCGTCTTCTTGCTTTACAGCGGATCGCAGACTTATAAGTGCATGACCGCCACCTCTCTCAAATGGACCATTGACACTCCTAATTGAGATTGTAAATAGAGTGTCAATGGTCTATTACGCCGGATGTTGTGAACGCGCTCAGGACACTTGGATCAGAGGTAAAAAGCGATATAAATACTCTTCAGTTTCTTGCACAGAGTGATTGTTTTGTGTCTTTAGACCTCAATGTATCATCACGAGCCGCACGGTTTAATTTGGTTTTGTCTGTGTATGTTTTTTTGTCTTTCAAAGCCGTGAGTCCCATTGACTGCCATTATATATGAGTGACAGACTGCAATAGTTTCAGTTAAAAATCTTCTTTTGTGTTCTACTGAAGAAACAAAGTCACCTACATCTTGGATGCCCTTGGGGTAAGCAGATAAACATCAAATTTTCATTTTTGGGTGAACTATCCCTTTAATAGCAGTGCACACTTATAAGAATGTTATCGTCTGTTGTGTGGATGCTAATATAGCTATCATTATAGTTATCGTTCTTGACATGAACAGGGTTTATAAAGTTGCAGACAACATAACAGCAGCACACACTTGTCATAAGAACGTTATCATCTGTTGGTGTGGACGCTGATATAGCATGTAGATAGAGAACAAGGTTTTGCAAGATTAATGCTCTGTCATGTGACCAAAAGAGAAACCTTTAACTTTGCCTTGGTTAACTTGTATTGCAGTCGCCTGTTAAGCAACCAATTGTGCCTTTGGAAACACAATTCAATGCATTCCTGCTTGATTTTAATCGGCGTCGGATACCTCCACACCCTCACAAAAGCATCTTACACATTACTCTTGGTAAAATGCTCTGTCAGAGCTTTCTCTAGCTTTTAAGTGTCTTTAGACTGTCAGCAGTTAAAAACCTTTAAATCAGCACCGTTATAGACGTCAAAACCGGAACAAACTCACCACCTTCGACAATAAATTACAGGACATTCAATGCTTTAAAAAATGTTCTTGTTTTTAGTGAGGACTAAGACAGATTGCTTCATTAAAGGATTTTAGTCATATTTAGTTACGCTATTAAAGGCCATTGGCTATCATCCAAACGTTTGTTAAAAACACATCTCACTGGCTTCTGACGGACCCTGCACCAACTTATTACACAATGCCTCCTGAAGATCGAGCAGTCGTTCAGCCAGCTGATTGTGCAAATCTGTAGATTTGCACATCTTCTCTGATGACGTTTCTGCTTTGAGGTCATGAGCTCTGCAGATGAGAGCAAGGTCTCACATTAGCAGAGCCGTGGAGGGTGAGTGCTGCAGTTTTGGGTCAATCATCTCCACTCGTCACACGGAACAGGGTCGGTGCCAGACTCACTAAACTGATTCACCACGTTTGAGGACTGGGGGTCAGCTCAAAACATCTATTTTTAACTTTTAACCCCTTTTACACCGTCAGGGGGCTGGTAAACAATCTCGAACAGCTGACGTTTGCATAAACTCTCCTCACATGCACATCTGGCTAAAGCTGTCATGAACACTAATAGTGTAATAATAACATTTATACCACAAGAGGTCATTCATTCATATGAAACGCTCTTAAACTCACATAATTGTTTTGTTGGTAATTGTGCACTAAGTTTAATGTAACTTAAACTACCAATCAAAAGTTTGGGGTCAGTTTTTAATGTTTTTGAAACTGAAAGTTTCTTCTGCTCACCAGAGCTGTTTTTATTTGATCAGAAATACAGTAAAAAGTGATATTTTGTAAAAACAATTATATATATATTTCAGTTCAATAAAATGTTCAAAACAGTAGTATTTATTTGAACTTGAATTTTTTTTTGTTGTTGTTGCAATATTATAAAATGCCCTTACCATCACTTTTGATCAATTTAATCCATCTTTGCTTATATTATTATATAATATATTAATATTTTTCAAAAAATAAAATAAAACATTTAACCTTAGCTTTTAAACAGTAGTGAATTATATATATATTATATATTACCAGTACATAAAAATACATATTTAAATATTTATTTTAATTATTTATAATTAAAATACTGATTATTCTTTACTTAAAATTTGCAAGTAAAATAAGTTTTATTTATTATTTAAATTGCACAATTATTTCAATATTTCCAAATAATTAAAACCTTTCTATATCTATTTTGTACATTGTCACATTTTTTTTTTAATCCAGCCAACCTGAATATTATATTATACACAGTAAAATAATATTTATTGTTGTTGTCAAGGTGATCTGACCATGATGGGCTAGAATATTTCATTATAATGTTAAAATAAAGAAGAAAAAAAATAAAAAATAAAACATGCATTTCTATATTTAATTAAAATATACTTTTTTGGATGACAACCATTTGTAACAAAGTTAAACTATAAAAGTAATTGCAGTTTATATAATCATCATGATTATTTAGGCTGTGAGATCTACATAATTCTGCAATTATCAAAACACACAAATGTCATGTTTTACCTTTGCATTTTTAATAAACCACAAACTTCACAGACTTCAACAGTGGGTCTTGCTTTACTGCTTTACCAATATCTTGTGCACTAAAAATGTAGATTTTGGTGAGCTAAATAGATACGTTTACCCTACCGTGTCTTTCATCAATATAGCTTACTCACCTTTAGTCCTTCACTGGGCAGCCTGTAGCCAAATCGAGCTGGCAAGTCATCAAAGTTCTCCGTTTTATTGTCGAATGAATACTGAAAAACAAACGCAACCATGAATTACAGTCCGACAACCAGGTGTTTAAATGTTGCATATCAATTTACTGTTGCTGCACACGTGTCAGAAACGTACAGCTGATATATCGGCCTCCACGGGCAGCAGATTGAGGAAG
The DNA here is from genome assembly GCF_936440315.1 of Barbus barbus. Taxonomy (NCBI): domain Eukaryota; kingdom Metazoa; phylum Chordata; class Actinopteri; order Cypriniformes; family Cyprinidae; genus Barbus; species Barbus barbus. The sequence continues at coordinate 26,270,646 of NC_136737.1, read as the reverse complement.
GCAAATATCTGAACCGTGAAAATGGTGTAAATCTGTGTGGCCGAGAGCATCAGCATCCCCAAAGAGAGCAGCATCTTAAGAGCTGCTTCAATTACACCTGCAAATGAAAGGAAATGATACGTTAAAAACATTTCCTGTTTCTGAGGGGCTAATGCAAAGGAAGCAGATGCTCAGATATACTGAACGCTTTTCAAAGCCTTCCAGAAACTGAGCACTAGTGAAATACGACTTATAACGATGTAAACAGTATGCAAATTGCTAATGCTTCAATAGAATTGACCACAAACAGTCGTCAATCGAGATGCTATTTGCCCTGATAATGAGGCAGATACAAAGCTAAGAGGACCATGATAACAGCCAAAACTTCACCCTCATCATTTCTTGCTCAACAACGACATGACAGCAATGTACTAAAAACTTTTTTGTATCTTTGAAAAGTTTTGCGTAAGACAACAATGTTGTTCAAACACTCCTTGTTCACACAGATGCACAAAAACAACTAAAAACGCTGTATTATTCATGCCAGGCCAGTAATTGGAGACGCCACTTTGTAAAGAAACACTAAGTGAACAAATTTACACTGTATCGTTATCAAAAACTTGTACTTCGAAACCTGTTTTCAGGCCCCGAAACGCGCTTGTCATGTAAATGAACGGCCAAAATGCATTAAAAAGTTTTTTTGTTGAAAATGTTGTGTTAACACCCCGTAAGGCTGAACCCCCAGGGGCCTGTTTCATAAAACAAGTTTACCAAATAAGCCAGTCTTAATTCAGTTAGTCTGAATTATTTTCAACCAAGTCAAACTGAAATAAACCTGGCTTATTTGGTAAACTTGTTTTATGAAACAGGCCCACGGAACAGCTAAAAACTCATATTTGTAACACCTGGCTAGTCTCTCATAAACACGTATAGACCACGCCCATGTTTCAACACGCCACGCCCACATGCTCATAAACCACGCCCACTATTAAACTAGCACTTTTCAATTTACTAAACTCTTTTAAAATATGGATGTTATAAAAGTCTGATACAATAAATGAACTGTAAACACGGGTACAAAAAAAAATGACTCGTAGCGTAAAAAAATTGTTAAAAGGGGGCGGGGCAAGAGCCACTTGCATTTATATAGTGTTTAGTTACATTTACACTTTAGCTACCTAACACTTAGATTTAGTATTAAATGCATACAAAACATAATTTAACAATAATAAACGCTTTAATAGTTCATTCTTATTTTTACAGTTTTAACTGATCTATCTAATTTAAATTCACTCACGTGATGCAAAAACGTCCTTTTTATTTTCCAAACAGCATATTGTACAGACAACGGGCTTTAAAAATGAATAAATAAATGGTCCACGATTATATAAACATACCATTCAATTCCGTTGAACTGTCATCTGCTTTGCTGTTACTCAAACTGGTTTGAACTGATTTGTTATGCCCTAAATCACAATGCTTTTGGTTGCATTAGCACGCTGGCTAACAGTCAACACCAACCGGATGAACTTTAGCTTTCCTCGAACGATCTGCTTTGAATCTACAGCACCTCACCAAAGTATACATATCACAAAATATACATGTATCGATATTCCCAAAGAAGAAAACGACCGCGATCAAAGAGAGCAGTAAACTATCATATAAACGACGCGACTGAACCTCAATCAGCAAACAGAAAGCGCAGGACGCATCAGAGACTTACCATTACATTAGATGGTGCTCTTTAGTCCAGGAAGATTATACACCCCGATGACTTTACATTAGAGTGAAAGTATAGGCTTCAGACTGCTCATATCGTCTGGCAGGCCAGAATGTCAACAGATCCAAACACACACACACACACACACACACATACACACACACAGCGCCCTCTAACGCACAGAGGCAAAATCAACTCATCTGACCGACCACTGGCCCCAAACTTGTTCACTATGAGAAGGGGACATGTTTTTGTCTCATGTAAGACGTTTGTATTTTCTGTATATATTTCTGTGTAATCATCACAAACAACTTTGATTGGTCCAGTCTGAGCAGCGTTGAGAAAAGTATCAGGTTTCTTATTCTAGATGAGCACAGCGCCCTTTAGCGTTCACATGTAGAATCAGCTTATCTGGAATCATGCTAGCACAGTTAGCTTCCTCACAATGAAACTCAGCTAAAAGGGAACGTTCTAAGAATGTTGGCATTCTGACATTTTAGCAAGGTTCTAAAATGTGACTTTAACAGAACGTTCGTGCAAAGTTATCTGGTCTTTAATAACATTCTCAAAACTTCAGAGTTTATGGAACGTTTTTCTGAAACATTTTGGTTGGACATTTGTCTATTTGAATGTTACTAATTAGTTTCAGAGGACATTCAAAAACAGGAATTCCAATAATGTTCGCAAAATGACAAGTAACATTCATATCAACAAGAAAAACAACAACAACATTTGAATTAAACTGGATGCTGGAACTTTAGCAAGTTATCAGAACATATTCTTGTTATCTGGAGTCATATTTATTGTTCGGCAAATTTTCATGGGCGAAATCCAGTCAATTCAGTGAAAAATTCGTCTTTTCTGAATCAGGAGAGAAATATGCACAGGTCAAGCACCAGCAAAAACAGCTCAAAACATGGGATATACTTTTATGGAGGATTGTAGCCAGAAGCGGTCGTTTGAAGTTAAAAGACGTCTTAATGATGGATTTGTTTTGTTCTCTTCACAATACATTAATAGCTTTCAGTCACGTGACCGGCTCAAAGACCTAGAGGGCAAAACATCCATCGAACTGCAGCACAAGCCTGTCAATTTTCATCTGTTTCCAAGCCACAAATATTTAGATCACCTCTCAAAAGAATAAAACAAAGATATGTGAACAAACTGCAAGTTTTAGCCATTTGCAATCCATATTATATCCACCTGTCGCAATAGTTCAATCACTAAACAGCGAGACAAACGCTTAAAGAGCTTCAATGTATTTAAAACAGTAATATGAAAAGAACAAATTCAGAACCTACTTTATATAGGCAAGCAGATGAGACCAGAATATGAACGCAATGCCCTACATGGTTCAGTGTTTTCTTTATTATGCTTTTCTATGGGAAACCATTTAATGTGAAACTCTGCACATTGCGTTTATATTCTGGGTTTATCTGCTCGCCTGTACAAAGAATGCATCATCAGTAAGGCGTGTACTGGATTTCACCTTTTAATATCAGTGTTTTACTACTACTACTTAATGCAAACCATGAACAAATAACTGGCGGTCAGTGGAGCAAAGCCCCGTTTTGCCTTCCAGGTGGACACGTCAGTTGATGGACTGAAGTAGTGTGGATTATTGTGATGTTTTTATCACCTCTTTGGACTCTCATTCTGACGGCACCCATTCACTGTATTTCACCCCACACATAACTGACCGGCTGTCTACATCGGTTTCACCCTTATTTATTTATTCATTTATTATTGTTATAAATTACGTATTTATTTTTTGATGTATTTTATAGATGTTTTGTCATTTTAAATTGGTTTTGGCACGCTTTTGTTGGGGAGTAACTAGTTACATGTAACAGAATTAAGTAACTTAATTACAAAATAAAAGTAATTGTAATAAGCTACAGTTACTGAGAAAAAATGTGTAATTAAATTACAGTTACTTATAAAAATGTTAAGGATTACAAAGGGGGTTACATCAAATTATTTTTTCACACACACTCCCACATACATATTTAATTGTATTCTTTCATAAATTGCAGTGACTGCTCTAAAATGTGAAATACCAATGTTTCAGGAGGTTATAACACTCTTATCCGATAACTCTTATATTTCCTATATGGGTTTATGTATATGCTTTATTTTATTTTTTAAGATTAACTCTTTTTTCTAAGGCAGTGTTTCCTGTCATAGCTATGCAAAAATTAGATTTCAAAAACAGTATCACAGCTATTAAATGATTTCTTGTTATGATTTTAAATCTGTATTTAACCTCAGCATGATTTTAAAGCAAGTCTGATTTTGTGGTGGCTGTGCTTCAAAGGGGACATCGGATGCCCATTTTCCACAAGGTGGTATGATTCATTAGGGTCTTGTTGAAATGGTGTCAGTGGTCGTGTAAAACAACACCCTTTTTTTACCTTGTCAAAAACAGCTCTGTTCACAGTGACTCATTTCGGTGCATATCTCTTTACATGCTAATGAGCTCTGCTCACCCCGCCCCTCTCTTCTGTGGAAGTGATCCAACCTTGAGTTTTAACTTTTTAACAAAACTTGCCTTGAATTGTCCCTCATTCAGGAAACAGAGTAAAATGATTTGCACAGCCAGCCATAAACAAATTTAGTGAAAGTGAAGTGTGGCCAAGTATGGTGACCCATACTCGGAATTGGTGCTCTGCATTTTAACCCATCCAAGTGCACACACACAGCAGTGAACACACACCAGCTGTGGGCAGCCATATTGCTGTGGCGCCCGGAGAGCAGTTACCGGTTTGGTGCCTTGCTCAAGGGCCTCACCTCAGTCGTTGTATTGAACTTGGAAGAGAGCACTGGTTTTTCACTCCAAAATCAAAATGGCTTGATAATTGAGACTGTTTAGGTTTTTGGGGGATTAAAAAAAGGAGTTCATTTCTATCATTGTAGGGTGGATGTGTCCAAAACCTGCTAAGACACATTTATATGCAAATGAAGATATTCTCCTTTAAAATTAAAATATGATAATCTTAATTCAAGTGATGAAAGATTTCGAAAATCTGACAGTAATCAGTGTTGAGTACTACTGTAAGGTTAGCCCTGCCTGATTAACATATTTGAAAATGATTAACAGTTGAAAACATTAGAAATTTAGAAAAGTAAATGTAATCAGTTACATTACCTTAATAAAGTAATTGAAAAGTTGCACTACTTATTACATTTTAAGTAGAGTAACTTGTAATCTGTAACCTATTACATTTCCAAAGTAACCTTCCCAACACTGTTCACTTCGTAATAAAACACCTTCTGTTCCAGAGAGAAAAATGTTTCTACATTACACACGTGATTTGGGTTACTGTATAAGAGCATGCTTATATGAGAAATTTATGAAAATTAGCCATCGTTTTACTAAAAAAACAAAACATGGTTACTGTATTTAAGCCAACCGCATGGTTTTACTATGGTATTTGTAGTACACTGTGGTTATACTATTAAATGGTAGGCTAATTAATCCGATAAAAAGACATGATTACTGCACTTTTACTATAATAAAACCATGGTTAATTATTGTAAGGGCTGTTACCAATATATTTCATGACTTGCAAAAGGTTAAATTCGCGTGCGAAACTGCTGATTTGCCAGAAAACTTTTGCAACACCCTAGCAACCACCCCAAGTACCCTAGCAACCACATAGCAACACCTTAGCAACCACCCTGGGTACCCTAGAAACCGCCCTAGCAACCATCCTGGGTACCCTAGCAACCGCATAGCAACACCCTAGCAACCACCCCAATTACCCTAGCAACCACATAGCATCACCTTAGCAACCACCCTGGGTACCCTAGCAACCGCCCTAGCAACCATCCTGGGTACCCTAGCAACCGCATAGCAACACCCTAGCAACCACCCCAATTACCCTAGCAACCACATAGCATCACCTTAGCAACCACCCTGGGTACCCTAGCAACCGCCCTAGCAACCATCCTGGGTACCCTAGCAACCGCATAGCAACACCCTAGCAATCACCCTGGGTACCCTAGCAACAGCCCTAGCAACCATCCCTAGTGCCCTAGCAACCGCCCAGCAGTGCCAAGGAAACCACTCAAGCCAACCTAGCAACCGAGTGGCGAGTTTTGCCACGCCAAGCACCCCCTCACATTTTCTTCAGGAAATGTACGTTCTAAAGTAACTTTTGTTATGCTCCACCTAACGTTAAACCTAATAAATGAATGAAATGTTTTTGATCTAAGTATAGTAATGTGAGTCTAGAATGTTTACGCTGCATTAAACTTTGAGGAGCAACACTCCGATCCGCAAACAAACAGATGAAGAAGAAGAGGAGGATGAAGATGGTCTGGCGCATACAAGGAGAAAGGTGTAGTTTCCTCATTCTTATTTTTATGAATGTAACTGCATGTAATTACACTAAGGATGTTAGAGTGAAACGGATTGGTTTGTACTATTAGTATTATAATTCTATGGAAGAACTTTTTTTTCAAATAATGTCAGTTAACTAAATATATATGTCAGTTCCCTCTTGGGACATAGGAGCGCGGAAACAAGGAGATTCCAATGTAACACTTTATTGAAACCCAACAGACGAGGAACGAGGAGCTTGGGGGGAGACAAACATAAATGACGTTCAGACCGGACACAGGGGCTGGGAAACACAGGGCTTAAGAACACAAGGAAATCAACGGAAACAGGTGTGGACTAATAACACAGGGCTCGGGACTAATAAACTAATGATGACAGGAACGAGGAGGGCCAAATAGAGACACGAGAGGAGGGGAAAACAAGACACAGGACTGACATAACGCCCCCCTCCGGAAGGCATGTCCTCACGCCATACCATCTAATGGGGAGGGGGGGGGGGCGCTCTGGAGGCCTCCAGGGATCAGGGGGCAGGGCTACCGGCCTCCAGAGCGGGGGCCCATTCCCAGAGCCATGGCGGGACGGGAGACCTAGGAGGCCATGGCGGGTCAGGGGACTCGGGAGGCCACGGCCTTACTTTTTCGGGCCGCCCGAGGGGTTCTGTGGCCTTGGCCCTTGGCCTGGCCACACAGGCCGTGACCCTATTACCCCCCCCCGCCAATTTTCTTGGGGAAGTCCACTGCGGAGCGGGCATCTAATGTATGATACATAATTAGTATCATACATTAGATGTTATTTGAAGACTAGCACTTAAATGACTGTAAATCAGCACTGCACACATTCTTTTCTACCACCAAATACATGAGTGCTACTGTGAAGCCCTTATTAAATTAGGAGCAAATTTGCTACTTTAATAACAAGCTATTTTTAGACAATAATTATAATATACATAATATTAAGGAAAACATTAAGGGTGTAATGGTACCTCAGTTTTGAAGTCACAGTTTCAAATATTTTTGGTGCAGCGGGGGGAGAAACCATACAATTGCTTTTTCTTTTCTTTTTTTTTTTTAATAAGCAGTGGTATACTGAAGAATTTGTGGCCTTTAAATAAACTCAATTATAATTACAGTAATCTCAGCTAATGCTATACAATAGGGAACCCTATTAGAGCACATTACTAAGATATTAAAGGCTGCAATTAACAACAGAGCCCAATCTTTAAAATTCAATTATTTTAGATACAACCAACACTAAAAAAAAAAAAAAAAAAGTATGCAAACATATAAATTGCATGTTTACACATTGCAATTGTCTAGCAGCAAGTTGTGGACACTGAATGACTTGCTGTTTTAAAATGCTGATTTATTGCTGTTTTTCCATGGTTGCAAAAGTGATTGTGAGCATGTGACATTAGAGTGTTTATTTCGCGTTATAACCATAGACTGTAAATAACATGGATGTAGTGTCAGTTACGACACTCGAAGGTTTGCACCAGTACAATGTAACCTAGTTGCAACGTAAAAAGACACTGTTACAACTTACGCACTACTAAATATTTTGGAGTTGCAGCATTAAACTGAGTTTAAACGTAACTCTACGTTCCAACTAAATATTTACGGAAGCCTCTGCCCAAGAATGATGGTCGAAAAGAAATGTTTGCCAGATTAGATCACATCGATGAGCTCGTGATCGATAATGAAGAACCACATGTTCCTAGACAAATTTTCCTTTAGATATTTATGATGATGTCGACTTGATGCTCTTTGGACTTTAAAAGAGAGGGAATACTGTGCATAACAAACTTGATAGTGTCTGATATTCAACACGAAACAGACCGAAACGGTGCTCTCTCCCCAGCCTACAAGTTCGCTACAGGATCAATGCAGAACTTAGTAGGCGACAGCAAACAAATTCACAAGTCTACAGTTTGTAGAGTGATCCGCAGGGTGTCACTTGCCCTGTCACCATTTGAAAATGCATGCCAAGCATTAACGGTCAAAATACAAACAGGCAAAAATTCCATGCCATTGCCGGTTTCCCTGATGTCATTTGGCTGCATTGATGGGACAGAAATCAAGATAAAAGCACCCACAGTTGATGAGAGGGCTTTCATTCGCTAAACACCCAAGTCATCTGTGACCCAAATTGATGTTTTTTAAACTGTCATTAGATGGCCTGGTTCAAAGCACGACAGCTTTATCCTGAGGAGATCATTGACGCTGGCAGTGTGATGTTTTCAGCGCATGTTTCTGTTACTGCTGTTGGCTGCCTTGATGCAATAACGCCTGCTGGTGGATTAACAAGACCTCATTTGTTTGTTTTTTACTTTACAAAATTGTATGCATTTAATCACAGGATAGAAAATAGTGATGCTGTTAATAATACTACTACTACTACTAATAATAATCAGGGTGCGATTTGCCAGGGGGTGGGGTGGGGGTGGTGATGGGGTCTATAAATCCCTATTCTGCTTTTTCAGTTTTGTATTAAATTCGTTTTGGCTAGACATTTAGACTAGGCTATAATAGCCGCAACATTTCTGCAATGTTTTCAAATATAAGGATATAAAGGTCCACTGTGCTTTGTACTCTGTTCATGAATAAATGTTTCAACCCCTTTTTATCCATGAATTTCTTGATGACTGAAATGTTTCTTCCTGTTTCTTTTCTCTTCCATGTGTAGGCTAATAAGATACCTTGATTAAAAGTTTGTTTTGATTTTGTCTTTTTTTTCAGGTTCAGTTTATGCACAGTTCAGTCTAACAATTTGAAGGCGCCTGATTGGGTAAGAAAAATATACGTCATTCTATGCTACTATACATTACTTACGAACTACTACCAAATGCAAGCACCGGACTCCAGGTGGGATTCTGCCTGGGTTGAATGTTGAATTTACGATAATTCCGTTGAATGCAGCAGAAGACCCCAAAGTCATAGCATTATTAAACAAACATGTACGTTGTGCGATTTACATATTACTCGTTTTCTTCATTAATACTTTAAGCTCCTGTGTTCAAGTCCTCCTAGGAAGTTCATATTTACGAGGTAAGTTGTGTTTACGACGGCAGTGCATTCTCTTAATTAATTACACAAAAATACAGCAACTTTACTTCTAGAAAATGAAGAGCAAAGAATGTATCAGGTGTGTTTTGCTTTTTCAGGGTTCCCGCGGATCCTTAAAAAGTCTTGAGTCTTAAATTAGATTTTTAAAATTTAAGGCTATAAAAAGTCTCAGGTCTTATTTTTACTCATGAGAGGGCTTACATTTTAGATGACACTTTGACTTAAGGGCCTTTCGCCCCGCTGGAACCTTTTCATAGTACCCAAACTAATTGTGGAACTACCCACTTTTTAGCGTGTTCACACCACACCGCAGGAACTAGGAACGGTTTTAGTTCCAGGAACTCCGTTTGGAGGAACTACATTAGCTCGGGTCTAAAACAGTTCTAGGAACTATCCGTGACGTAAGTGTACGCTGATTGGCTAAACGCGTACGAAAACGCGACTGTGTGTGAGCAGTAATTACACGACCTTTTCGGAGTAGGCGTGCACCTGCATGTGATGTAAAATGTGCTTAATGCATTACTTAATGCGTTTAGGCACTGTTTAGACGCTTTTAGGCAGATCGGGGATCGGTGCATTCACTTCAAAACGAAAGTAACGTTAATCCTCTGCGTCTTCAGCAGCTCAGATGTCGGGAGTAAATGATGACTACTTTATTCATCCAATAACAAAATGCCTCAATCGCTTAATCTGAGACACCTTGTCTTCCCCTGCACCGGAGGCAGACAGCTCTCAGCTCACTCAGGGCGGGTCTAGGGTAAGACGCTAGTGTCAATCAGCTATCGTGGGAGGGGCCTGTACAGAACTATGTCATTCTGACAGGAATCTCAGAACAGCCTGATTTGAGAAAGGGGATTTTAAAATAGGGATTTAAATAAATAAAAAAAACACTGGGTGGATTTTTATCATTATAGTGTATAGTTGACGTCACGCAATCTAAACTCCGACATTTTGTCAGGCAACCAGGAGAGCGCTAGAGCGCAAGTTATGTTGTACAGACCCCTCCCACGATAGCTGATTGACAAGACCGTCTTACCTTAGACCTCCGGTGCAGGGGAAGACAAGATGTCTCCAATTAAGCGATTGAGGTGTTTTGTTGTTGGATGTAATAATGAATATAGCAGCTGACATTTACTCCCGACATCTGAGCCGCTGAAGATGCAGAGGATTAACGCTACTTTCGTTTTGAAGTGAATGCGCCGATCCCTGATCTGCCTAAATGCGTCTATGTTCTCCCAAATCATTCGTGATCCAGCTTTATCTACAGAAGAAGCGAGTATAAGGGTTTTTTTTATAAATCTTTGCAAATTGCCTTTCCTAATAATGTGCTAGTTAGCCAGTTTCGCGGCTGAAGTTTAAAGTCTGCTTATCACTCCACGGAAGAGAGAGGCGGAGTCAGCAGAGCTCATTAGCATTTAAAGCAACACGGCCTAAAAAACGGCTTGCTGAAAACAGAGCTGATTTTGACAGGTTTAAAAATGTGTTTTTTACACTACTATTGAGAACTTTTAAAAGCATGTTATAGACTTTTAATTAAGATCCTAAAGAATCATATCAACTTGTGCAAAATGGGCAAACTGGCCAGCGCAAACTGTCTTTTGGCGTTAAAATTGTACTGTCAGCTTTTACTAAAGACGTTAAGTGACAAATTAGTGCTGAAAATGTGTGGACAGTTATTTTTGGGGTTGACCTTATGGAATATGCATTTGTAGGAGTTTCCCTTTAAGACACAAAATTTATGGGAGAAGAGTATTCAAATGAATCACACAGCGTTTTTTTCTTACTGGCTTTTGCACCATTATTTAAGACCCGAGCGATTTTGTGCGCATTTAGTTTTTTTTTCTTTGATGTTTGGAGATTTTCTGTATCTGTTTCTGAATGTCACGTGATCTGTGACAGGAATGGATGCAAACCGGTTTCAAGTGCTGCTGCGATTTTATTTCTAACTTTTGTAACATTGTTTTTGGCAGATCAGATTTGTTATACTTACTTTACATGGTAAAAGTTAAGAATGGTTACTTAACCTGGACGTTTTGAACATTCAGGAACAAAGTTCTCTTATCTTAATGGCAACCTTACCAAAACTTTCTAAGAACACATTTTTGTTGCAGTCATATATCTGCTAAATTTTGCATGCGGGATCTAGTCAATTTAGTGAAAAAGTCATTGCATCTAAATCAGGAGAGAAATATGCACATATTAAGTATCAGCAAAAACTGTTAAAAATGAGGAAGTGTTTTTGACTTTTTAGCCAGAAGCAACAGTTTTAAGTTAAAAACGTCTTGATGGATTTGTTTCTTACAAACGTGCAGCTTTTCACTTCACAAGGCATTAACTGATGGACTGGAGTGGTGTGGATTCTGGTGATGTTTTTATCAGCTGTTTGGACTCTCATTCTGACGGCACCCATTCACTGCAGAGCATCCATTGGTGAGGAAGTGATGCAATGCTACATTTCTCCAAATCTGACGAAGAAACAAACTCATCTACATCTTGGATGACCTGAGGGTGAGCACATTTTCAGCTAATACTCAGTTTTGGGTGAACTATCCCAGTGTCATTACTAACACATACATTTGATAACATTCAGATACTAAATGGAAAGTCAAGTGCATTGCATTTTGGGATACAGTATTCAAATTGTGTTAAATATAGGTAGAATAAAAATAAATAAAACAGAGCAATATGTCTGCATCAGACCAATTTGATGAAAGTTGATTTACATGAAAACATTACACCATTTTAAAATGCATCACTCACGATGCCCAGCTTGTGTCAAATTATTCTCAAATCTTTCTTTTATTACAAATGAAAGCTCTATACATAATTACAGCATTTCTTTTACAAGTATGTATTAGTGGTTAAAACAGCATTTCGCTTTCATTGTTCGTAATCTCAACTTAAATTTTAATCAAATTAAAACTTGCATGTAATACAAAAACACACAATCTAACAAAAACCTAATTCTTCAGAAAATGGCACTGTAGAAGATAATGAACATAAAGCAAATGTTTCATCCACAACTGGTTACACGGTGCTAAAGGAAAGATAAAAAAAAAAAAAAAACAGCACTGACAGACGTCTGTGCTTCACATTAAAACTAATATATACAGCCCACTGAATATATCCAGGGTGCAGAAACATTTTAATTTCAAACGCAGCCATATGAGCTACTTAGTTTGTTAAAGTCAGAAATCAGATTATGTACAATAATACATATACAGTATGGTACATTCAACACTTCTTCTAGTGTTTACACAATTTCATACTATACCAGCCGATATAAAAGACAGTCAAACAAGCAGGTCATATTTCACTCAAAAAATTAAAACAAAAATGAGAATGATACTTCATTCAAAGCAAAACCACTAACTTTTTTTTTTTTTTGGATTGTGAAAATATTTTCATGACGAGTGTAGTCCTAATATATAATGTAGCACAGTAAAAATATAATTTTCATTAATTAAAAGCTATTTAACAAATACTAACAATATCTAACCACCTCACAATTTATTATTTTATTTCTGAATCAGAACTGAGCAAAAAGATCCACAAACTGAAAATCCACAAAAAGAGACCACGTCATTCCTGAAACTCTTGATATTGCCATGGTCCATTTAAATCGGTTTAACAGTTCGAGAAAAAGGCTTTATGGTCCAAACTTGCAGTCTGAATGAGTGAAATCTGCGGAGTTGGCGAGAATGTGTGACAAAAAACTTTTACAATATTAATATATGGGTGCACGTATAAACACTTTTTGATTTAATGTTATATCAGTGAAAAAAAAAAAAAAAAGCCATTCTAGTACCTAGTAGCAGATCCATCACGTATTTTAATATTTTGGTAAACTAAATAAGCCATGAGAGCCGTTTTCGGTACGTTGTCATGCAGTGCAAATGCAAGCCAGTGTTTTTCTCTTACAGCATCATAAAAAGTGAAAGCATGTGAAGCCTTGAAGCAGAAAAGTCGACTTCTGACAGCTAGATTCAACTCCAGCTACTGAGATGTACAGTATAGTTTGGCACAGCATTACAACATGCTAAATTTTCCCAACATTTTTGCAGTACGGATCATGTTTAAATCCAAATTATAGCAGCACATAAAAATAATCGGATTATTTTAAGGTGTCCTATAATTTGACCCTTCGCAAAGACTCGCCCCCCTTAGTTACTGTCCGACCAAGTTCTCACAGCGTGAAAAATACATCGCGGAGCAAAGAGGAAACTGACAACGTGCTGAAAGACAAGACCTTTTGGTAAGAAACAAGGTCTCCGCTTTTAATTTTTTTTTAATTTATTAAGAAATTCAAACAATGAATACCGTTTTGTGGCTCTTTAATTTGTCGTCTCAGATCAAGCTGCACATGAACTGATCGTCTTTTCATATTTACTAGTTATAACACAAAATAAACATGAATGAACATCAGAAGCTATCTTGTTTCAACCACAGAAAGACGTCAATGCACATTTCTCAAGTTCAAGTCTACCGACGTTAATCTACTCTGTCTGGTTTGTCGGACAAAATGGCAGATTTGGCGTTATGATTGGTCAGATCGCCTTTCAATTAAACTCCCAATGAAGGGTCAACTGAATAAAGGCCATAGATAAAGTGATGAGGGTGAAAATTTTTATTTTTAAGAAATGTTAAGAAAAATTCAAACTGTACATGAAGCCCCTAGTGAGTGTTGATGGCAGTGCAAGAGTATCCAGCATTACTTTTAGAGCAAGTTCATTCATAATTTCCTCACCCTCATGTCTTTCCAAGTCTGATGATGCTTATAAAAGGGAACTGGTGCTATTGAGCTCTAAAAATGACCAAAAAAAGGTTTATAAAAAGGTGGTACTTGGATCTCGACCGCATCAGTCACCATTTAAGGTTGGACATTCTGCAAAATAACTTCTTTTGTATCTGAAGACGAATCTGAATTGTCCTTTCTGAGTGAAACATTCCTTAACGCGATAAATAACACCCAAACCGCCATTGAAACTTTACCAAAGAGCTGATTTCACAACATAAATTCTGGAACGAATCCATTTTTGACCTCAAAAGAAAAACGAATTACAAATCAGCTCAAGAGAGGCATTCCCAAAAAAAGAAAAAGATTGAACTGAAGAGCTTTCGACAGCAAAGTGAACATAATCGTACATCTTTCGGCAAAAATAGGTGAAGACCCAGCAGCGATAGTGCAGACGTCTCTACAAAATCCTGAAGTATAGAAGCGTGTGAACAAAAATCATCCATTATCTCACTACCCACCAAACAGAGTCAGTGAGGAGACGCGATCATCCTTCAAACGTCCCATTACTCCTCACTATTTTTTTTTGAGGGGCTTGTGAACCCCACGCAGCGACAAGGCAGTAATAAATATAATGGCAGTCTGATTGCATGGCATGAGTGATCCCTGGAATATCAGTGTGAGTGAGCGGTCACACCGGCCTCGTGCCTTACGGGTCAGTCTCCTTTGGGATTGTCCAGATTCACCACCCGCAGCTCCGTAAGGGTGGCGCTGCTACCGGTGGGCTGCTGGTTTATTAACATCTGAAAAAACAAACAAAACTGTCAGAGGAGCCGAATTATTGCACACGTATCCGTCTTCATAAGCATATGTGCCGTTAAAAGTGAATAAACAGCACTTTGCTAGCTGTCAGTCATACTATTATCTACAATGGCGTTTTAATGCCACATCAAAACAGTTGCTACAACATTAGAAGAATAATTAGAATGTTTTGAGAACAAAATTGTTGTGAATACAAATACAAAGGTGTAGCGAGAATAATGTCAAAACATTAGAAGAATAAAGGTGTAATGTTTTGGAAGTAATGGCATAGTGTTACTAGAAAAAAAGGCACAATGTTTTGAGAACAATCTTGTAACGTTACAAAAACGAAGGCATAATGTTATAGAAACAGTCATAACATGACGGGAGTAAAAGCCTGATGTTACAACAAAGTACTAACATTTAAAGAATAAGGATGTAACATTACAAGAATAAAGCCGTTGTTTTGAGAATAAATATAACAGTCACAATAGTTTAAAAATAAAGCTATGAGAACAAAATTTGTTTTAATATATAACAAAAAATAAAAGGAAAATGCTATGAAAATACAGTTATGTTTTGTTTTACAATATGCGAATAAAAATCAGTGTTTTAAGAATTAAATTGGACTATTCTGAGAATAAAGGCGTAATGTTTTAAGAAAAAGCTTAATATTGTGAAGTTTTGAAAAAAACATTACGAGAAAATGTGATTCAAGAAAAACTTTTTTTCTACTAACTAGAACATTAATAGTCCTGTTTCAGATGCTACTCTCACAAACAAAAACCATTCAACTTTTGGATACAATGCAAAACATTTACAGCATAGTACACAGAGAGCATATCGTGGCATTTATTTTATTGTTAGCTATATTACCGAATGTAGTGGAACGGCTGAAACTGGGATCTGTACAGTTCCAGGAGGTCCCGTGAGAAACATCTGAGGAACTCCACCTAAACACGACCAAAACAAAACAAAGAGCCTCGTAACAATGAAATTACAGCGTGTTCAAAATGTTGGAATTAGCGTAATTACAAGTTCTTGACTTTTCAGTGTTGTTTAAAGACTATCTGTGCATTTACACACACTGTGAGCGTCTGACTGACCTGAGTCTTGGGCTGATGTGTGGGACACGTGCATCGCGCCAGGTGCTTGTGAGAAGGCGTTGAGCACAGTCAGACCCCCGTCGGCAAGGTTAGGGGTGGATGTAGCATACATGACGTGCGCTCCAGGGTACATCATGTGACCTGCCACTGAAGAAGGCACTGAGGAAGTGACTATCGTAGCGGTGTGGCTTACTGTGGGAGAGACAGAGGAGACGTCTTACTGAAGTCACTGATCAGAGCAGTATCTGAGCGTAAGAAAGGGTAATGCTGTAAGTACCAGTGGAGCTGCTGGAGGTCTGGCTGATCTCTGGACTGCTGTCACTGCTTAGAGGACTGGGGTGAACCTGGATGGCCTGGAACTGTTGAGGCACCGCACCACCTGACACACAAACCACAGACATATCCTCAGTGCACTTCATACGGGCCATAATTACATGTGTGAATCAGTGGAGCATTGTAAAAATAAAACTATTAAAAATGAATTCATTGAAATAAATCTGAAATTAAAATAAATATTAGGTGGCAAATGTAAACTTAAACTAAACATAATTAGAAATGTTGCATTGCAAACTAAATTAAATAAATACAAATAAGTGCAAGTACTTAAATAACCAAAACTGAAATTAAAAAAAGAAAAAAAAAAAAAAATGACAAGGCAATAACTAAAACTGAATATATAATTTTTTTTAAAGCTAATTAATAAATACACAGCAAAAAAAGATTTTCTTAGTATTCTTGTCTTTTTTTTGTATAAATATCTAAATTCTTGAATCAAGATGCATTTACTTGACAAGTGAAGTGACTTAAGATATCATGTCTTTGTTTTCAGAAAAAAAATTGTCAAATTATTTTAGTTTTTGCTTAAAACAAGCAAACATATCTGCCAATGGGGTAAGAAAAAACAAATCTTATTCCAAAGGCTAAACAAGATTATTAGTTCTGCTTGTTTTAAGCAAAAAAATAACAGAATTTGACTTTTTTTCCCCATAAAACAAGACTTTTAAAATAAAATGTTCATCTTGATTCAAGATTTTTTAGATATTTATACTAGAATACGACAAAAATACTAAAAATCTTTTTTTTGTGTGTAGTGTACTTATCTGAACTTAGAAACAAAAACAAACAAATAGAAAAGCTGCCACGGTAATTAGCTGAAATAAGTACAAAAATAAATTGAATTGAAAAATAAAAGGTAATAAATGCTTAAAATATTAGATGAAAACCTAAACAAATTAGAAATCTTGCCCTAACTAACTTAGTTTAAAATATGAATACAATTTGAAATACTAAAATAACTAAAAATGAAATTAAAATAATGTTAAACAGAATTATTTTTAATAATAAAGAGGCTTAAAAACATGACCATATGAAATAAAGAAAATGCAACATTTTTTTCTATACAGACAGACTTGTGCACTACCCTAAACAGCTGTGTGCAAATGATTTTTATTCATTTTAGTAACAAATATTGTTCATTTAATAAATAAATTACATATGAACCATTAGTTAAATTCACTTAAAATATTTCATCCATTGAACTTTCAATTTTCAAATAATAATAATAATTTCAAATTATCACTTGTTTTTTTAATCGCACAGTTTGAGCAACACAAACTGCCTTGAACTGCCATGGCTATGACAAGCACATTAGAGACCGCTGTAGCATGCAGGTCGTGGAGCGCAGAGGGTTCACAGAGAGTGTCAGGAAGCACTGACCTGAGAGCGAGACCGCGGCCGGCAGGCGGAAGAGCGTGGCCTGTGTGCCGGCTTGTGTGTGTGCGGGGACAGCGGCGGAGGAGCTGATGCTCTTTTGCATCTGTGGACACTGTATGGCCAGAGAGTGCGTCTGCAGCTGACTGAGAGGAATAGTGTGTGTGCCAGGAGGAAGAGAACTGCCTGCGGGACACACAGCGACACCTTCAGCAAGCCAAGCAGAGCGCCACGCACCAAACACTCGCCCGCTCCAGGCCTAGTCACTGCAAGCGCAGACAAGACTTCGCATCATAGACATTTTAAAATTCTAGTTTAAAACAAATGCCAAATTATTAGAAATGTAATATTTGTATTTATGTTCGTTTCGTGTTTGTTGAAAAACTTTTATACTATTTTAAATAAATATGTAAAAAATGTCAAGTGGTGTAACCATCAGTCAAAAGTAAAATTACAGATGTGAGCATACACATTAAATAAAAAAAAAATACGTACTTTTTTGCAATACAACTACATTTTTTTTAAACAAAGTTTTTTTCAAATACCATGAGATTCTTAAATATTATTTGATGTTGGGGAGTTGCACCATATGCCATTTTACAACCTAAACTGACCTTGATTTGTTATAAGGCCAATATCTGATATTTTAGAGCTAGATCTGATATTTAAGAAATACATTTCTAACCATTAGTGTTATTTTAGTCTCACTGAGGTACTATTATAGTTTCTAGTAAGATTTTGTATCAGGTTTTAAAAATAATAAATATCAAAAATATTTTATTATGATTTATTTTATATGATCTGTGTTTATTTTATATTATCTGTGTTAAACAAATAACTTGTTAATAAACTAATTAAAATACACAAACACTATTTTTTTTGTTTTTTATTAATTTTCATTTCAGTTTCAGTTATTTTAGTACATCACGTTTTCTAAAATTCAAATGAGAAATTTTGTCTTGGCAAGCTGAAATTAAAAGATTTTAATATTTTATTTCAGTAAATGCTTATTTTATTTTTTTGCAAGTAGACTTATTACATATTACATATTGCTATATGGTGAGTTTCTCTATGAATCAAGTAATTTTTGCATCACTCTTGAAGTGAATACACAGACGAATCAGTAGAAAGCAGAACTCAACGTATGCAGACATGCAAGCAAAAAAGTTTGTGTGTATTAAAACACAAAGATGTCATGCAAGCTGACGCAGTGCATCATGCAAAACCCTTCTGGAAAGTCAAATAAGCCTCAATCTGTGAAAGTGAAAAAACATCATGCAACAAACAAATGAATGAATGACGAGGAGCCACACCTGGCATGAGCGTGAATCCGCTGGGCAGCTGCATGACTCCCGCTGGAGAGCTCTTGAGCACCGTCCCGTTCGCACTGGAGACGCTCTGAGCGTTCATCCCCGCAGCCATCGACCAGCAGGTGGTGCTGCTCTGAGTGTGCATGGAGACGGAAGACGAGGAGGGAGAGGAAGAGGCCGACGACTGTGTGGTGGTGTTGGCAGCCGTGTACGTCGGCTTGATCATTTCCTGCAACAACAGACAGAAGTAACACCGCCGCTGACAATGAGCTTCCATTTGAATTCACAATGAAAAACACAAACACATGATAAATACTTAATTCATCACATACTAATGATTATTAAGGGAGTTAACTAATCATGTTTGATAGTTAATGCATTAATTAACATTTATTGGTAAACTAAATCAAACAGCCTCTTTAAGAAGGAATAAGAAACACTCTGACTTTGAAATTAATTTAATACTATCATAATTTGAGCATTTGACATCCTCGGCTTTGTCATAAACATTATTGGGTGGCAGTGGATTAGTTGATCCTCCTCATCAAGTGTAGATAACACTAAATACATTAATGACTGATCTTGTCTGTTTTATGTTCATCTCTTTCCCTTTAAACTCACCCTATTGTGTCTTATACACGGATTAATACAAAATAAAAACCCCAAAAGAACATTTGTAGAGCAATTCCTAAAGAAATGCTCAAACTGGAAAGAGTTCGCCGTCCATCCAGACACAGCCGTGATGATCCTGTACCTCCAGCCTCTGACTTCTTGAAAATCCACACAGCATCTCTTTTTGTTAACAATTGTTTATCGAATTTTGGACTTTCTTTTGAGACCATATTTATGAACTTATGTAAATAATAAAATAACTAAAAATAATTGTTAGTTGTATTGGTGGTGTAAACTAATAAGGAGTACATTCTCACATTGTTAATGTGTCATTGTGTCAACTCATTAACTACCCTGGGGTCGACAATATAATTGGCCCGGTGGCCCGGACGTACTTTTAAAACCGTCAGGGCCACCAGATCGCTCAAACCACTAGCCCGGTGGGGCCAGTAAAAATAATGCCTCGATTAAAAAAAGTCTAATTTCACATTAATTACCTGTGGTTCTGTGTTTTGATTTCTGTTTAATCGTCTCGGTAACCACCGCTAACACGTTACGTGATCCCGACAGCCTTACGCTCTGTCTGCACCGCCTTGCTCGCTCCCGCGGTTACGCGCGCAAACTGCACACTGCTGCTCAGCACCTACCTATAGCTACTATTAAGCTAGGCTACATGTTTCTGAAACCCACATCACCCGGCCAAACGCCGGGTAAAAAAGAGAAGGCAAGGAAGAGAAAATCACCAGAGGAATTGAGGGAAAGCGAAAGGGAATACGAAAAGAAAAGGCAGAGAAAGTTTCAGCCCCAGTGGCGAGACCGCTGGAATTGGCTGGGCTTAGGGGTGTGCGATATGACGATTTTTGATCGTGGATGATAAAAATGTCTCCACGATCTGCTTTTGAAGAAATATCGTAGTATCGTGCTACAGCACACATTATGTCAAATACAGTTCTGGCGCCTCCGTCTCTATATACTGTACAACACCACATACAGCAGTAGAGTTACTCTGACAGGACACTGCACTTATTCACGATCGCAGAAGTACATTATTTGCACACAAGCCTTGCTGGTTAAATGTTTAATTCACGCGCTTTTTCTGAGCACATACACCTGAAGCACGCGCACTAAAAAGCCTGTCTAACAGCGCCTGATTACTCAACTAACTTATCTTTTGCGCTAATACTGTCAAAACACACAAGGTTTACATACAGACTCAGTTGGTTATCTCTAAAATGGAAGTAAATAGTTAAGAGAGAAACGGATGCGTGCCTGTATATTAGATGCGTGCAGGTCTTAAAGGGACAGGACACTAAACATGCTGTCGACTGTCATTAAAGGGATAGTTCACCCTAAAATTTAATTTCTGTCATTATTTACTCACTCACATGTTCTCCCAAACCTCTATTAATTTCTTGTGCTGAACCCAAAAGAAGATATTTTGAAGAATGTGGGTAACCAAACAGTTGCTGGTCCACATTGTCTTTGATAGTAAAGAAAAATCCCATGGAAATCACTGAGGACCAGCAACTGTTTGGTTTTCACCTTCTTCAAAATAGCATTTATGTTCAGCAGAAGAAAGAAACTCATTCAGGTTTAAAACTACTTGAGTAAATGATGGTATAAAAATAAAACATTATGACAGAATTGACAGACAGATGACAGAATATAAATTTTTGGGGGAACTATTCATTTAACGTTAACAAAACAACAAAACACAGAGAAAAATCACTCACTATTCTTGACTGAAAAACTTGAATACAGTTGCTTTAGGAATCAGTCTATCTAGTGTTTTATTTTTATATTTGTTCAATTTCATTGAATGCTCTGCTAAATACACCTATTGTACCTGAAAATAAAGCACTGTTTGTTTTATTTGTATATTATGTGTATCTTTGTTCTTATTTTTTAATAAGAAACATAGAATGATGACGACAGACTTTTATCTTCGCCCACTTTGGCCTAAATATCTGTCATGTCTTTTTTTTTGTTTTTTGTTACCTTGAAAGGCTTTGTCTTTCTAGTTTGGCTGTAATGCTCAGACAACTTGTAAAACCAACATGACAAAGAATCGTGATAAAATCGTGAATCGTGATATTTCTAAAAAAAAATTGTGATATGATATTTTTCCCATATCGCCCACCCCTAGCTGGGCTACGATCAAGAAAAAAAAGAGGTTTACTGTGAGCTCTGCAGATCAATGCCCACATATGCAGACAAGTAAGTTAGAGAAAAGTTAACGTGTATGAAACCTATGGTATGAACATAATATAATGAATTGCTGTGTGACTACGGAGAATGAATCCTATGCAATAGGTTTATTTGCACTTCTTTCATGTTTTTGCACAGTTTTGCTGCACTTTGCACTAAACCTACCTTAAAAAAATAAAAGTTATTCATGTTGTTCAAGCAAACTGTTCTTTTTCGTGATTATTGGGATCAATACCCAACGCGTTGACCTGGGCCAGTGAACTTCAAAAGACACTGGCCCAGAGGGCCAGTGGCAAATTTCCCTTATTGTCTACCCCTGCTACCCATACACTAACATCAACTAATGGCTTGTTAAAGTTGATTTTGACATGACTTTGCTTGAGAGGGCCCAACATGACTAACTCATTAACTACCCATACACTAACATCAACTAATGGCTTGTTAAAGTTGATTTTGACATGACTTTGCTTGAGAGGGCCCAACATGACTAACTCATTAACTACCCATACACTAACATCAACTAATGGCTTGTTAAAGTTGATTTTGACATGACTTTACTTCAGGGGGCCCAACATGACTAACTCATTAACTACCCATACACTAACATCAACTAATGGCTTGTTAAAGTTGATTTTGACATGACTTTACTTCAGGGGGCCCAACATGACTAACTCATTAACTACCCATACACTAACATGAACTAATGGCTTGTTAAAGTTGATTTTGACATGACTTTGCTTGAGAGGGCCCAACATGACTAACTCATTAACTACCCATACACTAACATCAACTAATGGCTTGTTAAAGTTGATTTTGACATGACTTTACTTCAGGGGGCCCAACATGACTAACTCATTAACTACCCATACACTAACATCAACTAATGGCTTGTTAAAGTTGATTTTGACATGACTTTACTTCATGGGGCCCAATCATAATGAATTCACTGTTAACTACTTACTGAAGTCAGCTCATGATTTATGTTAAACTTTCTATCAAACACACATATACTAACTAGTGCTGTCAAATGATTAATCGGGATTAATCGCATCCAAAATAAACGTTTTTGTTTACATAATATATGAGTGTGTATAGTGTGTATATTTATTATGTATATACAAATACAAACACATACATGTATATATTTAAGAAAATACGTTGTCTTTATATATTAAATATAATATAAAATATAATACTATAAATATATACACACATGTAAATATTTTCAAAATGTATACTGTATGTGTGTGTATTTATATATACACATAATAAATGAACACCGTACACACACATATATTATGTCAACAAAAACTTTTATTTTGGATGTGATTAATCGCGATTAATCATTTGACAGCACTAGTACTAACACAGTGAGTATTCAGCCCGGCTAACAGATGCTGTATGGATTTTCAAGAAGTCAGAGGCTGGAGGTACAGGATCATCACGGCTGTGTCTGGATGGAGAGCGAACTTTTTCCAGTTTGAGCATTTCTTTAGGAATTGCTCTACAAATGTTCTTTGTGGGTTTTGGGTTTTTATTTTTTTATTAATCTGTGTATAAGACACAATAGGGTGAGTTTAAAGGGAAAGAGAAGAACATAAAACAGACAAGATTAGTCAGTGTATTTAGTTTACCCATAACTCTTATTAATGCATTAACTATCAAACATGCACTAACATGCAGTTAAGGCTGCCATTAGGCCATTTAGGCATTAGTTTATGATTATTCATGTACCCTTATTGTAAGTGTTACCCAATATTCTATAATATTTGTAAAAAAAAAATGGGTTAATATTAACATCCTATGAGTGAATTAAGGAGGTTTTATTCTGTCTTACTGTAAAGCCATATTTATACATAACATAATAATGCTCATTGGATAATCCAGTCAATTAAAACGGTAAAATGGTGAAAGGTACGTCATCTCATTTTAGCATTTGTAATGTATTTATTTGAAACCCAGTGGACACAAAACAAAAGATACGATTATTAATAATAAATGAAAATTTTAATATGAACAAAAACAGCTCAAACTTCAGGATCTTCTTTAGTGTTTGGAACAAGTAAATGGCAGATTTTATTATTGGATCAACTGTCCCTTTTTAAGAGGACACATTTTCAGGGGAACTTTCAAGAAAAACCAAAACAGCATTTATCGTATCATTTATTCTACAGAGTTTTCCTGTGGTGGAGCAGGGCTGATTGATTGCAGCAAAGCCTGTGGCAACAGCTGCATGTGAGAAAGACAATTGTGTCATGAGGATCCCAGGAATGGCAGCTGCCTTCACAGGAAAACAGGTGTCCACACAGCGAGAGAGCACCACTATTTCAGGCAGCTCTCCACCAAACCTACGATACAGGGACGACCGGGGACGATTTCTGTTCTCCAGAAGAAGGACTTGGGGGAGAAATACGACAAAGACAACTCATAATCAATCACTGTAGTAATACTGAGCTTGGTTGAGAGATCTGAGCGAATTGGCTTAATCGTAAACTTACTTTATACTTTTATATACACTTCATGTTAAAAGATTGGATTTGGTACGTTTTTAATGTTTTTGAAAGAAGTCTCTTCTGCTCAGCAAGGCTGCATTTATTTGATCAATAAACTGTAAAAACAGCAACATTTTAAAATATTGTTACAATGTAAAATAAGTATTTTCTATGTGAGTATATGTTCAAATGTAATTTATTCCTGTGATCGAAGCTGATTTTTCAGCATCATTACTCCAGTCTTCAGTGTCACATGATCCTTCAGAAATCATTCTATCAATATTGAAAACAGTTGTGTTGCTTAATACTTTTTGTGGAAACTATTTGATGAATAAAAAAAAAGAAGAACAAAGTTCTTCTCAAGTTGTTCCAAACCTACATGATTTTCTGTCTTCTTTAAAAAAGAAAGGCCAAAAGAAGATATTTTGAAGAAAGTTGGTAACCAAGTAGTTGATGGTAGTGTAACAGAGGTCGTCTTGTCCCAAAATATAACAAAGGTTAAACGCACAAAAAAAAAAAACTATCTGAAGCGGGAATCGAACCCCGATCACACGCGTGATGACGCAGAGTCCTAACCGCAAGACCACGTCTCGTTGACAAACAGAGCTGCACTCAGTCTGTATTCGACTCAGACCGAAAGCCTCAAAGGGAGAAAAAAAAAAACAAACAAACAAAAAAACACAATCAGTTATTGTTGTTCGGGCGCCAGACAAGTATATTATACCTGCCACATTTTTATATTAATTTCATCCCGGATAGCAACGGACAACCAAACCATCCGCTACATACAAACAAGAGGAAGACAAAACAAAATACAAACTACAGGAACAATACGTAATTTTCTTTGTTTTAATGAGGTAACGTTTTTATATTCTAGACAGGTTTTATTATTAGTATTATCTCCAAGCACTACAATTCCATTCAAAAAAAGAAAAAAAAGAAATTAATCGAGCAAAACCAACTAAAACAAAATAACACTTTTCAAATATGCATAAATGAGTGCAATGTGTATGTGTGACTGTAGTGAGTGGAACACTGACCAAGCTGGCAGCACGGGTGGCTAAGAGTGACTCGGGAATATTAGCGGCGGCAGCCGGTCTTGGCTCCTTTGATAGGAGTATGGTTCGAACCTCCAGTTCAATCCCAGATGTTAAAAAGAGGCATTCACTGGCCAAGAGAAATGCCCTTTAGCAACAGGCTAAACAGGTAGCACCACCTCCTCTCCACAATCCGCACACTCCGAAAATG
This sequence comes from Barbus barbus, assembly GCF_936440315.1. NCBI lineage: Eukaryota > Metazoa > Chordata > Actinopteri > Cypriniformes > Cyprinidae > Barbus > Barbus barbus. Next base: position 26,245,318 of record NC_136737.1, on the reverse strand, counting down.
ACGGATTCACCCGCAAGGACTGCCTCCAAAAAGTACGTAACTGGTCAGACCAACCTCTTTCCGGTCTCTAAACCTCACACTATATACACATAGACTCCTCCTCTTAATTAGTGCTGCTTCCAATCCAGATATAATATCATTTGGAAGGCGGTGATAAAAAAAAAAAATGAAAATAAACAAAGGGGCAGTATAGAAAATATCTGTAATGCCACATTCTCCCCCCCAGGATGAAACAACCCATGGTTGTTAGGAGAAAAGAATCAAAAACCTAAGAATTCCTCCTCATCTGAGGTTTCTTGAAAGATGTCTTGAATTACTTTCCTTGCTTGGTCCTCCAACTGCTCAGCTGTGGGAAAACACATTTTAAGATTGCACACATGTGCAGTGCGCACATCATCTCCAGTTGCCTCCAACGCAATGTGGTAATTCAAAGGTCCCAGTGACTTCAGAACCCGGTAAGGCCCTTTCCATTTTGGTGCCAATTTGGCACTAAACTTGTTTTGTGCACTAGATTGCGGAAAGTTTCGAAGCCATACCCTGTCTTTGATCTTGAAAGTTGTGTCTCGTTTTTTTTTTGTTATAGTTCCGGAGTTGTCGATGTTGGGCTTTTCTGCAACTCTCTTTAACTTGAGATTGCAGTTGTTGTATGTGAGAGATTACATCATAGGAGGTGGTGTCAGGAGTGAGATTTGGACAGTGCAGAATTTTATCCATTGGCCCTCTCAGTTTCCTTCCAAGCTGCAATTCTGCTGGAGTAACTCCAGTGGTTTCCTGGATGGCAGAGTTAATGGCGAATCTCATCTCTGGTAAGAACTGGTCCCATTTGTTGTGGTTGTCATCCACATATGATGCAATCATACTTTTGAGAGTTCTATTCACACGTTCAGTCATATTTGTCTGAGGGTGATATGCTGTGGTTAACTTTGGTGTCACTCTCCATTTTTCACATACTTCTCTGAACACAGATGAGACAAACTGGGTGCCTCTATCAGAAAGAATGAAGTCTGGAACCCCCCAACGAGTTAAGATTTATTTTCTGAAAATTGTTGCAATATTTTGAGCGGTGGCATGACGCATGGGGAAACACTCAACCCATCGTGAGTAATAATCAACAAAAACCAGCAAGTACACATTTTTCTGTGTACTCCGGGGTAGTGGACCCATAATATCAACTCCCAGCATTTCGTTTGGTTTAGTGGTGGTAACTGATTGGAGTTTCCCTGCAGGTTTCTGGTTATCGTGCCGAAGGGTTTGGCATTTCACACATTCCCTGACATGATGTTTCACATCAGTCCACATCCCTGGCCAAAACGCTACTTCCTGGAGCCGCTTATAGGTCTTATAAATTCCTCTATGGCTACTCAAGGGATGTGCATGATAGTGCTGAAGGAGAGATTGCCGGAGAGTGCTGGGAACATACACTCTATAGTGTATCTGATTATTCTTCAGGTGAGTTTTGTGATACAATTTGTCCTCTACCACTTCGTATTGTTCCATCTGAGGGCTTTGTTCTTCTGCTACTGCTTGTAATAACTTTGTTATTTCACAGTCTTTATGTTGTTCCTCCCACAAGACAATATCTGTCACCGGAAGCTCTGGATGTTGATCCATTTGTTGCTTGGCATAAATTGCGGTAATGGGAGAATTTGCTGTGACTGATGACCTTGACAAAGCATCAGGAGCGACGTTTAATTTCCCTTTACGGTATTCAATAACAAAGTTGAATTTTTGCAGTCTCAGGACCCATCGGATGAGGCGACTGTTAGTTTTAGTGGATCCCATGACCCATTGCAGAGCAGAATGGTCTGTGACAACCGTGAAAAGTTTGTATTCAAGGTAATGTTGCCACTTTTCTAAGGCCCATATAACTGCCAGACACTCTTTTTCGGTTGCCGTGTAGTTGTTCTCTGCTCCAGTTAATGTTCGACTGCCATATGCAATAACCTCCTCCCTACCTGGATCTTTCCGCTGCGTGAGAATGGCACCCAGTCCAGTATCACTAGCATCTGTATATACGATGAAAGGAACTTGAAGATCGGGGTGGCCAAGAATGGGGGGCGAGGTAAGGCATGCTTTTAACTGGTCAAACGCTTGTTGACACTGTGTCGTCCATTTAAACCTCTGTCCTTTTTTTTTCAAGGAATTTAGGGGCTCAGCAATTTTAGAAAAATTTGGCACGAACCGGTGGTACCAACCGGCTAATCCCAAGAACCTCTGAACTTCCTTCAAGGTGTTGGGAGCAGGAAAGGCACGAATGGCCTCAACTTTACTTGAATCAGCTGTGATGCCCTTATTACTCACCACATGTCCCAAAAAGGTGATTTCTGGAAGAAAGAAATTGCACTTTTTCAAGTTAATAGTCAACCCGGCAGTATCCAGCCTGTGAAGAACAGTTTTCAGGTCACTGAAGTGCTGGGCCACTGAGGGAGAATAAATAATAATGTCGTCAATATAGACAAAGCAGATTTTCTTTCTTAGCTCCCCCAGGACTGTCTCCATCAGCCTCTGGAAGGTGGCAGGTGCGTTTTTTAACCCAAAAGGCATAACATTGAAGTGATATAGACCTGCAGACACAATAAATGCAGTCTTGGCTTTACTATCATTGTCCATTATCACTTGCCAATAACCACTGTTGAGGTCTATGGTAGAGAAAACGGATGCCCCGGAGAGTGATTCTAGGATCTCCGTGATGTTTGGGAGAGGGTAAGCATCATTTTCTGTAGTTGCATTGACTTTACGGTAGTCTACACAGAACCTTAACTTTCCATTTTTCTTTGGAACCAGAACTACCGGTGAGGCCCAAGCAGAATGTGATGGCTCCACAATTCCTTCTTTCAACATTACCTCCAATTGTTCCTCCATTGCTGCTTGTTTGACAGGTGATAACCGATATGGCCGTTGCTTGATAGGAACCTGGCAGGTGGTATAGATGCGATGTTGCAGGACATCTGTTCGCCCAGTTCGGTGAGTACATACTCGTGAGTTGCGTTCTAGGATCTGAAATAGTTGTTGCTTTCCTTCCATAGGTAGATGTGCTTTACTTACGGCATCTTTAATTAATGTTGCATCGTCCACGCTGTCAATTTGTAACATGGTCAAGGAAGGTTGAGGAGGAGGAACAGCACTTAACAAGGTCAAATTTAGTTTTCTGGTTCTTTTCTCTTCCTTCATTGTTGACAAAGTCACCAGCGGTTCACTGGCATTTCCAGGTTGAAATGGATGTTCTACAGTAGGTTCAGACTTGAAAGAATATTTGTGTTCACTTACATTAATTTGCAGGCCACTGAAAAAGATGAAGTCCAAACCCAAGATGATGGCATAAGCAAGAGCTTGAGAAGGGAGGACCACAGCAGGTACTGTAATGGCTTTATTGTGCAGATGAATATTAATGTTTATCCATCCTAAAGGACTCTCAGCTTTGCCATTTGCCAGGTAGAGAGGACCACCTGACCACGGTTGAAGCTGAACAGGGGTTATAATTTGCTTCATAAGACTTTCGTGAATTAACGTGTAGCTTGCTCCAGTATCCACAATCGCTTTCCCCAACCAGGATTCAATGCGAATTGGAACTACTAATTGTTGTGGTATGGTCATGAATGCATTTGATTGTGAAGGGGTTAAAATCTGAGTTTCAGCTTGTGTCTGAGGTGTTTCAGAGGCTGCCACATTATTATTGGATGGTCGTCCTCCTGACTTTGCAGAGTGATGAGAATATTTTCCTTGTGTGAAATGTTGTTGACCAGAAGACTGCTGGGAAGGTGGATGTCCATACATTGGGCAGTTGCCTGGAGGATGTGGTCCATTACATCTCCAACATTGAACAGACGGTTTCTCTGCAGGTCGGTTGGATAAGTGTTTTTGTGAATTGGCTTGTTGTTTAAAGCCCACACGACCTTCATACCGGAGCTGTTCTTCATGGTCTTTTTCCAGTTGGTGTCCGAGTCTAACCAGATCTTCGACAGTGTTAACACGACTGCGCAGCTGGCTTGCAAGGTAAGGCTTGATATTTTTTAGGATCATTTTCACAATCTCGTTTTCTGTTAACGTGGCTTTCCATCTTTTACACAGTGCTCGATAAGTGAATGCAAAATCTCTTACTGATTCCTTCTCCCCTTGAACTCTAGTGCGGTCACGTTCAGCCAGCTCGTCCTCATAGTCCTCAGACAAAAAAGCAGAGAGGAAGGCAGCCTCAAACTCCTTCCAAGTGTTTATATTGGAGCGACTTACTTCCCACCAGTCACGTGCAGTGCCATGCAACACTGTGCGGAAGGTAGCCAGGAGATCTGCATCCGTCAAAGGATGAAGAGCTAGAAAATCTTGACACTTAGTCAAGTACAACAGGGGGTCAGCGTCATCAGTAGGACGCCCAAAAGTGGGAAATGTTAATTTAATGTGGTCACTTTTTGCCAGAGGCATTGGTAGAAGAGGTGAAACAGTCTCTATTGGATGTGCACCAGAAATCTTAGTTGTTTTTCCTGTTTGTGCTTCAGCCTTTTCCTCAATGAACACTTGGACATCATTTTGCAGTTCGGCTACACAAGTACGACATTTGTGAATTTGTGTTTCACATTGCTGAAGATTCGTGGTTACATAATCAAGGCTACCCTGAAGTGTGCGTTGAATAGCTTTGATATCCTGTTGTAACTCCACCCGTAGCTGTTCCACCTCATCCCGGACTACAGAGGTGAAGGATTGTTCCATTTTTTTAATTTCCTTTGAGATCATCAGTTGCACAGCCTTAATCAATTGGTCAGCCTCGCCTGCCTCTTGTTGTTTAGCTGCAGTCATTAGGGTGACAACCTGTTGATTGTTGGTCTCCACCTTTGCTGCAAAATCGATGATCTGGTTCTCATGGTGGGAAGATGAGGCCTTCAGTACCTGGGTAAGCTCATTTACAGTTTTCTCCTGCCTTTTCATGAACTCCGTCAGATTGTCCCAGTTACCTTGCAAATGGGCATTATATTGTTGAATTCCCCTCCCAGGGGTTGGAAGAATACCAGGAAGATCATGCTGAGCCATTGAAGAAGATGTACCATCCAAAGACGTACAAATTTGCATGCTGTCATGTTGTGGGGCCCAAGTGAGAGGTTGCACAAGGGTGCTGCCTCCAAGAACAGGGGAGAGCATCCGCACCTGGGTTCCAGGAAAGGCGAAACTGTGTGGAGTGGAAATGTTATACATAGTTGGGGCATGTGGAGGAAGTCCTGAACGGGTCTGAGTTGGTACAGGAGGTGGCCAAATTGGAGTGGAAATACTAGGGGGATCAGGGGCATCAATATCCACATAGGTGGAAGGTGGGGAAGAGGAAGTGGCCATGTCTTGTAATGTGTGGGAATATTTTAAATGTTGGGGAAAAAAAAAAAAAAAAAAAAAAAAAGAACAATTCAAGGCCTGTGTATGTATTTGGGGCAACAGGGGTGAAATAATAAAAAAAAGAAAACAGTTCTTCTCTACAATCAATTACAGCATTTTCCAAACATCAAAAAAAAAGAAAAAAACCCAACAAATACATTTCCCAAATAAAAGTTCCACACATTTCCTTGATAAGAACTTATTCACAAGATTTCAATTGACAAAGGTTATTCAAGAACACCACAGTATTTAGATTTTCACTCCAAAATCACAGATAATCACATACATTCCCTCAAGAGCATACAAGTTAATGGATTCAATTATTCACATTCCACACATCTTCCAAAATTTACAGTCACAAAATTTCAAATGGTCATATCCAGTTTGTTTAGTTCAAGTCCCTGTTCGGGCGCCATTTCTGTAACGGAGGTCGTCTTGTCCCAAAATATAACAAAGGTTAAACGCACAAAAAAAAAAAAAACTATCTGAAGCGGGAATCGAACCCCGATCACACGCGTGATGACGCAGAGTCCTAACCGCAAGACCACGTCTCGTTGACAAACAGAGCTGCACTCAGTCTGTATTCGACTCAGACCGAAAGCCTCAAAGGGAGAAAAAAAAAAAAACAAACAAACAAAAAAACACAATCAGTTATTGTTGTTCGGGCGCCAGACAAGTATATTATACCTGCCACATTTTTATATTAATTTCATCCCGGATAGCAACGGACAACCAAACCATCCGCTACATACAAACAAGAGGAAGACAAAAAATACAAACTACAGGAAGAATACGTAATTTTCTTTGTTTTAATGAGGTAACGTTTTTATATTCTAGACAGGTTTTATTATTAGTATTATCTCCAAGCACTACAATTCCATTCAAAAAAAAGAAAAAAAAGAAATTAATCGAGCAAAACCAACTAAAACAAAATAACACTTTTCAAATATGCATAAATGAGTGCAATGTGTATGTGTGACTGTAGTGAGTGGAACACTGACCAAGCTGGCAGCACGGGTGGCTAAGAGTGACTCGGGAATATTAGCGGCGGCAGCCGGTCTTGGCTCCTTTGATAGGAGTATGGTTCGAACCTCCAGTTCAATCCCAGATGTTAAAAAGAGGCATTCACTGGCCAAGAGAAATGCCCTTTAGCAACAGGCTAAACAGGTAGCACCACCTCCTCTCCACAATCCGCACACTCCGAAAACGACGGATTCACCCGCAAGGACTGCCTCCAAAAAGTACGTAACTGGTCAGACCAACCTCTTTCCGGTCTCTAAACCTCACACTATATACACATAGACTCCTCCTCTTAATTAGTGCTGCTTCCAATCCAGATATAATATCATTTGGAAGGCGGTGAAAAAAAAAAAAATGAAAATAAACAAAGGGGCAGTATAGAAAATATCTGTAATGCCACAGTAGCCACTGACTTCCATTGTATTTTTGGTCCATACTATGAACTTTCTATAACGTTTTGGTTACAAAATACCTTCTTTTATATTCTACAGAAGCAAGAAACTCATACAGGATTGTTTTAGAACAACATGAAGGTGAGTAAATGATTTTTGGGTGAATATTATATTCACTGCAAAAACAATCCACTTTTCTTACATGAATACTTCACAACAATTGTCTTTGGAGTATATTTGATTGTTTTAGTTGATGGAAAAGCTTCACAGAACATGTGCATGAATTAAAAGTCGTCTGTCACAGCATGCTACTGAAAAAGACTCTTATTGTTATTGTACTGTTACACATGTTCCATTTCAATGCCAAACTGCAGGGACTTTTGACATATTTATCATCTGTAACTGAAAACCAATCCATGTCATAAAGCCCTGGAGCATTTGTGAGCCATCAAACTTTGAAAGAGGGATCCCATTCCCATGAGGACTTTTCAAAACATGCACTATATGATGAGCTTGCCAAGATGAGGATCTGCTTTTTTTTAAAGCAAATTCTTAAACAGATTCAGGTTTCTAATTTTTGTATGCTCACTCACTGCTTGCCCTAAATCAGTAGGGAAAAGGGGGGATATGTCATCCAAATGTGAAAACAGCCGCAGCTTATACGGAATGTGATCAGCCATGAGCCAAGAAAGTGTACTGGGAAAACCAGACTATATAAGGACATGCAGACAGCATCTAATCCTTATCAATGAGAGCTGGACATTGTGAATAACACAGGCCGCCATACAAGACATGATTGGTGATGTTAACTTCTTAAATGTGGGCAAAACTGGAGTATGCAGGATGTATGCTGATAGTCGAACAGGGGTTTGGTGTGAAAGCCGTGCATGATTTCTTTTGAGGTTAAAATCACGCTATTTGGAAAACAGAGACCTGCAAAGGTCAAGAAACTCAAGAATGGGAGTAAGTTTCCACTCAAATGTTGGACTATGAAACCATAAAGAATGATTCTTATTTAGATGCAAGAAATATTTGGCACAGTCACCTAATTTATAAACCAACTAGTCTAATGAGAATGATCTAGTCAAACCAATTATATTAATGATGTCAAGTAGTGAGTTTATCTAAATTTATCTTTTTCTAAGCAATACTTTTAAGTGGTGCTTTAAATTGGATTAGAGCAATTTGTTGTGCCACATGTCCAGAACATTTTTAAGATAACGTCAAATGATCAAATTAACAATTAAGTTTAAACTTTTCCGCCAACTTAGTTAAACTTAAAAAACTAAATTTGACACGTTGTGTCCTGACCATTTAAGATGACGCATCAAATTAACAAGATTCAATGTTTTTCAGCAAAAATTTCTACCAACTCAACCAAAAACACATCTCAAAACCTTTTGTACTCCAGACAATTATTGCAAATGCTCCAAAAGAAAAACATCTAGTCCATGCAGCACTGCGACACGCATGCTGAAAGTTTTTTTTTGATGCATCACATTAGCAAGTTTCAACATTTTCAAAACAACTCATAACCCATTGTTCTCCAGCCAGCTATTGTGAACACAAGACTGTCTTTAGTGAGTGGACCTAATGAAAAGCATTTGATTCTCACTATTTCTTGTGCTGAGTGTCCTGAACATCATGATCAAATTAACAAGTTTCAACTTTTCTACCAAATGAAACTTTTTAAAATCATGTCTTGAGACCCAATGTGCTTCATCTAGCTATTGTGAACAAGAATGTGTCCTAAGTGAACACCCCTAAAGAGCTTCTGATCCACAAAATTTGTTGCACCATCTTAAGTAACCATACATCTTAACATACATCTTACATTTTTTTAAATTAGGCCTATATCAAGTTAACAAGTTTCAATATTTTTCTACCAAGTTACTCAAAATAAAAATACGACTTGAGACCTGCTGTGCGCCATTTAACTGTCGTGAACAAAAAAAGAATGGATCCTAAATAGTGATCGACCGATACTGATTTTTTATAACGATACCGATACCAATTATTTGCATGTTCATGTGCCCGAGAACCGATATGCAGAACCGATATTTATTTACTGTTATAAAGTAAATAAATGACTGCGTGAAGTAAGTCCATACTTCACTTTGGTTTTTCCTCCTTTCAGTCATCTTAACAAAAAATGTTTTGAGAATTAGCAGTCTTTCATGCAGGGCTCTAGACTCATTCTTCCCACTAAACTCACTTTTGCACTAATTTTCTCAGTTGGTCGCATGAGCACATAATTTGGTTGCAATTTGTTTTTTGTTTTTGCTACAACATTTGATTAATCAATGCATGCTGATGAACTTTTATCATAGTTTAGTTATATGGTAACGAAAGTGTTCAACATTCAACTCGTTCTTTTTTTATCAGTATTATTTGTGATTTAAATTTTGTGATCAGGAATTCCTTTTTTTCGTGAGCTTTCACTTTCAAATTCAGATCTTGGTGTCACATTTTACAAGAAAAGATCATTGTGTTTTGCTTGTATCTATACACCTTTCATTTTTTAAGAGGAAACAAAAGATGGATTCATTGTTATTCTTAATTAAAAAGCACAACAACAATAAATCAGTACGTTGACAATGACAAACTAGCTTACATAACATTTATTAACAAAAACGAATAAGACGAGGCATGGCATAGGACACATCACATGCTGTCTTATATACCGAGTATATTACAGAATGTTTAGCAAACTCTGAGGAAGCAAATAAATATTAGTATATATTTTTTTAAATTAAGGAAAGCCTCCATAGCGTAACGTGATGTAAACAGCAAAGATAACAAGCTTCTCAAAACGAAAACAAAAAGAAAAGTAAAACTAAACTGGCTGTCGCTGACAGGACTTGCATGTTTTTTCTACGAGAACAGCAGCATGTTCACCTTCTCTGGTTTAAGAAGCGGTCTTTTACTTTAGTTTGAAAACAAAATCCTCCGTCCGCGACGCGCACCTTCGCGCTCGTGCTGACGCGGCGAGTATAAACCAGGCTCTACTGAAGCGCTCGTGCTGACGTGGCGAGTATAAACCAGGAAGCGCTCGTGCTGACGCGGCGAGTATAAACCAGGCTCTACTGAAGCGCTCGTGCTGACGCGCAGAGTATAAACCAGGCTCTACTGAAGCGCTCGTGCTGACGCGCCGAGTATAAACCAGGCTCTACTGAAGCGCTCGTGCTGACGCGGCGAGTATAAACCAGGCTCTACTGAAGCGCTCGTGCTGACGCGGCGAGTATAAACCAGGCTCTACTGAAGCGCTCGTGGTGACGCGGCGAGTATAAACCAGCCTCTACTGAAGCGCTCGTGCTGACGCGGCGAGTATAAACCAGGCTCTACTGAAGCGCTCGTGCTGACGCGCCGAGTATAAACCAGGCTCTACTGAAGCGCTCGTGCTGACGCGCCGAGTATAAACCAGGCTCTACTGAAGCGCTCGTGCTGACGCGGCGAGTATAAACCAGGCTCTACTGAAGCGCTCGTGCTGACGCGCAGAGTATAAACCAGGCTCTACTGAAGCGCTCGTGCTGACGCGCCGAGTATAAACCAGGCTCTACTGAAGCGCTCGTGGTGACGCGGCGAGTATAAACCAGGCTCTACTGAAGCGCTCGTGCTGACGCGGCGAGTATAAACCAGGCTCTACTGAAGCGCTCGTGCTGACGCGGCGAGTATAAACCAGGCTCTACTGAAGCGCTCGTGCTGACGCGGCGAGTATAAACCAGGCTCTACTGAAGCGCTCGTGGTGACGCGGCGAGTATAAACCAGGCTCTACTGAAGCGCTCGTGGTGACGCGGCGAGTATAAACCAGGCTCTACTGAAGCGCTCGTGCTGACGCGGCGAGTATAAACCAGGCTCTACTGAAGCGCTCGTGCTGACGCGCCGAGTATAAACCAGGCTCTACTGAAGCGCTCGTGCTGACGCGGCGAGTATAAACCAGGCTCTACTGAAGCGCTCGTGCTGACGCGGCGAGTATAAACCAGGCTCTACTGAAGCGCTCGTGCTGACGCGCCGAGTATAAACCAGGCTCTACTGAAGCGCTCGTGCTGACGCGCCGAGTATAAACCAGGCTCTACTGAAGCGCTCGTGCTGACGCGGCGAGTATAAACCAGGCTCTACTGAAGCGCTCGTGCTGACGCGCCGAGTATAAACCAGGCTCTACTGAAGCGCTCGTGCTGACGCGGCGAGTATAAACCAGGCTCTACTGAAGCGCTCGTGCTGACGCGGCGAGTATAAACCAGGCTCTACTGAAGCGCTCGCGCTGAAAGCACCTCTCTTCACGTGATCAGTGCAATCTGACTCCTGCTATAATGTGCTGCCGCTGGCAGCGTGCGCTGTATGAAATAGACGCTTTGGAGCAGCGCAGACCAGGCACTCGTACAAATGCGACCACGTCAAATTTTAACTCGCAAAAAATTACCATTTTGGTCGCAGTCTAGAGCCCTGTCATGTTACATTTAATCTTCGGATTACAACAATAAAAAACATTTTATTCATTAAAAAGCTTTAGCAGCAACACTAATATTAGCAGTAAGCAAAATAAACGTAGAATGTCTAATGTTTTCAAATGGAGAAAATAAAGGACAGGAGTCATATCAACTTCATTTTTAACAGTTTTAGTAGGTTTATAAGCTGTTTAATAGGCTAAAGAGTGAAGAATAATTCACTGGATAATGTTAATTCACGGAATAATATTCTCTGGAATATTGGAATATAACAAGCATTGTATTTTATTGCATTTCTCAACTGACATGCTCTGAATTATGCTGCTGACAGCGCGGTTTATCTGTGCCTTTACACAGAACTATAGGCTACTCAAACTGCTATCGATTGCAGAGATAATAAATAATTCATTTCCATAGAGTTGTATTAATTTAGATGTTTATAAACAAAATAATGGTTATATAGTAAGTGTTAATACAATTTAGGGTGCTTCAAAAAAGTGAATCTTGTTAAGTTACATGCGGTGACCGAGCTGAGCATTGAGCATCAACCACTGAGTGAACTGCAATATGAAAGCGGCTTCACAAGACTAACGATGAGCATATAGACAACAAAGAGAGAATTAAATTCAGCGCTTTTATTTCCAACATGCGTGCAATTCTCAAAACACCCACAAGATGGCGGTGTTTATCGGTGAATCCGATATTACAAAACCGATATCAGATTCTGGAAACATGCTTAAATATCGGGAAAAATATTGGTAAATCGATATATCGGTCGATCTCTAAACAACACCCTAACTTATGACCATAGGATCAACTACTTCACTGAAAATATGTATCAGAAAGTATGTACCTTTGGCTCTGTGAGACCATCAGCCTCTGAGACCTGGTAGGTGAGGTCCGTCTCCTCGAATCCTGTGGCACTCATCCGCTGGTCTGTTGAAGGGTCCGTACGGGGTGGAGAATCAGGGGAATTTAGGCAGGTCTGGATGAGGGCTTTACCCGTTTCACTGGTGATCATGGGCTGAAGTTTTCGCGTGGCAAATGTGTAGACGTGGCCCGTCTCGCTGGCAACCAGGAGCAAAACTTGCGTCCCCGTTAAGGTGGATAATTCGTAAGCCTGGAAAAATTAAGAGGAAAAGCCAGATAACGATGAGCCCTTCTGTATTAGAGTGACATTTCCATGACCAGAGTACACAGACTGATAAGTGATGACAAACTTGTAGTAAACTTAACACTGATTGATTGGACAACAATGACAAGCATCTATGAATTGTCACAAATGTTGTGTGGTTGAACATTGTGTGGAGATTAATGAACTGGTAAGAAGTGCAACTAATTGCAACTACTGAGCCACAGATACCAGAGAAGCCAGTCACATGTTCCTGAATGTCACCTGTGGCCTACTGCAGGTTGTCATTACAACCCTCCGTGCCCGACTTTTGCAACTAGGCCAGTTCTCAAGATATGCAAATGTATTAACAATGTCTAGCACTGCAGTAACCTGATCAGGCATCAGGGCTATTTCTGCTGAGACAGGAATGAATGACAATTGAGCGAGCAATGACAAATGAGTCAGAGCAGATGTGGAAAATACCCTACCAACTGAATCTCTGTCAGAAGTGTCAGACCTCAGCTGCTCACAGTGATTGCAGACGCGGTTCTGACTGAACTGAAAAGAGCTCTTGAGAGCCAGAGAGTATGGCACTCATAAGTTTATAATAGCATCAGTATTGATATACAATGTGTATCAGTATAGCAGTAATAGTATATGTACAGTAGTATCAGTAAATCTATATGGTGCAAGTAATGGCACAGTAGTGTTGCTTTCGTCAATGAAAATTTATGAAATATCGTCGTCAACGAACCTTTATCACTTGACGAAAACGAGACGAGACAAAAATGCTGGTCATGTGACGATGACGATAACTAAATGTATAATGCAATATTGTTGACGAATAAAAACGTGACTAAATGTGGTTTACAAAATAAAAACTATGCTAAAATGTCTCTTCATTTTCGTTGACTAAAACGAGACGAAACTAAATGTTATAGCGTTATTTCGTCTCGTTTAGGCGCGTTATTATTATTATTTTGCAGTATTTCTGTTTCCGGTGTCTCACTTCAGGTCGCACTGCGCAGACGCAGGCGACGTCACTTCCTCAAGCCCCACTCGCGCCATTATTTTGAAGATGACAACAAAGTTAAGTCTGACACAGAGAAAGGGACCGATGGCCGGCCGGCCGGCCGGGGTTCGTCTTTGGGAGATGTGTGTGTACTTCTAACATGTTTGGTTGGTAAAATAAATGTTGTAAATTCAAATCAGAGCGTCTTCCGTGTCTGGAATAGATGTGTTCTTGAGTCTATAAGGTAACAATAATATAATAAGATAAGAGTAGTTTTATTTTGAGTAACTTTTACTTTACTACATTCCAAAGCATAAGATTGTACTTTTCACTTCACTAGATTTCATAAAACACATAGTTACTCCTTATAATCTATCACATGCTCCAAGACGCGGAAGCGGTGTCTGATTCATGAACAAACTGATTCTTTTCAATGAACCTGTGAAATAGGTTCGCAAAAAAACAACAAACGATTCATTCGCGAATTGGAATGATCCGATTGCAGCTGTTCTCGAGTCGACAACTCACTGATTCAAACGATCCGTTTAGAGCGAGTCTCCAGTGAACTGAACTCACTGATTCAAACGATCCGTTTAGAGCGAGTCTCCAGTGAACTGAACTAACTGATTCAAACGATCCGTTTAGAGCGAGTCTCCAGTGAACTGAACTAACTGATTCAAACGATCCGTTTAGAGCGAGTCTCCAGTGAACTGAACTCACTGATTCAAACGATCCGTTTAGAGCGAGTCTCCAGTGAACTGAACTAACTGATTCAAACGATCCGTTTAGAGCGAGTCTCCAGTGAACTGAACTCACTGATTCAAACGATCCGTTTAGAGCGAGTCTCCAGTGAACTGAACTAACTGATTCAAACGATCCGTTTAGAGCGAGTCTCCAGTGAACTGAACTAACTGATTCAAACGATCCGTTTAGAGCGAGTCTCCAGTGAACTGAACTCACTGATTCAAACGATCCGTTTAGAGCGAGTCTCCAGTGAACTGAACTAACTGATTCAAACGATCCGTTTAGAGCGAGTCTCCAGTGAACTGAACTAACTGATTCAAACGATCCGTTTAGAGCGAGTCTCCAGTGAACTGAACTCACTGATTCAAACGATCCGTTTAGAGCGAGTCTCCAGTGAACTGAACTAACTGATTCAAACGATCCGTTTAGAGCGAGTCTCCAGTGAACTGAACTCACTGATTCAAACGATCCGTTTAGAGCGAGTCTCCAGTGAACTGAACTCACTGATTCAAACGATCCGTTTAGAGCGAGTCTCCAGTGAACTGAACTCACTGATTCAAACGATCCGTTTAGAGCGAGTCTCCAGTGAACTGAACTCACTGATTCAAACGATCCGTTTAGAGCGAGTCTCCAGTGAACTGAACTCACTGATTCAAACGATCCGTTTAGAGCGAGTATCCAGTGAACTGAACTCACTGATTCAAACGATCCGTTTAGAGCGAGTCTCCAGTGAACTGAACTCACTGATTCAAACGATCCGTTTAGAGCGAGTATCCAGTGAACTGAACTAACTGATTCAAACGATCCGTTTAGAGCGAGTCTCCAGTGAACTGAACTAACTGATTCAAACGATCCGTTTAGAGCGAGTCTCCAGTGAACTGAACTAACTGATTCAAACGATCCGTTTAGAGCGAGTCTCCAGTGAACTGAACTCACTGATTCAAACGATCCGTTTAGAGCGAGTCTCCAGTGAACTGAACTCACTGATTCAAACGATCCGTTTAGAGCGAGTCTCCAGTGAACGGAACTCACTGATTCAAACGATCCGTTTAGAGCGAGTCTCCAGTGAACTGAACTCACTGATTCAAACGATCCGTTTAGAGCGAGTCTCCAGTGAACTGAACTCACTGATTCAAACGATCCGTTTAGAGCGAGTCTCCAGTGAACTCAACTCACTGATTCAAACGATCCGTTTAGAGCGAGTCTCCAGTGAACTCAACTCACTGATTCAAACGATCCGTTTAGAGCGAGTCTCCAGTGAACTCAACTCACTGATTCAAACGATCCGTTTAGAGCGAGTCTCCAGTGAACTCAACTCACTGATTCAAACGATCCGTTTAGAGCGAGTCTCCAGTGAACTGAACTCACTGATTCAAACGATCCGTTTAGAGCGAGTCTCCAGTGAACGGAACTCACTGATTCAAACGATCCGTTTAGAGCGAGTCTCCAGTGAACTGAACTCACTGATTCAAACGATCCGTTTAGAGCGAGTCTCCAGTGAACTGAACTCACTGATTCAAACGATCCGTTTAGAGCGAGTCTCCAGTGAACTGAACTCACTGATTCAAACGATCCGTTTAGAGCGAGTCTCCAGTGAACTGAACTCACTGATTCAAACGATCCGTTTAGAGCGAGTCTCCAGTGAACTGAACTCACTGATTCAAACGATCCGTTTAGAGCGAGTCTCCAGTGAACTCAACTCACTGATTCAAACGATCCGTTTAGAGCGAGTCTCCAGTGAACTCAACTCACTGATTCAAACGATCCGTTTAGAGCGAGTCTCCAGTGAACTCAACTCACTGATTCAAACGATCCGTTTAGAGCGAGTCTCCAGTGAACTCAACTCACTGATTCAAACGATCCGTTTAGAGCGAGTCTCCAGTGAACTGAACTCACTGATTCAAACGATCCGTTTAGAGCGAGTCTCCAGTGAACGGAACTCACTGATTCAAACGATCCGTTTAGAGCGAGTCTCCAGTGAACTGAACTCACTGATTCAAACGATCCGTTTAGAGCGAGTCTCCAGTGAACTGAACTCACTGATTCAAACGATCCGTTTAGAGCGAGTCTCCAGTGAACTCAACTCACTGATTCAAACGATCCGTTTAGAGCGAGTCTCCAGTGAACTGAACTCACTGATTCAAACGATCCGTTTAGAGCGAGTCTCCAGTGAACGGAACTCACTGATTCAAACGATCCGTTTAGAGCGAGTCTCCAGTGAACTGAACTCACTGATTCAAACGATCCGTTTAGAGCGAGTCTCCAGTGAACTGAACTCACTGATTCAAACGATCCGTTTAGAGCGAGTCTCCAGTGAACTGAACTCACTGATTCAAACGATCCGTTTAGAGCGAGTCTCCAGTGAACTGAACTCACTGATTCAAACGATCCGTTTAGAGCGAGTCTCCAGTGAACTGAACTCACTGATTCAAACGATCCGTTTAGAGCGAGTCTCCAGTGAACTGAACTCACTGATTCAAACGATCCGTTTAGAGCGAGTCTCCAGTGAACTGAACTCACTGATTCAAACGATCCGTTTAGAGCGAGTCTCCAGTGAACTGAACTCACTGATTCAAACGATCCGTTTAGAGCGAGTCTCCAGTGAACTGAACTCACTGATTCAAACGATCCGTTTAGAAAGAACCGGGAGATCTTGTGAGCGAAAAGTAAGTTACTAATGTCGAATTTTAGGATTAATTATTGTAACTGAATTTCATATTTAAATCTGCTGTAAAGGGTGATCTATTTATGCCCACTGAAATGCTTGAATGCAAACAGATCAATGACAGTGTCTCTATGTTTTAGGTCAAAAAACGAAACATTAAAATAACACAGATTAAATAAAATAACTGATGCACGTTCATATTCCCCGCTGCTGTAACGTTAGCATTTTTATTAAAATGCTACGCATCTAGCCCTATGTTTTATATTGTTTAGAAAAACTAGCCGAGTAGACAGATGAATGTTTATTCATAACCATACTGAAAATAAGTAAATATTGTTAGCTGATGCTAACTGTCTAGCTAGCAAGCTTGCTGGTGCTAAGTTGAGGAAATGTTTAGATATAAAGTCCAAATATTTTTATTCAACCACCTAGATAGATTCCATCTGAGGGAACAGACCATGGTAACTACAGTAATTATCAAAGTGGGAAGTGATGTCCTCTGGGGGGATTTGGCCAGGGGTGTTTTTACACCACAGACAAGGTTTGAGAAGAAAAGAAAATCATTATGAAAATATAATTATATTTTCCTTTAAATGTTCTTCCTAACTTCAGGCCTTATTCTCGTGTCATATGTGACATTCTGCAAAACAACAAGCTTTAAAACATTTTTTTCTTACAGGTGAAAATGAGCTCATCAGATCAGTTTTCTCTCAGGTTCATTACAGCATAAGCGTCACAGTGAACATTACTACATCACTCTCGTCAACATAGTCCATATCAACAACAAAATATATGTCTTGACTCCATATAGTGGTTATTTTGGGAAAATCCCAGGTATTTTGAGCAGTAGGATTATAAAAATATGCGTTAATATAAAATTAAATCAAGTAGTCTATATAAAATTGCAAAATAAATCTATCAGTACTTTTTTTACTTAAGTACATAAAAAATTGAGTACTTTTGTACTTTCACTTGAGTAAAATTGAAAAAGCAGTACTTTTACTGGAGTAATATTTTATAATACGTATCTGTACTTTTACTCAAGTACTTGATTTGTGTACTTCGTCAACACTGTTTACTACACAGAGCTGTAGTTCTCTGAAGCTATGCAAAAAAAAAATAAGTATTGAGAAGAATCGTTTGTAATAATGACAGCTGCTAGCATCACTAAATTGATATGGCAATGACAGTCCAATAACATCATTAACAATTTACAGTAGTTGCAAATAACTAACTAGTATATCATAGTACAAAATAGTGAGAGAGCGCTAGTATATAGTACTAGTATGCTAAGCAATAGTACTTGTAACGGTATAGTTAAACACCACTATTGATATAGTAATACTATCAACGTAATTGTATGGCACTTGGTTAAGTTCTAGTACTAGTCTATAGTGGTATGGTACAACTAGCCTAATGGTAAAACATTTTCAGGTACATAATAAAATTGATCAAATTTAAAAAAAGAAACTCCTGAGCACTTGTATCATGTATTTATGCGTTTTGAAAAATTATTAAATAAAATTTGATAAAATAACCTAACACTAGTATTAGTAAAGTTTGTTTAATGGTACTACAAACGGTAAATATAATTGGTTTAAAAATGGTATAATTGATTTAGAGCAAGTAAAATTACAATAATATTATAGTGGCACTAGAATTGGTAAAGTACTAGCATTAGTAAGTTGAATTTACTTGATACAGAACTAATAAAGGTACAATAAGTTGAAATTCACTAATATTGTTACAGAACTAGTGTGAGTGGTTATTAATGCTAGAATCAGTAAAATGGTACAAACTAATATGCTACTAGTCAATAAATTGTAAATGAAAAACACTAATGGGGTACAGCACTATATGGCTTAGCCTATTATTATTATACAATCTGTATTATATAACAGTATTACAATTAGTACAATAGTGCTAGTGACACTAGTATTTCTACAGTATTAGAATCATAGTAGCAATATAAAACTAGTGACACTAGTATTTCTACAGTATTAGAATCATAGTAGCAATATAAAACTAGTGACACTAGTATTTCTACAGTATTAGAATCAGTAGCAATATAAAACTAGTGACACTAGTATTTCTACAGTATTAGAATCATAGTAGCAATATAAAACTAGTGACTAGTATTTCTACAGTATTAGAATCATAGTAGCAATATAAAACTAGTGACTAGTATTTCTACAGTATTAGAATCATAGTAGCAATATAAAGCTAGTGACTAGTATTTCTACAGTATTAGAATCATAGTAGCAATATAAAACTAGTGACTAGTATTTCTACAGTATTAGAATCATAGTAGCAATATAAAACTAGTGACTAGTATTTCTACAGTATTAGAATCATAGTAGCAATATAAAACTAGTGACTAGTATTTCTACAGTATTAGAATCATAGTAGCAATATAAAACTAGTGACTAGTATTTCTACAGTATTAGAATCATAGTAGCAATATAAAACTAGTGACACTAGTATTTCTACAGTATTAGAATCATAGTAGCAATATAAAACTAGTGACTAGTATTTCTACAGTATTAGAATCATAGTAGCAATATAAAACTAGTGACTAGTATTTCTACAGTATTAGAATCAGTAGCAATATAAAACTAGTGACTAGTATTTCTACAGTATTAGAATCATAGTAGCAATATAAAACTAGTGACACTAGTATTTCTACAGTATTAGAATCATAGTAGCAATATAAAACTAGTGACTAGTATTTCTACAGTATTAGAATCATAGTAGCAATATAAAACTAGTGACTAGTATTTCTACAGTATTAGAATCATAGTAGCAATATAAAACTAGTGACTAGTATTTCTACAGTATTAGAATCATAGTAGCAATATAAAACTAGTGACACTAGTATTTCTACAGTATTAGAATCATAGTAGCAATATAAAACTAGTGACTAGTATTTCTACAGTATTAGAATCATAGTAGCAATATAAAACTAGTGACTAGTATTTCTACAGTATTAGAATCAGTAGCAATATAAAACTAGTGACTAGTATTTCTACAGTATTAGAATCATAGTAGCAATATAAAACTAGTGACACTAGTATTTCTACAGTATTAGAATCATAGTAGCAATATAAAACTAGTGACACTAGTATTTCTACAGTATTAGAATCAGTAGCAATATAAAACTAGTGACACTAGTATTTCTACAGTATTAGAATCATAGTAGCAATATAAAACTAGTGACACTAGTATTTCTACAGTATTAGAATCATAGTAGCAATATAAAACTAGTGACACTAGTATTTCTACAGTATTAGAATCATAGTAGCAATATAAAACTAGTGACACTAGTATTTCTACAGTATTAGAATCATAGTAGCAATATAAAACTAGTGACTAGTATTTCTACAGTATTAGAATCATAGTAGCAATATAAAACTAGTGACACTAGTATTTCTACAGTATTAGAATCATAGTAGCAATATAAAACTAGTGACTAGTATTTCTACAGTATTAGAATCATAGTAGCAATATAAAACTAGTGACACTAGTATTTCTACAGTATTAGAATCATAGTAGCAATATAAAACTAGTGACTAGTATTTCTACAGTATTAGAATCAGTAGCAATATAAAGCTAGTGACTAGTATTTCTACAGTATTAGAATCATAGTAGCAATATAAAGCTAGTGACTAGTATTTCTACAGTATTAGAATCATAGTAGCAATATAAAACTAGTGACACTAGTATTTCTACAGTATTAGAATCATAGTAGCAATATAAAGCTAGTGACTAGTATTTCTACAGTATTAGAATCATAGTAGCAATATAAAACTAGTGACACTAGTATTTCTACAGTATTAGAATCAGAATAGACATAGCCTGAAACAAGTGATACCAGTATTGCTAACATTATTAAAATCAGTACAACATCAATAATAGTGACACTAGTATTTCTACAGTATTAGAATCAGTAGCAATATAAAACTAGTGACTAGTATTTCTACAGTATTAGAATCATAGTAGCAATATAAAACTAGTGACTAGTATTTCTACAGTATTAGAATCATAGTAGCAATATAAAGCTAGTGACTAGTATTTCTACAGTATTAGAATCATAGTAGCAATATAAAACTAGTGACTAGTATTTCTACAGTATTAGAATCATAGTAGCAATATAAAACTAGTGACTAGTATTTCTACAGTATTAGAATCATAGTAGCAATATAAAACTAGTGACTAGTATTTCTACAGTATTAGAATCATAGTAGCAATATAAAACTAGTGACTAGTATTTCTACAGTATTAGAATCATAGTAGCAATATAAAACTAGTGACACTAGTATTTCTACAGTATTAGAATCATAGTAGCAATATAAAACTAGTGACTAGTATTTCTACAGTATTAGAATCATAGTAGCAATATAAAACTAGTGACTAGTATTTCTACAGTATTAGAATCAGTAGCAATATAAAACTAGTGACTAGTATTTCTACAGTATTAGAATCATAGTAGCAATATAAAACTAGTGACACTAGTATTTCTACAGTATTAGAATCATAGTAGCAATATAAAACTAGTGACACTAGTATTTCTACAGTATTAGAATCAGTAGCAATATAAAACTAGTGACACTAGTATTTCTACAGTATTAGAATCATAGTAGCAATATAAAACTAGTGACTAGTATTTCTACAGTATTAGAATCATAGTAGCAATATAAAACTAGTGACACTAGTATTTCTACAGTATTAGAATCATAGTAGCAATATAAAACTAGTGACTAGTATTTCTACAGTATTAGAATCATAGTAGCAATATAAAACTAGTGACACTAGTATTTCTACAGTATTAGAATCATAGTAGCAATATAAAACTAGTGACTAGTATTTCTACAGTATTAGAATCAGTAGCAATATAAAGCTAGTGACTAGTATTTCTACAGTATTAGAATCATAGTAGCAATATAAAGCTAGTGACTAGTATTTCTACAGTATTAGAATCATAGTAGCAATATAAAACTAGTGACACTAGTATTTCTACAGTATTAGAATCATAGTAGCAATATAAAGCTAGTGACTAGTATTTCTACAGTATTAGAATCATAGTAGCAATATAAAACTAGTGACACTAGTATTTCTACAGTATTAGAATCAGAATAGACATAGCCTGAAACAAGTGATACCAGTATTGCTAACATTATTAAAATCAGTACAACATCAATAATAGTGACACTAGTATTTCTACAGTATTAGAATCAGTAGCAATATAAAACTAGTGACTAGTATTTCTACAGTATTAGAATCATAGTAGCAATATAAAACTAGTGACACTAGTATTTCTACAGTATTAGAATCAGTAGCAATATAAAGCTAGTGACTAGTATTTCTACAGTATTAGAATCATAGTAGCAATATAAAGCTAGTGACTAGTATTTCTACAGTATTAGAATCATAGTAGCAATATAAAACTAGTGACTAGTATTTCTACAGTATTAGAATCATAGTAGCAATATAAAACTAGTGACTAGTATTTCTACAGTATTAGAATCAGTAGCAATATAAAGCTAGTGACTAGTATTTCTACAGTATTAGAATCATAGTAGCAATATAAAGCTAGTGACTAGTATTTCTACAGTATTAGAATCATAGTAGCAATATAAAGCTAGTGACTAGTATTTCTACAGTATTAGAATCATAGTAGCAATATAAAACTAGTGACACTAGTATTTCTACAGTATTAGAATCAGAATAGACATAGCCTGAAACAAGTGATACCAGTATTGCTAACATTATTAAAATCAGTACAACATCAATAATAGTGACACTAGTATTTCTACAGTATTAAAATCAGAATAGGTCTAGATATAAAACTAAATGATACCACCAGTATTGCTACAGTATTACAAGGAGTACAATTATAATACTAGTATACTAGTATTTCTACAGTAGTAATAATAGTACTACTATAGCATTAGAATCAGTACAATAATACTAGTGACACTAGTATTTCTACAGTATTAGAACCAGTATAATCATCTAAAACTAGTTGTACTAGTATTTCTACAATATCTGAATCAGCATACTCATGTAAATCTACTAGTGTACAATACAGTATATTGCTACAGCACTAGCAGTGGTATAATACTAGCAACAGTGGTACTAGTACTATGATTATGGTGATTTAAATCTAATGATACAATCAGTAATGTAATGTTAGTAGAGTATCAGTGCTCTAGTATTGGAGTAGTAATGATGTTGCTTGTACAATACTACTGTTAGCTAATTCTTGACTAGCAGTAGGAGGCACAAGCACACATGTGCTGGCTGAACGTACCTTCTTCATAATACCAGTCTTTCTCTTGCTGAAGGTCGTGTATCTCCTCAGCTTGTTGTCAATAAACTCCATCTTAATTTTCACCCGTCCTCGCGTTTTCTTGCCTGGTTTAGCACCGGCCACCCCGGTGGAAACCCCTCCGTATCCCGCCGACAGTCCCGCGTGAGATCCCGAGGATCCACCGACCTCCATCTCACTCCTCTCCCGCTTCACCCCTCTCCTGTCCACCGCGTGACTCTCCTCATCGTCCCCGGAGTCCGAGTCTCCGTCGGAGCCGCTCAGCACAGCCTCCACCGACGGCCTGTCGTCGTATATGACCCCGTCGGGCAGGTTTAAGGCAGAGTTGACCGCCCCCAAAGCCCCAGATGTGCTGCCCACCTGTAGAGGGGTCAACCCTGTGCCGTTACCGGAGCGCCCGGCCCCTCTGGCCATCCCGTTCCCCCCCAACATCGCCCGCGGAAGGTGTAGAGATCCCAGATCAAACCCAGCAGATCGCTTCCCTCGAAACCGAACTTACCTCACATATGCTAGGCTAGCAAACATTAGCTCAACTCGGAGACAAAACGCGCGGGATCTGGAGTTTGAGGACGGATATATGTGTCTGTTTGAAAGCCACGACTTAAGCAGCTCGTGATTTTCAAAAACAAACCTCCAGAACTAGCCCTTCACGACCATCGTACAAAGTTTGCAGCGTACAGTTTCCGCCTACAGTCCATCAATCAAACCTCATCTGAACTTACGCCGCGCTGGACACATTTGGAAACAACGAATCACGACCGTGCCTCAATGTGCCTCCGCCAACAGAACTAGTTACCCGCACTAACGTAAGTATCGCGTGAATTTAGTCACTTTCAACACATAAATGACTTTATGTCGGTCGTATGTAACGTTTGGTGTTTTTTTGAAACGATAAAATTGCTGATGGCGCGCTTATTTAGGGAATTTATCTCACGAGGCCGTTCGCCTAAAGATCTACTTTCCTCCATATAAAGCGAGGCGATGTTTCCTTATATGGTGATGGCTGTCCATGTACGGTGAGTCACAGCGCTGCGCTCTGATTGGTTACGCAAACCTCTCCGACTTCCTGATTGGTTTGATTCTAATTTGGCCGACAGAATGGTTTACGTCATGCGCAGCGAACTATTAGCACATGTTCCTGGACCTTAGACCCTCAGAGTAATATAAACGACATAAATACACCGTTTCTGACGAGGAATGTTTGAAAAGGTAAACCACATTCACTTAACGAACTTTTAAAAACAAGAGTGTGTTGTTGGACTGGCTGCTGAGTACAAACTGAGGTGAATTTCAGCTCTTGAGAGAGCTGTGTGAATGAAGCCATACTGTGGGTAACCAGCAGATGAGGCTCTTACATTAAGTATTGGTTTAAAGTTAAACTAAACTCAGTCTTTTGGTGTCTCATCTGCGTACAAATACTAAAATACATTACCACTTTTAATCAGTTTTCAGCCTTCAATCAGCTTTTTGCTTTGACAGTTAGGCTACATCAGTGCTATTGCTTCATGGTAGAAGGTTTTCCATTGGGCCCAGAGAATAAAAGTAGTATGTATTTGGGTGCTCAAAATCAAAGCAGTTTCCTAAAGGTTTTAGGTTCTAACCCACCCAGTCTCATGATTTACTTATTACAGGGTTCCTACGGGGTTTGGAAAAGTATGGAATTTGATTTAAGTGTGTTCCAGGTCTGGAAAATTATGGAATAAAGAAAGCAGAGTAGGGAAAAATATTTGTTTCCAGACTTTTTGCGTCTATTTAGTTTTTTTTTTTATTATTATAGAAAATTAGGAACGTAATGAAAATAAATACATTTATTGTATAAGAAGTGAGATTTCATGGCAGCTGTGTAGTGATTCTTTAGTCATTGGCAAATATGCACCTTTGCAGGTTATAAGCATATTGGGTTTCTTCTCACAATATTCTTAGCACTGTAGTATATAGCCTCAAGGACCTTTGCAAAAATAAAAAATAAAAATGCAGATTTTTATGTGCGCACGAGAAACCATAAAACTTAGCTTTTAGGACAATGCTCACTGAGCTACCTACACCTTAAAAATACAGGTGCTTAAAAGGTTCTTCACAGCGATGCCGTAGAAGAACCAGTTTTGGTTCCACAAAGAACCATTCAGTCATTCAAGTTTGTTTAAAGAACCATCTCTTTCTTATAATCTCTCTCTTATAATCCGAAGAACCTTCTTTCGCCACAAACAACTTTTGTGAAACAGAAAGGTTCTTCAGATGTTAAAGGTTTTTTTATGGGACCATTTAGACAGAAAGGTACTTTCATTGCATCGTGAAGCACCTTTATTTTTAACAGCGTATTGTGCCATCAGCCCATTTCGCAGTGTGGTTTCTTGGCATCCACAAAGTATGCGTTAAAGAGACCTAAGGCCTTGAAATATAACCAAATATAAAGCTGAAAATAATGCTCTATGAACCATTTATGCTAAATATGGTCTGAAAATCTACTGAGAGGTTTGGAAATTTGAGTCTGGAAAAGTATGGAAGTTTAAAATGGAAAAGGGGTAGGAACCCTGTTACTTAATCCTCTTCAACCCATGAGAGACACAAGGCCACAAATTAATCTCATGAATAATCACATAAAACCATCAGAAATATGTCAGTCTAATAATATATTCACATTATGCAACAATACATTTGTCAAAAAGAAAATGTCTTTACATTCTAAATTTTGTTGTTTTTTCCAGATTTTTCTTGTAAATCTCCAGAGTTAATACACCCACATTTAGTTTATACTCTATTTTTTCTTTTATTTAAAAAGAAAAAATAGCATGAGTAGTTTTGCATCAAAATCTAAGCAAAAACATGAAGTTCATGTATGACTTGCATGCTTTCTGTAAACGACTAAGCTGTCAGTGTGTAAATATAATTACAGGAACTGCTCAACTATTGTCATGACAACATCACATAGTTACATATTCCCATCTGCAACCGCAGGGAGATAATAACTGCAGATGAATCTCGGTGGTCCTCAACTGTTCCAGGAATATACCAAACTGACCCACTGCATGTTATGCAATACTAGCAAAAGATTACACATGAGCATTTTCGAACATGCTTCCTTTCTGGTGCTATAGATTTGTTTTGAGCAAATTAAAATGACACAACTGTTACTGTATTTATTTTTATTTCCAAAAACTTTACAGCAGAATAAATGGCACAAAGGCTATGAATGAGTAAAAAAAAAAGTGCAACTTGAGAGCAGACTGAAAATGCAGAAAATTTCTGAACGAAAGGTGCAGATCCAATTAATTTTAGTTTGTTAAACAAATACAAAAGGCCTGTTGTCCTCACTGAGCAGAAACAACCGGTCCACATCAATTTAGATCTGAGCAAAAATGATCTCAATATGGGAAAAGACAGGGAGTGTTCACAAATTCACTGTGATCAATCAAAGTGTTTGATCATGAGAAAACAGATAATGACAACATACAGATTGATTTGCAAGCATTGCATTAAAATACTAAGTCAGATCTTGAAGCGATTTGTAGCGATTGCTTGCCAAAATAATTTCATACAACGTGGTGGTGTGCGAACCATTCCGGCCTCACCCACGACCACATCTCTGGGGGCGCCGGGTGTGACGCAACGGTTCAAGTAACAGTGTTTGTCACAGACCATCGACACGAAACACTGCAGAAGATCAAACACTGCTCTGGCAACAATACTGACATGTTAGGCAAGAGTTCCATTGCTTATGCGACCCAAAACCCTTGCCAGCCATTTCCTGAAAACATCACTTCTGTTTCCAAAACATTATTGCCTTATTCTCATAGGATAGCAGGTCATTTCTGCAGTATTTGCAAGGCGGAGGAAGCATTCAGAGATTTCCATTAGCTAAGGATGCCATTAGATTACGACACAAACTGTTCCACCTAACTCTATGCAGTTCTGTTTGCTTTATCCACATGTTCCACCTATAAAACACTTTTCCCCTGCTAAGTAAAATCTAGTAACGAATCTATAAGCACTTTTTGATAATTACATTCTGTTTCTACACAATCCATGTACGAGAAATGTAAAGCTTTGATTTACTGACAGATTAAAAGGTTTGTTTATTCAAAAATGTAAACTCTGCCATCATTTACTTATCTTCGTGTCGTTCCAAACTCATATGGCTTTTTTTTTTTCTGAGGAACAAAAAAGAAGCTTAGCAGAATGTTCACACTGCACTTTTCCATACAGTGAGAGGGAATGAGGACGAATGACATCGATAGATAAAAGCATGATAGAAGTAATTTTTTGAAGCCATGCCATGTTCACACAGAATGTGTTTTGAATTCCAGTGTGTGCTGATTTTCTATGCAAACATGTGCGAAACAGACATCTTTGACCATAGCTGTAGAGTCGTATGGACTATTTTTGTTTTTTTTCTCATTTTTGGAGCTCCACAGAGTTTTTCCTCCATTGATGTTTATTATAAGGAAACGGGCAACATGACATTTTGTTAAACTTCACCTTATGTGTTTTACAGAAAGAAAGTCATATGAGTTTACAACAACATAAGATGGGTAAATAATGATAGACCCACTTTTTGGATGAACTATCCATTTAAAAGTCTGACATGCAGCAGAATCTTGCAAACCTCTTGCTACCAAGACAAAGAATAACCTGTAAGTGCTTTTCAGAATGAAACTTGAGCGACTGTGTTTCGTTCTGGTATCCTGCTGTGTTGTTTTTCAGATATTTCTTGGTCTTCATGTCACCCTCTCTGCCCTTGTCTTTCATTTTCCAAAGTACAAGTTACTTGAAAACTTCAGAAAACCAGACACCCTACATTTTATGATTAATAAACCAATTCCTGTTTGAAACCCAGTGAATGTGCAACTACCTAGACCAGTGGTTCTCAGCCAGTTTTGTTTCAAGACCTACATTTTACAACGGCCATTAAATGGCAACCCAAAACAGTATCAAAATTCATTATACAAAAGATTCATCATACAAATGTGAACTCATCAAACAATCCAACATTGATATCTATTGGTTGAATTAGAACTGGTTTCTGACAGTTTTGGGTCTCAACCAACCAGTTAAGAACCACTGATCTAGACCACAACCAGGTAGCCATGCTGTGTTGAACATTTTAAACATAGTAAGCTGCAATACACACATTAAACCAAGGTGCTGATTCAGTCGATCTAGATGATTTAGAAAGGGTATGGACCCACAATAATGGTGAGTCTCAACAGTGAGCTGGAACGGTAGCTCAAGACATTACTCTGGGTGACCATCTCCAGGTCCACAACATGTTCTTTAGGTCCAGTCAAAGGTTTGGTCATCACCAACATGGCACTTACGTTACTGGAGCGCTGAAAGACAAAGAAAAGCCTATCACTGGGCTTCACCACGAGACAGTGTTATAAATCACAGTGATCCATTTTTGAATGTAACAGGGTTGATTGTATTTCAGTATGTTTACAGGTACATATTTCAACTGGGAAAAATATCATTGTGAGCAATGATGACTGTAAATAGCCATTGTTTCAGTGATATTTAACCCTGTAATCCCCAAAACATTTGAAAGGTAACTGGGTTCACACAACCTATTTTGGAAAAGGAATGCCATGGTTCAAACACAAGTAAGTATCTTTTACAGTCGCTACAGTTTTTATTGTTTACAGTTATACTGTCATGCTCAATTGTTTAGCTCTGTTATGGGAAAAGAATAGTGATATATTTTTTCTTGGCAGAAAGCAGAATAATACTGACTGCAAGTAAGCTGGTGCTGTGTTGTGCCGTGCCAGCTAAGGACATTACAAGACATTTTTGCACCGATTCTCATCCCTAGATATTTTAAACCTGTTTTGGAAAAGAAATATCATGGGTTCAAACACAAGTGAGTATCTATTGAAGTTTATGTCCGTTTTTATGTTTACAGATATATATTTCAAGCTCATCTGTTCAAAGTCTTGACAAAAAGCACAAGAATGCTGATTGTAAATAATCAGATTTTGTGCACTAATCTACAACCGTGTACCATTCAAACCCAAACATTGTAACAGGGTGGTCATAAAACCTGTTTTGGTAGAGAAATGCCTTGGGTTTAAATAGAGTTTAAAAGCAAGTATCTCTCATAAACAAAAATGAGCAGGTTTCTAAGTTATTTTGGCAAGCTCAATAGTTGGTGTGGTTAGGAAACTAACAGTGAATAGTCCTTTACATGATACTAATACTTTTCTTGGCAAAAAATACATGAACATTGACTCTAAAGCTAATAAGATAAATACATAAGAATCGTATGGCGGTTGTTATACTTTTTTTGGATTATTTTCAATCCTGTAACATTTAAACACTTTATGACAGGGATCAGATGGCACAAATTTTGGAAGAGAAATGTCTTTGGTTATTATCTTTTCAATTATAATGTGTTATTTATTTATTAAGGCTGTACTGAAAGTAATATATCTCAAATTTAAACAATCTACTGTGCTTAAGTTATCCATCCAAACTGTTACAGTATTGAAATAAAATAGAATTGAAAGAGTTAGATTTGCAGTTAGTAACAGTTCAGTGTTAAGTAACTCATTAATTTAATTAATTACTAGCTAATAAAATCGTCAACAGTGTAATTCAATTGCTGTACTAATTACTCTTTCTAAAAAAAGTATTGCATTACTTAATTACTTTCTAAATCCTGTATCAACCTCGACCAGTTGAACAATACAAGGATAGACATGAAACTGCTATTTTAATCATTATTCTTGAACTGACCAAAGTATTTAAAGGGAGAAGGTTACATTAAAACATACATTTTTACATTAGATGTTAAATTTTGATGTTCAATCCACTATTTTATACAGAATTGTTATATAATTTATATAAGTGGTGCCCAACCCTGTTCCTGGAGATCTGCGTTCCTGCAGAGGTCAGCTCCAACCCTGATCAAACACAGCTGAACCAACTAATTAGGATCTGAAGGGGCACTTGATAATTACAGAGAGGTGTGTTTGATCAGGGCTGGAACTGAACTCTGCAGGAACGCAGATCTCCAGGAGCAGGGTTGGGCACCCCTGGTTTACACAGTGTTTAATGCAATTACACTAGAAATAACTGTACTTAAATTACAGCAAAGCTAATAGTAATCCATTACTTTATTATTCAAGGGAAAGTAATGCATTTACAGTCGTTAATTACTTGATGTATTACACCCAACGCTGGTAAAAATAAATAACTAGCTGCAAGGCTGTAATCACAGATCTTACCCTCAGGTAGAATTCTCCTCCCTCGTTGCCGGATTTGATGGTGAAAGTGTTTACCATGTTGGGGTAGACACTGGTAGCTTGAATCTGGAAGATATCTGCAGGCACTGAGCGATCAGAAAAGATGCTCATGTACTTGTAGACAATGACAGGCGGCAGTCCTCGGCAAACACTTGGTGACTGGCACCTACAGCGGCTGTTGATAGAGAGTTAAACAGTTTGTAAAAAGATTTGTGGATCAAATAACAACACATTTTACAACACATACAAGGTATGATTTTAGCAGGAGATTAGACACACCCTTCGCCTGTTTTGACGTATGGCTCACGGCAGGGGTTTCTGGGATAGCAACGGAATCCTCCATAGTAATTCCAACACATTTCATCTTCTCTGCAGTTGTGTGCTGTTTCACACTCGTTTATATCTATTAACAGGGTGGAAAAGAGTCAGGATTCAAGAGTTGTTATTGTCGTATGCACAGGAAACATGAAAAAGGTCAATGAGTATCTTCAGAAGCCACTTCAGGAGCCTGGAAGAAACTGGACTGTACCTTGGCACATCCGCGTCCCTTGGAGCTGGTATCCATCAGGACACACACACTGGTATCCGCCGGGCTGATTCACACACTGGAACTGGCAGATGTAGTTTGAGAATTCACACTCATTGATATCTGGAAAACACGAATGAGAATTAAACTCACAGAATGGCAAAATATTTACTGCGGTTACTATCAATTTAATGTCTGTGGACAGAAAAAATACTTCTACACTATACTAGGACAACCATAAAGTGTCAACATGCTTTTTGTCTTCATTTGAAATATCAATAGTCGATGATAATTATAACTATAAAGTTTTAATAATCGTTCAAAGTTTTTGAGCATAGCGAAGTCCAAAACCCAGCTACAATGATGATGACACACAGGAACAATCTTGTTAAAATCACTTTTTTTTCATCTGATGAACAATAAAAACATTGACAGCCAATCAGAATCCACTTAACAACATTATTGTCCGTTGGTGTGGATGCTAACATAGTTATTGTTCTTGGTGTAAACAGGCCTTTGATTGGAAAAGTGTACTTATGGTTTCTTCCAATAAAACAAATGCCACTTAGTTTAATATTTTAATCATCAAATGCAAATACATTGAGATGTTTTTAAGATTGTCTAAAGTGTACAAATAGTACTAACTAGTTTGTCAAAGTCAATTTAAATATCAAAGTACCTTAGTAATGTCTTTTAAATGGCTATTTCACACATTATATAACAAAAACCATCAAATGCACATCAAATATAGCATTTCTCTTTCAGTTAGCCTAAGGATAGCATGTTAACAGATTAGCCTCCTAAGCTAACATTAGCCTGCTAACAAAGCATGCAATATGCAAGTTACTAGAAATATTCAATACAAACCTTCATAGTTTATTTTATACCGTAATACCTATATTTTCTTTATGAATTATATAAAAATGCTCATTTGTCCAATTCCATTAAGATATTCTTATAATCAATATAAAATCCACATAAATGGGGAAAAAACCTTGTACATAATCATACTATTTTATCGCCATTGAAATACTGTTTGATTATGATTAGATTGATCTGATTGGCTACAACAGGATAGCGTGAGTAACGTTTTGCAGATGTTAGCTACTCCCTCATGATGAAAGACTGTAAAACTCACCCTAACTAAATGAATCAAATGTCAAACTATCTTTTGTAAGCACATTACTGTCAGTACTTTACACGTCTGTTTACATACATGTTGAAATTATTGTTGATGGTTTTAGGAATATTCAAACAAAGCCTATCATGTGTTTTTGTACACTAAAAAAGCGTAAAATGCTTGAAAAATAAACCTTGGCAGGAGACTGAGTCTGAAGTCAGTTCATATCCGACTTCACATTGGCAGATGAAAGAGCCAATCAGATTGTAGCACTGATGTTGGCAGGGGTTTGCGGTTAGACATTCATTCACATCTGTGAAAACAAAAAACAAACAAAATAACACTCAACTGAACATTAATGATAGATGATGAAATTAAAAAGGAGATTGCATGAGTAATAAACAAAATAACTGGCCGTTCCCAAATGCCTGTTTCCTTCAGTCCCTCAAATATAACACTAATAACGGCACTTATTTAAAACAACAGGTAGCATAATCCAAAGCACACATCTTTTCTGCACTCCTAATCATTCTTTGGTATGTCTGGCGAGGTTTCCAGCTTCGTTCTGGAGCGCAGAAAGTGTCCTTTCAGGCTGTGAGGGCCATCGTGGGTGGTCTGCGCTTATCTGCCAGGTTTGGTCAAGTAACTGTATACAAAGGCCTAAGAATAGGCCAATTTTCTGTGATTCATATACAGACTATTGGATGTGCAATACGTGTGAGTGAAAAACCTCCTCATCCAAACAAAGCAGATTCTTTCTGAGGCATTAATGGGAGAATAATGTCAACGCAACAGCTCCGAAGATCCCCGGGAGGCCTCTCGTCTAGAGTTTCCAAAGCTTTGCTGACCAGCGTTTGGGCCCTTTCACTGGGTTCAGCACTGCTGATAGCCAATCTGGCCGGAAAACATGAGGCAAGGCCTCGCGGCCAAGAGTTCAGACGAAAAACATACTTTTTTCTTGCCCACCTCTTTGAGGGAGACACACCTGGAGTCTGTGATCACCCACATGATGGTGATTTGATTCCAGCAAACTGGTGTTAGATTCCAGAGGAATCATTGCCAAGGCACTTCTGAAAGAGACTGGATGAAAATATGTAAACATTGCAGGAAGGCTGACTCTCTTTTGCGGGAAGACGCCCGAGCTAATTGTTGACTCATTTTAATGGGCTGAGATATACATGTCCTGACCCATACTTCCTCAAACAAAACCACATAAACTCTGGTAGCTGTAGTCCATTTACTGAATGTCTGAAGAATATTGCACTCGACAATGGCAACGGCAATCAAAATACAACGGTTTGCGTTACACACTTGTCTGACTGGAGACAAAGTTTATGGACACCAGGTTGATGCATTGAATACTTTTGATTAAAAAACAACAAACATTAGTTTGTGAGGTTAATGGGATTGTTTTTTTATTTAATAATGATAATAATAATAATATATGAAATAATTCAATTATATGTAAAATAATCATTTTATTTATTTTTAGCTAAATTTTATTTAAAAAATTTGCCTGCCAAATCAAAGTCATGTGGTGCAACCAATGTGCACAAGCTATCAAAGAGATGTCAAGGTCAATAAGTATTTTAAAATATCAGATCATCTGACCTTTTTGACAAAGTTCAGGTTGTTAAATTTCATGTGGTGCAACTTCCCAAAATTAATAATATTAGTGTTAATTGCATTATCCGGCATAAAATGTGCCAAATCAGTTGTGCTGATCACTCCGCTGTGGCGACCCCTGATAAAGGGAGCAAGCCGAAGGACGAGACAGAGTGTTAATTGCATTAAATTAAGTTAGTGGCATTAAAAATATTTTAATGTTTTAAAGACAAAAACGAAACGATACTTTTAAATACTCTGTATCGATGAATAAAATCATTTTTTTTCTTTTATTTGTTTCTCAGAAAAAAAAAAAAACACTTCAGTTTGGAAAACTTTGGCCACAGAATGAAAGTCATGTGGTGCAACTGACATACACATTCATAAAAAAAAAATCATAAAATACGAAATTATATGAGATAGGACAATATCTGTAAGTATTTTAAAATATCAGAAAATCTGACAAGGCAGGGTTAGTTCAGGTTGTAAAATGTCATGTGGTGTGACTCCTCAAAATTAAAGAATTAATCATTCTTGAGAAGTGTAAAAATACATTTTACTTTGAAAAAAAAAATTGTATTTTAAAAAAAGACGTACACTCACATGCATTCAGGTTATAAGGAATATATATTATTACATTTTGATGGTTATACCACATGACTTGTGAATGGAAATTTGAAACTGGTATAAAAGCTGCAGCAGCTACATTTTCTTTTTTTATGACTATTTGTTTATTGTAGAACAAAGCCAGCATACATAGCTTACAATAACTATATACAAGCCAGGGTTTGCATAAAAAAAAAAAAAAAAAAAAAACACTCTAGGGGTGACAAACCACATTTATACACATCTGAAATATCCACTATTTACCTTTCACTATATTATTGATCTAGTTATCATATAAGAAAGTTTCTCAATAAATTCTGACCATGCCTTAATTGTTCTTGGCTTAGCTCTATTAATTCTTGCTGTCGAACACTCTAACAGCACTATATTTTTTAATTCTATGAGCCACATTTTGTCAGCCGGGAATGTGGGTTCATACCAAATTTTAAAGATTACCTTCTTGGCTGCAGTTAGTGTGGTGTGAAGCATTCTACGTTGGTAAACGTTCAGATTAAGATCAGAATCATCATTCAACAGACAAATAATGGGATGTTTAGGAATAAGCCTATTGCAAAGTTCTGAGACCACAAGAAACACCTTATCCCAGAATTTACTGATAAGTGGACAGTCAAAGAACATATGCATATAGGTCCCCACCATATTTTAATTACACAATGTACACAAAGGGGTAGGCAAGCGCTTCATTCTGTGTAACACTTATGGTTTTGCATAGGCCTTGTGAATCAGTTTAAAGTGTATAAGTTGATGGGCCGGATTCTTGGAGATTGCAGGAATACTTTCCCATATCCAGTCCCAGTTTGGTTTACAAGGTGCCAGTTCCTTTTCCCATATTGTAGTGATGGGAAGTGCACCGGAGCCATGATTAAGCAATTTGTTATAAATAAACGATACTACTCCACGTGTCTGAGAAAGATTCACACAGTCCATCAGTGGATGAGTGTCCAGGTTACAGTTCCACGGTACTCCATAAGCACGCATTGCACTTCTTAACCTTAAATACAGAAAGTAGGAATGTCCAGGAAGATTATAACCTTCTTTCAAATCCTGAAAGGACCTTAGGCCCTGATTATTACAAATGTCACCCAGAACAAATACACCTTGGTCAGACCAGGACTTAAAGACAAAGGGCTTTTTCCCAGATTGTATGTTATGATTATTCCATATCGGGGACTCTTTAGTAAATTTGCTAGAACATCCGATGAATTTACAAACATCATACCAGATTTTAAGAGAGTTGTCCACAATTTTGTTATCAAACTTTAGGGATTTCTTAGATAACCCAATAAATAATATATCTTGTAGTCGATGAGGATGCACCGCGGAAGCTTCTATATTACGCCAAGCAATCTCAGAGTTTACTTCCAACCAAGTCTTGATGGAGCGCAGCCGACATGCCGAGAAATATAGTTGAATGTTAGGAAACGCCAAACCTCCTTTGGCAGGACCTCTCTGTAAGGTACTAAGTTTAATTCTTGGACGTTTGTTGTTCCAAATGAATTTAATTATAATGGAGTTCAATTCTTTGAAAAAAAATTTATAAGGAGAAAGAGGAATCATGGAGAATAAAAATAAAAGCCTGGGAAGAACATTCATTTTGATGAGTGCAATCCTACCTTGCAAAGAAAGTAGTAATGCGTTCCATCTGTCTAGATCTCGTCTAATATTATTGAGTAAGGAACTATAATGCCACTGCCTGAAGTGAGGGAAGGAATCTGAATTCCTAAGTATGTGAATGTATTACTAACTGGGATTAAGGAGGACACAGATGCAGTATCACCCAACCCGGACAGAGGAATTAGTACTGATTTTTCCCAATTAATTTTATAACCACTTACTTTACTAAAATCATCAAATATTTTGAGACATTGAGAAATAGAGGTAGAAATGTTAGACAAATATAATAAGATATCGTCAGCAAAAAGAGAAATGTGGTGTTTAGAGTTATCTATAGTAATAGGGGAAATTATATGATCCTGACGAATTGCTTGTGCCAGAGGCTCTAACGAGAGGGCAAACAGCAGTGGTGACAGTGGGCAGCCCTGTCTTGTGCCTCTGCCCAGCCGAAAAGCACTTGAGCAACTCATCCCTGTCAACACCCGTGCATAAGAACTTCTGTAGAGAGTTTGTGCCATATGTATGAAATGGGGACCAAAGCCAAAACACTTCAAGACTGACCAGAGATACATCCACTCGACCCGATCAAAGGCTTTCTCTGCATCTAGCGAAAGAATAGCTCGTTGATCATCAGTCGGATTGGGCACGTCTATAATATTAAAAAGACGTCGGACATTATCCATACCACAACGTCCCTTAAGAAATCCTGTCTGATCATAAGAAATTAGAGAGCCAGCAACTTGATCTAAACGACGGGCTAGAACTTTAGCATAGACCTTAGTGTCCGTGCAGATTAATGAAATCGGCCTATAGCTAGAGCAACAGAGAGGGTTCTTCCCTTTTTTCAGAATCAGAGAAATAAGGGCAGTATTCTGATCTCTGTGGAAACAACCTGTCTCCGTTGCAAAATTAAAGGAATTAAGAAGGAGTGGTCCAAGCATATCCCATAACACCAAATACAACTCCGGGGGTAGACCATCCAAACCGGGGGCCTTACCCTTGTTCATAGACTCTAGAGCTTCTTTTAATTCACTTAGTTCAATTGGAGAGTCAAGAAAATTACGTTGCTCATCACTTAGGTGAGGGAGATTTAATTCTGATATGAATTCAATTCTCTGTTGATCCTCCAAACCCACCTCGGAACTGTAAAGATGCTCATAAAAGTTCTTAAATATAGTATTCACCTCATCCGGGGCAGTATGAACGATGCCCATACTATCCTTAATGGCTGTTATTGACGACATTGAGTCATTGTGTTTCAGCCTTAGCGCCAGCAATCTAGTGGGCCGTTCACCATTAAAATAGTAATTTTGTTTAGTGCGATGGATCAAGAACTCTGCCCTTTTTAGTAAGACTGCCTTATAGTCAGATCTTAAGTGACCTAAAATCTTACTTTTCTGTTCTGAAAAAGTTTCTTTCAAATCCTTCTCCATTATTTTAATCTGGTCCTCAAGACGATTTAGTTCTTTTACTATAGATTTATTATCAAAAGAGGCGTAAGAGATACAGTTTCCTCTCAAAAAACATTTGGTTGTTTCCCATAGAATCTGTGGGTTAGCAGCTGAACTGGAGTTCTCTGAAAGAAACGTTGACAAACTGGCCCGTAGCTGTTTAATAAAATCCTCTTTTGATAACAAAGTTATATTGAAACGCCATCTCTTTGACCTTTGGGATCTCACAGGAGGAGACAAATTACAAATTACCGCCGAATGATCTGAAATCAACCTGGGAAGAATACCAATACTATTTACACACTGAATAAGACACTTAGATATTAAAATATAATCTATTCTCGTAAAAGTCTTATGTCGGGAAGAATAAAAAGTGTAGTCCCTACAGTTTTCATTCTTCATCCTCCAAATATCACACAAGTTATTATCCGCAATAAGATCATTCAGAGCCTGTGAAGCCTGATCATCATATACCGTGGAAAGAGACTTATCAATCGAAAGTTTAACAACTGCATTAGCATCCAGATTGAAATCCTTCATCCTAACAATACAGCAAAAAATAAAAGCTTGCTGCAGATGAAACCATAGTTATCATATAAACCAAAATGTCACCCCACATAAACACAAGATTAATAGCATAATCGAATACGGCAAACCCTGGTGTAAACAACGTAGTGGTCAAACAAACCAACGAACATACAAACAGAGTACAAATGGCAGCATGCAGAGAGATAAAACACACTCTCTTACCTGCCTGGAAAATAAAAGTATTTGAGGCCATGCACTCGAACAATGAGGCAAAGCCCTGGTATCAGTGACCCGCCTATCCAAATGTCCATAACGGCAATAGAAACTTATGTCCCTACTTGAAATAATGAAGCACCGAATCTAGGGAGCTGAAATTATTCATTGGGGGTTCCCGTTGTCATGGTAGATTCCATCCGTGTGTCGGTATCCAGGGAAGAGACAAATCTCTCGAGGTCTGCGGGGGTCTTGAAAAGGATCTGCTCACGGCCGTTTCTCACTTTAACAACCTCTGGGTATAACAGGAACGACTCGATGCCCAACTGTTGAAGGCGTTTCCTTCTTTCTGACATAGCTTTCCTTTTATGAGACGTGCCCTTGCTAAAATCTGGGAAGAACCACAGCTTGGCCCCTTCATAGCTCAGAGAAGGTGAATTTCTGGCTTCCTTCAGGATCGCTTGTCTGTCGTTGTAACGTAGAAGTTTGAAGATCAAGGGACGTGCTTTCTTCCTGGTGGGATCTTCGTTCGCGTACAGGCGATGCGCGCGTTCAATTTCAATCTCCTTCCCTTGTAAGGCCGGTAACCACTTAGGAATTTGGGTCTGCAAAAACTGGATTACGTTGCCACCTTCGACTCCTTCAGGTAGACCCACCAACCTTAGGTTGTTTTGTCTGGACTTGTCTTCATAAAGCCAAAGCTTCTCCTGCAAATCTTCCAGGCGAGATATGCTAGCGATCGAATCCTTTTTGATATCGCGCACTGTGGTTTGCATGTAGTCAAATCTGTCGCCAAACGCTTTAACATCTTTTTCCAAAGAATCAAGTCGCGTAGAAATCATTGAAATTTCGATCGACGACCTGCTTAACTTTATGGCGCTCAATTGCTTTTCTAGCATCTCAGCAATGGCGTCATGAAGACGTTCGTCATCTTTAGGCCGCGTTTTGGAGGGTGAATATGGCAATTCCCGTTTAGATGCCATCTCGGAAGCTTCTTAAACAGAAAGGTGACTCAAAAACTCAGCGTAAGTCTTAGCAGGGATAGTTTATAGGGAAAAAGGACATCTGAGGCGGAGCACCGAAACACTAAGCAGCCATCACCACTCGTCGCGCATGCGCATCCCCCCAGCAGCTACATTTTCAAATCAAATCAAATCACTTTTATTGTCACATCACCACAGCACACGTGCCTTGGTGAGTGAAATTCTTGAGAGCGTGCTCCAGACAGTGCAGAAACAATTTACATATAAACATTACTATACATACTTGCAGACTTATAAAGATGACAATGTGTAATATACACATGCATATACTCAGTACACACAGTGTACTATTAGACATACATACAGTTATCGATACACACATTCTACATTATGTACACATATACACACAATAATATGCGAAGATGCAGCAGATTATATATAAACTGGATACGCAAATGTTATGGATGTGCATTGGATGGTATCCAGTGGTAGCAAAAAGATTGTTGTATTAGTGCAGTAGTGTACTGGTAGTCCAGTTTGAACTGTATCGGAATTAAAGTGCAGTGCGTGGTATACTGTAAGGTGGGAGTATGCTGTAGGGTGTATTAGTTCTGACTGTTCATTAGCCTGATAGCCTGAGGAAAAAAGCTATCCCTCAGTCGGCTAGTGCGGGATCGGATGCTGCGGAGACGTCTTCCTGAGGGCAGCAGAGAGAGCAGTCTGTGGGACGGGTGGCTGTAGTCACTGATGATCCTCCGGGCTTTCCTTATACACCGCCTGGCATAGATGTCCTGGAGGGAGGGAAGCTCACCTCCAACAATGTGACGGGCAGTTCGCACGACCCTTTGTAGAGCTTTGCGGTTGCCAGCAGTGCTGTTTCCAAACCAGGCGGCGATGCAGCCGGTCAGGATGCTCTCCACAGTGCAGGTGTAGAATGATCTGAGGATGCTGGGGCTCATTCCAAACTTCCTCAGCCGTCTCAGGAAGAAGAGGCGTTGGTGTGTCTTCTTCAGCACTGCATCTGTGTGAGCGGACCATGTGAGATCCTCAGTGATGTGAACGCCGAGGTATTTAAAGCTGTTTACCCGCTCCACAGGCACGAGCTCCTTGGTCTTGTCGATGTTGAGTGAGAGGTGGTTCTCTTGACACCATTTAGTCAGGGTTCTCACCTCCTCTCTGTAGGCCGTCTCATCGTTGTCAGTGATCAGGCCTATCCCCGTTGTGTTGTCAGCAAATTTGACGATGACGTTGGAGCTGTGTGTTGCTGTACAGTCATGTGTGTACAGGGAGTACAGGAGTGGGCTGAGGACGCAGCCCTGAGGAGCACCAGTGTTGAGGGTCAGCGGGGATGAAGTGTTGTTGCCCATCCTGACCACCTGACATCTGCCTGTCAGGAAGTCCAGGATCCAGCTGCACAGAGATCCGTTTAGTCCCAGAGTCTGCAGCTTCTCAACCAGTGTGGCAGGCACTATGGTATTAAATGCTGAGCTGTAGTCCACAAACAGCATTCTCACATAGGTGTTCTTATTTTCCAGGTGGGAGAGAGCAGTGTG
Source organism: Barbus barbus (assembly GCF_936440315.1). Taxonomy (NCBI): domain Eukaryota; kingdom Metazoa; phylum Chordata; class Actinopteri; order Cypriniformes; family Cyprinidae; genus Barbus; species Barbus barbus. The sequence continues at coordinate 26,204,788 of NC_136737.1, read as the reverse complement.
CAGGGTGAGGGCAATAGCATCGTCTGTGGAACGGTTGCTGTGATATGCAATTGCGATATGCGATTTTGCTCATTATCGTTATAATTCACCGGCAAGACCAAAACCAAACCAATAAAAAATTACTTTGACAAGCATTAATATAGGCACTGATCTTTCCTGAGCTTTTCAACAGTAGAGAAATCAGTTATCAAGTATTACAGCAAATGGAATCAGTGCAAATGACTGCTCATAGTATCTAATAAAATGATTTAAGATTGGGAAACAAATGTATTATTGTTGTTGGATGACATGTTAGTTGGCATGTCTTTGCAATTCTTGTCTTTCAGTCTCATCGTGAATGGTTTATGCAATCTAAATTGTTTGCTTCTAGCACAGGTATTCTACGTGCTGTAACATGACTGAGCCCTCTATCAAGTTGGGAAAGAATTAGCACCATTAGCACACACACAAAAATGGTTTTATCCACCAGATAGAAGAAGACAGACCCAGAGGAAGCAGATTTCTGGCACTGCATCCTCTGAACAGACACAATGACTTCCCAAAGAATGACATCATAACTTCCCAAGTGGTCAGCATTTGGCTTGTTAGCTTAACTACACATTCTGCAAAGAGATCATCTTCCGTTGAGTATTTTAAATATGGCCTCTCAGAATTAACTGTATGTTGACAAAATGAATATTAAAATCTAAAAATAGCCTAAAATCTGTGGGCTAATAAGCTAATTTACATTTTTGCTACTGTAGCAGGGTAGTTGAATCCATCTATGGGAATGTCATACACCTGCGCTTAGTTTATTAATTCCCCTCCCTTTTTGTTGGATATATAAGGGATGGGTTATGGTTGGTATTACCCTTGTGACGTCATCCGTAGTTGCCGCAGGTATGTGACTCGTTTGGGGTGAACCGGTGCTTCTCGGGCTGTGCAGGCGGTTGATGTGAATTTCTTTCATTGTTAGGTTTAGACTGTAAGCTGGTTTCCCCGTCTGCTGTGTGCTGGCTGCCCACTCCTCACAGGTATGAGTAGCCATTTTTTACATAACAAGGAGAAATTGACCGCGGTTGGTTATTTACGATTTGTTTTGTCTTTGTGGTGTTGATAGTATGTCACTTATATGTTCCTGACTGAGCCGCTGTATTGCAATATGGTGTGCGACGATGAAGCGGTTTGTGTGCAGTGATCATCCCGCGGTATGTAGGATTATAGTTTTGTGTATTAGTAATTCGTTTTCTCTTTTTAATACATTATCTTTATGCTCGGCAGGCTCCCCTGCATAACTGAGGGTCTCTTGTGCTATTTGTGGGAATTGAGCATCAACATTGAACTTTGATTGCGTATAATGTCGTTGTTTTACCTCGACGTTCATCACGATAGCAATTATTAGCTGCTGCGGTTTTGTCGCACGTTGCTACTGAGGATTGTGCCTTCGTCTGACTGTGCGAGCTGGCTGACTATCTCCTTTGGCCGCCGCCTATTGAATTCCATTGGTCTGTAAGCATCTCGTAAGTATCACTTTGGGTAGCGTATGGTGTTATGTTTGATTATTTGGTTTTCTTTTTTTTGTTCATTCTATGTCTTATTTTCGATCACTGCAAACCTGAGTGAACTTGGTTTATTTCAATGTTAACTTATTTTTATGTGGTATTGAGAGTCCTAATTGTATGTCAAGTGGTTTAGATTCTTGATTTTTTTTTTTTATTCTTTTTGTTTTTATATTCATATATGTTTTGGGTGTTTTCCCTTTTCTTTTGTCTTTGTTGCAGGAGCTGGGGGGTTTCTGGAGGGTGAAGGAGAAGCTGCCATTCGTGTGGTGTGATCACACCTAGTGCTGTGTGTCTTCTGGCATCTAACCTTCACGTGTGTGTTTGGGTAGTTGTAGTGGATTCTTTGGGGGGGGGTTGTCTTCCAATTTGGCAGCTGGCCCGTACCTCCAGATACCTCTGCTCTTGGCTAATTTGTTTTCTTTACATTTGAGTTTGTTATTTACTGTGTGTGTATGAGTAGATGCCGATTGATGGTGTTCATCATTATTAAAATGCCAATGTAGGAGTTTTTAACTTTGAATCTTTTTAGCTATATATTATTCAACATTGACTAAAATAAACTTTTCTACTTCTATGTATACGACTCATGTTTTCTCACCCACCCACTCAAAACGAATCTGTGTGCCCTTAGGGCTATTATTTCCCTGGTTCTCCGGGGCGGCGTAGTCGATCATATATTGCCATTTCTGGCGTCTCTCTAGTTGAGAATGAGGTAGCCACCCCTCAATTTTCTCTACTCTCTTGTACCGCAACGCTACACTACTAACTTCGGAACTGTAGGCCACAAAATTGAGTGTATCATCTACACACAAACTAAACATTGCTTATACACATTCCACTCATTCTTGCAAATAGTGTGTGTGAAGCAATTTTCATAATTCTTTTCCCATGGCCTTATGGGATAGAAGAGTGTCCATCAGATGTGCCCTTAAAACTCTTGGCAGAAGTAGTAAATCATCTAGGTTATTTGAGACAGTGTTTCTTAACTACTAAGGATTGTGACATACTACTATTTTGGCAATCTATATAGTACGTAAGTATGTGGTTTCGTACCAATCAACCATGGGAAAATAGCTTAAAAAGTAATTGTGACCTTTTATCTCTCCACCACATCTCGCAAGTGTGAGCAAAATGTCAGGTTGGTGGAGTTTATATCTTGCAATTCAAAGTTTATATCTCACAATTTTGTGTTTATATCTCATGATTCTGAGGTTATTCCTTGCAATTCAGTTTATTTCTCACAATGTAGAGGTTATTTCTCACGATTCTGAGCTTACATCTCACGATTCTGAGTTTATATTGCACAATTCCTAGTTTATTTTTTGCAATTCAGATTTTATTTCTCGCAATTCAGTTTTCACATCTTGCAATTCAGAGTTTAAATCTCACAATTCTGAGCATATATCTCATCATTATGAGTTTATATCTGGTAATTCTGAGTTTATATCTTGCGATTCCAAGTTTTTATCTTGGGATTCTGAGTTTGTCTCGCATTTTAAGTTTATATCTCGCAATTCCAAGTTTATGTCTCGCGATTCCGAGTTTATGTCTTGCAAATCCGAGTTTATCTCACAACATACATCTCTCAATTATGAGTTTGTATCTCACAAATCTGAATTTTTTCTTAGAATTGTGAAAAAAGTCAGATTTGCGAATTAGAAGATGTAAACTCAGAATTGTGAGAGAAAAAAGTTTATATCTTGCAATTCTGACTTTTTTTCACATAATTCTGAGTTAACATCTTGCCATGTTAAATTTATATCTTGGAATTCTGACATTTTTTTCTGAATTCTAAGTTTGCAACTTTCAATTATGTTTCTTTCCACCACAGAATACAAAATAAAATCTATATATAATTGCAATTTTATTAGTCTTAGTCTGTCTTTTTGTGTTTCTTGAAACTTTTCCTCTCAGAATTGCTCAAGAAATCTTGCAGTTCTGACTTTCCATCTTACAATTCTGACTTTAAATCTTGCAGTCGTGAGAAAAAGGTCTGAACTGCTATTTGCGAGAAATAAACTCAAAATTGTGAGATAAAAAATTGCAATGACCTTTTTTAATTTTTTATCCCATGGTGAGAACAAGATTCCATAGGCTACACATGGACACATTGATCTACTGTATGCACACCGTTTACAGGATTGTGGGTCATGAGAGCTCTCAACTCTATAATCGCAACAAATACTGCAAATAATCAAGTAGAGAATGGGCCAGCTATTGCTCACCTCTGCAGTAGTTCTGAGAATCCGGCATGAACCCCACGCCACACTGGAGTGTATGTGTTGAGCTATGAATGACTCTTGAATAATCTCCCCTGGAGACGGGGGATAAGCCGGGCTGAACATCTACTCTTTCCACTTGCGGGGGAGTAGTGGGCTCATCCTCGCCGTTACTGATGATTATCCGAGCGTTGTGGGGAAGGCAGAGGTAGCCACCAAAATGGTTGACACATTTCATGCCCCCTTTGCAGGCTTCCAGCAGTGTCTTGCACTCATCTATATCTGTGAGGAAAATAGACACAAAAGTTATCTCTTTTTTTTTTTACATGAATATCTCGCACAGGTCCTAATTATGCAGTATGCTAATTCATGATGGGTTTCAAATAGCTGATATTCTGATATATCAGTGCAGGTGTAGGTGTATACTGGATAAATGGGATAATACTGTGTTGATCTCAGAGGGTCCAAACATTGGCCAGTAAAGCAGCTTGGCTGATATACTGGTGTAGCACTAAAGCTTAAGCCAGGGGTAGGCAACGTCGGTCCTGGAGTGCCACTGTCCTGCAGAGTTTAGCACCAACTCTAATCAAACACA